>NC_081414.1:690906479-692106479 GCF_030272615.1 Cryptomeria japonica
GCCATTTTACCAAATCTCGAAAGGAACTACCTTCAATTGAACACACTATACCACTGAGAATGGGTTGAATCAGTGGTTCCTAAGAAATCTTTACCTTTAAAATCAAGCTTTGAGTACTGGTTAACAACTTAAGCACTAAGCAATAAAACCAGCAAGATAAGAGAGGATATCAAAAAGGGAAAACACACAAATGCACAACTCACAACACCAGATACACAAGGAAAACCTAGTATGGAAAAAACTTTGGTGAGAAATACTGTTGGATTCTACTGCTCCAATCCACCCTCACAATAAAATAATGGATTACAATGATTTAGGTAACCAACCCAAGGAGCACCAACCCCTGCACCAACCACCAACTCGGTGTAATACATTAGAATATAACTTAATACAATGAGAACACCTTTTTGCAAATGAGTTCTATAACACTTGATCAACTACAGTCTATCGGTTACCATTGTTCTCTACTTCACTGGTTCTTTCACTACTGGTTATTTAGTTTCTTTCTTTGATCACCTATCAGTATCCTTCTTCCTTTTTTTTTTTTTTTTCTTTCTTTCTCTAATCCTCACCTTTCACAATACCACACTTGAATGCCTTCTTATCAATCAAGTCTCCATTGATACACTTGACTATTAAGATTCTTAACAGATCATCAGTTGTTCTTCTACTGTCGGTAAAACCTCTTATCGGTTCGGCCTACTAACTCCACACTTTATCACTCTGTATATTTACAACATAGATTTCAACTGATAGTATCTCTTCTTGCCCAAACTCTCTCTTCTCTCACAACTCGTATTCAGCAACATCAACTTCAATTTTTCAGTTTTCATATTTATATCTAGAGGTTCTCGCCAAAAACACTATTCAAAGAGTGGTGTGCTAGAGTTTTCCCACACCAACTCAATCTATATCATATCTAATCAGATTTTCTTTTCTGAAAAGATGATCTGCATCACGTCAATCAACATTGCCATCACCTCACCTTCCAATATGCATTTTCTATTTTTGATTGTCTGCAACTGGTTTTTCAACCTTTCTTTGTACATCACCATTAATGGCTCAAGTATTACCTTTGACCAACATGCATAATGATCAAATCATCCTACAAAACAAGATCAATCATCCCAATTCTCTGTCTTCCTTGAGCCGCAACATTCTGTAATCAACCCATGATATGCGGATTCTTCATTAATGCCGACCTACTTATCACCAACCACAACAATGGGCACTTCACTGACCTCTACATGCTCACCACATTCCATATTTCTTGACATCACCTTTGCTGAGACTGCTGAGTCGATTTGCTTGATCTTCAGACTTTCTATGTCTGTTAGGCTCCATTCACCAGCCAAGACTTACTACCGGTTCATCTTACTTTGCCGCAATAACCTAACTGATTAGCCTTCATTCCTTATAACTTCTTCTTTGTCAGTGAATAAGCTTGGCCTTCTATCAAACACATTGGTCCATTGCATTAAGTCTATTTACCGGTTATCACATCCGCCTGCTATCCTTTGGTTGCTTACCGATTGACCTATTTACTTGTTTTCTTTCCAGTGATCCTGCTTACCAATAGATGTTGTATTTCATGAGTACCAACAACATACCATATTTGTCTACTTATGTGCATCTTCATACATACTGGTTGACATCACTTGCATTCTCACACTTACCAATCATCACTACTTATTCACCAATGACCATTCCATACCGGTTGATATCAATGACAACATAATGCCAACACCTTCTTTGTGCTATAATTCCTCTACATTTCTTTATGCTTGGAAGGAATAGGGACTTCCTTTGAGCCATTTCTACACCAAGCCTAAGAGACTTACTTTCTTCAGGTTAGCCTTTATGCCAATCTCATCCTCTTCTTGGGAGTGAGGGAGAGCCTATCTGAGCCATTTCTACACAAAGCCTAAGAGAGGTTGTTCTATCCAACCTTCTTACTCCACTTGGTGGCCCATATTTTCTCTTCTCATCCTTACCCCCTTACTTATTCTTTGATAAAAAATAGGGTCTTTATTGAGCCATTCCTACACCAACAATCTACTTGGAGCACCTCACTATCTTGACCACCATTCTCACTTCCCTCTTTTGGTTAATTGGAACCAAATTGATTAACTCCTTAAGGTAATGTCCTTGGATCTATATGTTCTAGGATGGACCCTTTCACTAGCAATTCATCCTGATTATTCTATATCTATATGTATTATTAAATCTGTGAGTAGTGTTAATTCTTTGAAGTACCACTCCATGTGCCTTTGATCGAACCTTTTGATGATATTTTCAATGAATTCGCCATAAGTTGTAATGTTTTGATGTCGGGTAATGAGGTCTTGATGACACCAATCATGTGTTGTCCTGACTAAGTGAAGAGTAGCAAACTTTATGGAATTTTCCTTCGTCATACGACTTAGTGATAGATATGTGTCCAATTTTTAGACCCATGACTGAGCGGTAGATTTCCTTGACCCATCAAAGTAGGGCAAGGACATTTTTCTTATCCTTGCCTTGATATATTTGTCAGTATATATTCTTCTTCTTTTGGGATTAACTTGGGTCTTTACCTCATAGTATTCCTTAAAAGGAATAAGTCTTTGTACTTCAAGATCTAATCCAGCATACATTTGTGCAAGTTCCTCTACATTGTTTGTCGTTGACTCATCTTCTTCCATAATACGTTCTCTATGTAGGAATGAAGGCATTGTTGGCCTAAGGGTTGAGCTTTGGGTTGAATGTTCATTCTCCAAATGGTATGAATGAGTGTCTCTTCCTAAGTTTGAGATAGTCTCCCATGATTATTTCTTTTCATACTTTGAATAGCTTGTTGGATTAAGTGATTGGTCTTCTCAAACTTCTCATTAGTTTTCTCCATGAATGTTCCAAGTTAATTTGCTAGTTGTTTTTTCATGGTTTATGTACCTCTTTTGCATCAAAATAATTGCATGAACTATTTTCCACAAGTTGACACGATTGTGCTTTGATACCACTGTAATATCTACTTAAGTTAACATTTAGGAAACGGGGATAAATAACTTGAAAATTCAATTAAGAGAGACTTCCTCAAAATCTTACATAGCACTAAGAATTACAATCTATGATACCACTCATGAATCTTTATATGATATATTTGATGTCAATTTATCACTTCTATCATTAGATATATCAATATGATTGCACAAGTATGAAATCACTATTATGTTTGCTATGACGATACGAATGTACAATTTATGAATGACCTACAATGTTTGATTCTTCAATATGTATATGCAACTAAAAAAGGGTATCAATTATAGCGATGAGTTGTAGTGTCTAATCTATATAGATTATATTGCAACAATAATGGTGATGTTGTTTTTTATCTTGTCAATATGCTCTTGCAATACTAGTGTTATCTCCGGATATTACATTATACGAATGCAACTGTATTATGCTTGTAGAAACCTAAAATTGTCCTTTTTAATTAAATAGATATTTTTATTTATTTAATTATTTCATTCTAAGTCTTCTATTAATTAAATAATTTTTTATTTATTTAATTAATTTATTTAGCCTCTTCTAGCTCTTTTCTAATTTAAATAAATGTTTTTTATTTATTTAAATAATCTTTCTCTTAAATTAAATAAATACTCTTATTTATTTAATTATCCCATTTCTTCTATTATTAAATAGATCTTTATTTATTTAATTAATTCATTGGCCTTTTCTACCCATGACACATGTCATTCATCTCTTAATTCTTACATCACCTACCCTCTCAAATTATTTTCTTATTTTTCCTATTTACCCTTTTAATCCTAGCCGACCATTTATCTTTGCACCTCTTAATCTTATCCCTCCATTTCTTACAATGTTCTCTATATAAGAGGATGCCCCCTTCCTTTCCTAACCCTAACACTCATATGCAATCAAGTTTTCAAGTGATCACATGACTTCACAACCACAGTCCATTCTTTGTTGAGCTCTTGTGCACACATTAAATCTTAGAGAAAATATATGAAAGAAGATCAATGGAGATAGGAGACAATGGAGATTGAAACCCTACTTGACATGTGAATGGTACTATTTATTTATTTTGTGAATTTGCATGATCTTAGGTATCTTCATTTGTGCATGGTGGATTTTTCATTGTTGGACTTAGATTGTTTGTGTTTGGATCTTAATGGTTTCACAATAGGTTTTCATCATCATATTTTAACCATATACATTTTGGCATGTTTGGTGGGACTCTTGTCCCTTTTATTCCTAACATTTTATTTGCAGATCTAGCTTTTTTGTGAAGTTACAGGTTATATTTATGATGATTTTGATTTATTTCACGTCTGCAATAGGTTTTACCGAGTTTGAGTTCTATTTTCACATCTATGCTTCATGTTTTCACGTTTTTGTTTTTCTTTCGGTTTTGTAGGTCCCAAATCTTGAAATATCTATGTATTGTATTTTTGCATTTGCGATTTTAAATCGTGTTTACACTAGATATTTTTATATTTCCATTTTTCTGTTGATGCAGGTGCAAGTTTATCAAAACTCATGTATGTGATTTATATTGCCATGTTTTTGCCCAAAAATTGCATTTGTGTTGCTTATTCCCACATCTATGTTTCAGATTCTATTTTGTAGGGTCTAGATCTTCAAAACCGCATTTTGTTCTTCTTCATCCGTTTCCATGTTCAAAATTCGCATCTGTGTTCAGTATAACCACATTTTTGTTTTCGGGTTTTTGACATCTTTTTTATTTTTAGGGTTTTTGATTTGATTTTGGCCTAACCATTTGCATTGGACTAAAGAAGTTGTGCAACTATTTGGAAGAAAGCAAATATTGTATTGTTAATGACCCCCCTTTTACATTTGGATTTTGGATTTCTAAAATTTACCTAACTAATGTTCTTGCAGGTGGGGGAAATCTATCAAAACTACTAATCATTTGTTGCAGGGGTAATCTAGGTGTGTGTCTTTTGATTTTTTGTCTAATTAGGGTTACATCTATTTTTCATTTTGGGTTAAAGAACTTGTTTGAATTTTTTGTGTGCTTTACACATTTTACGTTTATAACCCTAGACTTGATAACCAAATTATCCTCTCCCCTCACCTTCCATTGGACCTTGGGTGTAAGAGAAATTGTTATCATCTTCTATTTAGGTAGGAGGGCCTATCTCTCGGGTAGCTCATAAGGCCAAATGAGAGAACATGAACCAAGTGGTACTTTCTTCTACCCATTATATAAATTAACACATTAGGCAAAAGCCACGATAACTTGTGACATGTATCTACACCGACGGTACTCCCTAGTATATGCACTGTGTGTAAACACTTGTGTGGAGAATGAGGAGTGGGTTCTTAAATGAGCTGCCGTCGCATGGGTAGACACAAAGAACCACAAAACTTCCCCCACTAAACACCTTTTTTGTAGAGGCCAAAAATCCTTACATTTGATGCTTCAGGGAGTGTAGATCATACCCCATAGATACTTCTCATGCACCCTTTCATGTTGAGACATGAATCCCAGATGTGATCTTTGATCTTTTGATGTAAGAGAATCTGGTATGCTTGAGAAGTGAGTGTCGTGGTGGGGGAGCCATTGCTACAAGAATCTCTAGCTATCCGCTTGTTTGAGGTATTTATATGTCATGGGGGCCCCATTGAATGGTTTCTCTTTCTAGCCTAGGTTGTGCAAGTTTTCTCAAGTGACTTGAATTTGTGCTATACTAGTGAAAATATTGTGAACATACACAAAAATATTTAGGATAAAAATACCTTCAGACATTGTGTCTTCATTGTTTATTATGTCTTCTTGCCACAAAAACACTCAACATTGAGATTTGGTCACATTCAACAAATTCACATTTAGACAAAATTATGTTTTATCAAAAATAGTATCTCTAATAGTTTAAACTGTGTCTAGGTTGGGAAATGGCACCTATGTAGGGAAAAATTGTGTCTTTGTCTGAAAGAATCAACATTATCAGTGCAACAGATTAAAACCACATCCTTGTTCCTTGAAATCACGTCTGGGTTGGTAAACTGCATCCGTGTAGGGCAGAATCACGTTTTTGTTAGAAAGAAAAAACATTGTCAGAACAATAATTAAAACTACATCTGTGTCATTTCAAAGAGCGTCTTTGATGAGAAACCACATCTATGTAAGACAATTTCGCATCTCCGTTTCAAGACAACATTTGGCAAAATTTTGAAAACAGAAAAACAAGCTTAAGTTTTGAGATTTAAAGAGATTCTAAGGCATTTCCTCTAGGGCTTCATCATTTTAAGTCAACCAGTCTTGGTCATGTATTTTTTTCCATCATTTATTTTTGTTCGCAATCCCTCATACATATTTTCCAAACTAGAGTAAAAAAGGTTGCTTTGTCATACATGGAGTTACTAAATGAACTCATATTAGCTTAAAAAAAAATTACTTGAATTTTCATGCCATGAAAATTAGGGTATGACAGAAGCACAGTTAGCCAAACATTCCTATTTTAGGTCTGAAAAATCTTGAAAGTTGTCATTTTTGTTGTTTTTTGTTGATGAAAACCGACATTGTAATAAAACCCTAAAAAGGCCAACTTTGTTTGTTGCCCTAAAAATGCATGTTATAAGCGGCTGGGATGCTTAAGGCATCGTAAGGTTGATGTATTGTTTTTGCTAGATAATAAGAAAGATTGGATGACTGTGTATGGTGGACGTAACCCATTCTAGGTGAACCATGTTAAATCTCTATGTTATCTGTGTCCTATTTTATTTCTTTATCTTTTGTATTTAAATTTGCATATAATTGTTAGTTCATATTTGCTTTAGATCTACTTGAAACCCTTACAATTGGTATCAGAGCGAGGTTTTCTGTAAATTGGCAGGACTTTTAGATTTGAGTGGGAGCAATGGAGGATTCCAAATTCAAGGTCGAAAATTTTAACGGCTAGAATTATTAGTTATGGAAAATGCAGATGGAGGATTACCTGTATCAAAAGGATTTGTGGCAGCCATTGGAAGGAAAGGCAAAGAAAGCGACCACAATGTCAGATGAAGAGTGGAACATTTTAGATAGAAAGGCACTGAGATCCATTCGTTTGTGCCTTGCACTGTCTGTATCATTCAATATAACAGAAGCAAAAACGGTTGTAGATTTGATGGCAACATTGGCTAAGTTGTATGAGAAACCCTTGGCTTCGAATAAGGTATTTCTTATGAAGCATTTGTTTAATTTGAAAATGGGTGAGGGAGGAACTGTAGCGGAGCATTTAAATGAATTTAATACAATTACCAGTCAATTGTCTTCAGTAAAAATTACCTTTGTAGAAGAGGTTAGGACTCTCTTGATTTTATGATCTTTGCCAGAAAGCTGGAATAGCTTGGTTATGGCTGTAAGTCACTCTGTCTCTCGTAAAAATACTTTGGTATTTTATGATATTGTTGGTGTTATCCTAAGCGAGGAAATGCGAAGGAAAAGCATAGGTGAGAATCCAACATCATCGGGTAGTGTTTTGAATGTGGAGAACAGAGGAAGATCAAAGGAAAGAGGAAAAGCCCTCGGAATGAGAAGTCACGAGGGAAGTCAAAGAAAGGACGCTCTCAATCTAGAGAAAAGAAAGATTGCTAGTACTACGAAAAGCATGGTCATCTAAAGAAAGACTGTTGGTCTCGGAAAAACAAAGAAAGAGACAAAAATGAAAATGATAGTAAGGAAGCTAATATTGCAAGTAATACTTTACAAGATGCTTTAATCTTATGTTTGGATAATGTTAATGATCCCTGGGTAGTAGATTCTGGGGCTTCATTTCATGCTACACCCCATAGAAAATATTTTCTAGATTATGTTCAAGGTGAATTTGGATAGGTATATTTGGGTGATGATGAGCCCTGTCAAATTGTTGGAAAAGGAAAGATAAAGATCAAGTTGCAGAATGGTAATGACTGGTTTCTGCAGGAGGTAAGACATGTTCCTAATTTAAGAAGAAATTTAATTTCTGCAGGGCAACTAGGTAGTGAAGGTTGTATAGTTACCTTCTCAAATAGTATGTGGAAGGTCACTAAAGGATCATTAGTAGTAGCTAAAGGTGTGAAGGTAGGTACATTATATCTATGTACTGGTAACACTTACTCTACCTTAGCTGTTACAGATAAAGTTACCGCAGGGACAACAGCAATAAATGTTGCAAGAATAGATTTGATAATGTGGCACCATAGGCTTGGGCACATGAGTGAGAAAGGGATGAAAACCCTTCACTCCAAAAATCTACTGCCAGGACTAAAGAAGATTGATTTAGAGTTCTGTGAAAACTGTGTTTATGGTAAACAGAAAAGAGTCAGATTTCTCAAGGTTGGGAAAGAGAAGAAGAGTGAGAAGTTAGAGCTTGTACATTCAGATGTATGGGGACCGGCTCAGGTATCATCTCTTGGTGGCTCTTGTTATTATGTTATTTTTATTGATGACTCAACTAGAAAAACATGGGTATATTTCCTAAAACAAAAATCAGATGTTTTTGAAACTTTTAAGAAATGGAAAGCTTTAGTTGAGAATGAGACAGGAAAAAAGTTGAAGTGTCTTAGATCGGATAATGGAGGTGAGTATTGCAGCAAAGCATTTGAAGATTACTACTCCTTAAATGAGATTTGAAAGCAGAAGACAGTTCCAGGAACTCCACAGGAAAATGGTGTGTCAGAGAGAATGAATAGGACTATCATGGAATGCGCGAGGAGCATGAGATTGCATGCTGGATTGCCCTTACATTTTTGGGCAGATGTTGTACATACTGTTGTCTATTTGATAAATAGAGGACCTTCAACCCCTTTGGATGGTGGTATTCCAGAGGAGGCATGGACCGGTAAAAAGGTAAATTATTCTTTTCTAAAAACTTTTGGTTGCGAAGCTTTTGTCCATGTTGATAAAGAAAACAGAACCAAGCTTGATGCTAAATCTTAGAAATGTACCTTCATTGGATATGGGATAGATGAATATGGCTATCAGTTATGGGATTTTGAAAATAAGAAAATAATTAGAAGTAGAGATGTTATATTCAATGAGAAGGTTATGTATAAAGAACAAATGCAGGAAAAGAAGCATGAATAGGACAAACAAGAATATGTGGTGTTGAATGAGATTCCTGAAAATGAAATGCCACAGGTACTTGATGCTCAGCAACAACAGATTGTCCCACAAACTCCTGCAAGTGTTAGACATTCTATGAGGACAAGTAGACCCCTTGAAATATTTTCTCCTTCTTTGTATTCTATTTAATTAACGGATTCTGGTGAACCAAAAGAATATGAAGAAGCAATGCAGGTACATGCCAAACAACAGTGGGAGCTAGGCATGAAAGAGGAGATGGACTCCTTGATGAAAAATAAGACTTGGGACTTAGTCCCTTTAATTGCAAAAAAAAGAGCCTTGCCTAACAAATGGGTTGATCGACTGAAGGAGGAGGAAGGAGGTCAGAAAAGCTATAAGGCCAGACTTGTGGTATAAGGTTTTGCACAAAAAAAGGGTATATATTATGATGAAATATTTTCTCCAGTTGTAAAAATGACTTCAATTAGAACTGTACTTAGTCTTGTGGCTGCAAATGATTTACATCTTGAACAATTAGATGTCAAAATAGCTTTTCTCCATGGAGATTTGGAGGAGGAAATTTACATGTTGCAACCATAGGGATATGAGGTCAAAGGCAACGAGAACTTGGTGTGTAGATTGAATAAAAGTTTGTATGGCCTAAAGCAAGCACCCCGACAATGGTATTTAAAATTTGATAGTTTCATGGCTGAACACAGTTATCATAGATGTCATTCTGATCATTGTGTATATTTTAAGAGATTTGATAATGGTAGTTATATTATCCTGTTGCTTTATGTTGATGACATGCTTGTTGCTGGGTCTAACATGCAACATATAAATGATCTTAAATAGAAATTAGCCAGGTCATTTGCTATGAAGGATTTGGGTGCAGCTAAGCAAATTCTTGGTATGAGGATTACACGAGACATGAAAAATAGAACCTTGAAATTGTCCCAAAGTGAGTATATAAAGAAGGTGTTGAAAAGATTTAACATGCAGGATGCAAAAGCAGTTACTACACCTTTGGCTAGTCATTTAAAATTGACTAAGGAGATGTGCCCAAAGGCACAGGAAGAGGTTAATAAAATGTCTAACATCCCATATTCATCAGCTGTTGGCAGTCTGATGTATGCAATGGTATGCACAAGGCTAGATATTGCACATGCAGTGGGAGTTGTGAGCAGTTTTATAAGTAATCCGGGTATGGAACATTGGAATGCTATGAAATGGATTCTTCGGTATTTGAAAGGAACTACTACGAAGGCATTATGTTTCAAAGGATCTAATGCTGCTCTAAGTGGATTTGTTGACTCTCATCTGGCAGGTGATATTGATCCACGGAGGAGTACTACAAGGTATGTTTTTACTATAGGGGAAACTGTAGTCAGTTGGATTTCTAGGCTAAAAAAAGGATGTTGCACTTTCAACCACTAAAGCTGAGTATGTTGCTGCTACAGAAGCCAGCAAGGAGATGATTTGGTTGCAATGTTTTCTGGAGGAATTGGGTCAGACACAAGAGGATAGCCCATTGTATACTGATATCCAGAGTGCCATTCATCTTGCGAAGAACTCTATTTTTTATTCAAGGACAAAGCACATTTAGCTCAGGTACCACTTCATCTGAACTGTTTTGGAGGAGGGTCAGTTACGGCTTGAGAAGATTCACACAAGTGAGAATCCTGCTGATATGTTCATGAAGGCAGTTCCACAAGAGAAGCTGATTTCTTCATCAGTTTTTGTTGGTCTTCTTGATTGATAATTGTGGAATTTATACCAGTTGAGTCCTAGTGTTTTATCCAGTGGATGTTGCATGTACAGTGGTGTCGTGTTGTATCAGTCTCCAAGTGGGAGATTGTTCGGTGTGGAGCCTGATCAGTCTCCAAGTGGGAGATTGTTGAAATGTGGCGACTGATCAGCAAAATACTGTACACTTAGCATGTATCCTCGCCGGGGTCCGGGAATAGGCTGAGCCCCAGGCAGGGGTTCAGGGGTGGCAGCCCCCGAGAAAGGCAAGGGTTCAGGGGTGGGAGCCCCCGAGAAATTTTTTTTTGCCATTTTTCGATGATGAAAACCGACATTGTAATAAAACCCTAAAAAGGCCGACTTTGTTTGTTGCCCTAAAAATGCATGTTATAAGCGGCTGGGATACTTAAGGCATCGTAAGGTTGATGTATTGTTTTTGCTGGATAATAAGAAAGATTGGATGACTGTGTATGGTGGACGTAACACATTCTGGGTGAACCACGTCAAATCTCTGTGTTATCTGTGTCCTATTTTATTTCTTTATATTTTGTATTTAAATCTGCATATAATTGTTAGTTCATATTCACTTCGTATCTGCTTGAAACCCTAATAGTTTATGAAATATTATGCATATTTTTTCTCAAAACCTAGGATATTAGTAATCACATACCTTGTATAAGAGGAAAGAACATAACATACAATAATAATAGACTACATACACCATGAAAACACTTCTCCAAAATCTTTATTTTGAGCATGAAATATTACATATTAAAATACATATTCCTACAATTCTTGCTATCTCTTTGTATTCATCAGCTAACTCCTAAATTACCTCCTAACCAGAAAACTTAACTCCTATTAAAAAACATCGATAGTTTTATATAGAATAATCATCTGAATATTAGAATAGTCAACTCCAAAATGAGATCCTACGAAGTCTCAATATTAACCACATTCCAAACCAAAACAACAACTCCTACTTGTATGAAGTTAATTGGCACTTAATCTCCATTAGAGGAGGTGGCCATTTGTAGTAAGTGGGAGGACCGAGGAGCATGCTTATTTTCGGAAATCAGATTTTTAGACTTAAAAAATTTCATGATAGTTCTTTCTTTCAAGTTACAGATTTTCATCATATGTTGTTGACTTTTATATTTAGTCACTAAGGCTGAGATCTATTGTAATTTTATTGTTGTTTTTGTGAGTTGTGTGAGTTGGTTTATGTTAGGTCAGCACATTTGCATCAAAAATATTGTAAGAAACATTAAATAGAGTAATGGGTCTCAAGTTCTTATTTGAGTTTTGTTCTCTTTAGAATAGGTTTAATGACTCCTCGTAGTAGCAACACAAAAAAATAAATAGATATAGCTTCATTATGAACATCCCAATGCAGTGTGGAAACCCAATTAATATTAGTTTTAAAAATTTAGTTGGAAATTGATCATAGCCAAAAGCTTTTATATTGCTTATAGAACCAAAAACCTAAGAGATATCATCAATAGAAATTTCATCAAGGTTCCAGAAAGCAACTTAATATATAGGGAAGACTTAATTGATAGAAGTCTTGGACTTGTCAACATTCGCATAAACCATTAGATGCAAACAAATCACTAAAGAAAGATCAAAAGACCAAATACTATTTGAGACTCCTTTCATAACTTAATCCCAACATCAATTGCAAATATTCTAGATCTGAAATGCTAAAACATCTGAAAATTTGAAAAGAAGACCTTTTATCCCACAATTTCAACCAAATCATTCTTACTCATGACCCAATCTTAACACCTTCACCTTTATAGTTTCTGCTCACACCTTATACAATATTTGAGGTTTGTTGTATGATTTTACACATTAACATCTTAGGGGTTTTCTTGAAGTCACTTAAGCCTTCCTATTCTTATTCAGCACCTACTTATCTATATTTTTCTATTAAATTCTTAAATACCTTTCAGCAGTCTCAATAGCAGCTTACCAATCAATTATTTTGGTATCAAACTAGGTAACTTAAGCTCTAAGATTCCAAACATTACTAACCCATATAAGCAGGACTGATCTCTAAGATGAGAAAAAATCATCATAAATAATCAGATAGGACTTCTCTCACCCCTTCCAAAGCAGGCAAAGCTGTCAGTGTTGCAAGATGGAGCATGTGGCACATATGCTGTGTTCGAGGAATCGGGTACGAAATAATAAGATGGAGCATATGGCACATATGCTGTGTTCGAGCATGTGGCACAATGAAGCCACCTGTGAAGCAAAGTTTTTTTCAAAACAAATATAAACTTTTGAGGACTCCCTAAAGATAATGAAATAAGTATAATACACAAATATAATACTAGAATGAATGAATAAAAAAAGACAAAAAAAACCCTATAATAGTATACTACCTCTTGATACACAAATATGATAATACACTACCTCTTGATATACTTCACTGATTGTCTTGTTTCGCTTCCGATGCATATTCAAAATTTCCAGAAAAGCTTTGTTCGTCATATTGAAACACATCAAGAACTGTTTGTAAGGGAATAAAGGCCGTGAGATTTACCTTGATCTTATTGACATAATTAATGGGTTGGTGGGGGTTTATCCTCAGGAAGAAAGGTGTTAAAGCCCAAAATAAGATTGGGATACCACACGGGCAATAACACCAGTCAAGGCAAACAAACTCTTCTCAAAATGAAGTTCCACTTAAACAGTGCAAATAAACAAGGCAGATCTACTCCATGAAAACATTTTTATACTATCAGTTACAAACCTTTCTGCCTTGAAATCTTTCAATACTTCAATAAATTCATCGTGTTTCTCTTTTCTGTCTTTGAACGTTTCTTTCACTGCTTTAAAATAGGCCAATGCATCGTCTTTGGTTAACTTCTGTATTCCTCCTAAATTTTGTGGCGGTCCGGAGCTGTTTCAACTCACCCAAGACAATAAAATTTTGAAAATCCTTCATAAATGAAAGACAAAATAACCTAATCTAGGTTTCTTGTTTTTACAGCCCCCTTCTCCTCCTTTCACTACAATCACACAAAGCATGAATCCTTCACAGACAAAACCTCAAATTCTCAACAGTCAAAATGAAAACAAATTCAAAACCCAATAAAAACACCAAATACTCAAATACAAAACTAAGATCGGGATCCTCTAAACACCAAGAAGAAAAAGATAGAACAAAGGAATAAAGCTTATTTCGTTTTCACAACTTTGTCTCGCATGACGGTATTGCAATACAATACAAAATAAAATAGAAAAAGCGAACCGATATAAGCACCAAAGACCTTGTTTTGAAGCACAGAAATCCGTTGTTCAGAAAAAATCGAATCTCTGCCTATCCACTGCAGCCAAAATCAATCACAATTCCATTAAATCCATGAAAGCTATAGTAACAACATATCCTCGTCCCAGCTCCTCCTCCTACTTACAAACATAATGATTTCATAATTAGTTGATAGGCTATTATATGTTTGAAAGTATCAACTAGAGTATAATGTCATAATGTCTCAGGTCGGAAAATTGTTCCACCTATTTTTTAATTTTTTAATAATTGTAGAGAAATATGTACCACTGTGGTGATGCTGATTGTTAATGCAGCAAGTCAAACAAAATAGCATCTATTTCTTTACGTTGTTTCATATATTGACAGATGGCTCCTGACATAATTTATTCAGTCAAAAGATTGTTGAGAGGTTGGAGGCTCTCATTACCACCTTACATAAGAAAAAGATGGAATTGCAAAATTCAAATTGATCATCTGTTTGTCCCATAGACTAATTCTAACCTCGTTAAAATTATTTTTTTCTTTCTTTCAAATCACCTATGGCTGGTACAGCTCTTAGTTTGATACATTTTCCCTTGAGCAAGGCCTGAAAATTTGCTTTCTTTGTACAAGTTGGTTACCAAAAAATTAATAATAATAAAAAAACAAAACTTAAGCAAGTCGCCAAAATTTTGAATTCTTCCAAGCTAGGCCCTTCAGAAAATTAAACCCCCTTACTAAGCTTAGATTTTTTGTGATCAAGTGGTCATGAATAATATTCTTATGATTACCAAAAAAAATAGATCTTACAATGTAATCTCTACACAAATATTCCAAAATTTGAGGAGTGCCTATTCAATGAGATTCCACAATGAGCTTAATTCAAACAACCTATTGAAAATTAAATACTATTTTCCAATTATTATAGTAAATTGGAACAACTTGTTGTGATACGACCTCAATAAGCTTAGTTTCTTTGTGATCAAGTGGTCATGAATAATATTCTCATGATTGCAAAAAAAAAAAGATCTTACAAGGTAATCTTTGCATAAATATTTCAAAATTTGAGGAGTGCCTATCTAATGAGATTCAACAATGAGCTTAATTCAAGCCAACCGTGGTGATGCACCAACTCAAACAAAACAACATGTATTTATTTCCATCATTCAAATCACCTATGGCTCCTACAACTCTTAGTATAAAGTTTTGCTATGAACAAAGCCCTAAAATTTTCTTAATTTTAAAAAACCCAACTTAATAGGGCTAGTAAATTTTGAATTCTTTTAGACTCATCTCATGTTTCCATGTGTCTATTTAAGTGCATTATAAGGAGATATTGTGTCCCACACAAATTTTTAGAGTAAATTAAATAGTATTTCTCAATATTATAGTAAATTGGAACAATGTGGTAGTGGTGTAGTAATATGTTGTGATAGGAAGATTTTTTTTTGTTTTCAAGTATTTGAATGGGGGAGGTTTTTAGGTTTATCCAATGTTAAGGAAAGTATATTTTATAATTTTGTAGGGATGGGAAGAAGAAAATAATATTTAAAATGGTACAAAAAAAACTGATATAAAACAAATATATAGAATTTATTTGTGAAGTTGTAATGTCTCTCCCTGATTCATCTTTGTTTTATGCATGATCAGACTCTATGGATCTTGTTTGGACTTATTATGATGTTTTTGATT
Organism: Cryptomeria japonica; assembly: GCF_030272615.1. Classification (NCBI taxonomy): domain Eukaryota; kingdom Viridiplantae; phylum Streptophyta; class Pinopsida; order Cupressales; family Cupressaceae; genus Cryptomeria; species Cryptomeria japonica. Next base: position 690,922,229 of record NC_081414.1, read on the forward strand.
GATACTTATGACACTACTATATTTTGGATGCTTATAGTTGATCTGTTAGACATTGCATATTAACAGTTGGCATGTTATGATTTCATGTGGATGATGATACTTTCAAGACTATTATGATGATTGGACATATGTTGGATATTTGTGAACACTCCTTATATGTAGTGGAGGTTTACATTTTCTTATGATGATATCATGTTATGTGCTAACCCCGCTTCATGCTTTATGGGATATGTTGATGTTATTGATAATGCTATGGTTTCCATGATTGTATTATCATTGTATTTGTGAAAGAGATGATGTTATACCACTCGTTTATGAGTGAGATGTGATGTTGCAATTCTCTTTCACCTATTTGATTATCTCATGTTAAATACAATATAAATATGTATAGACATTGATGTTGTGCAAGAGTTACTACACATCAACTCCACCGGGTTTCACAAGTCTAAGCATGTCATAATCCCAATGGCAAGTTGATTGGAGGTGACATGACACCCTATCACACACTCTAGGATTAGTTGGTACCTTGTAAATTCTAGAGGTTTGGTTAGAGTTGCCTTGTTGGTTGATATGTGAAATTTTATGTTATCCTATGATGGGATACTTTGTGGAGTTGTAATAATTAATTAAATTATTAATTAAATGATTTATATAATTTATTAAATTTTAAAATTTATTTGGTTGGTAATAATATAAAAATAAATATAAATATTTATTGGGGTTATAATTAAATCTAATTAATGATATGTTGAGGCTTTATATTAGATTGAGCATTTACATTATTTGTGCCTTTGATTTATTTAATTTATTGGGTATTGGTTTATTTAATTATTTATTTAATTGTTATTTTATTTATTAATATTTTTACATATTGCTTTATTGCTTTATTGTTTATTGGCTTAATTAATTAGTACCTCTTTGTATTTATTTGATTTCTTTATTTATTTTACTTACCCTTTTCTCCTATTGGTTGATTTGGGAAATATTATTTAATAATATCTTTACCTCAATTTTCCAAATGGTTGGTAAGGTTTATTATTATTTTTATTATTTTTCATGTGGAGTGTGATGAGGTATGGTTTGAGTATTTATTTTTAAATATTGATTTTTGATTATTCTCGAAGGTTCTTTTGGCTAGAGAAATTATTGAAGTTTTAAAATTGAATCTTGGATGAAATTTTCACATTCGATTGAAGATTGGATTTTGGATTTGTTGGCGTCATCACATTTCTTCTACAACTTTATTTGACCTTTCTTCAATTTTTTAGGTTGGTGGCTTTATCATTCTTATGTAATTGTTTTTGGAAAGATTTCCTTTTAAAGATTGTTTTCTAGGTTGGAAGGGGAATCTATGCATAAAATATAATGTTTATAATACTTTAATTTTCAGATTTAATGAATTTTGGAAGTTCTGGACTAGTGTGTTTTCTATGAACGCTTCTTCCTTGTTTGTGTTAAGAAAATTATGGTTTTGAGTTCTTTCGATCCTTATTCTCTCTTGTTTGGATTGCTAATTGTGTTGAATTATCTAAGAGAGGATTTATGTTTCTGAGTGCAATGTATATTCTTCCTTGTGTGGAAAAATCATGTATATTCTTCCTTGTGCGGAAAAATTGTGTGTAATTCTAGGATGTATTCTTGTTTGTCACGAGTTATCAACGACAACTTATGAAATTTGATCCTCTTAATCTTATGGATATTGCCTTGAGTTTTGATAAAAACGTTGTAATTTTGTTATGTCTGGAGTCATAGATTTGTATTATGGTATTTTTTAGACTTAGTCATAACTTTTGTTAACGTCTATACCCCATTGTTGTGTATGCGCTAAAGTTCATGTTATATGCACTAGAGTTCGTGTTATATGTGCTAAAGTTTATGTTATATGCACCACAGTTTGTGTTATATGTGCTAGAGTTCATTTTATATGTGATCGAGTTAGTGTTATATGCACAAGTTCATGTTATATATGTCATGTTATATGCACTAGAGTTTGTGGCATATCCATCAATTTGTGTCATATGCGCTAGAGTCTATGTTTAGGTGGTTCAACATAGGGAAGAGCTGGGTGAAAAACCTTTTAAACCATCCATCCAGAGTGAAGTATGTTGAACACTACCAGATGCTGAGAAGGGGGTGAACCAACATGAACTAAAATATTACCAAATTAAGATGCTTGAAACACAACATTCTTTCAAATTAATATGATAGAGAGTAAATAGTAGAAATAGTAAATGCTTCCACACAAGAACACCAAATTTTTCTATGGAAAACCCAATGTGGGAAAAAACCATAGTGAGAATCTAACTAACAATATGTATATCAACTATTTAAAATGATTATGGCCACTGGCCAAAGAGCCTAGTACTCTAGACTTTCCAACTAAGGCGCACCACCTTAGGCAAGATACAAAAGAGGACTTGCTCAACTAAAGATCACTCCTTTAGCGAAAGGTACATGTAGTGTCATAAAATTGGGTGAACCCACAATAGTGGAACACTTTTTTGCCAACTTTAACATTGCAATATTCATTTTCAGAAAAAAAAAAACAAAAAAAAAACTTCAGATTCAAACACCTATTAATTCTAAACCATAAGGAATTTGTAGATGATGTGAACTAGTGATTTGTGTCATTTTGTATGTAGATTCTAAAAATATTTTTTTGATAATTTTTGGAAACAATTTGCTTCCATTTTTCTATCTCCCTCGAAAACTAGTTTTTTTTCAAAAAACAACATTTTTAAAGAGTGACACTCACTCCGTATAGCATAACTTTTTTTCTATAATATATATGAGCATTATTCTTTCAAATTTGGTTTTGTAACATCCATATCTAGTGTTTATAATTGGTTTTGTAATGTTATATTCAGTATTTCAATTTTTTATTAATATTTGAAGTTGAGTTAAATGTAGTTTTGACATATGTCCATTTGATATTACATAACTTGTTCTGATTAATTAAGAAAAAAAGGTTTTAAGGACCTAAAACCTTTAACAAAAGAGAGTAAGATAAGACATAAAAAGTCCAGAGATTAAGAACCGCTTACAAAATGACTGGCAAAAAGGCCAGCTAACCAAAAAAGGCAGCAAAGAAACAAGGAAAGAGCTATACAACTATAGTCTTCAGCAGATCCTCCGCCTTCTTCACCATCTGGTCATAGGTGGCCCCAACAGCTTTGAGATCTTCCAGGTCCTTGTTGGGTTTCTTTTCTTTCTTTTTGCCTCTAGTCTGGGTTTTGGGTCCTTGAGCTTCCCCCATACCTTTAGTGTCCAGATCAATTTCCAAGATCTCCTTCTCTTCATCCAGTTTGCTGATGATGGTGTTAGTGTTACTAGTAGATATCTTCAGGATGCTTAAACTCTATTAAGCAATACTCTTCAGGCACTCCTCAATTTTGCTGACTTTATTGGTAGTGTCCGAGATTGTTTATTCATTGGCGTCAGCAAGATTTTTCCTTTCCAACAAATCTTTCTCTATTTTCTCAAATCTAGGGTTGAAGGAATCTCTTATGTTTTCAACTTTTGTGATGGTGTTTTTCAGGTCCTCAATGTAATCCGCCATGGTCTACCCTTCCCCAGTGTTGATGGTTTCCAAAATCTGAATTTTGTTACTGAGTTTTTTATTGTCATCCACAACTTTCTTGTAACCAGTTATAAGCCACTCCATAGTATCCATGAAACCTTGCATACCCTCTAGGGGAGGGTTATGGGGAGAATCAACCTTACCAGGGGTGTCCTGAATAGTAGTTGTGTCTTCAACCCTAAGAGCCTCGCCCATGGTCACCTTCTCCGGGTTCTGTTCAGCTTCCAAGGTCCTTTCCTACTTATAAACCTCCAGCTCCTTAACATTCTCCTCCTTCCTCTTGTGCTTATTTCTGGTCTGGGTGTGAACTTTAGATTTCTTTTTCAGTGACCCTTGAGGGTTCTCCTTCTCTGAGTCTTCAGAAACCTCCTCCTCCGAGGAAAGGCTAATCTGGAGGATTCTACCTTTAGGTTTTCTTCCCTTAGAGGAAGAAGGTCTTGTTTTAATGTGTTTCCTCTTCTTTCCAGTTTCATAATCTGAAACATCCATGCTCTCCTTAGAATCACTCGATGGTTCACTGTCTGTCTCCTCATCCATTGAAAAGGAAGAGTCAGACCCATCCTCCTCGGACTCTACAGAGGGCTGCATGCGGGCAATTTGATTAGCCTTGAGATGGTCGTAAATAAGGACCATTAAGCCTTGGTGCATAGCAGTGTCCCCCATAGGGTTCTCTTTGTAGGCCTTAATAGTGGCATTCATAGAGTAGAGTAGAAAATAAGGAAAATTAACTTTCTCGTCATGCCTAAAATGATTTAGCAAGAAGAAGTGGTAACCATAAACTTTTGTAAACCTACCATCTAATGTAATGTAGCACATTAAAACAAAAAGGACATCCCTCTAGGGTTTAACAAAAGCCCTGGGTGGGTAGTAAGTTTTACTTAACTTCACCAGGCATTTTGTCTCCTTCTCGGTTTCCAGATATCTGTCAATGGCCTCCTTACTGACTTTCCTATCTCTATAGAAGTTGCATCCTTCCCTTTTGAGGCACATGGCTTGGGCAATAAGGTCCTCATCAATTTCAACAATCTGGTCTCCCATTTTCAGCATACTCTTTCTCTAGTTTTTGCAGATAAAAATGGTAATCGTGCCATCCCGTCGGTGGAGTCTCTCCATGAATTTTGAAAAACCACCCTTCTGTAGGATACTCCAGACCTCCTCCTTCTGTTTCCATTCTTTACAGCTGCTTGGTCCATATCGCCTCTTGTTACCACCCATGTTTTCGTTGTTAAGAGCCAAATTTTGAAACTTGCAGAATGATTTAACCAGAAAGCTTATCAGAACTATCAAATTAACCCATAAATCGTGGGAATTGATGAAAAGAGTATTATGATAAATGAGGCTCTCGTTATTATAATTACTTGAAGTACTCTGATTAGACCTTTTAATTATTATTCTGTCCATCAAAAATCTTTGGAGTGATTCTATATCAATCCTTGAAAATGATTAGTCTGACATTTACAGGGAGTACTTGTTCTCCTGCCCACGTAATCATTTCATCCGTGTTAACCACCACTTCAGCATCCCAGTCAACAGAGTCGTTGGCCTCACGGTAGATATGGGATATGTAACATTTTTTAAAAGTCCTGATAAGGTCTTTAGCGGCTTCAATGATATTGTTGATCGACAATGAGGGCTTTGAGGTCCCCTTAAGATATTTAATGATGTTGTTTGAGTCCCCTTCAAGCCATAAGTAAGGGTAATTCTATTTTTTAGCAAGGATTAAACCTTGGAGAGCTGCTATAGCTTCAAATTTATGGTTTGTTTGGCTTCCAATAGGGACATCAACCATTTCCTTGCAAATTCCTTTATCATCTCTAAGGATAGCTCCACAACCTGTAGGACCCAGGTTACCTTTTGCAGCACCATCAAAATTAACTTTGAACCAACCATAAGGGAGGGTTTGCCATATAGCTTCAAGTATTTTATTTTGGTTGGGGTCAGAACTGTCAGCATTCTTCAAATTCCATGAACTTAAAATATTTGATTCCAATGGGTTGTTTGAGAAGCAGGGAGCCTCAATGATCCCAATATTTTCCACAATCGCCCATTTTATTTTCTGGAACATAATGTCTTGATTGAGGGATAGGTCCCTGAAGATATGATTGTTTCTTTCTTTCCATAGTCCCCATAGAATGTGAGGGAGAGATAACTGCCATAGAGATCTCAAGAAGGAGTTAGTCCAATGAAAATTCTAGGAGGAAAACAGTTCACTGATAGTGTTAGGAAATACCCAATCAATGCTAAAACTCTTAAGAAATCTTTCCCAGATTGAGGAAGAATAGGAATAGTGAATGGCCAGGTAGTCCACAGACTCTTCCTCCTGGAGACACAGAGCACATCTATTAGGGAAGGTGAAGCCTCTGCTCTTGAGGTTGTCTAGGGTCAAGATCTTATTTTGAAGGATAGTCTAGTAGAAAAAAATGATTTTGAGGGTAAGACCCTTAATTCAGGCTTTAGACCAATAAGGATTACCATGAGGGATGGAGGAAAGGACACAATACATAGAATAAATAGTTAAAGAACCTTTGGGTTCATGTTTCCAAATAAGACAGTCTTTCTCTTTATTCAACCAGACCAAAGATAGATGAATCTTGAGCTTAGAAAGGCTAAGGTGGATACTTTCAATGTTTTGCCATTTGTTACCAGACCAGTACTCAGCAACTGAGGAACCAAAAGTTTTAATACAGGACGGAGCAAGGGGGGCCCATTCATTGAATTCAATCAAGGGTTTATCAAAAATCCAGGGGTCCTCTCAGAATTTAACTTTCCTTCCATTTCCTACTTTCCAGATCACTCCTTTAGCAATGCTTTCTTTACACTTAGAGGCATGATTCCATATATGGGATCCATTAATACTGAGATCCAAATTTATAAAATAAGAAAGAGAGGAGGATAGAAGAGAGTACTTACTTCACCATATTTTACACCATTCAGTGTCTGGATGGAACATTCTCCAGACCTGTTTGTATAGAAGAGCTTCATTTAAGGTTCAGATTCTCCTCAAGCCCAGACCACCTTTTCTTTTCGGTCTACAAACCTAGTACCAAGCCACCAGAGACATTTTTTTCTTGTCCTCAATCCCAGACCATAGGAATTTTATTTGAATTTTCTCGATAGCATCAGCATAGTTGATTGGAATTCTGAAGAGACTTAGAGCATAGATTGGTATACTTTGAAGAGAGGCTTTAAGTAGTTGGAGCTTTCTAGCCTGACTTAAAAGGGCTCCTTTCCAACCAGCTAGTTTTTTATGAAATTTATCCACTAGAGAGCTCCAAAAAAGATCAGGAGGTGCAGTGCCCATGGGGAGGCCAAGATATGTCACAGGAAGATCAACAATCCTACAATCCAGGATTCTGTTGATTCTCCATTGTCTTCTCTCAGGAGTATTAATGAAAAAAACTTCTCTTTTGACCCAATTAATAAGCTGACCAGAAGCTAAGGCAAACTTACAAAGAGTACTCTTCAAGATTTTAGCTTCAGAGATACTAGATTCCCCCATGATGATAGTATCATCGACAAATTGTTGATGGGAACAAATGAGGTCAGCAGAAGAAGGTTGGAGTCCCTTAAAGGAGCCTTGCAAAACCATATTTTCCATTGACCTTCCAAAAAATTCTGCCATGATGATGAAGACGATGGAAGATATGGGATCCCCTTTCCTTAGTCCTCTAGAAGCTTGGAAGAAGGGGGATGGGGAACCATTGACAAGAACAAGAAAAGAGGCAGAGGTGATAAGCTCGCTCAAGAGGTCAATAAATCTAGTGGAGAAACCAAAAGCCATAAGAACCTTCACTAGAAAAGGCTAGTCAACCCTGTCATAGGCTTTGGAGAGATCAAGCTTGAGGATGAGACCCTACTTCTTTGCTCTAACAAGAGAGTGGATGTTCTCATGGATAGTTATGATAGAGTCAAGAATTTTTCTTCCAGGGACAAAACCATTTTGCTGGTGATTAATCAAAACAGGAAGGACAGATAGAAGTCTGGTTGTGAGAACCTTGGAGATAATCTTATAAAAAGAATTGCATAGACTGATAGGTCTGAACTTGTCCATAGAGTAAGCACCTTGGGTTTTGGGGATGAGAGAAATGAAAGTTCCATTGATTTCTTTCAAAAGTTTTCTAGCCCCAAAAAATTCCTTGACACCGTTGGAGACATCTTTCCCGACAATATCCCAGAAATCTTGATAGAAGAACATGTGGAAACTGTCTGGGCCAGGAGCTTTGTTACCATCAAAGGAGAAAACAACATTTTTTATTTCCAAGGTTGAGGGGATAGAAGAGAGGGAGACATTCATCTGATCATCAATGAGACAAGGGATGTTATGAAGGAAAGAAGTTTGAGCTTCAACATCTAGTCTGTGATCCCTCTTGAGTAGTTCTGAGAAATACCTTTTAGCTTTGATCCTTATTTCTTCCTCCTTGACCAGCTCCCCATTATCCACCTTAAGTTTGGTTATCCTATTAGTTTCTTTATGTTTGATCGTTAACATGTGAAAGAATCTAGTGTTCCTATCTCCTTCCTTAAGTCAAATGCATCTTGATCTTTGCTTCCAGAAAGTTTCCTCTTTAGCAATGATATCATGGTATTTTTTGAGAGTCTCATTTTCATCAGCAATGGACACAGTGCTGAAACCATCCTTCTGAATTTGGTCCTATATTTTCTTAAGGTCTTCTTGGATTTTACCTTTGGCCTTAAAGATATTCCCAAAGATGGATTTATTCCAGGGTCTTATGTTATCCTTTACACTTTTAAGCTTCTTAACAACTTTATACATAGCAGTTCCCTCAACTTGGATACTCCACCATTTCTGCATATTACTTTTGATATCTGGGTGAAGGGTCCACATTTTTTCAAATCTGAAGGGGAAGTTTCTCCTTCTATTAATTGAGTCAGCAATGAAGGTGATAGGAAAGTGATCTGACCCAACCCTAATATGGGCCATCAGAGAACATAAATAATGACTATACCAATCATCAGAGATGAGAGACCTATCAAGACGAACTTGGAAGAGATCATTACCAGTTCTCCTGTTGGTCCAAGTGTAATTGAATCCCTGTATTTCCACATCATTGAGAGCTTGAGAATTAATGAAATCCATAAGGGCCAACTTACATAACTTGTTGTATATGTAACGAAAAATTTATTTATTTATTTTTGTTGGAAAGAGGACATCAATGCCTAGTGCGTAAATATTTTTTAAAATTATTTGGGTGAGGTTTATTATTTTTCCATAAGCACTGAACAAAGAAGTTCATGTTGAGTGAAAACCCTACATTCATAAGAAATAAAATACAAATATCTTAATGAAATTAAATATATTAAAAATTATACTATTTGGAAAGCTTATAATAAGGGGGTAAATACTTAAAAAAACAAAACCTCTAAATTAATCCATTTGACCCCCCAAAAGCTAATCTCAAATTTGTTTTTTATCAGCATTTGATAGATGCAAAGGAGACTCCTTTGCAAGTATGATTTAGAAGTAGAGAGGTTCTATCCAATAAATTTTGATCTAAGAGCCTTTGATATAACTCTCTTCAATTAATTACTTCAAATGGAACCTCTTAAATTTTAAATCATTATATTTTCTACAAAATGTATGATTTTAGCGAAAGTCAGGATGCACAAAAAAGTGGAAACTAGCATTGTGAGTTAACCCAATTGCAACCCTTTGCAATTTTGACTATATTTTAGGTCGTCACCCTAGCGACTGCATTTCCCTACTCAATTGGGACCCCTTTCTCCGTCATCATTGTGAGTTTCCTTATGTTTCAGTCACTATATCACCTTGTGACCTTGTCCAAGCCCCAAAATAGGATAGGATAGGGGCATAGCACCCCTGTCACCCTTGGACAATGATGTGGCACCCCTGTCCTCCCTCTTTGGGTGGCCCTAAAATGGGTCCATCTGATCCTTGACCCTAATTTGCTCCCCGGGACTTAAATTTCTCTGTCAGCCTTCCATGAGATGAATTAATCCTCTGAGGCAAGTATAAAAAGGGATTTAGTCTTCTCATTTGCATAAGCAGAAATAAGGAAAGAATATAGAAGAATAAGTGAAGATAAGTCAAAATTTAGTTAAACAAGTGGAAGGTATCCATTATCGTCATCAAGCATTCAAGTCTTCTTCTTCTTCTTCTTCATGTGTCTTCTTCATCCATCCATTGGAGCAACATCAAAACATTCATTTCTAAGCATGTGTGTGTGTTAGGGTTTTGTCATGTTACATGCCATTTTATGCAACACTTGTGATTACATTCAAGAAGTAAAGCAAACATCATCAAAAAATTGCAGATCTACAAGGTATACATTTCCATTATTTACATTTAAACATTGGCAATTACTTTCTTTCAAGGTTGATTCCTCAATGGGGGTTTGACTAAGGCAAACCCCTATCCACAACCCTCATTCCCTTCTTTTTTGTGCATACATTGCAGGTGCACAACCGTAATTGCAGCTTTAAGGTTCATTTTAAGAGATGCAAAAACCCTTTTCGATGCACAGATTTTTCAAAGGACTGGGTGCAACTTCAACCCGGTGCCAACGCCTTTTCTCTAAATTTGTAGGACAGATCTGTATCAGTCTAAATATCTCAGATCTGAAGTTACAGTGCGATCCTGAATCGGTAGCTCCTTATTTCACCCATTTTGTCTTCATTTTCTACATAGTCAACAAGTCAACTCTTCTACTTTCCAAAGAGGGTAAATTGCATTGCACCCTTGCAATTCACTTAGTATTCAGATCCTTATTCACTCTAGGGTTTGGATCTGATTAATTCAACCCCTCTTTTGAATGTAAAGTATTTCCCAAGTAAAAATCATCCTAGTGATTTCCTTTCTCTCTCCTAGGTGGGTAATCACTAGGGTTCAATTTTCCACTTTACATTTTGGTGAACCCAACATCTTACATACTTTACATTGAACTTATATTTTGCCAAAAAATCTCTTTATTGTCTTAGATCGAAAAATTGCATTGCTTATCAAATTCAATTCTTTCATTGTCTTGTTCAATTTGCAAATCAAATTTACATAATTAAGTGGTTAATTGTCAAAACCCTAATTTTCAAACATCAACTTGAACTTGTGCAAAAATTGGATTTACATTTAATTTTTATATTTTTAACTATTTTCAGACTTGTCTTCTTGCCTAAAATTCAAATTTTCAATTTCCCTTCATTCCCCAAAATTGAAAATTTCAAAATTCAGTGCTTAGGTCCTAAAACCCTAATTTTCAAATTTAATTGGATTTTGTGCAAATTCAAATCAATCTCAACCAATTTTAGTTTTATAAATATTATTTAAGGTGGCACTATCCATTAGGTTTGACCTTTTTCAAAATCGCAATTCAATTTCTTATCTTTTTCAAAACCCTAATAGGGTCCTATTTTGACATTCAAACCTTAATATCACCTATCTAGAGATCTTAAAATCAATCAATTTTTTGGGGTTAGCTCTCAAATCATCATATCTTTCATCCTTGAAAATTTCCAAAAATGTTAGGAGGATCGAGTTCAATTTCAACCCGGTCACTGACTATTTTCCCAAAATTTCGAGAGACTATTATGACTGTATTTAATTGCTTAAATGCAGAAAATTCACTGATTTTGTTGAATTTTGATCCCTCTAAAATAAAAAGAACTTTCCACTTTCAACATTGAATCTTTCAAGGGAACATTAAAAATTAAGTGGTTAATTATAATCTGCCCTAATTGTGTCCATTTTAAATTTTAAATTAAGTGGTATCCCATAGGCCCTAATTTTAAAAATTCAATCTCTTTTAGATAATTTTAAATTTTAAATTAAGAGGTTATATTTTTACATAATTCTAACTTTAAATTTCAATTTCCTAGGAGATTGCATTATTATTCTTTCAATAAATTTGTTCATTTAATTGAATAATCATTTTTCCTAGAATTTTGAATTATTTAGTTATTTTGCAAATTTCAAATTTCAAATTTCAAATTCAAATTTCACAATTTCAAATTTGCATTTCAAATTTTATTTTCCCTCCTTTATTCAATAATCTATGCATGTATGGGGTGAACATTATTATGTTTAAATGACATATTAGTTTCTTGTTTGATCATAAGTGCATATGGAGTTCTTATCTTATTTTGCTAATTCAATTTAAGTTACATTAAAGATGTTCATGATGTTCCCTTTCATGCATATGATGATAATTTAGTTCTCCCTTTCATTCATACCTATGATTTACCCTCTCCCAAAATTGATCTCATTAATAAGGGCACATTGGTTCAAAAAGGGAATATGGATACTTCTTTCAAAGATCTCCCTCCTAAAGATGAATATTTGGAGAATTGTGTTCCTTCTTCTCCTAAAAAGTACCTCCCTCATAAGGATTATTTTGTGCAAGAGGATGATATTATGGCTACTTATCCTAGTGATACCATACCTTCTTTTCATGATCTTCCCTCTAAAGATGAAGCATTAATTACATATGATAGTCCTTTTTCTAATGAGTGTCTTCAACATTAAGATACCTTAGAATAAGAGGATGATATTATTTCTCATCATAATGTTCTCTCTCCCAAAAATAAAGATCCTAACAAAAATCAAATCAATTTCTTTCATGCTCATAGGAAACCAAAAATTCTTCTTGATTATCATGTTGTGCCTTACACATATACTAATGAGGTAGTTGATGAGAACATAAGTGAAGCATCATATGCTTTCTTAGTTCCTAAAATCCTCTCTTCAATTCACTCAAATACACCATCTCCTACCAAAGAATTTCCTAAAGAAGAACACTTAGATGATGATTGGGGGTCCTTAGATTTCACTCCTACCTTTTCTAGAAAGTCTAAGATGCCTGAATTTCATATTCCAAATTTTTCTCTTAACACAGATCTTAAAATTGATTGGGCCTCTTTAAAATTCAATCCAATTCCTCCTAAGAGTGAGCCCTCTTTTGCACATACACATGGATGCAATGGACAAATGATTGAATGTGAGCGACAAAGTCATGAGAAATTACACTTTCCTTTGTCAACATCTTCTTCTCCACTGTCTTGTAAATACACACCTTCTCATTCTAATTTTGAGTTACAACAATAAAATGTGTTGAAAATGTAAATTCCAAATTAATATCTCTTCTTTGTCCTAAATGAAGAAGAAAACGTAAACAACATTCTCAAAATTCTTCTTTTTGTAAATATCATCAAACGCATGGCCATTCTACTAATGAGTGTCAATCTTTGAAAACATAAATACAACATTACATTGATTCAAGCATGTGAAAAATAACATCGGACAATTAATGTCATTTTCATCATGATCATTTAAAATAACATTCAAGTTCCTATTATGTTTCTCCCTACTACTTGACATAGTTAACTTACCTATTGGGGGCTAGCTCCTTGTCATTTATGGTGGTCCAATTTTAGGTACAATCATACTTAGTGAGAAACGTAATAGTCTATTTATTATTGCCTCTATGCTTGAGGGGCAAGAATATTCCTTTTCCTCTTTATAAGGTTTTACTATTTTCTTTATGGCATACATTATTCATAAACTTGATGTCCTTTCTTGCATGGCATTTTCCTTCATAAGAGTGCATGTTTATTCCATGAGTGGGATATTCTCCTTGCTTGAAACGGTACGTCTATTATAAAAAATCTCTCCTCAGAGAACTTTTGTGAATTATCTTATTTCTCTCTCTTTGAAAACTACCTCTTCCATATTGTGTTATTTATAACTTGATGTCCTTTCTTGAATGGAGTTATCCTTCATGGGAGCACATGTATGTTCCTTGGTTAGGATGTATTCCTTGCTTGAAACGGTACATCTCTTATGAGTATTCTCTCTAGAAGTTGTGTAATTATTCTCATTGTCCTACACTTGGGGGTCAATTATCTCTCTCCCTCTCTCTTTCTCTAAGGATCCACTCTTTCCTATGTTGTGGATGGTGTGAGTTTTATTACTTGATGTCATTCCTTGTGTGGAATTGTTGTTGCTCACTCAATGGTTCTCTCTTATACAAGAGGTGTAAGTCCTTGACTAGAATCTCTTTCACACTTGGTAATGTACATCTATAATAAATTCACCCATCCCCATTGGGATAAAACTGAGTCATCCTTCATCAAGAATCCCTTTCACCTAGCACTATGAGGAAGGATTGACATCTTGTTCTCTTGTATGCTTTGTTCTAGAAGATGTTATGTTTGTCTAGGACAACTTCTCTTGTATGCAAATGTCTTTTTAGAAAATATCTCTTCTCCTCCAAGGATATCCTTTACACTTATAGAAAGATATCTCTTTTTCAACTATCTTATCCTTGCTTGAATAGTATTCCCTCTCTTGCTTGGATTTATGACATTGTTTCATGATGGATATCTTCTAGGTGTCGAAGGAAGGTATCCTTGTTCTACTTTCCTTAAGATATCAACATTAAACTATGTTGACATCTTAAGGGAGGGCCACCAACACTACTCTTTTTATATTATATTTCTCTTGTGCATTTTATCCCTTATATAGTGGGTCATTCTCAGAACAAGATGTTGCCAAGTTTTTCCCTTATATAGTGAGTCATTCTCAGAATGATATGTCACCACTTTTCTCTTATATAGTGGGTCATTCTTAGAACAAGATGTCGCCACTTTTCCCTTATACAATGGGTCATTCTTAGAATGAGATGTCGCCACTTTTTTCTTGTATAGTGGATCATTCTCAAAATGAGATGTTGCCACTTTTATTTTATAATGTGGGTCATTCTTAGAACACGATGTCACCACTTTTCTCTTATATAGTGGGTCATTCTTGGAACTAGAGGACAACCTCTTAGAGCGATATGTCACTACTTTCTTGACATTTGTACTATACATCTTATACAGTATGCAGCATACTCGGGCATAGACTCCTATGAGGTGCTTCGAACCTCACTTGCACACATGCGCATGAGCTTGAATGGAACTAACGATGTTCTCACTCTCCTCCCTTACATGGATCATCTAGGGGCTATTTTTCCATGTCCTTTTTTCTCCATGGATCACCTAGTTCTAGGGGCGATATGTCTATGGTTCCTTTAGTTCGCCTTTCATCTCATGGATCACTAAAGTGTGTATTCATTTTCTCTCTCTTCTTTCTCTCATGAACTCATAGTTTTAGTATTGATGGTTTATGGATGATGTCAGCTTTTCTCTTTTATGTGATTATTGGTGTTTATGTTATAGAATTTGTCTTTATGTTTCAATTAGTTATTTGAGACATTTGAGTATCGAGGTCCCTTCGACTAGTTGATTTGTGGTCTTGTGTTTTGGTATTTGTTGTGTCTCTCTTGTGCTTTATCTTTTTCTGTTTGTCTTGTTCTCTTTGTTTTGTGTTCTCTTGCATATGTTTGAGTGAGTTAAGATCCTAAGATTGGGGGCTTTGGTTCCTCAAGATTAGTGATGTCTTATACTCCTTCTGGTATTGCTCTGCATCTCTAATCTTTAGCTCTTTCTTTCTTCTACTTTACTGGTAGTATTGGTGTAAGACATACTCCCACTAAAGTGGGGGATAAATGTAGCGTCATAAAATTGTGACCCTTTGCAATTTTGACTATGTTTTAGGTCCTCACCCTAGAGACTGCATTTCCCTACTCAATTGGGACCCCTTTCTACATCATCATTCCAAGTCTCCTTTTTTTTTAGCCCCTACATCACCTTGTGACCCTATCCAAGCCCCCAAATAGGGTAGGACAGAGCTGTGTCACCCCTGTCCTCCCTCTTTGGGTGGCCCTAAAATGGGTCCCTCCAATCCTTGACCCTAATTTTCTCTTTGGGATTTAAATTTCTCTATGTTGGCCTTCGGTGAGATGAATTAATCCTCTTAGGCAAGTATAAAAAATGATTTAGTCCTCTCATTTACATAAGAAAAAATAAGGCGAGAATATAGAAGAATAAGCGAAGATACGTAAAAATTAGGTAAACAAGTGGAAGGTCTCCATTATCGTCATCAAGCATTCAAGTCTTCAAGAGTTCATTAAATCTTCTACTTCTTTATGTGTCTTCTTCATCCATCCATTGGAGAAAAATTACATTCATTTACAAGCATGTGTGTGTTACAGTTTTGTCATGTTACATGCCATTTCATGCAACAACTGTGATTACATTCAAGAAGCAAAGCAACCATCATCAACAAATTACAGATCTACAAGGTATACATTTCCATTATTTACATTTAAGCATTTGCAATTACTTTCTTTCAAGGTTGATTCCTCAACTAAGGTTTGACTAAGGAAAGGCCGTATTTGCATCTTTGTAGGTATCTTTCAAAGTTTTCAATACTTCATTTATGACTTGTTCACATGTATCATCAAGAACATTCCCTAGAATACTAAAATTTTGTTGTTCTACTTTACCCATTGATTCTTTAGATAGAGTAAACCCTTGTTTATATTGAAATTCACTATTTGAAACTGTTGTAGGTTGATCTTTTTCAATGGTATGTTTTCTTTCTTCCTCCAACACAAGAACATTTCCACTAGTCTCACCAATATACAAATTTTTATTTACATTTTTCAGAGGAACTGATAAGTACTTTACAACCTCCAAAGCAACTTGACTTGCAATATCATCATTTTGTCTAATAACTCATTTGATGTCATTTGAATTTCTGCCCATTGTTAGATTTAGTATCTCATTTTTTCTAAAGCTTGCATTGAGAGTAAGTTGAATCTTTCATCTAGCATCTTCAAACAAAGGACTACAAACTTTATCAATAGCAACAATCCAAATATCATTTTCTTTTAATAGCCTTGCTTCCTTTCTTTGTTTATTCCTCATATAAACTAATAAGGATCGAATCTTGAATATCACATAAATTTTTATTACAGATAATCAAATATCTTACCACTATGTATTCTCAATTACTTCTCTATCTACAGGTTGAGCTTCATCATAGACATCTATAACATAGTTTATAGACTCATTTTCATACATAGAATTAACAAGACTATCCATATTAAAAGACATGGTTCTACCTTTTGTTCCTTCTACTTTTCATCTTTCTTTTGACTTGACTTCTTTTGATCACTTTTCTTCAGTTCAATGACAAATTGGATTCTAGTCTTCTTGGCAGGACGACAACATCCTTTTCTTCAATGTACTCCTTTTTAGTCCTTTTGGTCTTTGCATTGATGACCAATTTCTCCTTTTTTCCTCTTCACCGTTGTTAAAATTAACTTCCTCAACTTCCTGAACATTGAGTTTTCTTTGAGCTTTATCTTTCTTCCTTTGCATCTTTCTCTCACTCGATGCGAATAAAGAAAGAGTTATGAAGGAATTCTATATCACCCGGGGTGATGCAAAAGATGATCTAGTCGATCTCTACCCATAGACATCTACAACTCTGGGCAACCCTATGTCACGATATTTTTTTTCATTATTTTATCTTGTCCCTTCTTGGACCTCTCCTCTCTCAAACTAGCTTCTAGTTCTTCAATAGTTCCAAAGAATAGTTCATTGGGATCCTTATCTAGATTAATAATCTCAGATTTTTTTTATTCAGCCAACCCTATAGAAACTTCATAAGGAAACTCTATAATCCAAATTGATCCTTGGTTCAACAACCATAATATAAAAATTATCTCTATTGACTGAGAAGGTAAATACCTCTTTATATTTAAGACCCAAATCTGGAGCAAACCTATATATTTCCTATATATTTTCTTTAAAGTCAACAAACCATCCACCAATATAGGACTGATTATCGAAACACTTTATGTATAACCCTATCGGCGCTCTGATAGGTGTGGATTTTTCCATAACATAATTTACCCTTCCAAGAAGCTCATTCAAGTACATGAATGCAAAACAAATAATCAAAGAACCAAACTTGAGCAAGTACTTACTCTTTCTTTTTTAGATCCAAATTCTCCATTAACTATCCAAGAATGAATTCGCATAGATCAAATTGTTCTCCACACACAATCATCCAAAAAATAGTGTGAATAAAAATCACAGTCACGGTGCCTTAATTGTTCTAGAATTAAATTTTATACACAAGAACCTTGGATACAAATTTGACTATAGGGTCAACAATATATTCAATTGCCATGGCTCTCCCATACCACTTAGCACCTGTCATCTCAGTTACTATATCATTTTGCTGCAATGATGCCCATCTTGTAAAAGCCATTTAATTTCCTAACGTCCTTCTTTATAATCTTGTAGGGTTTATATAGGTATGTTGTTTGCATGAATTCTACTTAAAATAACCCTTATCCATTTAGAATCATAAGAAAAATTAGGAAAAGCCCTCTGAATGACTAACCCTAACTCGGTGATGTTCTTTTACTCACTTTTGAGAGAGATTCCATTTTTTTTTATATTTTCTCCCAGAGATCATTAAATCTTGCATGGCTCACCTCTCTAGTTTGAATGTAAGATTGAACATCCTTTGTATATAAATAGTGAATTTACACACTTGAAAATGCACCTTCCTTATCCTTTACTGTTGCAACAAATGGTTATGACTTAAACATTGATCATGGCTTGAGATCGGCATCGACAACAACCAAAATCGACATCATATCTATAACTAGGATTTGCTTCTTTTAAAAAAAAAGTGTACACTAACACTTATTCACACTAAAGCTATCCAAATTATCAAGTTGCAAGTGATCAAATAAGCCCAAAAAACCAATATATTCATTTTGTTGATGTATTGTCTATCATAAATGCACAAAACCCGAAAAGTTAATAAATGACTTATGGCAACTACAGACCTAACAAAGCATTCAAAAATCACTAGAAATTCCTTTTTGAGCACTACAATGCTAAAAACACTCTTCAACATCAAACAAAATAGGGGTTCATATGATATTTCTTCAAATCTCCCCCTTAGACCTTTTTGTCTGATTAGTTTCCAAAAGAGGGCTCAACATCTTGAATAGGTGTAGATCCATTTTCAACCTTTTCTTTAGTCTTGTCATCTGATTTCTTTACCCAAGTCATATTAATTTTCTATCTTTCCTGATTGGTATCAATTTTATTTGTCAGACCATTAGATTTATGTGCTTTTCTTTTGTAATGTGACCCTTCTTGTTACAATTATAGCATACCGAACCTCTCTAAGACTTTCCACCATCCATTTTATTATATTTGAACCTTTTGTTTGACCTAGATTCACTAGATTTGTGTCCATATGTATTGCAATCAAAGCATACTCAATTGAAGGAATGAGAATGATTCCAATTGATGTATTCATTCTTCATCATCCTACTTCAACATTCAGTGGCCCTATGCCCAACCTTATTTCAAGAGTAGCATCTTATGTTAATTGATTGATTTCTAATATGACTTCTACATTCACTAGCTCTATGGGCAAATATATTACTCTAAAAATAAATTTCCATTAAAACAATACCTTGATCCAGTCTAAGAGAATATTTTTTCATTCTTCTTGTTGTTTTTCGGACTAGAATGAAACTAGCATCCTCAACCTTCTATTTTCCTTTGGTATTTTTGCCTTTCTCATAACCAAGTCCATCCTTGTTATTATTATTATTTTGAGCACCAGGTATAGTATCGATCATTTCGCTTCCTCCTTTCAGCTTTAAACCTTTATCAATTTGCTCCTTCACCTCCTTCAATTCCTTCCTTAGTTTATTCAATTCCTTTTCAAGTCTCGAATATTTCTCTATTTTGTTGTTCATTTTTGTATCAATATCATCCATCACTTTTTTTCCTTTATCAAGAAGCTTTCCTAAATAGGCAATTTTGCCTTTATCCTTTTTCCATATGAATCCACTCTCATCCAGATTGGTCAAAGTGGATCTCAAATCTCTTTCCATATCAACAACACCTTTAGTCTCTAAGTTATGACAATTCTTAGTATCCATATCAGTGATTGAAAAAAAAAGGTTTTCAAACCCTAAACCTACCTCAGTAGTTAAAAGTTGTTTCTTCAGGAACTAATGCTTTGATACCTATTGTTCAACACTACATGATGTTGAGAGGGGGAGTGAATCAGCATGAACTAAAATATGATAAATTTAAGATGCTTGAAATACACCATTAATTCATAGTATATGCTGGAAAGTAAATGGAAGAAATAGTAAATGCATGTACACAAGAACAACAAATTTTTATGTGGAAAACCTAAACTGGGAAAAACCATGTTGATAATCTAACTCAGAATATATATATCAACTATTTACAATGATTATGGCCATCTGCCAAAGAGATTACTACTTCAAACTTTCTAACTAAGGTGCACAACCTTAGGAAAGATACAAAACAAGACTTGCTCAACTGAAGGTCACTTCTTCATGGAAAGGTACACAATAATTGTCTAGATACAATATGAAATATAATCTGAATTGTAATGGAAAAAAACACCTAACAAATGAAAATAACAGTTCGTAGTTTAAGCACTGATCTGAATCATCTAATATATCTCTATATCTTTAATCACCTTCAGGTTCACACCACTCTCACACTATATGTCTTCTTATCACAACATCATTGTACATTCCTATTACACCAATTGTATGTATCATGAGGTTGGCTAAGAAAAGATGTAACGTGTGAATTACCATTAGACTAAAAAAAATCAATTCCACCAATCTGAAATGCAAAAAATGTGTAAACTAAAGACTTCATGAACTACAAGAGATCTATCCATTTTGTATGCTACCAAATATGTGCAAACACCTTTAAGGGATATGTATCTATAAACTAACCCTTAATCAAGACCAAAATATAATCACCATGTATTTTGAAAACACATCAAGCTTATCTTACTCAACATTCTGAATCACACTAGATATAATATGATCATCCAGATAATATCTAACCCATATATACATAAACTATACATAATAAAACCAAGTTGAGTGATACTAGACTACTTCCAAACTTGAGAGTTGACATTAGTGATAAGGTGAGGGTATATTGCAACAAAGTATTTCATAAGTAATAGGGTTGCATCCTTCCAAAAATTGGGGAGGTCCTCTCTATTATACCTTCTGTTCAACCTCAAAACCCATTTTTTGAGCTTGAAAAATATCTTAAATTCATCCTTATGGGATTCTTTTGGTTTTTAAAAAAAATTATTCCCTCTTGTGTTAAACCAATGATAGCAACGATCATGTTTGGTGAGATTTTGAAAGTAACTCCCCCAATTTTCACATCACCTTTTTCCCATGACTGAGAATTCTTTTTGAGAGCTTAGGATCAAAACCCTACATGTCTTCCACATAGCTTTCAAAGTTCCCCTTGACCACTTTCTATCATAACTTGACATTATTTTTAAAATCATCACAACTATCTAGTTCAGTTTCTATGAGGTCAGCTCCCATCATTATCATTGAGAGATTAGAAGTAAAAACTAGGTGGGGAGAGTAAAAAATAGTAGTATGAAGAAAATATCACTTCCAAGGGTTGGGTAAAGTGACACTATTGCTTGAAAGAGATGTCTTCCACCAATACAATAAAGGACTAGAAAAAAGGGCGGTGATAGTAATAAAAAATGCAATCCTTGGATTATACTCCATCATGAGTCTTTATGTCCTCAAAGATAGCAACACAAACCATATTTTCTATATCATATATACCTGTCCATATTTTCATATGATTGAAAAATGGGCCCAATGAGGTAAGGCTATTTGCAACTTTATTTCCTTCCCTCTTTATATGATAAACATGTACGTGGTTCATCCCACAAATAAGGTCCCAATATTTGGCAACAAGGCTTTCACACTTCTAGTCGGGTTTGGCTTCACTTTTTAGCATTAAGATAGTATTTTTTAAATTAGCTTTTGTATCATCCTAAAATGTACTCTCTTACAATTTAGACCATGTTTAGGGCTCTCACCTTACCACATGTATCTCCACATTTGACAAAGAACTATTTATGCCCCCACCATCCCTTATTGGTCCCTTAATCTTGGTCCAATTATGGGGTACGACTAGGGTGTTGGTCCTCACTAGGACCATGGCGCAATGCCATGGTCCTCCCTAATTGGAGCCCATTTTTGAACCATTTTCCCTATCCAAATTTTGGGCAAGAATCCCCCCTATGTCGTCCTATGTAAGAAAATTAATATAATTAACAAGGAGCAAGTGCATAGGGAGGTCTTCCCCTCTCATTTGGACACAAGAGGCGTAAGTGGATAATTGGGATAATCATTTTAAATTCCCTTTAAGCATATAAATTATTCTTTTATCATTCCACACATCATAAAATTGGACCCTTTACCCTAAGTGTACCCCTTTTTATTCCTCCAATTAATTAATTCATCAAAAGCCCTAATCATGTCCTGTTTTCAACCTTCAAGGCCTGATTTCACATATCTAAACATCTTTAATCATCAATACAATTTGGGGATCACCTTATAATTACAATACCTTGCATCCCTAAAAAATGGAAAAAAATTGGTTGAACTGATGTGAACCGCATTGGTTCCTACTTTTTCTCCTTTAATTTGGGGATCATGATTTGGTGGTATTATAATGTTCAAACCCAACTTGGTGTCAAAATATATCATTTCTTAGTCGATCTACAATAAAATAAAACAATGTTAGGGTTTTGTACATATAGCCTTTCCTTTCCTCATTTGAAGGATCAACAATCCATCATCCAACGAACCCAATCCATAAGAAAGAAATGAAAGGAGCCTCTTGTGAAGTACAAGTCTAGGTCATGTGAAGTCTTCTCAAGCGTTCGTCAATTCTACATCAACCATTTTCATTCAATCATTGTGGAGAAACTTTACATCATTCATTTGCAAGCATATGTGTTTGTTAAGGTTTTGGTTGTTAGTCCCAACCAGTGCTGGGAAGGGAGGGGTGAATCAACACTTGATCATTTTTTCATAATTAATACTTTTAACTCTAATCTACATTTATTGAATATTCATCAATATACTTAATCACTAACATATAATATGCATGCATGAAAAGTTGACAGTGACAACAAGATATATCTTGTGGAAACCCAAATGGGAGAAAACCAAGGTGTGAGTAGAAACTCACAAAATTTGTACTCTTCTGGAGTACGCCTAGTGAGGAGCCATCCCTGTTAGGAGATTACAAAGACACTTGTTAGGTGCCACCTAGTTAAGGGATTTTGTTTAAGGTTGGTTAGTGCCTTTATCTTGTTAAAGGTAGTCTGATTAAAGGACTTAAGAACATCAATTAAGATGTCACCTGGTTAAGGGATTTTACAAAAGGGACCTGTTAAATTCCACTAGGTTAAGTGATTTAAGTTGCAATGGTTATAAATCAATAAATGGATGACCTGTTGACTTAGCTATTGATAGCTTGATTAGATTACAAAGAGAATCACACTCTATCCACACCAGTTGTGCCTTCTCTATACAACACTAGTTTTCTTCTTCAGCTCTGCAGTCTGCCGTTCCTATGACCTTCAACTCTGTACTCTATCGGTCCTCTAGCCTTCAACTTTGTACTCTCTCAGATCTTTGTCTCTCATCTCTGCACTCAGCTGGTCTACCTCAAACACCCTATGCTTTGCTAAATCCTTTTAGCACTTCCTCTCACTCTGCTCTTCACTTTGGATCGCCTTCTGCAAGATCTCCTTTTTGCAAATTTTACAATCAAGTCTTTCTGAATGAACTCAAAAACAATTTATACATTTTCTGCCAACACCTTCAGGTGTTCCCTCTATCAAAGCAATCACATATTTCAAAATATTTCAAAATTAAAAATCTCCCACTCTTTCTCTGCATGCCCTGCAACAATTCCACCAACTGTCCAACTAATTCTACCACCACATCCCCTAAAAATAGTAACTTTTGGGTCGAGTTCAGTCATTAAGGTGAGAACCAAAAAAGTTGTAGGTAATCATGGCTTGATTGCATGATAACTGAAGTTGACCTCACCGACTTATGATTTGGCATAGACACAAGCTCACCAAACTCACCAACTCACCTTTTCCCACCATAACTAAATAAATGATCACCACTCTGAGATTTATGGTGATCACTTATCTTCTTTTTGTCATACGGGTGTACTGGTAAGTCACAGCACTTGTATAAGACAAGTTCATCCATTGATTGCCGGTTTGCGGTCCTACCATCAAGTCTCTTTCTATGTTTGCCAATGAGGTTCTGATTTGTTTACAACCTCAGGCCTTCTTGCCTAATTCACCTTTTGTGACTTCATCATCATCAGAATGGCCTCAACACCGATCTTCTTGAGTGACAAACTGGTTAGCTTAATCTGTCCTCCCTTGAGCTGATTGAACTTTGGCCATCTGTCTCTTATGCTATTTTCATGTGTTTACAAGTGTTCACCTTTTCTTGCTGAAATACACCACTCTACTGATACCACTTCACTTGTTAGTGTTAGACATCAATGACAAATCTTAGTTCATATATTAGTTCTCAAGATTTACCAGTTTTGTCAATACCAACAATCTCCCCCTTTGGCATTGATGGAAACACTTCAGAATCTGTCTCATCAATTTCATTTCAGTACCACTCATTACTTCTTCCCTGAGTAATGAATATCTCCCCCTAACACTACTAAAACATTGTTTCAACAACTTGCAACTTCAGCTTAACCACTACTTACCAATGCTTAAAATATTATAATCATATCTCACCCTTTGAAAACAATGCCAAAAATTCATTTCATACACTTACAAGACCACTCCCCCTAACCGAAGTAGTCCACATTTATCAATCTAGTCTTAGAAAAAAATTGAAATCATACCAAATTGATATAGAGCCCTTTTTGCTTACTTTACTGCAGGTAGGGGCACACCCCCAACCTACCTCTGAGATATTCAAAGGTGTCCTTCTATAGTGGGTTGGTGAAGATATCGACCACCTACTCTTTTGTTGGGATATACTCCAACATCACTTCCTTTTCCTGAACTTGTTCCCTTAGATAGTGATATTTGATAGCTATATGCTTCATTTTGGAATGCATTACCGGATTCTTGGATATGTCAATGGCACTAGTGTTGTCACAATGAATCACTACTAGTCCAATCACCTTTTCTTCGATACCTTCCAACAATTGCTTGATCCAAACTATCTATGTGTAGTTGATTGCAGCAGCTACATACTCGGCCTCGACTGTAGATTGAGATATGCAATTTTGTTTCTTCCTTTTCCAAGATACAATCCTATCTCCAAGAAAGAATGCACCTCCACTAGTGCTCTTTCTATAATCAATGTTCCCTGCCCACTAAAGAAACTTAATTGAAGTCTCCCTTATGTGGATACCAGAGACCATACTCATTAATTTCCTTGAGGTATCTAAATATTCTCTTGACCTCCACCATGTGAGTCTCTTTCGGATTTGTTGAGAATCTAGCAACGAAGCCAACAACTTGTGCTATGTTTGGTCAACTATGGACTGCATACTACAACTTACCAATCATGGACCGGTAAAGTGTCTCATTAACTTCTTCAGCTTCATCATATTTAGAGAGCTTGCAACCTATACCATTCGAGTTCCAATAGATTTGGAATCTTCCATTCCAAAAGTTTTCAGAATTTCCCTTATGTACTTAGTCTAATTGATGAAAATGCCATTCTTTAGCTATGAGACTTGTAGGCCAATAATAAACTTTATCTCACCAATCATGGACATCTCAAATTCTTGGTTCATTTTTTTTGCAAAGCTTCTGATCATCCAATCTTCTCCTCCAAAAATGATGTCATCTACAATGATCTCAGCAATTAGATGTTTTCTTTCAGTGCCACTCTTCAGATACAGGTTATTGTTATCATTGGTTCTTTTAAAACCTATGCTTAGCAGATATGAGTCTAGCCTCTCATACCAAGCTCTTGGTGTTTGTTTCAGCCCATATAGAGCCTTCTGCAACCTCCATACCATATTTCTTTCATATTCAGATGTAAACCCTTCTGGTTGCTCTATGTATAATTCTTCCTCTAACACACCATTTAAGAATGCCAATTTGATACCCATTTGATAAACTTTAAAAATTTTGTAAGCAGCATAGGCCAGCAAAATTTTGACCCCTTCCAGCTTGGCCACTAGTGAAAAGGTTTCTCCATAGTCCAAACCTTCTTCTTGAGCATAGCCCTTATAGACTAATCTTGCATTGTTTCTTATCACTTTACCAGTTTCATCCGTTTTATTTATGAAGACCCACTTAGTGCTTATCACATTTTTGTTTTCTGGTCTGGGCACTAGAGTCCATGTATCATTTTTCTCAATTTGCTCCAGTTCTTCTTCCATGGATTTGACCCAATCATCATCTCTTAGAGCCTCCTTTGATGTTTTGGGCTCAAATATGGAGAGCATAAAATCATTCTCTCTTGTTCTTCTTCTGGTTAGAACTCTTGCATCTTTGTCATCAATGATATTTTCTACAGAGTGATTGTTTCTAACATACTTAGCCAATACCGGTTCACTTCTTGGAGCTTCTTCTACCAATTATGTAGGTTCTACTTCATAGGCTTCTACATTTGCCACTTCAATGGGAGCTTTTTTAGTAGGTTCCATCGGTACATTGTACTTGAACCCTTTATATTTCTTTGGTTCACTATTACTATCCTATTCATTTTTCTCAGAGTACTCATCTACTCTGACATTTGCACTTTCTACAATCTTACCGGTCCTTTTGTTCAAACATTGGTATGCCTTACTCTTTGTGGAGTAACTTAAGAAGGTCCCTTCATCACTCTTGGGATAAAATTTTCCAGTATACTCATCCCTCTTGATATAGCATCTACTTCCAAATACTTTGAAATAACAAACATTAGGTGAATATCCACACCATAATTCATAGGGAGTTTTATTTGTCCCTTTCTTTACCTAAATCTGGTTCAAGGTGTATACAGTAGTTCTTATTGCTTCTCTCCAAAAAATATGTGGAATGTCCTTCTGTATCATCAGATTCCTTGCACAATCAATAAGAGTTTTGTTTCTTCTTTCAACAACCCCATTCTGCTAAGGTGTTCTGGGTGCAGACATTTGTCTCATAATCCCCTGTTCCTCGCAGTAATTCATGAACTCTTAAGAGGTGAACTCTCCTCCTCTATCTGATCTTAGACACTTTAGATTCTTACTAGTTCCTATTTCTACTTGAGCCTTAAATACTTTAAACATGTGAAAGGATTCTGATTTTTCCTTCAAGAAGACAACCCATATCATTCTTGAGAAGTCATCCACAAACAACATAAAATATTGATCTCCATAGAAACTCTTGGTTCTGATGGGACTGCACAGGTCTGTATGAACTAGGTCCAGCACATTTTCAGATGAAAAATATTTGTTGCTGAAACTTGACCCATTCAACTTTCCTAGTTGACACTCTTTCCACATAGCATTTTCAGGTTTTACTTTTTAGGCATACCTCTGACAGACTTTGTCTTACTTACTTTTGCTATGCTATCAAAGTTAAAATGACAAAGTCTTTTGTGCCACAACCAAGTGTCTTCTACCTTATACATTAGACAACTACCTATGGTAGTGGCTAGGTGAAACAGATTGCCTCTTGATTGTTTACCGGTAGCAATCAGACTTCCTGATTTATCATTTATTTTACATATTCTTTCATTGAATTCTAACTGGTAACCCTTGTTGTTAAGTTGTGAAACACTTAACAAACTATATTTTAGCCCTTCTACCCAATAGACATCATCGCAATTTGTTTTATCATTCAAGGCTATAGATCCCTTACCTTTTACTACACAAGGAGCATCATTTCTAAATCTCACAGTTCCTCCATTGCAATCCTCCATGCTGAGGAATTTGTTTTTCTCACCGGTCATGTGGTGAGTGAAACCACTATCAATCACCCATTCTCCACACTGATTTATACTAGAAATTAGTGCCATATCTCCTTCCTTTATGCTATCCTCCTTGACTACCACTAATGTAATTCCATCTCCATCAGATCATTTTGATTCTTCATCAGTGACTCCTTCTTCTACAAGATAACATTCCTTCTTGCTCTTGTCCCTATAGCTTCTGAAATTATCCTTCCTATCTCTATCATTATCAAGACATCTTGAAGCAATATGACCTATCTTATTACAAGAGAAGCACTTTAGGGGTAATTTACCTTTATACTTTCCTTTTCCTTTTGGCAATCTTCTTGCCAATAGAGATTCAATTTCATCTTGCTCATGTTCCTCAGATAACAGGTTGTCACTTTCATGTGAATGACCGGTTCTTGTAGTAGAACTACTTTCAGTTTCTTTCCTTCTCCTTGTTGGTGCATGCATCATGGAGGCTCTGAAAGAAGCATCAATCTTTGGTACGCTATTAACATAATTGCTCAGTTCAAAAGTAGTCAACTTATCGATCAGTGAGTCATGAGATACATTAACTATTCCCAAGGATCTGAGTTCCTAGATAACAGAGACCCTTATTGCATATTGTGGTAGCAAGGTTCTCAGGATTTTTCTAACCTCATCATCCTCGTCAAGCTTCCCTCCAACACTTTTAATGGAGTTTACTACATCCTTTAATCTCTTGCTATATTGCTCTATGTTTTCTCCTTCCTACATCCTCATCTCATTATATTTTCCTCTTAGGCTATCTACTTTAGATTTTTTAACATGAGGATCTCCCCCATAAACTATCTTCAGCTTATTCCATATATGAAAAGTTGTTTTCAAATCTTGAACCTCAGGAAATTCATTATTAGAAAGAGTGCTAACAATCACATCCATAGCAGCAATATTATCTTGGCTTTCCTTGATATGATCTGGAGTGAGAGTCCCTAAAGGTTCAATATACTTTGTGATTACATGATTCCAGTAATATTCTCCTAGGGATCTTAGATAAAGTTTCATTCTTCTGCACCATAATGCGTAATTCTCCTTAGAGAACTTAGAACCCTCCTTTCACATCATCTTGGATCTTTCCTTAAGATGATTAAGATTCTTCTTATTCTAAGGACCTGATTCTCTGATACCAATTGTTAGTCCCAACCCATGCTGAGATGGGAGGGGTGAATCATCACTTGATCATTATTTCACAATTAAAATGTTTAACTCTAATATGTATTTATTTAATATTAATCAATATACTTAATCACTGAAGTAGAATATACATGCATGAAAAGTTGATAGTGACAACAAGATTTATCTCGTGAAAACCCAAATTGGAGAAAACCATGGTGTGAGTAGGAACTCACAAAATTTGTACTCTTCTAGAGTACGCCCGATGAGGAGCCATCCTTGTTAGGATATTACAAAGACACTTGTTAGGTGCCACCTAGTTAAGGCATTTTGTTTAAGGTTAGTTAGTGCCTTTACCTTATTAAAGGTAGCCTAATTAAAGGACTTAAGAACATTAATTAAGATGTCACCTAATTAAGGGATTTTACAAAAGGGACCTATTAAAGTCCACCTGGTTAAGGGATTTAATTTGCAATGGTTAGAAAGCAACAAATGGATGATCTATTGACTTAGCTAGTGATAGCTTGATTAGATCATAAAGAGAATCACACTCTACCCACACCAGTTTTGCTTACTCTACACAACACCAATTTTCTTCTTCGGCTCTGTAATCTGTCGGTCCTCTGACCTTCGACTATGTACTTTGCCAGTCCTATGACCTTTGGCTCTATACTCTATCAGTTCTCTATCTCTCGGCGCTATACTTAGCCGGTCTACCTCAAACACCCTCTACTCTTCTAAATCCTTTCAGCAATTTTTCTCACTCTTCTCTTAACTTTGGATTTCCTTCTGCAAGGTCTTCTTTTTGTAAATTTCATGATCAAGTCTTTCTCAATGAACTCAAAAATACTTTATAAATTTTATGTCGACAACTTCAGGTGTTCCCTCAATCAAAGCAATCACATATTTTGAAAGATTTCAAATTCAAAAATCTCCCAGTCTTTCTCTGCACGCCCTGCAACAATTCCACCAATTGTCCAACTAATTCTACCACCACATTCCCTAAAAATACTAACTTCTAGGTTGAGTTCACTCATTAAATTGAGAACTAGAAAATTCATAGATAATCATAGCTTGACTACATGATAACTGAAGTTGACCTCATCGACTTGTGATTTGGCATAGACACAAACTCACCAACTCACCTTTTGCCACCGCTCTGAGATTTATGGTGATCACCTATCATCTTTGTTAGGCCCAATATGGAAAGTTGATGTACTGAGAGGGGAGGGGTGAATCAGTACTCCAAAACTTTTCTTTGATAATAACCTTACTGTTATGCATAAACAGAATAGTGCAGTAACATAAAATAAAACTAAAATCAATAGATAACAATCATACATGATTCACTCCATAACACATATATTTTGGTCACACAGAAACTCTTGGTTAGAGAGAAAAAGTGTGGTGGGGATGGCACCCACAACTTCACTACTGCAATAATAAAGAATGCTTGGTTAGAGCTACATTTAGCTATTTCTGATAGCTTACCCTATTAGGAGTATCAAGATTAGTTAGATCTACCTTACTAAAGGATTTTACAACACTATACAAGTGTAGCACCTAGTTAAAGGATTTACAATTTATAGACTTGGTTATTGTCTTTTACCCTATTAAAGGTTTCTCTTACAACTTCAAAATATTACAATAAAATCATTACAAATATCTGCAACTTTACATCTGAAATGCTAAATTAGATTCTATGTGCTCTGAATAAGATTACCTAGCTTGTAGCATACCTCGATAATCCATAATGAAACTTGGTAAACCCTTATGTTTACTCTATTCTTCGACTGTTCACTGATAACCTTCTCGGTGACCTCTCTGTGTCTCTATAACATTCTTCCTTCATGCATACACACACACCTTATCACATCTCTTGTATCTAACCCTAAAATCATGCTGTATAAATAGATCTCTTACAGTGGTGATTTAATTCATTGCTTCGATCTTACAAAAAGATTCTTTGAATGAATAACTAATCAAAATATCTCATTGGTTAGATTGAGCTTGTAATCATACACAATCTCCTAATGGAATTTCCAATGCAAAAATGGTTAGATGTGCCTTGATCTTGTAACACATTTTCATGTGCATGTCCAAGTTCAATGTATCTGGTAAAGTGTTTCACTCAGTGAATATCAACTCGATGAGTTAACTTTACCACTCGGAAGCCATGAAACTTTACTCGATAAACAACTCAGTGAATACTGCGTTCTGTGACTGCTTTCTTCTGTAACCGACTAGACTGTTCATACTGACTTCTCTATGTGTACCGACTGCATGATTCAGTAATACTAACTGACTAGAATATATAGTATGACTTTGGGTTTGAAATTAATGGCAATTTGATAAGTAGTAACAATCTCCCCTTTTGACATTAGTTGAGATGTTTGACAAAAACTACTTACAAAGTCATAACTCAAAAACTATATACTTGACAAAATGACTATACTTGACAATATATACAATAGTCAATAAAATAGTATATGCAGATATACTCCCCTTATCATTATTCTGTACATAACTCTGAATTTTGCATGTTCGGTTCTGTTCTGTACTTGTGTGCCTTGAATGCTCTGTATATTCTACTCAGTATACTCCCTTTGTATACAATACTCAAAATTGTGTTAACAAAACTGTATTACTCTCCAAATGTAGAACTACTCCCCCTTTTCTGGGCTTTCCTCTTTGTAGTATCATAATATTACTCCCCCTTTTTGACAAACATTAAAAACTTAATTTCCATCCGGAGGCGGTTACTGATCAAAAATAGTCTTATACTTGGTCCAAGCGTCAGTGAGGGCGACTGAGAGTGAGTCCTTGACACTTTCCTTTAATGAGTTGCTTCTCCTATTCGGCCTTTTCTTTGCATAGTTCACCAAATTCAGTGAGTGCTAGCCCTTTCAATTTGGAAATGTTTACATTGGGCAGCACGATCGATTTAGATAAGTCAAATTTAAAACCATGCTTTCTCACCTTCTTTTCTTTTCCTTTGGTTTGTGGCATGACGACAAGTGCTTGTGAGCCTTGCTGACCCTTGGTAGGTTGCTTGGTAGATGCAACACTTTGTTAGTTCCTGTAGCCATTGTAGTGTCTTTGGGTGGCTCGGTGCTAGGGGTCTCAGTTGTAATAGTTGCAGTGCTTGTATGTGCTTGAGACTTCTGATCTTTAGTTGTATCACCTACAACTTCAGATTTGTTGCCCTCGGTAGCTTGCTCAGTGTCCTTGGGAGCTTTGGTTGAGACTGGTGGCTTCATTGACAAATAAGGCTGAACTTGTTCTAAGATAGATTCACTAGAGACAAGTTTTGCATAAGTGGTGCCTTCAATCATTTCCTGCTCTGGTGCTGCTTCATCCATTACATCTTCATCAATTTGTATAGTGTCAACCGAGTCTGGACCTTGCTCGGTGACATCTGGATCTTGCTTGATGACATCAACAATTTTAGTTTGAGATTGTTCACCGACATCCTTTTGTTTGAAGATCTCCTACCACTTGGCTTTAGTCTCATTTTCCACATCAATGTATAGCCCATTCATCAATTTTAAGGCTCTTTGTTTCACAAGAAATTTAGAATTGTATGTGGACAAATGCTCCTTGATTTCAGCTACGGACATGTTAGGAAATAGATGGACTAGACTTCTTTCTCTTATTTGTCTCTCTAAATCCATTGCATATTTCCATCTGTTATCAATATGTGAGTAGAGTTCACTCGGAAGTGACTTTGCTAGTTCTAATGGTGCTAACCAAAACTTCAGAAGTGTACATATCATAGCTTCTTCAATCTATCATTTCTCATCATTATTCCTAGTCTCATACTTAACATATCTGAATCTTGCAAATCCACCGTATTCTTTAATATTGGCACAAAACTTTTCAACACTGTGAATGTTTACCTTTTTGCTTTTCATAATCTGGAATTTGTTTGCATCATTAGACTTTGTATCACTCGACTCTTTTGCCAAAATGAGTCTCTGAGTAGATTTCTTATAAGCTTTGGTTACCTTAGGAGCGGCAACAGTCTTTTGTTTCTTACTCGGTGATGCAGCTGATGCTTTGGTGTTGGGTCTCTTTGTTGGTGGAGTCGATAAGGCCTTTGTGATTTCTTGTTTCTTTCTTTTTAGAACTTTACCCTTTGGAAACTCTATGCTCAATGTTATTATAGCCTCCTATGCTTCTGATTCCTCTTTGGTAATGGCAAGATTGCCTTTGACAGGTGTAGAGGAGGATTCTTCTCCAAATTTCTCAGATAAAGCCTTTATCATCTTTGTAGCTTTTCTTGTAGCCTTAGGAACTACAATGCTCATTTTTACTTTCTCCTTCACCTCTTCATAGGTTCCATACCTTAGTTCAGTTGCATGCCTTGGCAATGATAGATAGGCATCAATTTGTTGCTGTGTAATATCATAATCAATCTCATAACCCATTGGTTGCAATGATTGAGTCCTTGGTTTGATTGCATTTACATAGCAATAATCAGTGTCAACTTCAAAACATATATTGTCCTTGTATTTTTTGACCAGCTGTGGTGGGATCTTGTACCTATTGTACATTTTCTCTTGGAATTTGCTGAAGTAATCATCCATGATATCATTAAAGTTATCTCCTAACTTCTTGATGTAGTCATTGATTTGATGGGTGATAGGTTAGTGTAGCTCCCATACTACTTTACCGAATAAGGGAAATTAACTTCTCAAAATAGAAAAACATACATACAAGTAGTGAACCAAACTTTAGTGTGTTTGCCGAGTTGTTCTTCTTCGGCTTCCTTATTGTGTTCAGGTTCTCAAACAAGTTCTTTAGTAGCACATCACATAAGTCTACTTTCATTCCCTTCTTCACTATTTTGTAGGCCAGGTCCACTGCAGCACATGGTACACTATTTTCCCTTGCAGATTGGAAGAAACAGTAAGCAATAACTTTGATTGCAAATTTTAGTTTAGCATTAGTGACATTATTCAATTTCAGTCCTCGGTAATTAGATTCTACTCTAGTTAGACTGATTAGCTCCTTTTGTGATATCATTTCCTGTGCACAAGCATGATCGTAGATGGGATATCCAATGATCAGGTGAATGACTTCCTTTGTAATCTTGAACGGTTGCTCTTGTAGCCACATGGAATCATCATGTACTCTGCTCAATACAAACATAACCCACTGGGGTTTGAACACATGGGGATAGACTAGGGCTTTAGTTAATCCCTTGATTTTGATATGCTCAAATTTGCTATCGAGTTTGCCATCACTGCACAGTTCATCATATGTGTCACTAATCTCTACATGACCGAGTTCCTCAACATGGCATTTGGTAAAGAATCTGACATCTTCCACTAATAAGACTCGATCAGGGATGAGTGAAAATGCAGTTTTATCATCCGGTTCTGAGGCAACTTTAGGAGTTAGAGAATATTTCAGTGAGGGCTTCTCCACATTTTGGACAACTACAGGGTCTTGGATCTTGGGCACCATGGTAGATTTCGGGTAAGATTTGACAATTTATCCTTAGGGTTTACAAACGACTAACGCTTCACACTCAGTAGGCAATAGCAATTTGACTAGATTGGAAACCAGCTTAACAGTGTGAATAGATTGATGTAAATACCTCAAAATTCACTCTAAATGAAGTTTGATCACTTTGATTCGCTCTGCTTTGCTTCTCGAAAACTTGGGTGAATGAAAATGACCGTGAAAACACTTTTAAGTACTAAAAAATACCTTATCAGGCTTCATGTAAGTTAGGTCAAGATATTAAATGCACTCGATTCACCTTTTACTGATTTACTCTTTTTTTCTGTTTTCACCGAGTACCCAACTTTGCTTTATTATCCCACTTGACAGGTTTCCTGTATAGTATATAAACTGACTAATTGCATCTTAACTATGCAGATTTTGAATTTTGTACATAATAGAATAGGAACTGTTATGATTTAACTTTTAAAGAATGCAGTCCCTTCATACCTTTCCTTGACTAATTTGAAATAGGTGCACCTAACTCGGTAGGTAAGGTGCTTTCTTCATTAGACATAATTTCTTTCTTTTTCCAAATCATCTTGAATTTTTCTTTTATCTCTTCAGTGTCTCTTCTCAGTTGATCTCTGCAATCTCCAGCTAAATGTCCAGCTTTGTGACAATGAAAACATGCCATACCAGGAATTCTCCATGATCTCTGATTGTTCTTTCCAAATCTTATAAAACAGTTGGCACTTATATGTCCATATCTTCCACAACATTCACGCCATATCCTTGTATTGTAATCCCATGGTACTATTGCATATTGTCGGTAAGGATCTGTGTGAGTTCGGTAACCTCTAGTGTTTGCTCGGTGTGGATACTTCATGTAGTTCTTTTGCTTAAACCAACACTTCTCGATACTATGTCCATATCTATTGCAATTTCTACAAAACCCTTTGAATTTTGCCTTCTGATAGTTGTTAACAAACTTTGTCCTACATTGATTAGGTATGTGACCATATTTATTGCAATTGTAACAATATCTATTGGACTTAGAGATATTCGATTGCTTAGCTTTTCTGATCTGGCATATGTTGGTAGTATGACCTTGATTTCCATAGTAGTAGCAAATAGGCTTCTTCCTTTTGATGTTATTCCTTTTTCTAGCTTGTTTTGATGATTCTCCTCTCTCGGTAGTATGAATTCCTTTCTCAGTAGAGTCTTTTCCTTTGTAATCGAGTCCTCCATCTTTGCAGAGTCTTCTTGTATTCAGTTTCTCATCCAACATCTTTGATTCTTCATAACTTTTCTCTAATGATTCTCTGGATTTCTTCTCTATTTCAAGTTCACCAGTCAACATTGGTACTTCAAGTTTCAATGATTGATTTTCATCATTCTTCAGAATTACTTCAAGATGTGCATAACCTAGTTGATCTGTCATATTTTGTTGAATACCAGTTAACCTTATGATTTCATCATCCTTATCAGATACTAGAGCTTCAAGTTGTTGTTTCTCTCTTTGTAGATCTCTTACTTTATTCTCAACTATCGTTAATGCATCTAGATTTTCAGTCATCTGTGTACTGAAATGTTCATGTTCTCTTTTCATTGCTTTTAGTTGATCATCCAAAGCTTTGTTCTTTTCTTTCAACATTCCAATCATTTCTTTAGTCTCTTCAGATATACTATTCCTAGATGATGTCTCGATTTGTTCCACTAGCTCTTGAGAATCTTGCAAGTCATCAGATAATCTTCTCCTTACTTTCAGATATTTTTGCATTTGCCTCTGCATGTCTGCAATCACTTGATTTGCATTATCCAGCTCTTCATGAAGATGCACAATCCTTCGAGACTGTTTGTAGCCTTCCATTGCTAAGATCTTTCTCTTTAGGTAGTTAAACCCTTTTCCAAGATTGTTGCTCTGATACCAATTGTTAGGCCCAATATGGAAAGTTGATGTACTAAGAGGGAAGGGGTGAATCAGTACTCCAAAATTTTTCTTTGATAATAACCTTACTGTTATGCATAAATAGAATAGTGCAGTAACATAAAATAAAACTAAAATAAACATATAACAATCATACATGATTCACTCCATAACACATATATTTTTGTCATGCAGAAACTCTTGGTTAGAGAGAAAAACTATGGTGGGGATGGCACCCACAACTTCACTACTGCAATAATAAAGAATGCTTAGTTAGAGCTACATTTAGCTATTTCTAATAGCTTACCCTGTTAGGAGTATCAAGATCAGTTAGATCTACCTTACTAAAGGATTTTACAACACTATACAAGTGTAGCACCTGGTTAAAGGATTTACAATTTATAGACTTGGTTAGAGTCTTTTACCTTGTTAAAGGTTTCTCTTACAACTTCAAAATATTACAATAAAATCATTACAAATATCTGCAACTTTACATCTGAAATGCTAAAGCAGATTCTATGTGCTCTGAATAAGATTACCTAGCTTGTAGCATACCTCGGTAACCCATAATGAAACTCGGTAAACCCTTTTGTTTACTGATAACCTTTTCGGTGACCTCTCTGTGTCTTTGTAACATTCTTCCTTCATGCATACACACACACCTTATCACATCTCTTGTATCTAACCCTAAAATCATGCTGTATAAATAGATCTCTTATAGCGGTGATTTAATTCATTGCTTCGATCTTACAAAAAGATTCTTCAAATGAATAACTAAACAAAATATCTCATTGGTTAGATTGACCTTGTAATCATACACAATTTCCTAATGCAATTTCCAATGCAAAAATGGTTAGATGTGCCTCGATCTTATAACACATTTTCATGTGCATGTCCAAGTTCAATGTATCTAGTAAAACATTTCACTCGGTGAATATCAACTCGGTGAGTTAACTTTACCACTTGGTAGCCATGAAACTTTACTCAGTAAACAACTCAGTGAATATTGCGTTTTGTGATTGCTTTCTTCTGTAACCGACTAGACTGTTCATACTGACTTCTCTCTGTGTACTGACTGCATGATTCGGTAATACTAACTGACTAGAATATATAGTATGACTTTGGATATGAAACTAATGGCAATTTGATAAGTAGTAACAATCTTTTTGTCATACCGGTGTACCGGTAAGTCATTATGCTCCTATAATACCGGTTCATCCTTTTATTGCTGTTTTGCAGTGCTATCATCAAGTCTCTTTATATGTTTGCCAATGAGGTTCCAGTTTGTATACAACCTTGACCCTTCTAGCCTAATTCACCTTTTGTGACTTCATCATCATCAAACTAGCCTCAACACCAATCTTCTTGAGTGACAGAGTGGTTAGCTTAATCTGTCTTCCCTTGAGCTGATTGAACTTTGGCCATTTGTCTCTTATGTTGTTTTCATGTTTTTACAAGTGTTCACCTTTGCTTGCTGAAATACACCACTCTACCAGTACCACTTCACCGCAGTGTTAGACATTAATGACAAATATTAGTTCATATACCAGTTCTCAGGATTGACCAGTTTTGTCAATGCCAACATTGTTATGGTCATAGCATTTCATAAAACATATGTGAGTACATTCAAGAAGCAAAGCATCATCATTAGTCATTGTAGATCTTAGGTATACCTTTGCATTATTTATTTCAAGCAGTTGTAATATTTTATTCAAGGTTGATTCTAAACTAGGGTTTGACGTAGGAAAACCCTATTCCCAACCCCTTTTCTCTTCTTTCTATGTGTAGGAAACATGTATGGAGTTGTACTCTTTAGATTAAGCTTTATTCATAGAGATGAATCATCCCCCTTTGGCATGCAAAAATTTCAGAGGATTGATATGATGTGCCATGGTCCCAACACTTTTTGGGAAATTTCAAGGAGCAAGTCTGATTAAGCTTACATTACTTGGATCCAAGTGGGTGTGAAAATCCTACATCCGTAGCTCGTTGTTTTCATGCTTTTACCTCCATGTTTTTAGCATTTTATATAATTTCAGAACTTCAAATTACAAAAGAGGAAGACACATTTAATCAAAGCATTCAGTCTTCATTTGATTTATGACTAGATCTAGTGAATTCCTCATCCTCTTTTAAATGTAAAGTCGCTAAGAGAAAAATATAGCAGCTTCCATTCCTTGGGTGGAAACCCTAGTTCCCCATTACATTTAGGTGAACCTGACTCCTTATACCTTCAATTCTAATTTTTGTTCTCAGATCTGAGTGTTTATGCAGTTTAAAATTCAAATTTTCATTTACAAGTTTGATTTCCATGAAAATTTCAAAGGTTTAGAGGTTAAATTCATTAAAACCCTAATTTTTAAATTCAAAATTGAACTTGTATTTTTCTTAATTTAAAATAATTATTTCAGATCTGAGTGCTTTTCATATTTCACAATTCAAAATTTTATTTGCAAGTTTAGTTTCCCAGTTAAATTTTAAAATTAACTGGTTTATTTTAAAAACCCTAGTTTTTAAATTTAAAATTAAGTTTGTGATTGGTTTAAATTATGAATTAATTATTTAAGATTGCCGATAATTCAAATTCAAATTTTAAATCCTAGATCTCATTGCAAATTAAATTTCAAAACTAAGTAGTTCACTAAAAGGACCCTAATTTTTAAATTAATCTTGTGCATTTCCCAATTTTGCATTAAGTTTCAAAATTTCAATCTTAGTGTTAGACACAATGCACCATTGAGAGTGGGGTGAATCAGTGGTTCTCAAAGTTTTCCCTTTGACTCTCCTAGGTGAGCATATCGGTTAATAGATTTGACTCAATGCAAACTTACCGATTAGCGGGGAGACTAATCATAAATCCATTCACACATAAAGAGCCATCACATAACACCGACATGTACGAGGAAAACCCAAGATGGGAAAAACCTCGATGAGAAATGTTGTTGGAGACTACTGCTCCAATCCAGAATCACAATGAATCTCTAAATACAATATTTAGGGCACCAACCCAAGGAGTACCAACCCCTGATTTTAGAGCACCAACCCAAGGAGCACCAACCCCCAATTTTAGAACACCAACCCAAGGAGCACCAACCCCTGATTTTAGGGCACCAACCCAAGGAGATACAACCACTGCACTGAGCTCCGATTCAGTGAATACAAAACATATTAATTTATAAGTTAGTAGCCTTGTCACAAATGTATTTTGTAACACTTCTTCAAATCTCTCTGTTTGATCTCTTGTCCAGTTCACTGTCGATTCTCTTTTTTGGTTGCCTTTTCTCTTTGTTGCTCTTCACCAGTACTACACTCTGTCGATTCTATGGTTTGCTTCTCTATAGTTTCCTTCACTTCTTCTCTATCGGTATGGTCACTGTCGGTTCTACACTTTTTCCAGTTGAACACTTCAACCTCATTCTCCCTCACACTTAGTCTCTTCTATATCTCATTGATGAGAACTTGACTAATTTATCTTACATGCAACTACTTTTTCTCATCCATTAGAAATACTCTCTCCTTTAGCACCTCACTTCAATGATTTTGGCTTGCATATTTATAGCCTTGTTTTACCACCAAAAGCCAATTCAAATTCAGGCAGTTAGGGTTTCTTCCACTAATCACGGGGCATATCGAATCTAATCCAATTTCATTTGATCTGATCTCCAATACAACTACTTGCACAACACTATCATTATTGTTGGTGTTGGAAACAAGCTACACCCAGACCAACGATGGTCTGGTCCAAGAGGTGCCAGTCGCTCAGTGGTAGAGTACTCCAGTAGTGTATGGAAGGTCCTAGGTTTGATTCCTAGCTGGTCCATGTCTCAACATGGTATCAAAGCCAGGTCTAGGCTAGGAGCACCAAGCACATGAGAGGTGTGGCTTAAGGGGGGTTGTTGGTAATGGAAATAAGCCACACCCGAACTGATGATGGACTTGTCCAAGAGGGGCTAGTAGCTTAGTGATAGAGCACTCCAACAACTTATGGAAAGTCCTAGGTTTGAGTCCTTGCTGGTCCATGTCTCAACAATTATCGTGCCTTCCAAAACATGTTTGCTACATTTAGGAAACATGGTTAGTCAGTTGGTGAGACACAACACCAATCACCATTAATGGTTCATAGATTTCATCACCAACCTCATCCTGCACCTAGACACTCTACATCGATTATCTTAGTTTGACCTTCCTTGAGTCACACATGCCTGCAACATTTATACAACACTTTCCATGATTTACGGGGTCTACAATTAATGTCGACCAACTCTATAACAACCTCGTTGATACAAACTCCATCTACCTCTACATGCTTGTCCACCAACTTGACTCCAAGTCGAACCATTGTCGACATCCACCTTAGCACACTATTTATGTCAGTTTAGACTTAGTCATCCACCACACACATAACTGGTACACACATACCGGTTCACTAACCCTACCGACACAAATCACCTTGCCAGTTATCCTTCCTACCAATGTCTTCTAGCTCTTGTTGGTATATCATGTTTGCCTAATCACCAAACATGTTAGACCTCAGCAACCATGAGGAGTAACTCATCATGTGTACCTTCCTCAATGAAGGTCTTTCACTTCTTCTCATTATATTCACTCTACTACATACCCGTGATCACCTAGATGACTCCATGTCATCATCCTCCAGTGCTCTGCACTTGTGGCAACACAACACATCATCTACATAGTGGTAACTGCATGATTGCAATTGCATACCTCATCTTCTCTTGACTAGGTCTCTTCTCTGTCGGTTTGCTAAGATGGAAAACTCATCAATTCAACTCTCCTTCTCTGTCCTAGTAGCACACCTTGTCATCACACACTGATCCAATGTTCATCTCTGATTTCATGTACCTGAGGAATCTCTATGATTTACTAGTAGACCTGGTTTGAGCCATCAATCCCCTGCCATCTGCACTATCAACCTGTCACTTAGCCTTGTGATAGCTTCTTGATCTGGTGGGGTTCATGCTAGTTAATTTCATACTAGAAATCTAGTGGCTTGCTCATACTTCACCTTTAGTGTTGATGTGATTCAAATAACATTCCACCTCTTCATCATAATCAACAACCCATCATGCAGTCTCTTCATTTTGGTTGTATGCAACACCATGGCAGCAACCTTTTACTCATCGGTCACTTAACTGCATCCCTAACATACTGGTACATAACAGTTCATCCTTCTGCATTGTGATGATCATCTGATTGTCATGCTATACCAGTTGACATCAATCTCTAATGGAAATAGCCTCTTGCTCACTAGTTGACATCAATGAAAGTTATACCGGTAACATCCTATACTCGTTGACATCAGGGTATGTGCAAGCTAATGAGTCACAAATTCATGAAAGTTTGTGCATTGGAAAATGCGCTCCGCAAAATGGGCCCCTGTTTTCAAAAAATGGGGGCCCGTTAATGGTTTGGCCTCTCGAGTTGAAAGGTGATGGGGGGCCGAAGCTAAATAAAATGGGCACCCATTTTGTTACAAAATGGGCCCCCATTTATAAACAAAATGGGGGCCCGTTTTTAAAAAATGGGCCCCCGTTTTGAAATTCTATTTTTACCGTTTTTTTGGGCAAATTTTTCATTTTCACTGTGACAGCGAATTGAAAAGAGGAGATAAAAAATTGGCCCCCGTGCTATGGTTTCCATTTCAAGCCTCCACCACTATCCCAGGTACACATTCAGTCATCTATTTTCACATTTCATAATTTTCTTGTATATTTTTCTTATTTTTTTGTGTATTATTTGATTTTTTTTGTATTATTTGATTTTTTTTTATAGTAGCCTATAAATAAACTATTTTTTATATTTGTAAATTCTTGATTTTGATCTAAAATATTTTTGAACAGTTAACCCTAAACCGTAATCAACAAATTTAGAAATCAAAACCAAACCTAGATAATTAACAAAACGAAATCGACAAAAACAAAAAAATGAAAATGAAATAGAAACAAAAACAAAAACATTCGAAAATGAAATTGAAATAAAACTGAACATATGTACCTAAATTGTTCTTAATCCTCATTAGGCAATACAAAAGTTACCACTAAATTAGTATAACCTTAAAAGTAATTAACATTACTCTTCAAATTTTAGATATCAAAGTTTAGGCTTAGGTTTATGCCATGTCACGGCATAAAGGTCCTATTATGGTCCTATTATGTCATGTGATGGTATAAAAGGATCAATTATGGACACATTATGTCATGTCATGGCATAATAGGACACATTATGCCATGATGGCATAATATGTCCTATTATGCCATGGCATTGCATAATGGGTTAATAGTTGGACCTATTATGCCATCATGGCATAATAGGTCCTATTATGCCATGACATTGCATAATAGTCCACCCATTATGCCATCATGGCATAACAGGTCCATAATATGACCTATTAAATCACAACATGACATGATTTTCTCAAAAATTGTCAACTTCATCATCTAATTCATCTCCAACACTGAAACTATGCTAATTCGACATGTTTACTTAGTATGATAGGACCAATTATGGACCTATTATGCCATGATGACATAATATATCCTATTATGCCATGACATTGCATAATGGATCCATAGTTGGTCCTATTATGTCATGTCATGGCATAATAGGACCTATTATGCCATCATGGCATAATAGGTCCTATTATGCCATGACATTGCATAATAGTCCACCTATTATGCCATCATGGCATAACAGGTCCATAATAGGACCTATTAAGCCACAACATGACATGATTTTCTCAAAAATTGCCAACTTCATCATCTAATTCATCTCCAACATTGAAACTATGCTAATTCGACATGTTTACTTAGTATGATAGGACCAATTATGGACCTATTATTCCATGACATTGCATAATGGATCCATAGTTGGTCCTATTATGTCATGTCATGGCATAATAGGACCTATTATGCCATCATGGCATAATAGGACCTATTATTCCATCATGGCATAATAGGTCATATTATGCCATGACATTGCATAATAGTTCACCTAT
Source organism: Cryptomeria japonica (assembly GCF_030272615.1). Taxonomy (NCBI): domain Eukaryota; kingdom Viridiplantae; phylum Streptophyta; class Pinopsida; order Cupressales; family Cupressaceae; genus Cryptomeria; species Cryptomeria japonica. The sequence goes on from NC_081414.1 coordinate 690,965,059, forward strand.
TATGCCATAATAGGACCTACTAAGCCACAACATGACATGATTTTCTTGAAAATTGCGAACTTCATCATCTAATTCATCTCCAACACTGAAACTATGCTAATTCGACATGTTTACTTAGTATGATAGGACCAATTATGGACCTATTATGCCATGACATTGCATAATAGGTCCATAGTTGGTCCTATTATTAGATTTTTAAAAACTTATAAATATCCTATGTATCATTTAACATATCCACACCTAAAGGATTTGGTTTTGGATAAAAATTAAAAAAGAGAGAAAAGTAAACATAATTTTTTTATTCATGGGTGAAAACCATTCTTATGACACCTTGGACGAGTACCTTGGCATCATGTATAATTTTTTTTTAAAGTACCCTACACTTGGAGCATACCACAATCCATTCAAATTCTCTTTATTCTCAACCATCCTTGTCATCATCCATATCATGTATCTCACATTCCTAGCTTTTGACCTTGATTCAAGTCTTTTAATCATTTTGAGACATGTTTTAGGAAAATTCTAATATATAAAATCCTATTTATAGAGAACTGTTACAAAAAAATTTAGAAGATTAGTAACATATATCCACATCTCTACCAAAGTAGGGAGTATGAGTTGAACATGTGATGCCTACCTAGGTCTAGATATCTACCCAAGTAATATTATCCTATCCTCTAGGTGCAAATATGCAATACAATAGTTAGGTAAATGCAATAAAATAATGATGCACCAACAAAATGAATGTACACATTGAGGTGACACATAACATAAAAGAGAAACCACTAGATATCACATGATTTAATATTTCATGTTTACTTCATATTCTATTACTTCATGTGTTTTATCTCCTATTTTTACATTAAATCTAATCTTTATTAGTAACTACTAATTTCCCATAATGATTGATGTCTTATACTTTAATCTTTGTTCTAGCTTATGATCTTCAAGACTATTTGCTTCACATGTATGTTCATATAGTGTTTTTTTATCTTATTAAAGCATTATCTTATGTTTGTATATTGGTTAATCTATCTTGTTAAAGTATTATCTTATGTTCATACATTGGCCTATTATTATAGAGAATATAATAGATTATCACTATTTGATCACACATTTTTGCATCTTAATATCATATGATTGTGCCTCACATGACGATCTTATGATCATATCTTGGTTTATAGAGTGTAATGATCTTACATTTCAATATCTTATTTTAAGCACTTATCATCAATCCTTATATATTCTTACACTAGAAAGAGGATCATCTTATTTCTCACTTCTTTATTGATCTTATGTATCAAATATTTTATATTGATTTTAATAGCTGATGCATTTTACAAGAAATGAATTTATTAAATTGAATATATAATAGATTTATGATGTTTCATTGAAAGTTTTTATTAAGTTTTGTGCACAAATTTTATATTTTAAGATTCAATAGTATGTACATGTATATTTTTTTAAGTTCAATATTATATTATATATTTCATGTGTATCTCATTCAACAACATAGAAATGTTACTATTTATAAATGTTTTTTTTTTAATTTAGTAAAATAGATTCTTCTTTGACATAGAGTTGTATATAATTCATGTATATCTTTATATATGTAGGAGCTCTTTGTTATCATGGATGTCTTTGACATAGATGAACTATTAGGTGAAAATCCCCCACCACAACCCCCTCCTCCTCCTCCTCCACCTCCACCACCACCAACACCTCCACCTCCACCCCCTAGATTGGATGAAATTCATTTAAGAGAATGAATTAATGAAAACCTACAAGTGATTGAACAAAACATTGCTGCTATCCAAAATGAGCCAATCATGCCACCCCATCTTGTAGAGTTTGCAAAATCAATGCAAATTGTTGTCGAGTCAGTTAGATCTATTGATTCTCAATTAGATCAATTTCATAGACGATGACAAGAGTTGCATGATTTTTATGCCGATGGTTTAACTTATAGGCAAATCACTGATTTGAAAATAACCAAAACTCATTTATGTCCATATTTTACCAACCCAAAAACAAGAGAACCAATGCAACCTAACTAGAAAAAAATTTCAATTAGGTGGTGTGTGCATCCAGAAATGGCTAGATACTTTTGGGATAGATGGTGGATGGTTTTTGATTATCCACCACATCGTAATTATGAGGTCCCTTTTTATTTTTTGAAGAAATTATACTATGAGTTTGTAATGAACCAAAAACCAAATTATTTTGACATTAAATCATTCCAGGGTGTTGGTCGTGGAATGCCACAACATAGATTAGGGGCACAGAGTAATAATCCCCTACCGGATCCACCCATAGTTCCACTTGTTGCTCCATCGATTCCTGCAAATGTCCAAAATATATAATTCATTTCGACATTAGATGCTTTGACTTCCCTCACAAGTAACCTGAGTGAGCAAGCTATTCACATGGCATCTGCTCCTCGATAGATGCCACATATGTGTTCGAGTTGTCATGAGACATGTGTAGGTCCTACTGCTGCTGCAGGATCTACTTCAGTTCCAACTGAGCATGATGTAGCAGATGATAGTATGATGACATCTTATATGGATTTTCTTTGCTCGGATGTTCATCTTGACCAGGTATAGATATATATACATGTACATGTCAATTTTTTTATACTTCATTAAATATAGGTATAAACTAAGTGCATCTCTTTTTTTTATACAATCTAATACTTCATTAAATAAATTTTGTTTATGTAGATAAGGACTACACCTAATATTAGAGTCAATATTGCATCTACTGGATCACAACTCGGCACACCTTATGAGGTATAGTATAAATTTCTATCTAGACATTGTACTATCTTTTTAAGTTAATATGTTGTCATCGTATACTATATAAATTTTCATGTTGATACATTGAATGCTTCTTTCTCCAGGATTCAGGTCATGAGGGACCCTCTATGTCACATCGAGAAGAGGGTCTGACTACTGTGACACCATCTATGGTATGTATCTTATAATTCTTAAATTGAATATGAACTCTTACAATATTGTATCTTAACTTGAAATTATTTAGTACACATATATATGTTCACTAAATATGATTTCATTAAATGCATGTATGTAGGTGGACACTACCATTAGGATAGGTTATCCTCATAATTTTGATCAGAGCCAATTTGAACGCACATCGACATCCTTTGAGGTATTAATATGTAATACTTAATTTGATCTTATTTTGACTCTTAATTTAAGATTTAATTGGACACTTTGAATTTGACCTTGTACAGGAGTTAGCTAGCACTACATTTGGTGTTGATACTACATAAGATATTGTTAGAGGAGATACTGCTAGAGGATTTGATGAGCATATGGTAAGTTTGTAACTTAATTTATGAATTCTACTATATTTGATAAATGATTCTTTTAATAGTTAATTTCAAGTAATATTTTATTATTATTTTTTTATTGTGCAGCATGATATAGGTGGATTTGGACCACGTCCTGAGGACAAGAGAGATACTACTAGAGGATCTAATGAGCATATGGTAAGTTTGTAACTTAATTTATGAATTCTACTATATATTTGATAAATGATTCTTTTAATAGTTAATTTCAAGTAATATTTTAATATTATTTTTTTCTTGTACAACATGAGACAGGTGGATCTGGACCACGTCCCGAGGACAAGAGACCACGAGATGTTATTGATGATAGCACTTAGATTTTATTGTTTATTTGGCTTTGATATGTACTTTTTTATGGACTTTACACATTTGTTTACTTGTGCACATACTTTATATATATGGATAATTTCATAATAGGATTAGATCATATATATTTTGTGCATACTTTATATATTTTGTGCACAATAGATATTATGTGGAGTGAACATCATGTTACCATCTAGATATATATATGGATTAGATATTATATGGATTATGTGGACTTGAAATTTTACTATTTATTTGGCTCTGATATGTACTATTTTATGGGCTTTACATATTTGTTTACATGTGCACACATACTTTATATATATGGATAGTTGCATAATAGGATTAGATCATATATATTTTGTGCATACTTATATATTTTGTGCACATTAGATATTATGTGGAGTGAACATCATGTTACCATCTAGATATATATATGGATTAGATATTATATGGATAATGTGGACTTGAAATTTTACTTTATCTAGTTCTGATATGTACTATTTTATGGGCTTTACATATTTGTTTACATGTGCACTTGAAATTATGTGGACTTGAAATTTTGTGCATACTTTATATATTATGTGGACTTGAAATTTTATTTATGGAAGTTGTGCTTAAACAACTTTATAGGCATTATGTGGACTTGTAATTTTATTTTTGGAATTTCATTTAAATAGTTCTTGTGATTAGATAAACTAAAGGTGCATACATCATGAAATAAGTATCGAAACATATCTTATAATTATAATATATTCTAAATTAAAAAGTATCATTTAACAAATATAATGAGTAGAACTTGATTAAAACATAATTGTCTCATTCATAAATTTGACCAATAGTCTCTCATTTATGTATATTGTACACAAAATGTAATCAAGAAGACATATCTAAAATAAAATAAACAGTCTATTTAAATTATAATAATAAGTATTTATATCTCTCAAAATACAACATAAAGTATGCACAAACAATAGTAGTCATTGAGGCCAAGTCTACTCTGAGAGACCTAGAAAAAATAAATACATATGATTAATTTTTATAATCAGGATGCATTGAATTTAAAATACAAAGGGATTTGCCTTAAGGGTACCAAAATTTAACTTACTTGTAATTATTCAAAATGAAACATAAAGTATGCACAAATAACTTTGTTTTCATTGATGCCTTCTACTTGTGGTAGACCTGAAACAAAATTTTACTAGATTAGATTTTATAATTATGATGCATGATATAAAATGCTATATATAATATGCATCATGACTTTTAAAAGGGAGGTGGATTAAGGGTTTAAATTATAACTTACTTGATATTCATTCCATTATACCATCTGCATCCTCTCTCTTTTGCAAAGCATCTATAATTGTCTCATGCTCTTCCATAGAGAGAGTCCATAATTGTTTATTAGCAGGCCTACCACGATATCTATCCAATTTTATATTAGTTGCCACTACCAAATGTGAGTAATGTATAATCTTCTTCTCTAATTCATAATATTCAAATGCGGGAAATCCATTCTTTCTTGTTAGATATTTGCGTAGCCAAGTGCCAACAACAACCACAGATCCTGTTGGATAGTCATAACCATCATCATCTACTTGAGGAGTGGTTAGCTTATGTTTTGGCTCTACACATCAAGCCAACCAATACTATGTCCCCTCTTCATTATCCTCTGGTGCAACAATAGCATAGACATGTCCTGTGCACAAAACAATTTTATTTTAATATTTAATGAGAAATAAAAACAAAAATATACACTATAAGATTTCATAAATTTATGTACTATTTAATAAATCAAAACAAATTTCAAAAATAATTTTACCTTGTTGTATAAGATCTGAAATGCGATCATAGTCATTTGATGCAAACATTTGATACATATCTTCATCAGTTCTTTCATGTGGATCATTTGCATCTATGGGTGTCAATGATCTTTGTTGCCATTCTTCAACCCATTCTTTATTCTCACAAAATTCCCAATCTCCAGAAACAAGAAAATGACAAAAGCAAGCAAGTTGCCTTGTGAATATAGTCCATGTGTTTGAATTAGAACTCTTAAATGAATGCCATTTAGCTGATCCAAGGATGGTATTACAATCATGCCGAATAGGAATACTATCTTCCTCTATCAACCAGAAGAAACGTCGAATTGCAGAGTTTTCAGTTGATCCTTTTGACAACTTTGAATTGCACCAATCTACAACTGCATGAGCATCTCTGAATTTCACTGCATCCTTGAATTTCAATTGTTCTCTAGCAAGAGCTCTTTTTATACAGGCACTGGCTCCATCGTGTTCCCCCTTACCATGTCCCGCTTCAAAAAAACTCCATAAATGCTGGACATTGGTTATCTTGTGAACTTTGCATAGCCAATAAAACATTCTTGCATTTTTGAATTGTCCAGTGCAGTTATCTGACCATATCATATGTTGTTTCATGTCAATTTCTCTTTCCTTAAGATTATCATAAAATACCTTGAAGCAATGTTGAACAAACTCTGAAGAGTGTAATCGATTATCGCTAACATAGAAATGATACTCTCTCAAAAATTTCTTGTTATCTTTTGTACTGTCATGGTCATGTCTATATATAATGTGCACAAATATGGCCACTTGCACTGAGTTGTAGTATTGTGATTGAGTTTCCTCTTGTGGTTTTAGAGTATAATTTTCTGCATAATCCACAACTGATACTATTGTTCCAACTAGAAATGTGTTCTTGCATATGCGAAACTGTCCATCAAGCCATCAGGCATGTTGGGAATGTTTCACATATTTTGGAACAATATGAGTTTTAAACTCACTAATAAATGCATTCACACTATTCTTGTTATGTAATCAATTCTAAACATTTCCCCATCTTTCCATCCTTTAGAGGGTATTCTATATTTTTAAATCTCCTAACATCAACCCTTTTTTGTCCAAACTCAGATGAAACATGTTCATGCAAACATTCACCTATCAAAGAATAGTTCCCACATAAATTGCAAAGGCCATAAATGCATGAAGTAGTAAGAAATAATTGTTCATTAGGTGGTTTACAAAATAAACTTCCAATAAAATCTTTTATAGTTTTAGGTGGAACATAAACACCACAATCCTACACAAGATCATTACCATGCAACATACAACATATATATTGAAAAACATCATAACAGTAATGAAACTGAACATGAGTTTTACAACAACAAGATATTCTTTGTTTATTGATTTTAACATACCAGGGTTTGCATTTTTCAAATGATCTTTGACTAATTCGTAAATTCATTAACACAGATTCATCACTAAATTTTTTAAAGAATTCAGTTTGAGTCATGTCAAGAAGATGTTTTGGATGAGGATCATGAACTTTTGATCCCACCCTTAACTTTAAAACATCTCTAGCATTTGGTGAAACTCTAGTGTTATCATGCCAAAATTTTGCAATTAATTGTTTAGTTTCATCATTTAATTTCATGTCCAACCTTTGAAGTCTAGCACTAAAACTCCAACAATGGTTTAGTGGATCAATTTCAATTGTGTCCCTTCTTTTGGCCACTCTTGACAAGGTTCTACGATGTAAGTTCAAATAGCCACTTATATCATTTAACATTCTTTTACTAACAATCATTTTGTCAACTATAGCAGTCGTTATAACTCTACGTGCTGCATTCTTATCTTTAGATCGACTTGTTTTTCCTATAGAATCGATGGCATTGGCAACAGTAGATACAACTTGCTTATATGATTCATCTTTTCTTTTTGGTTTTGCATAAATACATTTTTTTTTCATGACTTTACGCATTTTTAACATTTTTATTAATTGTAGCATTAATTGACATTGGAATCCTAACTTTTTATTATAGAAAAATTGTTTATATAATCTGTTCGCATGTGTTCTGATTTGTCTCCAAGAAACTAACCCATTAAGATTATCTAGTACATTGCTATCAATAGTAAACAAATTACATTCATTTTCTTTTAGAGAGGGTGGTGTAATATTTTCAATTTTTATTTCTTTTCGTTATGGTGTATGAAATTTATATCCAGCTTCATTTAAATCAGCAATTTGATTGGCATCATAGTCATCGGGATTTAAAAACATACCAAGATTCACATCCACATCAACATTTGCATCAACAGTCATACCCGTGTGTGGTTCTACATTTCTTGCATCCATCATGATGTCTTCAATGGTCTCATCTACAACGGCCACTGAACTAGATGCTTCAGAAGTGTTATTCAATTGTCATTGTTGTGATCTTCGATCTCTTTGGCATTTTGCCTCCTTCTCTCTTTGTACTTGAATTTCATCCACTGTCATTGTCCTCTCTTTTTTCTTTTGACGTTGCTTAGAACCCATTTTTACAAACTCGTATTCAAAAAATAGTATCTTTTTATTGAGTTCTTCAAAAAATCGTGTAAAAAATATTAAAAGGTACTACCAAATGATGTAAAAAATCTTTGTCAGTATAGATTTCAATGATAGTGTGGTAAATCGATGCAATCTATCTTTTTTTTTACAGTAACGGTTATTTAGAAATGGGGGGACATTATTTAAATAATGGATCCCCGTTTTAATAATGGGGCCTATTATTTAAATAACGGGCCCCCGTTTTTAAAACGAGGGCCCGTTATTAAATCCAATGGGCAAAAATGGAATATAAACGGGGGCCCGTTATGTAAAATTTGAATTCACAACCCGCCACTTGCCTCAAGATTAAGCCCGGGATAGGCCTGGGATGGCCACACCTGAGACATGAACCTGCAAATTCAAAGCTCCATGAATGAAAGCACAAATAGGATGAAATGAAATAGTTTACGTGCCTCTAATCAGAGAATTTTTATACGAAATTGAAACCCATTTCAGATTATACTGTCTAGATTCTAAATATGCAAATTAATTTAAAAATTGATTATTTTAACTATTTTTCATTTAATTTATACTAAATCAGGTCCATAAATTTGAAATATTAACTAATTTTCTTAATTTAATAACTATTTTATTTTAATGAATTTTGAAAAAAAAAATTATATGTCATCAATCTACACAAAATTCTTTTCTATTTTTTTAAAAAAAAATTCAAAAAATGCTAAGTTTACGTCAAATTTTTAAAAAGATAATTACGGCCATTAAAAAATTAATTAAAAAAATATTTGAAAAAAAAATACAGAAAAATATGCTCATCAATCTTCAGTGTGTTACAAACCATTTCCCAAAATGGTTTGAGAAAATAATTTTAATTGTGTCAAAAAGTGTGGGTCGTACACATGCATGGTATGGTCCTGAAACAGGCATTTTTAAAACATAGTTTTTAGAACTCCATTCAAAAAGTTATTTTTTATTATGTGGGTATTAAAATAAATTACATATTTGAAAAGTACACTTAGAGAGCTATCTTTTATACTACTGACTTTTTCCAAGATTCAATCTCTAAGTGTTTCAAAATTTAAGCTCAAATGAGACAAAATCTGAAAAATAGGGAAAACACTTCCACTTTTTGGCCAAAAAGTGGACTCATCTTCTTGCACTGACCCATCAATGACAACACAATTCCAACAATCTCCCCCTTTGGTAGTGATGTCAACATATGTAGTATCCACTATACTACAAGTTTCTCTCTCCACCTTTGACAACAATGGCAAAGGGTCATGGCATCTGGGACACTGCAGGAACTCTCTCCCTATTTTCTGTTTGTGTTGCATTTGTCATTTCTTTCCCTTGGACCTTTATGCACCTCATCATCTCAAACAACAACATAAGAAATGGAGGGCTCACATACCAACTAACACACATTGAGTATACAAGTCTGATACCAATTTTTGTAGCACTCAAATGTGAAGGATGTGTCAGTGAGAACTTCTTACCTGTCGGTTAGGCTACATCTCTCCCCTTTTGGCCAACACACAGGTACCTAGTTCAGCTACCAATTGATGCTCTACATTACTATCACAACAGGCTCTTTTTCCCCCTATTATGTACACCATCTCAATCAACATCACATGAGATGGAAGACTTAGACACTAACATACCTCAGTTGCACACACTAGTCTGATACCGATTATTGATACAAATTGTTGATAAGAATTTAATGTGATTGTACTATTAAAATCACATATTCTCTTCTATGAAGGTAGTGATGGTATGATGAAAGAATAAGTATTCGGTAAATTACTGAGAGGGGGGGTGAATCAATAAGAAGAAAAAATGATACAAACTTCCCAAACTTAAACTCAAACATACAAAGTAAACTTATCAATAAAAATACCACTGTCAAGATCAATACTCATAAGAATATCAGTTGACTATTACAACGACTTAACAGTAAACAACATTTAACCTGTAAACATCCAAATGCTTTATCATATGCCAATGCTTCATTTCTTAATGCTTCTAGTAATCATGCCTTATCAGAAATAGTTAAGTAGTTAATCAAATCAATCATAAGATCATAAACACAAAAACATTCACCACATGACAAGTATTTATACGTGGAAAACCCAAATAGGTAAAAACCACGATGAGATGGGACTCACAAGATAATATTTGAACTCTTCTGAAGTTCTCCCTGTTAGGAGCCAAGCCTGTTAAAGCTTTTACAAAAGTCCTGTTAAGAACTGATCTTGTTAGGAATCGCCCAATTAAGGGATTGACTACAAATGCCTTGTTAGAAGCAAATACCCTTAAGGAGTAACCTCAATAGAGGATTTGAAAATCCAATCTAATGGACCACCTTGCTAGGTGATTTAATAAGTAACCAAGCTTGTTAGAACTTACCCAGTTAGGGGATTTCAATTCTATTGTAATTGTTAGAAAACAACAGGAGTTTCTTGATCTGTCTAAATAGCACTACACTTGCTTGATCAGATCCATTTAAGCTTCTATCTGCCTTTACTCAAACTATAGACTCATTATCCGGTTCGACAACCACACACTCAACTGATTTCAGCTAACTCTTGCCAACACTAAACAAAACAACTTCCTTGACCTTAGATACAAATCAATTAGGTCGGTAACACAACAAAAATCTAATCCTCTCACCAAGATTACAAACAAGTCGGTACAAGCATGACCGTTGGATTTCATAGAAATCTCTTCACATCAATTAAGAAAACCTCAACCGCTCCTTGATTACCACTTCATCAAGCTCAGTAACTCATCACATGCTTTGCATTAGATGCAATACACTTTGCTCATTCCCTAGACAAACAAACAAACAAACAAATGCACCAAAACAATTGACCTTTCCTGTCACCATCATTACCACTCAACATCAAATCATAAACCAATATAACCAATTAAACAACCTTAATCAGTTAGGGTTTACCTATTACATAACATAGAAAGGGTTTTACCTTTTACTCTGATTACCGGTTCAACTCACAAACTTACATACCAGTGTACAATATCCTTCACAAAGCTCTTCCTACTAATTACAAGACAATATCAACAATATCAATAATATTATAGCCAGTTCAATTGACATCAATGAAAACATAACATATCATTAATGGAATCTTCATGCAAATGCCAACAGGTAGTTCTACCGGGTGGCTAGATTTATTTTCCTGTTCCATTCTTAACCCAGGCAACAAATGGTGACTTTGATAGACAAATTGAATATAGACAACTCTTTAAAGCAACAACCACATCGGTGTTGTCAAACATCTGTCGGATCTCCCACTATGTTTAGCAGGTCAGATATTAATCAGAAAATATGGCTTTGAACTCCCCCTGAAACATAGATCTTTGGTCATCATCTTTCTAGTAGGTCCTAAATTGATACCCTAAAATAGTACTTTGTACCAGTGAAAGTGAGCATCTATAAATGTTGATAGTCTTTCACCTCCATGACATTCATCCTACCTATGACATCCTCAATCATGACCACAATACCAACCACAGGTCACTACAATTTTGTGTCACATATCCAACCAATTGACTCACAAAGACTATTGCATATATGGTCAACTACTGGACCACCTCCTGTCTTTCAGGACCTTTACAATATCACCTAAGACAAAATTCCCACAATTCATGCTACCGAAGTTACTGCAAAGATCCCTCAACTCATTGACTTACATAACCTGTAGTACTGAACCAAGGTAGTAACATACTGGACATACCGGTATCATATCTCTATTGGGACACCTAATTCACTGACCTACAACTCCTAGTGCCAAATACCTTTGCTACCATTCATTTCACCTATAGAAGTGATCCAACTTTCCTGTGTAGATGTGTAGCCAAGACAACAACTACACATACTGCTAACTCACCTTCTTCCTCTTGCTGGCAACAACCTGTCCTCTCATTTATTCTCTTCAATCATGGGAGGTAAATAATCTGATCAATAAGTATCTCCCTGTGAGGCATTGCATCTCCTCTAAGCCATAAGAGATATCACTTGTGCATTGAATGCATAATGTCGGTCCATGCTCTTATCTTCCTGCTTCTTTCTCCATGTTTGCTTGATTTCTTTCCTTTCCACTTCTGCAATCATGGGATCAATGTTGACCTTCTTCTGCTCATTGGTTCTCTCTCTACAGATAGTGCTATAGTAGCATACAACATCCATGTCAATCTCATGATTGGGAAACCTTCTAACATACCAATTTGTTTTTCTTTTTTTGTTCATGCCATTATTCCTTGTATGTGTAGGAACACTTTTCTTCTCGTTCCATGCATATTTTTGTCTCTCATGTGTCCTATAACTGCCTCCAATTTAATTAGGACAGTTCCATGGGTTGCCATAGTACTGCAAGTTCTTCTTCCTGCATTCAAAACTTCTATGGCCAAATTCATTGTAGTTATTGTTAGTTTTTGCGATTAGATTAACAAAATGAACAGAAAAGTAATGATGCACAGAACAAGAAACAAGACAAAACACATACCCTAGGAAAACCTCCCTCTTGGAGGAAAAACCAAACAACAAATTAGATCTAGATCCTTTTATTAGTTGTAGAATACAATGGCAATAAAGATCAGATTACTTATCTGATATAACTGTCAACCTAGGGTAGAATTAGAGTTATAGTCGTAACCCAGCTAGGGCACAATGTAACAGGAGAAGATAGTAGACTTATCTCTTTCTTATGTAAGAATATCAACATACAACTTCCTTCTCTTCGTAGTTCTTCATTGAAGATTGCAGACCTAATGATGTTTGTGGACCTTCAAGAGGAACTCGCTATCCTCTTCAATGTATTCACTGTCCAAGATCACATGTATGGCAAATGCTGATGGCAGAAGTAATTCACTTATCTTCAGAGGTGGTTCACTTGCCTTCAATGAATATTCGCTAACCTCTAGATCTTGTAGAGCTAACTTCACATTGATGATGATGAAAAACTAAATGATGAATACATACAAATGAATCTCTATTTGTATGTGGCATGGAGACCAATTCAAGTTGGCTTTACCTTAAGTTTTGTGCCAAGATTTAATTGCAATTATAAGGCTTACACGTCACCTTAAGTATTGCCCTATTTTGGCATCTGAATAATTATTAAGTTATATTGCAAGGGGGAGCGCACCTATTTAGGGCCACACGTTACATGGGGGGTGTGTCCCTACGTTCGGTGAGCTTAAATGCATTTGGACCCAGCCCTATAGGGATTTGGATGTTGCCTTAAGGCAATCTGAATCCATTTGTTTTCCTAACCTAGTTACAAAATCAACACTCCCTCTTAACTAGGGAGGAAAATAAATACATAACCAAATTCACATGGACAAACCCATGGCATGAATATTTACAAGGTTTAGGATTAGGGCCTAGCCCTAATACTGCAATCAATATATAATTCATGATTTGATCACGTAGTTACATTACAATGAACCTTTACATGATCTTCTCTAAGCTAATGCTTCATAACTTTATGCTTTCCTGGGGACCCACATTTAATGCCATGATCTTTCATCATGCACATCCGTAGAGGATGACACAGGCCTTTCCATATGCACACCTGCAATAATTAATACTCAAGGAGATATATAACCATACAACATAAATCATGCACAACCGTAGAGGATACATAAGCTTCTTCATAGAAAAGAACAACCTGTCACCTTGCGCACTGCAGAGGGTGAACTCACCTTGCACTCCGCAGAGGGTGGACTCACCTTGCACTTCGTAGAGGGTGAGAGAAACCTGCCACCTTGCACTCCGCAAAGGGTGGACTCACCTTGCACTCCATAGAGGGTGAGCGAGAACTACCACCTTGCACTCCACAGAGGGTGGATGATACACCCAGTTTATCATGGTTAGTATCATCATAAAATAAACATTTTGCAATAATCAAGTAATTCATTTAGACATATCAATTTCATTATCTGAAACACAATGATTAGAACTTAGTAAAATCAAGAAAACATGAGGCTCCCTCTAAAACTCTATCTAACTGATAAATTCAAAATAAGGTTTCTGACCAAACCCAAATCTAACAAAATTAACAATTGTATCTTTAATGGAGGAGAAGGTTTGAAATATTATGTAGTCCTTCAAATTTTAGACTGATGGCAAGAGCTGAAGTGGACCTTCTTGCAGTAAGCTTGTAGACCTGAAAATTTTCACTCTAGAGTAGCTGAAAGGATTAGATTCCAACACATTATTACCGAAATAAACAATAAGATCAGAAAATCAACAAACCAATAGATCAAAGCAGGAAATCATCTTCATGATTCTAAAGATTTGATACTTCATTTATGTTTGCATCTTCTTGCTCGCCTTGGGATTGACAGTCCCTTGCAAAATGACCAAGCTTGTTGCATCGGAAGCATCAAATGTGGGACAAATCTCTTGGTCTCATTTTAGAGTGAAAAGTAGAAGAGTTGAAGTCTCTATTTCTCTTGAAATCATTCTTCTTCTTCCAATGGCTGCCCTCCTTCTTAGTAAATAGAACATGTTGCTCATTATAAGGGTTCTTAATTTTTCCCTTTACAGCCAGCTAGGATTCTTCTTGAATGCAATCTCCCATTAATTGATCAAATTTAGGGAGTTCAACTCTAGCACTGATTCCTTGAACAAATGGTTCCCAAGAGGGAGGAAGGCCATTTAAGGCTATCATAGATAAGTCGTTGTCTTCAACATTCTTCCCAAGGGTGGCAAGCTGATCTCTTAGCTCAGAGATTCTCATGAAGTAATCAACAATTGGTTCTTCTACCTCTAATTTGATGCTAGAAAGTTGATTCCTCAGGGCAAGTATGAAGCTAGTATTGTTGACTTCATACATCTTTTCCAATGTGGTGAACATTTCCCTAGCTATTTTCTTCATGGAGATAAATGACACCAATCAATTTTTGACTGAGTCTAGTATAATCCTTTGAGCTTGGAAGTCCTTCTTCTTCCACTCTACTTTCTCAGTTTCACCCTCAGGTTCCTTAGCATTCTTTCCAACAT
The DNA here is from genome assembly GCF_030272615.1 of Cryptomeria japonica. Lineage (NCBI taxonomy): Eukaryota > Viridiplantae > Streptophyta > Pinopsida > Cupressales > Cupressaceae > Cryptomeria > Cryptomeria japonica. The sequence goes on from NC_081414.1 coordinate 690,980,115, forward strand.
ATTCAGCCAGATCATTCAATGCCATCATTACCCTGACCTTCCATGAAGCATAGTTTGTAGGACCTTCCAGTCTATCTTCAGCCCTAATGTACGAAGACATGACGACTAAACCTTCGAACAATAGGTTAGATAGACAAGTACAAATCTGACCACAACCTTTACAACTTCTAAGAACCTAGAGCTCTAATACCATGTTAGTTTTCATGATTAGATTAACAAAATGAACAAAAAAGTAATGATGCATAGAACAAGAAACGAGACACAACACATACCCTAGGAAAACCTCCCTCTTGGAGGAAAAACCCAGCAACAAATCAGATCTAGATCCTTTTATTAATTATAGAATACAATGGCAATAAAGATCAAATTACTTATCTGATATAACTGTCAACCTAGGGCAGAATTAGAGTTATAGTCATAACCCAGCTAGGGCACAATGTAACAGTAGAAGATAGCAGACTTATCTCTTTCTTATGTAAGAATATCAGCATACAACTTCTAGCTCTTCGTAGTTCTTCACTAAAGATTGCAGACCTAATGATGTTTGTGGACCTTCAAGAGGAACTCGCTATCCTCTTCAATGTATTCACTATCCAAGATTGCATGTATGGCAAATGCTGATGGCAGAAGTAATTTCCTGATCTTTAGAGGTGTTTCGCTTGCCTTCAATGAATATTCGCTAACCTCCAGATCTTGCAGAGCTAACTTCACATTGATGATGATGAAAAATTGAATGATGAATACATACAAATGAATCTCTATTTGTATGTGGCATGCAGACCAATTCAAGTCAGCTTTACCTTAAGTTTTGTGCCAAGATTTAATTGCAATTATAAGGCTTACATGTTACCTTAAGTCTTGCCCTATTTTGGCATCTTTATAATGATTAAGTTATATTGCAAGGGGGAGCGCACCTATTTAGGGCCACATGTTACATGGGGGGGTGTGTCCCTATGTTTGGTGAGCTTACATGCATTTGGGGCCAGCCCTATAGGGATTCGGATGTTGCCTTAAGGCAATCCGAATCCATTTGTTTTCCTAACCTAGTTACAAAATCAACAGTTATAACATACTATATTTACATTTTTAGGAGCAGTACATGAATACTTGTTAGTATAACCAGAAGAGGGAACATGCATGTTTATACTTTTTGAAACATTCTGCTCATATGCATGATATCTATAGCCACCTAATTTACCGTTCCTAGGATGAAGACTTTGTCTATTCCTAGACCTCATTTTACATTCTTCTTCCCTATGGTCATATCCTTTACATGCAAAACAATAACCAGAGAATGGAGTCTTATTACTTTGAAGTTTATTTTGCTATGCACAAGGTGATCTTACTGGTTTGACATCTCCATTTTTGCTTCTCTGGGGGTGAATTATAGGTTGTCCATTCTGAGCAATTCTACCATCAGCTCCCTTCTTCTTCCATACTTGATTTGACTGCTAGGATTCAACATTTCTTTGTCTTCTACTGGAGGGAGGTCTTCTAGACTTTCTTCTCATGTTCTTGCTTTTGATGAAGCTATCTTCTCCTAGCTTCACTTTTCCTTTTACATCTGCATTGTTTATCCATGCAGCACCATTCTTCAACCTCAACTTTATGTCCTCACCGGTTGTAGTTAGATTAACCTTTTTTCTCAAAGAATATCTATCTGTAAAGGTTTGTCCCTTGCCATTTCCATCTGAGGAGACAAACTCAATATCCTTTTGGGGGATCTTCTTTCTTGTGGAGCATTCATCGGTATGGCATCGTAATCCACCAACATCCTTGGAGTGTTTCTGTTGGCTTAATATTCTATCCAGGGCTTCAGTGCCACCATCATATTTCTTTCTCAGTTTAAGCTCGTCTTGGTACTTATCAAGCTCTAATGTGAGCTTTGCAACTTCATCCTTAAGCATATGACACTTCTTTTCTTTAGTCTCCACCTCTTGCTCTAACACTTTGCACCTACACCTGTTGGTATCCAGATCCGGTCTGGATTCCACATTCACATTCTTAGCATCAACCACTTGTGCTTTCAGATTAGCAAGGGCTAACTCTGATTCTTGAAGACTATTGACCAACCAGTTTTGTTCCATAATAGCAACATTCTTGAACATCTTGTATTCTTTCTTCAGAATCTCCATTTCAATTTCCTGGGAGTCTAGGACTTATTTCAAATCATCAATCAATCCTTTTGCCTCTTCTAGTTGAGTGGTCAATAAAATAACCTTTTGGTTTGATTCTTCAAGGAAGGTTCTCAACTAGCTGCAATCTTGATAAATCAATATTTTGTAGTTTTTAAATTCATTTCTAACATTTTGCAGCTCTTCTAGTGCACTTACTAGTTCACTTTCAAGATCAACTTCAACATCATCTTCTTCATCATCATCACCTCCAAATAGATCTTGTGAGCTAGATCTATCTACCTTGTCTCCTTCTCCTTCTTCATCTTCTTCATTATCACTACTAAACACATCATATTGATGGGATCTATCTCCATTAACCCCTTTTGATGTGTGATTCTCAATATTTGTCTCATGGGCCATGAAGAGATGAGTCTCCTCATCACCATTGCTGCTGCAACAATCTGATCTGCATATGTGTCAGCTTCATTTTTCTTCTCACTCTCACAAACTAATCCAGCGGTGGTAGTCTCATTTCCATAGAACTTTTTCATTCTATTGCATAGACATTTTGTCGATCTACACTTATCCACCTATGGGGAGACATCATCGGTAAGCCCACTGAATATAACCTTCATGGCTTCTTCATTGCACTTGCATTTTCTTTCTTCTTCAGAGCCAGTGGGAGGACAAACATTCCTAGGGAGACCATTAACTACTGACATTCATACATCAAAACCTAGAGAGGACGAGTAGACTTCCATTCTACAACTCCAAATGGAATAGTTTGAACCATAAAAAACTAGAGCAGAGATTGATACTAAACAAACCATTGTGTCCTTAAACCAGAATCTACCCAAGATAGATAAATCTCATCTGACTAGGAACCTACGCTCTGATACCAATTGTTAGACATAGAGCACCACTGAGGAGGGGGTGAATTAGTGGTTCTCAAAGTTTTCCCTTTGACTATCCTAGGTGAGCATACCGGTTAAAAAATTTCACTCAATGCAAACTTATCGGTTAGTGGGGAGACTAATCACAAATGCATTCACACATAAAGGGCCATCACACAACAACAACATATACTAGAAAAACCCGAGATGGGGAAAACCTCAGTGATAAATATTGTTAGAGACTATTGCTCTAATCCAACCTCACAATGAATCTCTCAATACAATGTTTAGGGAACCAACCCAAGGAGCACCAACCCTTGATTTTAGGGCACCAATCCAAGGACCAACCCATGATTTTAGTGCACCAACCCAAGGAGCTAGAACCCCTACATTGAGCTCAAACTGATTGAATACAAAACATATTCATTTACAAGTTAATAGCCTTGTTACAAATGGATTTTGTAACACTTCTTCAAATCTCTCTACTAGATCTCTTGTCCAATTCACTGTCAGTTCTCTCTTTGCTACTCTTCACTAGTACTACACTCTGTCGGTTCTATGCCTTCCTTCTCTATAGTTTCCTTCACTTCTTCTCTGCTGGTATGGTCACTGTCAGTTCTGCACTTCTTCTAGTTGAACACTTCAACCTTATTCTCCCTTACACTCAGTCTCTTGTATATCTCCTTGATGAGAACCTGACTGATTTATCCTACATGCAGCTACTCTTTCTCATCCAGCAACAATACTCTCTCCTTCAGTAGCTCACTTCAATGATTTTGGCTTGCATATTTATAGCTTAGTTTCCTCCCCAAAAGCCAATTCAAATTCAAGCGGTTAGGATTTCTTCCACTAATCACGAGGCACATTAAATCTAATCATATTTCATTCAATGTGATCTCCAATACAACTACCTACACAACACTTCCATTATTGTGCCTTCCAAAACATGTTTTCTATGTTTAGCGAACACAGTCAGTCAGTCGGCAAGACACAAGATTAATCACCATTAATGGCTCATAGATTTCATCACCAACCTCATCCTACACCTCGACACTCTGCATCGATCATCTCATTTCGACCTTCCTCGAGCCGCACACCCTTGCAATGTTTCTGCAACACTTTCCATGATTTACGGGGTCTACAATTAATGTCGACCAACTCTGTAGCAAACATGTCTACCACCTTGACTCCACGTGGCACCATTGTCGGCATCTACCTTAGTATATTGTTTATGTTAGTTCAGACTCAGTCACCAACCACACACATAACCGGTACACACATATCAGTTCACTAACCCTACCGACACAAATCACCTTGCCAGTTGTCCTTCCTTCCAATTTCTTCTAGTTCATGTGGGTATATCATGTTTTCCTTATCATCAAACATGTAGGACCTTAGTAGCCATGAGGAGTAACTCATCATGTGTACCTTCATCAATGAAGGTCTTTCACTTTTGCTCATTTTGTTCACTCTGGTGCATACCGGTGATCACCTAGATGACTCCATGTCATCATCCTCTAGTGCTCAACACTTGTGGAAACACAACACATCATCTGCATAATGGTAACTTCATGATTGCAAATACAAACCTCATCTTCTCCTGACTGGGTCTCTTCTCTGTCGGTTTGCCAAGATGGAAAACTCATCAATTTAACTCTCCTTCTCTACCCCGGTAGCACACCTTGTCCTCACACATTGATCCAATGTTCATCGCTAATTTCATGTTCTTGAGGAATCTCTATGACTTACTGGTATATTCAATTTGAGCCATCAATATCCTACCATCTGCACTATCAACCTATCACTTAGCCTTGTGATAGCTTCTTCATCCGGTGGGAGTCCTGCTAGTTAACGTCATACTAGAAATTTGATGGCTTGCTCATGCTTCACCTCTGGTGTTGATGTGATTCAAATTACATTCCACCTCTTCATCACAATCAACAACCCATCATGTAGTCTCTTCATTTCGGTTGTATACAACACCATGGCGACAACCTTTCACTCACCGGTCACTTAACTACACCACTAGCATACCAGTACATACGAACTCATCCTTCTACATTCTAATGATCACATAGTTGTCCTACTATATCGGTTTATAATTAGGGTTCAAATTATTTCTAAAATTAAGGTCAGAGTTAGGTTTTGACATAGATTAAGACAAGGCTAGATTTAAGAAAATATTAGGATGTTAGAATTAGGGTTATAATTAGGTTACAAATTAGGGGTAGGGTGCAAATTAATGTTAAAGTTATGATTGGGGTTATGGTTACAATTATAATTTTAATTGGACTAGACATAAGGTTATTGTTAAGGTTTTAATTAATTATAGAGATTATTGTAATTTTATAACTATAATTTTTTAAATTTGAAACGTATTAATTAATTTTTTAAAATTTAAAACAATTCTCACAATAGCTACAAATGTTTTAATCAATAAAACAAATATCATTTCATTGGTATTGTTCTTCATCAATATCACTTTCAACTTTGAATGTAAATTTGTTCATTACAAAGCTACAATTGTGGGAACTCTCCTCTAAATAGTTGGAATACACATGCCTTCCAAGAATATATTATCTCAAGTTATTATCGAACCTACCTCTAGATTGATATGTTATGAGTCATCTATCAACTAAACAAAAAAGTTATTATTTCAATACTAAAAAGGGAAGTACTCACAACTACATGACACTTTAAAAAATGATTCTTGTTAAGAAAAAACTAAACCTCTACCCATAGGACCCAAGGAATAGTCCCTAGGAAATAAATGCAATACTTCAAGAATATAGCATAAAGGGTAGGGGAGGGCCAGAAGCGTTGATTAATAAACATTTTCAACAAAAAGAATTAAGGGAAAATCTCTCCATTAACACTAACTTGCATAGAAGCATTCTCAAAAAGTCTTTCAACATATTTGCTAAAGTATCTCCAGAACCCAAAGCTTTTAGAACCATCAAAATAAATGGCCATTCAAATTTATCTAATGCCTTCTCAAAATCAATGAGTGTCTTACATATATTCTAATTGCATTCATTTTCTCAATATGCAAACCTTCAACAATTGAGGTGTTTTTCATTAACATACTTGAAAATAATTGAAAGAGAGAATCATGTCTTGAATAATTAATGTAATTTAATTGTTTTTCTCATGAGTCACTTTTTGTTAGTGGAGTTCCTTTGCATTAGTAGTATTAAAGAAGGAATTTGTGAGTGTGATGAATAGATCACCAAACTAGAGACAATTTGCACTAGAAACTAAAGGTAGATGATACAAAATTTTATATGTGTAAATGCAACTAGAAATAATTTTTTAGACGTATTGAGGAACTAAGTTTCATGTGGTTGTGAACAAATCTCCAAAGGGGGAAGTATACAATAGAATTTGTGAATGTGAGGCAATCTACATGTGTAAAATTTGAGCATTCTTTAAAAAAACTATGTTGTTGAGGCTTTGTAAGGCCTTGAGTATGAAATAGTGAAAGAGGAAAAGGAATTTTATTACTAGATGGATTTTAACAATTTTGAGACTTCAAATTAGGAAAAAACTTTTGAAAATTAGAGAGAGAATAACAATATATTATTTGAAATGATAAAGATGAAGCAATAGGTGAATAAAATAAGTCAAGAGATTCAAAGGAGGAAAATAAAGAAGAATAAAGGTGAAGGTGAAACAAACTTCTTTTGTCATGATGTATTGACTATAGGGGGGAGGGAAGATAATGAATTTATAGAAAAGACATGTTTTGAATGGCATGGAGAATGAGAACAAAGAGGTTGCAGTGAATGGAATTCTTTGTGAAGACTTGGAAATATTGATAGTAGATGAAGAAGAAAATAAATAATTTGCAGGTATGGGTGGTGTTGTCATGAAGATAGAGAAATATGAAGATTTAGCAAACATTGTGCAATGTCCTTCAGAGGGCATGAGGGTTAGGGAGAGCATGGAGTAGTAGAGTATAAAGAGAATGGTTGTAAACATTTTAGTTGATACAACAAAGAATGCTATAAAGGTGCATGTTGAAGCTATGAGTGTAGAGGAGATTGGAGAGTGCATTTGGTTGGGTTGGCAAGACTAGGGTGGGTTAAAATGCACAAAGAAGAGAAGAGTATAGTTGAGTTGTGAGATGAGGAGGACTAAAGTGGAGAAACATTTGGAGGAGGGGGGCAGATTATAGTAGAGTAGATTCCAAATAGTGAAAGAAGAGTGAATATCAAAGTTGTTGGATAAGGATGCTCTTTTTAACTAGGTGCTAGAATAGGAAAAAGAAGCAAATTGAGATACCTATTATAGTGATGGAGTTTGTTGAAGATTGTTTACAAATTGAAAGAAAATGGTTCTACCATTCAACTCTATTATGTGAGACCAAAGTCACAATTTTTACTATCCTAGGTGTCTGATGCAGGAGTATCTAGGGGTGTAAGAGGAATTTTGCATCACCAAAAACATTTTAATTTAATTTTTATGCAAATGTTTAGGAATAAATGTTTTTAAAAATAAATTATGTTAAGGACCTACTATTTAATAAATATTTGGGCCATAGTCTAAAGTTTCAAATTGAAAGGGACATGGACACATGTCAGAAGGATCTTCAAAGTATATCTTGAGAATCTTCTATTTTGGCATCCAATATGGGAGTGAAAAGAAACTTTCCTTCCAAAATCACTTACTTTGAGACTTGTCATTTAATACATTTCAAATTTGGGTGCCCAAGTTGTAACACCCCACCTCACATAAAGCTAATATAACCATAAGTTGTTATTTAAAACAAAAAATATGGAAAGTTTTGTGATAGTTAAAGATTATAATGCGGCATTGCTTCCCCTTTATTTTATAAAAAAGATATATAAAGAAGAAAAACAATTGATATCTAATAAGTATTACTATATTAAGGATTGTAGTAAGAAAATGTAATTCCAAGTCTTATATGATTATCCTTAAGTGAATATTGTAAGGATTTAGATTTTAGTATATATGACTTTAAAAGCATTTTTATTTTATTTTTTAAACATTATGCTTATATTCTTGTCAATTTTTTTTTTTGGTATTTAAGATAGAAAACTTTGTCAATGTAATGAAAAATAAATAATATGTATACTTGCCTTGTTTTTAGTATAGTTTTAATAATAATTATGATTTAATTTGAATAATGATTATATTTTAAAAATTATAATAATTAAGATAAAAAAAAATGTGTGGGAAAATAGGTAAACAATGATTTAGTTTTTTAATAAGACAGCAGGTAAAAATAGGTTTGATTTTTTTCAATTCCGTGAATTTTCTTCATTTTCGTTTTATATATAAATTTATTTTTATTACTAAATATTAATAGTATTTGTTTAATTTATTATTAAATTCATTAATTCAATATTATTTTTAAATGATTCTAAAAATTAAATTCTCCATTCTATTTATTTTATTTTAAAAACAATTATCTACTTAAAGAGATCAATTATTTTCTTGAAAATATTAATTAATATTATATTTATTAATATTCTAAAAACTAAAATGTAAATAAATCCTATTCATTTTATTTTAAAAAATTACATAAGAGGTTTTAATTTGTTGTGTACATTAATTACTTAATTTAGAAATATAATATGTAAATAGGATGAAGTAGAAGTATATTTTGTTATCAAGTAAATTTTCAATATGAATTTTTTATTTAATATTATAAATATATGATAAATTATATATATTAAAAAAATAAAATATAATTCCTAATGAGAAAAATTGCATACTTTGTATAACAAGAAAAGAACATAACATACAACAATAATAGACTACATACACCATGAAAACACTTCTCTAAAATCTTTATTTTGAGCATGAAAGATTACATCTTCAAATATGAATTCCTACAATCCTTGCTATCCCTTTTTATTTAAATTACATCCTAAATAGAAAAGTTAACATCTATTAAGCTTGCTAAGCATCAATAGTTTTAAATAGAATAACCAACTCCAAAATAAGTTCCTACAAAGTTTGAATATTAACAAAAATCAAAACTAAAAAATCAACTCCTGCTTTTATGGAGTTAGTTGGCACTTAATCTCCTAATTCTTAGGAGTCCATTTGCATGGTGACCATTTGCAATTGAGGGAGAACAATTTAGGCAATTTTCAAAATTCATTTAGGCTCTTTATATTGGTGTGAAATTTTGGGAGTTAGAACCATCCATGTTTTTCGACACTTTAAGGGTTAACCTTCTTTATGTAGTTTAGAGGAGGAGGTAATAGTTTTGTATTTAGCCACTAAGGCTGAAATCTATTGTAACTTTTTAAACAACTCTCTGATTCCATTTTAAGAAAAAAGCAAGAATCATGTCTTGCTTGTTTCCTATAATATTATTGTTATTTTTGTGAGTTGGTTTATGTTAGATGAGCACAATTGCATCCAAAATATTGTAAGTAACATTAAGGAGGGTAATGGGTCTCAAGTTCTTATTTGAGGTATGTTCTTGTCTTGTCTTTTAGAATAGGTTTAATGACTCTTTGTTAGTAGCAAGACAAAGAAAACTAGTCGACATAGCTTCATTATGAACATCCCAAACCAGGGTGGCAACCAAATCAATATTAGTCTTATAAAATTTAGTTGGAAATTGATCATAACCAAAAGCTTTTATATTGCTTATAGAACCAATAATCTAAGAGATCTCATCACTAGAAATTTCATCAAGGTACCTTGCAAGACAAAAACCTAATTTATAGGAAAGACTTAATTGATAGAAATCTTGAACTTGTCAACATTCTCATAAACCATTAGATGAAAACAAATCACTAAAGAAAGATCAGAAGGCCAATCTTATTTGAGACTCCTTTAATAACTTAGTGCCAACATCAATTACAAATATTCTCTATCTAAAATGTTAAAACATCTGAAAAGAAAAAGACCTTTTATCCCACAATTTCAATCAAATCATTCTTACTCTAAACCCAATATTAACATCTCAGGGGTTATCTTGAAGTCAAGTCTTCATCTCAATAAGACTCTCTCCACCCTCCCTATTCTTATTCAGCATCTAATTATCTATATCTTTCCCTTAAATTCTTAAATGCTTTTCAGCAGTCTCAATAGCAGATTACCAATCAATTGTTTTGGTATCAAATGCAAACTAGGTAACTTAAGCTCTACGATTCCAAACATTACTAACCCATATAGGCAGGACTGATCCTCTACGAAAGCCTCTTAGAACCTTTCTAGATATTGCTCTAGGACTTCTCTCATCCCTTCCAGAGAAGGAAAAGCTGTCTGTGTTGCAGAAGATGGAGCATGTGGCACACATGCTGTTTTTGAGGAATTGGGTAAGAAATAATAAAATTCCTCAACTAAATCTTGATGGTCTTTGAACAATGAAGCCACCTGTGAAGCAAAGTTTTTTCAAAAATGTGAATTTGGATACTTAAAACAAATATAAACTTTTGAGGACTTCCTAGAGATAATGAAATAGAATATAAACTTTTGAGGACTTCCTAGAGATAATGAAATAGGTATAATACACAAATATGATAGTAGAATGCCAAAAATAAACCCTACTGCACACTACCTCTTGATACACTTCACTGATTGTCTTGTTTCCCTTCCGATACATATTCAAAATTTCCAGAAAAGCTTTGTATACTTGTTCGTCATATTGAAACCGAGTCTAGCAAAACACATCAATTATAATTTAGAACTGTTTGTATGGCAATAAAGGCTTCAAACTTTCAATCCATAACTATCAACTTGTATGGCCGTGAGATTTACCTTGATCTTACTGACATAATTAATGGCTTGGTCAAAGTCAACAGGTTGCTTTATGGGTGGGAGTTCATCCTCAGGCGCAAGTATAATTTCAAAACCTTTAGGAAGAAAGGTGTTAAAGCCCAAAATAAGATTGGGATGCCCTTTAAATAATTCTTTCACACGGGCAATAACACCAGTCATATCAATTCTGCAAGGCAAACAAACTCTTCTCAAAATGAAGTTCCACTTAAACAGTGCAAATAAACAAGGCACATCTACTCCATGAAAACATTTCTATACAATCAGTTACAAACCTTTGTGCCTTGAAATCTTTCAATACTTCAATAAATTCATCGTGTTTCTCTTTTCTGTCTTTGAACGTTACTGCCATTGCTTTCAGATAGGCCAATGCATCGTCTTTTGTTAACTCCCGTTTTCCTCCTAAATTTTCTGGCCGTCCAGAGCTGTTTATTTGCAAAGAACCAATTTTGTTAACTCACCCAAGACAATAAAATTTTGAAAATCCTTCATAAATGAAAGGCAAAATAACCTAATCTTTTATTTGCAAAGAACCAATTTAAGGTCAATAATACAAGTTTGACAGTAAAGATGGTCCTGATATTGTAACCACTCAGACCAAAAAAATTGTGAAATAAAAAACTCACAAATTCATACAAATATAAAAAATTAACAAAATGTAAATTTGCAGAGCAGACTATGTATCCCAGATCCAAAGCTTTGACCTACATAGCCCAGATCCAAAACTTGCAAGAGTGAAGTTTGTTTCCTCTCCATGATCCAAAACTTGCAAGATTGTAGTTTGTTTCCTCTCCATGAGGCTCATAGAATAGCCTTTTCCAATGAAAATAATTTTAAAAGCTCATACTGCACGAAATGAATAGTGCCAAATAAACACAAAAGCCCTAAGGTAAACTTGCCGCAATCAAACTCTCCCCACAGAGATAAACACAAAAGCCCTAATCTTGAGGCTCATAGAATAGCCTTTTCTAATGAAAATAATTACACAGAGGGTCCTGTTGAAAGGATATATTACCATGCTGTGCACAAAAGCCCTAAGGTAAACTTGCTATTGCATGCAATCCGACCAGATGAGGAAAACCAGGGATACCTCATAAACATTGAATACCTATATTTCATAAACATTGAATATCTATATGAAAAATTTGACATCTAGAAATAGTTTGATAGAACAATTAACATAAGATTTAATAGGAACAGTTTAAATCACACACATTAAGTTTACACTTCTAAACTTACAAGTATTAAACATTCAGAATTGACTAACATTTTTAGACTTATATATTACTTAATATGTGTGATTTAAGACTGAAGCATTTAATAAACTCAAAGATAACATTGTTTAGATTGTAACCCAGATCTTTGAACCACTACAACTGATGCAGATTGACCAAATATTAACAGATTGTAGGAAAAATGATATTAGATTGCATAATCATGGAGGGCAGAAACACCAAGATAGAAAATAAGAAAGATCTAAAACTGCAGATTGATTATTTTCAGCAAATAAAAATATACTATCCATATTATGCACTCATTTGAGCCATTGAAAAAATAAAATAGAGATATAATCTCCCCACTAAACCTCAAACAAACATAGAAACCAGGAATAAGAACAAGAACTTACGATTCGCCTCTAGATGTAGAAGAGCGCTTCACTTGAGCAGCCACCATGAAGCTCTCCTCGCTTCCTCTCTCCATTTATATGAACACTTCAACCTGCTTTTGCCAAAAAAAAAATAAAAATAAAAAAATAAAAAAAAAATAAAAAATCATATTCATTACAATTAATCTAGGTTTCTTGTTTTTACAACCCCCTACAATCACACAAAGCATGAATCCTTCACAGACAAAACCTCAAATTCTCAACAGTCAAAATAAAAACAAATTCAAAACCCAATAAAACCACCAAATACTCAAATACAAAATTAAGATCGGGCTCCTCTAAACACCAAGAAGAAAAAAGATAGAACAAAAGCATTTTTTTTCTTTCTCAAACAGATCCTTGCAAGCTTAATGGCAGATGAAAAATAAATTTAAACCCCAACTATTACTAAAGCCTGCTTAAAAAAGAGCATCATTTTAAAACATAATAGACTAGCTTCCACACTAAACACTTTCAAGGAACAGACAAACGGCATTGCAATACAATACAAAATAAAATAGAAAAAGCGAATCAAGATAAGCACCAAAGACCTTGTTTTGACGCACAGATCTCCGTTGTTCAGAAAAAATCGAATCTCTGCCTATCCACTGCAACTAAAATCAATCACAATTCCAGTAAATCAATGAAAACTAAAGTAACAACTTCACAATTTCACAAACACTTTCACAATTAGTTGATTGGCTATTATATGTGACAAAGCACCAACCCCAGTAAAATAGTTGTGGGAAAATATGTTCCACAGCGGTGATGCTGGTTTTAATGCGCCAAGTCAAACAAAATAGCATGTATTTCTTTCTGTTGATTCATATTTTGACAGATGGCTCTTGATTCTTATAGACTAAACCTAACCTCAAACAATTGAGCTTAGTCAAATTTATCATCTGTTTGTCCCATAGACTAAACCTAACTTCGAACAATTTATCTCAAGACTAATCCTAACCTTGTTAAAACTATTTCTTTCTTTCTTTCCTCCAAATCACCTATGGGCAATACAACTCACTCTTCCATACATTTTTCCTTGAGCAAGGCCCATAAATTTGTTTTCTTTATGCAAGTTAGTTATTAAAAAAAAAAAAAAAAACTTAATCAAGTCCGGAAAATTTTGAATTCTTTGAGGCTAGGTCCTTAAGAACATTAAACCCCCAAGGACTAAGTTTAGATTCTTTGTGATCAAGCGACCATGAGTAATATTCTTATGATTACCAAAATAAAAAAAGATACTACAAGATAATCTCCACACAAAAATTCCAAAATTTGAGGAGTATTTTTCAATTATTATAGTAAATTGTAACAACCAAGAGTGTAATATCTCATGCTGGGAAATTGTTCCTCGGGGTTTTTTTAATTTCTTATATTAAATTATTATATTAAATTGTAGCAACCAAGGGAGTGTAATATCTGTAATGTCTAAAGTCGGAAAAAAAAATCTTACAAGGTAATCTCTACATAAATATTCCTAAATTTGAGGAGTGTCTATCCAATGACATTCAACAATAAGCTTAATTCAAGCCAGTTGTTAAAAATTAAATAATGTTTTTCAATTATTATAGTAAATTGTAACAACCAGGGGAGTGTAATATCTCATGCCAGGAAATTGTTCCTCATGGTTTTTTAATTTCTTAACAGCTTATAAACATAAAAATTTCATAATTAGTTAATAAGATATTATAATTGAAACCTAACCATAACCTAACCCTAAATTTAGGTACAACCCTACAATTAAGTCCTAACTATAACTTTAACCCTAATCTTGCTAGATGTGGTTGGTCATTATTGCTGCTAGGATATGTTGTTGTCATTGATGCCAACATATTCTTGTGATTTGCTCTCGTGACTACACAGATTGGGAATATTTTCTGATCCCATTTGTAGTATTGTTTTGTTGATCACTCTTTTGTAGAGGTTGATATTTTCTTCTGTATATTCTGGTATGATGAGATTTGGTGCTGAGATTCTGGTATATTATCTTGAATGGTCTTGTGTATCTTCAGTTCAGATGGATCGTGATTTGGTTCTTCGCAAGTTATCTTTCTTTGTGATAGTTGTTGATTGGTTGTGTTCTTGAGCTTTCAGACATTGATCAATGAAGATTTGATAAGTGGTGTTGGTGCAACTATTCTAAATGGTTCTAACATGCTTGTTGGTGTTTCCTAGTCATGACCTATTTGGTGGTTTCTATCAACCAGTGATGATTTACGTGTTATGCATTATTTCTGGTGGTGTAGCATGTTGCGGTTGATCTTGGCATGATTTCCAGTGGATGTAATCATTTGGGAATTTAATTTAGGAGCATGCTATGCTATGTAAATCATTAGATTGGTTTGATGGTTGATCTTTGTATCGTGTGATGTAATTTTGTAATTGAGGGTTGAGGGTTTAGATGACCTTGTTGTCAAGGTACCTTGATAAATTGTATATATAAGTGATATATTCATGTAATTTGGGTGTCGATGTTGTGTTTGCATTATCAGAGAAAGGATTATGTGTGACAAGTGATTTATCCTTCGGTGTTGCAGGGCAGACATTTGTGCTTAACTAGAATTGTAATCAAGCATTTGAAGATGTTATTCTTTCAGTTCATTTCTTCTGCATTGTAGTCTGAATCCTATTGTAAGTCAGTGAGACTTCCCTAGCAGTTGTAGCCTTCTAGGGAAAAATTATTTGAGCAGTGAGCTCTAGGCAATGTGCCTGAATGCATGTGCATTCCCCATTATAATATTTTCACATACTACTGCTAACCCTAACCCTAACGATAACCCTAATCCAAACCATGATGTAAACCATAACCTTTACCAT
The DNA here is from genome assembly GCF_030272615.1 of Cryptomeria japonica. Taxonomy (NCBI): domain Eukaryota; kingdom Viridiplantae; phylum Streptophyta; class Pinopsida; order Cupressales; family Cupressaceae; genus Cryptomeria; species Cryptomeria japonica. The sequence goes on from NC_081414.1 coordinate 690,995,351, forward strand.
ATTCCTAACCATGACTCTAAACAATTACCCTAACAATAACGGTAACCCTAAACCTAACCTAACCTAATTATAAGCCTAAACCCTAACCCTTAAAAATAGGGAATGACTCTACAACCCTTCGGATGAACTAATCATCTATTACAATGTATTAATAATATATGAATGGCATTAATATCTTGGTGCATCCTAAGGGCTAGATAGTTATTTCCCTTAAAATAATCCTAAAGCTAACCCTAACCCTATCATTATTCTAGCCATGATGTAAACCCTAATCCTAAACATGATGTAAATCTGAGTCCTAACCTTAAACCTAACTAATACCCAAACCCTAAAGCTCAACCCAATCAATAATCCTAACCATAACCATGATATAAACACTAACATTAATCCTAACCCTAACCCTAACCATGATCTAAACCCTAACCCTAGCCATGATCCTAACCATAACTGTAACCCTAAGCCTAGCCATAAACCTAACCCTAACTCTAACACCAACCATGATGTAAACCATAACTCTAGAGCTTAACCCTAACCTAACCATAACCATAAACCCTAACCCTAACAATAATCCTTAGCCCTAACCATAAAATCTAATCCTAATCATAAGCCTAACCGTAACCATAACTCAAAACCTATCCCTGATCCTAAGAGTAAATCCTATCCATAATTCTAATCGTAACCATAAACCCTAACCCAAAAAAACCCCAACCCTAACCTTAATTTTAAACCCTAACCCCAACCATAATCCTCACCCTAACCCTAAGCATGATGTAAATCCTAACCATAATCCTAAACCCAAGTCTAACTATAATCTTAATCATAACCCTAACCCTAACCCTAACCTTAATCCTAACCCTAGCTATGATGTAAAACCTAATCCTTTCCATAATCCTAACTATGACTGAAATTATAATCCTAAACCAAACCTTAACCCCAACCATGATGTAAACAATAAACCTAACCATAACCCTAATCATAATCCTTACCCTAACCCTAACCATAACACTAACCTAACCATAATCCTAAGCCCTAACCATAACAATAATCCTACCCTAAACTTCAACTTAACCTTAACCCAAATTTAACTTTAATCCTAATTTGTTCCTAACCTTAATCTAGCCCAAATCCTAATCCTAATTGAATTTTAATACTAATTCAACCCTAACCTTAATATAATTGAACCATAACCCTAATTCTAACCCTAAATTTGATGTAAACCCTAAACATAATTGTAACCTTCACACTATACCCTGACCATAAACTTAACTTTAACACTAAAACCCAACCCTAGCCATAATCGTAAACCCTAACCCTAACCATAATCCTAAACCAAAACCAAACCCTAACCTTGATGCTAACCTTGAGCATGATATACACCCTAACTTTAAACCCTAACCCTAATCATAACCCTAAGCATGACGTAAACCTTAACCCTGACCATAATACTAACCTTAACATTGATCTAAAACATAACCATAAACCAAATCTTAATCTTAACAATACCCCCAGTTATAATTCTAACTCTAACCCTAACTTTAATTATGCTTACCCTAACCCTACCTTTGATGTATACCCTAAACATAATTGTAACCCTCACAATAAACTCTAACCTTAACCATAAATTTAACCCTAATATTATATCGTAACCATAATCCTGATGCTAACCATAATCCTAAACAAAAAACCAAATCCTAATGTCTATCGGCTTCACCATTGTCTTCTCTGTAGATATGGCTAACCCAAAATTCATCAAAGGTCGCTAGTAGCACCAGGATCGGTTGAAGCCACTGGTTAAGGTGCCAACAAGGGGTGCTATTGCAGCGGATCACATTAATGACGTTTAATGAATCACCCTCCATATGAATTTTCTGCACCCCAAGCTCCTTCCCTAGTTGAATACCTCTTAATGCCACTCTAAATTCCGCTTCATTATTAGTAGCCAGTCCAATCTTTTTTAGAGATTTCTTTTATACAGAGGCCATCAGAGTCCTTTAGAATGCAACCAATACCACTTTGGCCTAGATTTTCTACAGAGGCACCATCAAAGTTTACCTTGCTCCACCCAACCGCTGGTGCGTCCTAGATCATCCCCGCTCTTGGATTGGTCTGATCCACCAGAGTGCCCAGATCGAAAATCGGAGGGATGAGTAGGTTTGGAAGAACAATCTTAATCTTACAATCCCAGTCTGTGAACAAATTTTTCTTAAGTGTTTTGGATTGGGCCGCCACATTCAGGAGCTCAGTCAGGAGGTTCTCAATTTTTGCACAAAGAGACTGAGGGCACATATCTTTACCCTAGAAGATTCTGTGGTTCCTTTCTTTCCAAATTTCCCAAATCAGAAGTGATGGGAGGATGAAGAGAAAATAAAAAAAGCCTGGCTTTCCTACCGGTTTAGGCCATTGCAAAAACCATTTGTCCAGCCCTGCTGGGAAGGGGCCAAATATTCTCAATTTTCCCATCAAATACCACCAACAGTGATTGGAGAATTTGCAATGGAGAAGAAGATGATCTACAGTCTCTTCTTTACCTAGACATAAAGGACATCTGCTGGGTTCATTGATACCCATTGAATGGAGCCTTTCTTGAGTTAAGATTTTCCTCTGGTAGGCTAACCAGGCAAAGGAACCTGCTTTGGGAAGGAGGTGTTGATGCCAAAAAAAGATTAACAGGCCAGTCTCTTTTGTCTATAGCCACTTCTTTCATCTTGTAGCCAAAGAATACGTTGTGTTTTCCATCAGAGGAGCCGCACCACCTAATAATATCCTTATCAGGGGAAGGGAAAATAATCATTTTGTTGAGAATGCCAGTAAATAAGTCCTTCTGAAAGTAATCCAAGTCAAGCTCATCCAAGGAGTTCCATTTCCATTTAGCAATACCATTTTCTAGGATCGGATAACCATAATCATAGATATTATGCCCCCAGAGATGATAGGTTTCCTCCATAATAGGTTGTAGAGAGGGGTTGTGACATAGGACAGCTTCGACCAACCAAGAATCAAACCAAAAGGAGGCATCCCTGCTATTGCTGACCTCCCAGGTAGCTTGATCGCTTATGATTTCTCTGCTATCCAAAATAAAATTCCAAATAGCCGAGCCCCTCGGAGGTTTGTTGATAGTCACAATCATCTTAGGTTCTAGGGAGTCCAGATATTTATGTTTTAGGAGCCTTGCCCATTTTTGCTTCCCACCGCTATAGATTTCCCAAACTAGTTTAGCACCCATTGCTAAATTCATACTTGATATTTGGTGAATACCAGCACCACTTGCCATTTTTGGTTGACAGATATTTTTCAAAGCTATCAGGGGAAATTTACCTTTATCATCCAACCCATTCCAAAGGAAATTTCTCATTATAGAAATCAATTCATCTTAAACTGCCATCGGTAATCGTAGGCAATCCATGGAAAAAACCAATAGCACTGAAAGGACTGACTTTATCATAGTGAGTTTCCCAGCAGAAGATAACCACTTGCCTTTCCAAGTTGCAAGCTTGGATTTTCACTTATCAATGAGGTGCTTCCAGTAGTGAGCTCTGTTACTATCAATGAAGAGAGGTGTACCAAGAAATTTCCCTGGGAAATTAGCAACTCTAAGATTGAGAATCCTTGATAATATTGTTTGCAAGTTGAGCAGAGTGTTGACAAAAAACACTTCAGATTTGTGCTAGTTGATTTTCTGACCAGAAGCCAAACAATAATCATCAAGGTAAGTTTTGATTGGTCTGGCTTCCCGCCTACAGGCCGAACCAAATAGAATGGTGTTGTTAGCAAACTGAAGATGAGTTATTGTTTCAACCCCTGTTGCCACATAAACTCCAACCCAACGACCATCTTGCTGGAGATCTCTTATGGAGCGACCTAAAGCTTTAGCCATTATGATAAATAGAAATGGTGATAATGGATCACCTTGTCTAATACCTCTTGTCGAAGAGAAGAAACCATGGGATGAACCATTGACTAGAACACAGAATTTTGGGGAAGAGAGACAACTCGTGACCCAAGTGAGCCATTCGTTGTAGAAGCCAGATATATTGAGAACATCAAATAAGAAATCCCTGTCCACCATATCATAAGCTTTCAGAATGTCCAGTTTTAAAATCATAGAGGAGTCCTTGGTTTTCTTGGCTATGTGGAGTGTTTCATGAGAAACAATGATACCTTCTACAATGGATCTTCCAGGGGAAAACCCGCTTTGTTCCTCTAATATGATGTGCTTAAGGAGGGGCTTCAATCTATTATCTATGATATTTATTACAATCTTATATATAGTATTGCATAGAGCAATAGGCCTGAAGTCACTCATCTATTGTGGATTTTGCTTCTTCGAAAATAGAGTGAAAAAGGTGTGATTAATGGCCCTTAACATAGTCATCTTCTTTCTTGATTCTTCTACAACAAGGTGTAAATCTCGAGCAATGATATCCCAACAATGATGGAAGAACGCGGTAGGGAAGCCATCTGGGCCAGGAGTCTTATCCGGTTTCAATAGGAGAGTGGTTTTCCTTACTTCATCAATAGAAATGGGCGTACAAAGAGCTATATTTTGATTAGCGGAAATGATGGATGGGATTGAGTTTAGAATTCTAGCTCTTGCTTCATGATCGATCTGATGGTCAACATTTAGCAGAGAGTCAAAGAATCTTATAGCTTCGTGTGCAATGTCCTTGAAATTCTTGACAGTGACTCCATCTGATCTCATAATCTTCGATATTTTGTTTCTATTTTGATCGGCAATGGCCGACTGGTGGAAGAATTTTGTGTTTTTAACTCCTTCCTTTAACCATAACTCCCATTATTTTTGTCGACAGTGGATTTCCTCACATCTAAGGATTTCATTTAGGTCAGATTTGAGAGAATTTTCTTTGATGAATAGATCCTCAGTCATTCCTGAAGACGTAACAGAGTTGGTTAAATCTGCCAGTTCAACCTTAATTCTTAATTTTTCCATATGAATATTCTTGAAGTGGTTATTATTCCATTCTTTGATCTTAACCTTAATATACTTGAGCTTTTTATTGAGAATGAGAAGTCTCGAATGATTCCTAAAAATTGACTCATTCCACCAAGCCGCTATAAGATCATGTAGTTCAACCACTTTGAGCCACATTTTCTCAAACTTGAACAGAGTATCTCCCTCCGCTTGAGCCAAGGTGACCTCTAGACAGATCGGGTAGTGATCTGATCCAGCGAGTGATAGAATCGATGATTCTAAGGCTAGATTTTGGCCTAGCCACTCACCAAAAACAAGGAACTAGTCAAACCGTTCAACAATATTAGTGAAGCCCAATCTCCAGTTCGACCATGTGAAAATTACATTTTTCGAAACAATGTCTAAGAGGTGATTCTTCTCAACAAAGTCCAAGAAGTCTTTCTGGGATGTACCAGTCCTCTGAATACCCCCACTTTTCTCATTGCCAGAAAGGATCGCATTAAAATCCCCAGCTACTACACAACTACCATTGATAATACTCTTTAGCTTGATGGATAGGAGATCCTAGAGAGCCCACTTATCACCAGTAGAACAAGGTCTGTACACATTGAAGAGATTGAAGTTCTCATTTGATCCAAGAATAGTGACCAAGCAATGTTGCCAATACTTATCTTCTCCCACAAGTGAGATCTTAACATTCATGGGGTTCCAAATAATTCCCAAGCCACCAAAAGCTCCATTTGATTGCCTAAAAAACCCATTCCACTATTTCCAAACTCTCATTTTGGCCTCAATCTCAACCTTGCTCCATTTAGTTTCCTGTAGTAGCCAAATATCTCCTTTGGTGTCATCAATCTGGCACTTAATCAAGTGCCATTTGTCAGGGGCATTGATGCCCCTGATGTTCCAAGATAGAAGTCTCATGACTCCTAGGGAAGGTAATTTCCCTTCCCTAAATTAAGTTTTGTTTGACCACAGGTAGCACCAGCTACTGCTAGCATGACTTTTTTGGACTTGCACCCCCACACACCTTTTGGTTTAAAATTTAGTTTATCAATAGTTGAATCTGATTTTTCAAAACCTTTTAAGGAACCCTCCACTATAAGCTCTGAGTCAAGTTCAAATTACTCCTCCCCCTTTGAGGAGGAGCTTTCAATTTTGCCATCTTCTAGTTCAATGCCTATCGAAGAGCAAATCTGCCCTCCCAACACCCCTATAGTGTCATTATCCATACCTCGAGAGAGTGGATTTCCATCTTCAATTTCCAATTGATTCCTAGGCGCAAAGGGGGAGGGTGGAAGAGAGTCCGCTATCTTGGATTCAATGTTTGCCTATAGGGATTTGGTCTTCTCTAGTAGTGTGAGAAGATCTTGTTGGCTCTCACTTTGACCAGAGGAGGGGGAACTATGGTCAAAGGGGTTGCCTCTGTTAGCATAACATTCTCCTTCTCAAGAGTATCATTGCAAAGGGCATCCCTGGTGTCATTGGTAATGAGAGGTTCCGGTTGTAGTTTATCCTCAATAGGAGATTGCATACAGGAATAATTTGGATGTATCGTAGCTGAGACTTCACAACTAATACTGGTATGATCCAAGGAGAAGGATTTAGGAAAAATATGCAGCTGATCTTCCCTGTCAATCTTTCTAATCTAGATCTTTCGAGCCCCAATAATTCTGATTTCGTTGGGGATCTTGTTGATTTGATTTGTGCTAATACAAATTCTGAGAAAGCTTCCCCATAGTTTATCTTCCAAGATGTCATCTACCGATACAAAGGTACCAATGTTTTTGCATATGTCCTAAATGACATCAATGTGCCAATAATCTAAGGGACAATTATACAATCTTATCCATACCTTGCTATTCGGAAAGACATATGTCCAGGGATTGAAATTGGGCTGGCAATCGATGATGTGAACTTCAATGCCATCTAGGATATATGGACCTCTATTTTTAGCTTTCATTTCTCTTTATTGCTCATAAATTCAATCATATAGAAATCATTCGGGAGAATATTAACATTAATATCCTTTCCCCACTGCACTCTACACTTGGATTCAAAGTTGTCCTTAACCCGTTTTCCACCACCCCACTTGATAAAAAGGAAAGACTCAAGCAAATTTGACCGAGCATAATTAATTTTATTCTCATCCAGAAAGATAGTGGGTCTTGAGGTTTTTCTTACCGGTTTATGAAAATGGGGTCACTCAGAGAGAGAGAGCTTTCTCTTCAAAAATCTGGGTGTCTTTCAAGATTCGGTAGGGGGTTCCAATTAATCGGATGGAAGTTAGATCTCCAAAACCTAGCTTGATCAGCCTTTGAGTTTCCTTCCCTGAAGCACCCATTCCATTTTTGGAAATTACCATGATCAGTCGGGGGAGCTAAAAAAGAGTCGGTATGATGGATGTCTCTCTTGAGCAGCACATCGGAAGTGTTAGGTTTAGGATGTGGATAACAGTTTCTGGGGTCCCCAGATATGGGATGGTTAGCCTTGCGGAACCAACCTTTGTTGTTCTAACTAAAACCATTTGCCTTCCACTTGTGCAGGTCAATAGGGCATAGATTGCCACTTGAATAGTGATTTCCATGGTTTAACCACAGACTGGAATATTTGGAGCCCTAAAACCTATTTGTTACCCCAGCTTTATCCGGTTCTTGGACTGCTTGCATTCTACCAGTCTTAATAGGAAAAGAAATGTCTACTTCATCGCTCCAAGAACCAACCTTTGTGGACTGGGAGCCAGAATACCTCAGATCGGTAAACCTATTTTGTTTGCTAGCACCGCTCCTGCTGCCATCCAGTGCTACCATTTCGCTCCTACCCACTCTCATCTCGAATCATATCCCTTATTATAACCCTACTTTAAATATAATAGTAGCCCAAACCCTAACCTTGATTAAATTATAACTGAATGATAAACCTAATTGAAATCTAACTCTATCCATAACTACAAGTAAACCCTTATCATAATCAAATCTCGACCCAAATGATATATAGTTATAACTGCAATCTAAGCGCCAACCTAATAATGACCCTAAACCAAACTCTCTCTCGAATCCAAAGCTAAGCCTAAGCATAACCCTAACCATGATTCTAACCCTTACCCTACCCAGAATCCTAAACCAACTGACCATAATTCTAACCCTAACCCTAACCCTAACCCTACATCAAAACCTAAACTTAATCCTATAGTTATTCCTAAATTTGACATAAACCCTAACCCTGACTCTAATCTCGACCTTGCCACTAAAGTAGTAACCCTAAACCCTAACCCTAACCATAGTTCTAAACCTTACCCTATCCCTAATCCTAATTATGATGTAAATCCTAACCCTTACCCTAAATATATTATCTTTAACCTAACCCTAGGCCCTAACCCTAAACTTGACAATAATCCAAACACTAAACCTAACCCTAACCCTAATTATTAACATAAACCTAACCATGATGTTAACCCTAACACTAACCATAACCATAACCCTAAATACAATTTAAATATTATATAGTATAACTCAAAATTGATTACATAAAACTTTATTAAATTAATATTATGATAATAATTGATTCACATTGTCTAAATATAAATAGAAGGGAAATTAATTTTGTTTTTTTCATATATATTCAATTCCAAATCCTACTAGCATATAAATCTTATATAATTTGTATAAAGCACATCGAGATATCTCAGCGTTTAATCTTTGGGATTAATCTTTATACAGACCTAAATATAAACTCTATAGATTAAACACCAAGATATATCTCGGCGTACTTTATATAGATTCTATAAGATATATATGCTAGTTTCTTAATTGTTGTGGGGAAATGTGTATCATGATAATTTTTTCTCTGAGAAAGGTCCTAAAATTTTCTTAATTTTAAAAAATCCAACTTAATAGGGCCTAAATTTTTTGAATTCTTCCATACCTCATGTCATGTTTCTATGTGGCTTTTTAAGTGCATTATAAGGAGATAGTGTGTCCCATGCAAGTTTTTATAGTAAATTACATAGTTATTTTCTAATATTATAGTAAATTGGAACAATGTGGTAGTGGTGTAGTAATATGTTGTCATAACAACATTTTTTTGTTTTTAAATTATTTAAAAGGGGGAGGTTTCAGGTGTATCCAATGCTAAGGAAAGTATATTTTAGAATTTTGTAGGAATGGGAAGAAGAAAATAATATTTAAAAAAAGTTCAATAGAAAAAGAAAAAAGAAAAAAGAAAAAATTAATAGAAAATTGAGTGAAAGTGTTATTAAAAAATAGATATAAAACAAATATATAGAATTTTATTGTGAAGTTTTGTTATAATTAATTGATTTTTTTGTGAAATTAATATATATATATATATATATATATATATTTATATAATATTATTTATTTTATTTGGTAATAAAATATTTTATAAATAATTATTTAGTTGTATTAGAATTAAGTAATGCCATAAGAATGACATTTCTTGTACTTAAAATTCCATGTCATTTATAAATTATAAAAAAAAAAAAAAGTGTTTTATGCGAAATGGCTCTGCAACATATCCGTGAAATGGCTCTACAACTTAACAGATATGCAAACATCAAAGCAATCGAAGAGAGGAGAGAAGCTAACATAATTGCCACAACATCTCACAGGGCTCCCTTATGGCAAGAACACAACTGGGAATTGGTGAAAAGTAAGAAAACCATTAGGGCAGAAAGGAGATGGGCTGTGAAGGCAAATGAAATCTATTTAGTTCAATATCATGGTGAAAAATATCTAAACCAGGGCAGGATCCGGGAGATGGCAAAGAAGCAACCATATGCAAGGTATTCTTTGACACATACCCTTTCAAACATTGTGGATATGAGAAGGAAAGCAACTAGGACAGAGATGAAGAAAGGAAGGGCATTGGATCAATCACAAATGTGGGTGATTCCAATCACATCACAAATCCCTAGCTATGCAACCAAGGCAAACATGATTCCTCTGGCACTTGAACAAACTCTGACTTTAGAGATTCCAACCGTAGAGCACAACAGACAACATTCCCATGGACTAGCAGAGGGAAGGGTTTTGGAAGACCCGTAGAAAATGGAGGAAGGGCAACAAATGTCCCTAAATTGGTCAATATGGCCCTTAACACGAAGCAGGACAAAATGCCCCACAAAGACCCAAGAAAAGTAGATACTCTAGAGACATTAAATCTCACTTCAGAGCCATCAAAATCAAATTGCCTGTAGAAGAAGAGGCCCTAGGAGATTATTGCAGAGGGCATGACCTCTTTGCAAAATGGGGAGGATACAACCTACCAATAGAAGAAATTATGGAATGATGGAAATCAAAATTCCACAGCGAGGTAAGTATAACAACCCTAGCCAACAATTTCATATATTTAGAACGCAATGATAAAAATATGAAGGCCAAACTATTGCATGAAGATTATGTTTTTTATAAAGGCATAAACTTTAAATTTATAGGTTGGAAACCAAATTTTGATGCCAAAAGCTTTGAATTTGAAATGGAAACAAAATGGATAGAAATCCACAATGTTCCTGTAGAACTAATGCATGCCAAAATCCTTATAGAGATAGGGGAAAACTTGGGCAAATTCATAGCAGTTGAGAAAAATTGGGCAGAGAACTCAGACATAAAAATCTTCATAGAATTTGATGCTTTGTGAAAAGGGGATTGTTAGGATGACAAAATACAAACAATTAGCGTTAGTGTTAGCAAATCAGAATTTAAACAGTAGCCTAATCAACCATATCAAGAGAGATGTTAAATAAGAAATGGAAAGCATTCAAAGATACAAGAAATAAAACCAAATTCCTCCAAATGTTGACAAAAACATCATACTGGCTCCTCCCTTGTTCCTCTCCTCTCCAAGTAGCCAAATGAGTGTAGCTCTCAATTGCTTTTTGCACTACTTTTGGATGTCTTATGGAGATTCAAGATTATGAAATAAAAAGCTCATGAAATGCAAACATGAACAAACTTAGAAATGAGATTATTATCTAATCTAGTGTTGATTTTAGTCCAAAAGAGTCAATGTAAATGCTTATGCTAAATGCTCTCTAAAATTCACTATAGGTTAAATGCATACAATTTTTCAGGATCTAGATTATGAAGAAATGGGCTCCATTTATAGGAAAAGTGGAGCAATGGATGGTTGAGATTGAACAATCTCAACAAGGGTTAGGATTGAATGATATTCAATTCATGTGAGGGCTTTCAACCCAATCCCAGGATGACAAGTGTCAATATGAGATGAGTTGAGAGGAGAGGGAATAAGCATTAAATGTTTGACATGACCTGAGAGTTAACTTGGGAGTTAAGGTCAAGGTTGGGTTGAGTGAATAAATTCATTAATCAATGAATAATGCTTTTATCCAATGGATAAACTATTATGCAAAGGTTAAAGGGATAACCATGGTCAAAGCAATAAATGCTTGAGGAGACACATGTGTCACATGAGGGTTGAGTTAGGGGTCAAAGTCTCTAACCATGGGTGCAAGTGGAATTAACCATAAATGGTTATGTAGGAGCCATTAATGGTCATGTAAGAGCCATTAGTGGTTTGGAAGACTTTAGAGGTTAAATTGTTGAACACACAAAGCATTTAATGCTTTTCAAAGACTTTAGAGTCTTTGAGAAGTGACTTCAAATTGCTTAGGAATGTGACAATAATTAGGGGATGGATTAGGCTAATTAGGAAAGGGTTAGAAGAATCTAGAAGGGGGTTAGGATTGCAAGTGGGTTTGGTGGGTTAGAGAAAATAGGATTTAAATTTAAAATAAATAAATTTATTTCAACTTGTGGTTGCAACTTGCATTTGTAGGAAAATGCAAGCGGGGGGGTGAATGATTTAAATAAATGTTTTTAATTATTTATTTAAAAGACAAAAGGGGGATTTAAATTGAATAAATAGGATTTATTCATTTAATTGATTGTGAAATCGGTTTAATGAATGAATTAAAATAAATTGAACAATTTATTTAATTAATAGGAGAATGTTTGAAGATGAATTAATTAAATATTAATTTAATTAACTAATGGCTAGTTGATTTTTAATCAAATAAATATCAAATATTCATTTAATTAAAATAGACAGATTTATGTGATTACATTTGCCCCTCTTTGAGACGGTGTCGTTCATCGCATTATTTCAAAGAAAGAAAAATAGGTGTGAAGAAATATGCCCCATAAATATAAATTTAGTGGGTGGTATGCCCCCTTGAGAGATGGGCCGAAAATTTTTGAAAAATTGGGCGACCTCTCGAAAAAGAATGAAAATTGGCGGGGTGATAGAAGAGAAGATTTTAGTAAGATTGGTGAAAAAATAGAAGAAATCGGAGATAAAATGAAGAAATAGGAGGCATGCGAAGTTCATGGGGACCATGACGGTGAGCTGGGGAAAATTAGGGTCACGACGAAGGGTATAAATTGGGGGAAAGGGGTGAAAACAAACTCATATGCATTCACGGCCATAGTGAATTTTGAGCTCTGAGAGGGAGTTTTTAGAAGAGCAAGGAGTAGTCAAGATGTTGGTTCCCATAGCAGAGCACCGATTAGAGCGAGTTCGACGATTCCAGCGGCCAGACGACTATGGACCATGGGTATGTAAATTTGAATTTTTGAATTTCATTCATTTTTGACATGTTTGTTTTGCTTAGTCCAAGTTGAGTCAATACAATAGCGCTAAAATGATGTTTTGCTGCTATTGTCAACTAAATTAGCGCTATTGTGCTACTATAGCACTATTGCATAGTGGCTTTAGCACTTGTGTCAAGTCTAGGGCTATTGTATAGTTGTTTGAGCACTTTTGTTTCTTTAGCGCTATTGAGTAGTTGATTGAGTGTTGTTGTTGTGAGGTGGTGCTATTGTATAGTCAATGTAGTGCTATTGTTGATTTAGCGCTATTCCATAGTTGATTTAGCGTTGTTGTGTTCAAAATAGCGCTTTTGGTTGGGAAAATAGATGCCCCAGTGTGCTTTGAACAGGAATCTCTCGATGCCTATGACGGATGGATGGAGAGGTGAGGTGGGAGTTGTTTTGAACCATAGTAGTCCTGATGACACTTAGGTTTTTAGGATAAATGCCTATTGTAGTCTAGGTGTGCCATGATGGCTTACCTGTTGAGACCCGAAGATACTTGATCAAAGTATCTGTTGATAGTCTAGGTTTAAACTTAAGAAAGTGTGAAACAAAACAACTAATGATGATGATTGATGAATGTGTGTAAGAGGATCTTTGCGTCTTACAAATGCACAAGAGGCATCCCACCACACAAGTCTTGCGCGATCAATTGACAGAGGCCAAGGTGGATTGCATTGCAGCGACATGCATGTATGATGTTATGCATATGCCCATGATTCAGATGAATCACGGGTTGATCACAGCATTGGCGGAGTGATGGCATAGTGAGACATGCATGTTTCACTTGGCGCAGGGGGAGATGACAGTGACCTTGGAGGATGAAAAGTGCATCCTACACATTCCCATTCAAGGAGAGCTAGTGACATATGACCAAGCATGGGGGACATTAGCATTGCAAAGATTCTTTGAGGAGGATATCTTTATTGATGATGGATCGATAGCCTGGGAGGATATAGCAGCCTTGTATGAGCCATTACCAATAGTGCTATCAGGGATTGGTGGGGGATTGCTATGTCCAGATCGATGATCACATGGACTTGTCATTGGTTGGGGTTAGGTGATTGAGCAGATGATGACAGAGGGTACCCAGTTTGCATGGGGACCGTGTGTTCTATCGCACTTATATCAAAATCTACATGAGGTAGCATACCAAGGGGTGGGCTCATTGGGAGTGGGGATCACGTTGCTGCATATTTGGGCTCGGGAGTGCTTACCTGTTACCCAACCAGTTATTCTAAGATTCCAAGCAGTGGATCAGCCATATGTATACATGTATGGAGGTATGATGAGTCAGCCCCACCTGGGGAAGTTAGAGTGGTGGCGGCGGGCACTGGATGATTTGGATACAGTGATCTAGAGGTCGTACATTGAGTGTGAGCCATGGGAGGATGATGCAGAGGCATTTTCGTATGTGTTTATGACACGATACCTCATTGGTAGGACAACCTACAATGTGGAGAGACAACTTCCTAGTAGAGTATTGAGACAGGTTGGGCAGCAACAGGGATTGCCTAGTGGATTAGGAGAGTATGCATGGGTGGTCCAATAGAGGTATTTATGGGGACCAGTGTTACCTTATGATCAGGCATTGGCAGAGTTCCACATGCTACAAGAGAGACCATGGCATATGAGGCCAAGGGTAGTAGATGCAGGGGTCTCAAAGAAGTACACTCAGTACATTGCGACACATCCAATTTCGCAAATATCAGATTCGATAGAGCCGATTCCAAATTTTGAGGAGGATAGGGGTCGAAGACGGACGAGGAGAGGAGGTCATGGAGTAGCAGGTGGATGAGGGAGAGGGGATGGTGGTGGCAGGGATGGAGTAGGTGGTGATGGAGGAGGAGGAGGGGGTGAAGGTTTTGGAGGAGGTGGTGGATTCGGAGGTGGAGGTGGGGGTGGTGGATGGTTACAGCGGAGAGGGAGAGGTGGGAAGCCATTACGGCTATCTCAGGGACCTTTGATGTAGGGAGGCATGAGACTAGGTAGCAGGGATGTAGGTGAGGGACAAGCACCTATGGATATAGGGGAGGGAGCCACTAGAGAGGGAGCCACTAGAGAGGCACCTATGGATATGGGGGAGGGAGCTATGGGTGGAGATCTACAGGACCATTTGATATTATATTTGTAGATGTGACTAGAGGATATTGAGGTAGAGGTGGCTGCTAGAGATGTGTAGGTGGCTGCTAGAGATGTGCAGCTGTTTGCATGAGAGTCAGAGCTGATGGTAGTGTTGCGGGAGAGAGATTAGGTCGTGGAGATATTTGCGGCATTGTAGGAGAGAGTACGGGTGGGAGCAGGAGTAGGAGCATAGGGTCCTACTGGGAATACGATGAGGGAGATGCGGCGAGCATAGGAGGAGATAGATTATTAGCGGGGATTATATGAATAGGTGGTGCCAGCTAGTCAGCGAGCACTTAGATATTCCTAGATGCGGTGGGTGAGATCAGAGCAGTCTCAGAGGATGCAGAGCAGTGGTGGTGTGATGGGTCCTCCATGGAGAGATAGATCAGGTGGTGCAGAGGCTAGTGGGGGAGCAGGTGGTGATGGTGGTGTGGCATCTGGTCATAGTGGTATCTGAGAGGGCATTTTTGTATGCTTTTACATTATCATTTTGGACTATGTCTTGGATGGCTCTTGGTAGCCGATATTTTGGACTTCATTGTACTCTGATACATGTATGTTTTTGGCGATATGATATGATATACGAGGAGATCACATATTTTTGTGTTGATATGCATTTTGATGATATGGATGGATGTATGTAGGATGACGATCTTATGATTTATGCTTCGATGTATGCTTGTACTTGCTATATGTATGCATTGATGAGATGATTCCTATTTGCATGTTGTATGATGATTTATTCTTACATGATGTCTATATGCATGTATTATGAATGTGATGCTAATATGTAGATGCAGGTTTATATATTTGTGCATGATGCATTGGTGAAATTCTTTATGTATGTAATGCCATGATAATGATGTATGCATAATGAAATGATGCTTATGATTATATAGACAATATCATGTACTTTATGTTGATGCAATGATGAGATAATGATATGCAATGATGTTCGATTATATTGAAAATATAATGCTTGATTTATGTAAATGCATTTAGATGGTTAAAAATGAATGCAATATGGATAAACAAATGTAAGGTACACATGTTTATATGATGATATCTAAATGAATGTAGATGTGTAATGTATAAACTAATGTTGAGACAAATGGTTTTGTTTATGATTTGATAAAATATGACTAAGTGAAATGATAATGTTATGATAATGCAACTTTATGAGAAATGAATAACTGCACCGAAATGCAATTAAAAGGATAATGAATGCATTGTAATGAATCCTAAATGAAATGAAATGAATGAGTATAAGGACGTACTAGATGTATAGATGAATGCACTTAACTAATGGATAGACATATATAAATGCATGCAACTATGGGAATCTAAAAAAATATAGGGTAAACAAGTTTTTAAATGATGGTAAATGATGATCGGTAACTGACACTAAATGACTGCATAGTAATGGCTAATAATGACAGTAAATGCAATGATGAGGAATTTATAAATGAATCTAAATGTCATGATTTGTGAAATGATGAAATGATATAATGATGAATGATAATGAGCTATATGTATTTAAATGCAACTAAATGATTTGAAATGCATGCTAATGAAGATTTTAAGATTTTTAATAAACCTATATGCAAGTAAATGAGTTGGGTTTATGCAAATGCAACTAAATGTAATGATGATGTGATTTATGATAATGAATGCAAGGTTGTTAAAACTTTTGAATGATACACTAATGATGTATTAGAGAACTCCGTCATGATTGTATTTAATACCAACTCAATTTCACATAACTGCTCATATTAACTTGTTCACACTTGCATACAAAACCATGCATATGAATAATGAATGATTAAATGGATGGGTGACATGCAATAGAATGCAATATAAATAGATGGGATGGAATGACGAGCCATAGTGCTTTATTTTCATCATTGAGCATGATAATATCAAACTTGGATGAGGCAGTAGGAACCAAGGATGGAGTATTGTACCTGCAAACAAACATCATAAATAAAGCATACATAATATGGATCCTCAATAATGGTTCATGCTCATATGGTCGAGGTATACTCTGTAATCAGCAAGCCATAGTGATCCGTGACTGTATTTTGCATATGATCACGTAGCTTAGTGAACTTCCCATGTAGACACCATTAGTACATGCCCCAAAATTTCATTGGAATAATTCGTAGAAGACATACAAACCAACCAAGTACTTGATAGCTTTAAACAAATTTTTCTTGCCAAAGAAAACGTCATCTTGTCTTTGTTTTGGTAAGGAAGAATGCATCTTTGTTAAGACAGTTCGTGTGTCGATTATTGATTGTTTGGTTGATGTGATAAGTGGTCATCTTTTGAGAATTTCCACAGTGTTTTTTTGGTATCTACTTGGATTCGTATGTACAAAAGCGTTTGTCATGTTTTTGAGTGATTTTTGATGTTTTTCGAATGTTTTTGGATTTTGTGAGACAATTTTCCAATGTTTTTGGGTTTTTGATGATTGTTTTGAAATTTTTTGGATTTTGTGAGATAGTTTTGAATGAACTCACTGAATCACAAGTAATGCAGAATCCACTTCCATCAATAGGCCAAGGGTATTGCCCCCAATTTTTAGACATGACTATGAAAAAGCGGGATGCAAGATGCATGGAATACTATCCTTGATTGCAGATCAATAACAAGCCATGGTTTTGGACTAATGGATGTGTGGATGCAATGAATGTGATCGCAACAAGTTTGAAAGACAATGGAGCCATAGTTTTTACGAGTGGTGCTTGTTTGCTAGGTTTTCACCATCGCACTTACCCAAGGTGCCACCGGAGTGGTTGTTCACCATTTGGATGCATGATTTTTCTTTACTATTTTCATGTTTTTGTATTTTCTTCACGACATTTTCTGATTTTTTTTGGTGTTTTTCTTGATATGTATGGGAGCCTGATGCTTTGTGTAGCTTAGGTATAAAACCATTTGAGGTGCATGCTATTGATTGGATCTGCTAGTAGTTCTCCTTCTGAAGTAGCCAATTGATATGCCCCAAACCCAAATATGGTAGTGATAACATATGGACCTAGCCAGTTTGATTCAAATTTTCCATGATGTTCTCTATTTGGTTGGTTACGAGGATTCTCTCAAAGAACAAGATCACCTACTTCTAATGGGCGCAGTCTAACTCGATGATTATAGCTTCTGTTCATGCACTGCTGATAGGCTTTGAGGTGATTGTATGCAGCTTATCGTTTCTCATCAAGTAGCTCTAAATCTTAGAGACGTGAGACTCTGTATGCTTCATCATCGATGAGATTATGTAAGAAAACCTATAGTGATGGTATCTCTACCTCAATAGGTAAGATAGCTTCTGCACCATAGACTAGTGAGTAGGAAGTTGCACCTGTAGGGGTTCGAATGCTAGTTCGATATGCCTTGTGTTGGATTCAATTGAACATGCCAATCACGACTGGCATCATTGATGGTTTTCTTGAGGATTCTCAATATGTTCTTGTTTGATGCTTTGGCCTGACCATTTCCTTGTGGGTAATAGGGAGTGGAAAAGCGGTGTTGGATATGAAACTTCTCACAGAGCTCACGGACATCTTGATTTTTGAAAGGAAGACCGTTATTTGTGATGATGGACATGGGTACACCATACCGATAGATGATGTAATTTAGGATGAATGAGGCGATTTGCTTGCTGGTGACTTGGGTAAGTGGAACAGCTTTGATCCACTTTGTGAAGTATTCGGTGGCAGTAATGATGAACTTGTGACCATTGGATGAAGATGGATGGATTTTACCCACAAGGTCAATTCCAAATTGACAAAAGGGCCATGGTGTTGTGACTCGTTGCAATTCTTGTGTGGGTGCATGTATCAGGTCTCCATGAACTTGGCATTTCTTGCACTTTCTGACAAAGTAGTAGGAGTATTTTTCCATGGATGGCCAATAGTATCCACTGTGCATGAGTTTCTTGGATAGTGATGGACTGCTTGCATGAGTTCCAAAAATTCCTTCATGTACCTCTTGCAAAGCCTTTGTTATGTCATCTTGTTCTAGACATCGAAGGAGAGTACCATCAAGACTACGTCAGTATAGGGTTTCAGCAATAATGGTATATCGAGCGGTTTGGTGAATGAAGGTTTTACATTGGTTATTTGATTGGTTAGGTGGAAGCGTGTGATCGCGGAGGTAAGTGTAGAACTCACTGTACCATGGGGATTCAGAATCGACAAGGTGACATATCATCTCAGATTTGGGGATATCATAAGCGGGAATCCAAAGTTGTTAGACCAAGAACTCGTAGTCTGTTGAATTCTGTGGAAGATATAGGAGAGATGCAATGGTAGCCATAATGTCAGTAGCTTGATTCTGATCTCTGGGTATCTGCTCAAAGGTGATAGTAGTAAATGATGCCTTGAGATTGTCCACCATTTTCTTGTATGGCATGAGTTTGTCATCCTTGGTTTGATATTCATTTGTTACTTGTCGGATGACAAGTTGGGAGTCGCCATATATCTGTAACTCTTTCAATTTCCATTGTATGGCTAGTCTGATTCCTATGATCAAGGCCTCATATTCTGCTATGTTTTTTGTGTATGGAAATGTGAGCCTGTTAGACTTCGGGATGCTATCACCTTGAGGTGTGATAAACAGAATGCTTGCCCCCGAGCCATGCCTAGTGTATGAACCATCAAAGTATAGTTTCCATGGTTGTGCTATTGTGATCATGAATATCTCTTCATCTAGAAAATTGGAATTAAGAGGATGATCGCCTATGAGGGGTGCATCGGCCAACTGATCTACAATAACTTGTCCTTTTATAGCCTTACGGTCCACATATTTGATGTCAAATTCATTTAGAATCATCACCCATTTGGCCAAATGGCTTGTCAATGCTGCTTTGCTGAGTAAGTACTTTAGTGGATCGATTTTGGGAATGAGTTGTACTTTATGTGTTAACATATAGTGCCTTAGTTTAGTAATTGCCAAGATTATTGCTAGGAAAGCTCGCTCAATAGGTGTGTAATTGAGTTCATAGCCCACTAGTGTGCGAGAGATGTAGTAAAAAACACACTCTTTCCCTTTTGCATTGTGTTGAGCCAGTAGTACACCCAAAGCTATACTTGTTGCTGAAATATAGAGCAATAGAGGTCTACTCAGATCTGGTGGGATCAACAATGGTGTATTCATGAGATAGTCTTTGAGCATCTGAAATGCTTGCTGGCATCTGGTATCCCATTGAAATCGGATCTTTTTGTGTAACGGGTGTGTAAAAGGATGGCACTTATCTGCTAGTTGTGAAATGAATCTTCAGATGGACTGTAGCCACCCTTGTATTGTCCTTAGCTGACTGATGTTCTTTGGAGGCTGCATGTCCATGATTGCTTTGACTTTTGCAGGATTGACCTCAATACCTTTTCTTGAGACAATGTATACTAGAATCTTCCCTGAAGTTACTCCAAAGACACATTTCTTTGGGTTGAGTCGAACATGATATTGTTCTAGTCTGTCAAAGATTTTCTCTAATATTTCTGGATGACCTTCTCTTATTAGTGATTTTGCCAGTAAGTCATCGACATAATCTTCCATTATGGTATGCATCATGTCATGAAAGATGGTGGTCATTGCTCTTTGATAGGTCGCTCCTACATTCTTTAGACCAAAAGGTATTACATTCCATAAGTCATCGACATAATCTTCCATTATGGTATGAATCATGTCATGAAAGATGGTGATCATTTCTCTTTGATAATCTTATGTTGAACCTCTGGTGCGATCTTTATCTGATTGCACCCTCAAAAGCCATCCATGAGTGAAAGCATGGAATGTCATGTTGTTAGGTCCACTATTATGTCGATGTTGGGTAGGGGGAAGTCATCCTTAGGACATGCTTTATTTAGATCCCTGAAGTTAGTGCAAATATGGATGCCCCCATTCAGTTTGCTGATAGACACAATATTGGATATCCAATTTGCATAATCAATTGGTCTAATGAAACCAACATCTAGGAGTTTCTTGAGTTCTTCTTTGACGAGTACCGCAATCTGAGGGTTCATCTTACAAAGCTTCTGTTTGATAGGTTTGGCTCCTTCTGGTACAACGAGGTGATGCATGACTAAATCCGGATCAAGACCAAGCATGTCTTCATATGACCATGCAAAGTTAATTTGATGTTTCTGGAAGAATTTGACAAACTTAGGTTGTTCCTCTGGAGTTAAAAGAGATGTCAGATGTATGTGGTGAGGAGTTTCAAGATTCCCCACGCTGTATTCTTTTGTCTCTTCAATGAGAATTTATTGATCATTCCTACTGTGTACTAGAGGGGAGAATGTCAAACCATTCATCCTCAAGCGCCTCAAAGAGGTTTTCACCATTGGATACGCTCTTTCTTTTTACTTTTGCAAGATCAAACAGTGCCACAGTGTGGTCTTCACTGGAAGATCCATGTTTTATTGTTATATTTTTGCAGCTGAAAGGTTTGGCATCTGCCCTAAAGTATGTTGTGGTATTAAGTTCTATAGCGAATCCATTTTTGTGATGCCCACTTGGTATGTTATCCCGTAGTTCCAAAAAGTCAATGGTTTCCTCATCGCTTTGGAAATGGTCAAGACATGGGGTATTAGGTTGGTTCCATTTGATGAGTTCAAGATGGATAATGGGCATTACCTCATCGATTAGGTTAAGTTTGTTAGATTTGTTAGTGAGGGTTAAGAGGTTGTGGTGAAATTCATTGATGGTACTCTCCCTATCAGAATTAGGCGTAGGATGTGATGTAGGGTCTGTGGAAGGTGTTTCCAGCTCAAGAACCCAAGAGGTCTTTATATGTGCTTCTCCGTAAACAGGGATGTCTTTGTGAGGTGGAGGGAGTGATGTGTCTTCCTCATCTAAAGTATTATGCTGTATTGAATGAAATTCCCACTCATGCGAGTCGGTCTCTGAGTTGCTTTCTAGTAGCCGATTACTATACCATACTGGGATGTCCTTTGAGTTAAGCACTATAGGTGTGATCGACTGATATACCTTTGTAGATGAAATGGTTGGTGATGCAGGACAGATTATGGGGATCAATGAATCTGATACGAGAAGTGTTGGTAGTGTTCAAGTTGCTTCTGCTAAAATTGCCGGTGTTGTCAATACTGCTATGGGTTCCCATACAGTTGCTGCTACTAAGGGTGATATTGAGGTTATTGCTGCTACTAATGGGGTTGCTGGGATGACTGGTGTTGTGGATTGTTTTGTTGGGATTTTTAGCCTCAATGGGGCAGTTGCTATGGTGCACAATGCCACTGATATAATCAAAGGTGACTTCTTTATAGCCAGTTGATATAGAGGTTTGCT
This sequence comes from Cryptomeria japonica, assembly GCF_030272615.1. Taxonomy (NCBI): domain Eukaryota; kingdom Viridiplantae; phylum Streptophyta; class Pinopsida; order Cupressales; family Cupressaceae; genus Cryptomeria; species Cryptomeria japonica. Next base: position 691,017,344 of record NC_081414.1, read on the forward strand.
GGGTTTTCCTTTGATTCTTAGCTTAGGAAGGATCTCCTTTTGAAAGCCTAATCCTGTGTTATCTTTGGGCTTTAATTTCAGCTGTAGTGGTTCATGTCTTCCTTGCTTGCAAGGTCCCAAAGCACTCTCACCATCATAACCCATTCTTTGCATAATGAGAAGGCCTTTTCCATACTAATCTATCGGAAGCTTAGCTTGTGGAATGTCCGTGGTGATTGGGTCTTTATAGATCCATTCTGCTAAGTCCTCATCTTTGGTATCTTCTTCTTGACTCTTTTCGAGGATGAACTATGTCAAAGTACATGTTGGCTTGATTAGTGGTCTTTGAAGTAACCATTGAGGTTTACCATGAGTTCTAGGAGAAGTAGGCATTTGTCCAACATAAAAGAGTTGGCTCAAATTGTACTCCTCAGGACCTTCCTCTTCTACTTTCATCTTGAGCTTCTCTTGCTTTGGTATAGTGGTGTTTGAGCTGGAAAGAGAGGTTGGACTTACATATGATGTGGATGAGATGGCTTCTCTGTTGTTGGGAATAGTAATCTCTGGTTGATGACTAATATTGTGACAATATGCAAAGGGGTTTGCATCGCCTAGGATTGTGATTTCTACACCATTATGCGGAAACTTGATACATTGATGGTAAGTGGATGGAACGGCTTGCATGGCGTGTATCCAAGGTCTTCCTAACAATAAATTGTATGGTAGAGGAAGGTTCAGAACTTGACAGATGATGTGTTTCACCACTAGACCTACTCGGATTGGTAGCACCACAACTCCTTTGGATGAACATTCTACATCATCATAGGCTTTGATTGTTATCTTCTTGCAGGGATCCACTAATTTAATTGCATATCGCAATGTTGTGACCAATTGTAGTGTACAGATATTCAGGCCTACTCCATTGTCGATCAAGACTCGCTTGATCCTATGTTGGTTGATAAACCCTTCAATATGGAGTGACGTGTTATGAGGTTTCTAGAAGAATGTTTTGTCACTTTCAGAGAAAGTGAGACATGGTGATGACCTTAGGTTTTCGACCATGGCTTGGAATTGATCTGTATTTAGGTTTGCAGGGAGTGACACCTCTTGGAGAGCTTGATCCAAGATGGTTTTATGAGATGGAGATAGGCACAATAGCTCTAAGATAGATATTAGTGTGGTGGTTTTATCTAATTGGTCCATAAGGTTATATTGCTTTGGGATAGATGTGGTCCCTTGTGAAGTTTCTTTTATGGTAATCTTGTCACGACGTGTAACAACATTGCAGTTGGAACTGGGATTGTTTATGGTAATAGTTGCAATTTGTTCACTAGCATCATATCGGTGATTCACAGTGTAATTATACGCGGCTTGCATATAATCAGTGGTGTCTGTGTTTCTCCCTGAAGTGGAAGGACCCCTTTGATCTTGTGATGGAAGTGGATTTTTAAACATGAGATGATCATTGTTTGTTGTCTTTGGGTCATGTCCTTTGATTTCGATCTCACCTCGGTCAATAAAATCTCGGATGAGATCTTTCAATCTATGATAATTGCTTGTCATATGCCCTTTCCCTTGATGGAAATCCCAATGTTTAGTATCCCTCCACCATGAAGGTTTGACTTGAGGTTCATAATTTGATGTTTTGGGTAAGGTCACCAGATTTTGAGAAATCAACTAACGTAACACTATTTCAATGGGTTCCCCTAAGGGAGTATATGTTCATTTTGGTTAAAAATTTTGTTGACGTTGTCTGGGTTCCTCTTGAGGGACATTACATCCTTGATTTGGAGGAGAAACTATGTTATTCTTGGGTGGGGTGTTTTGTCCTATAAATCACACCATAGGTTGTGCACTTTTGATAGTTCTTGCATCCACAACCTCGTCGTTGATGATGTTTTTGTTTTTGTTCCAAAAGTTAGGTTTGTCACTATTGAAGCGTGGGTGAGGACCATCCTTTGACTCATTATATATCTTGATAAGCCCTTTTTTTATGAGAGCCCACTCACATTTTAAACATTTGGTGATCATGTCATTGAAAGAATCTATGTCTTTTATGTCTAGGTGAAATTCCATTTCTTAATTTAAGTTGGAAATAAATATTTCCACTAGGTCTTGTTTAGGTAACTAAAGAGAACTTTTGCTAGACATTTGATGCCATCGTTGCAGAAAAACTAAAAAATAGCTCACCTGGTTTTTGTTTAGTGTTACATAGATCAGCCATTGTGATATCACATTTAATGTTGTGTGAGTAATGTGCTAGGAACTTCTAGATGAGTTCTTCAAATGTCCTAATGCCACCAAGTAATCGAGAAAACCATGATGTGGTTTTTTCTCCCAAGCTTTGGGGAAAAATTCACATTAGGTATGTATCCTTGTATGCCACTTCGAGGCAAGATGAATGGAATTCTCTAACATGATCAGGAGGGTCTCCTTTTCCTCTGTACTTTTCGAACTTGGGTGTTTCAAACCCTCGTGGAGAAGGTGGCATACAAAGATTCCTATCAAAGGGATAGGGACAAATGTCATTAAGTGAAAATTAGTTAGTTTTCACACCACTATGAAGTTGTTGGGAAAGATTTTCAACTTGTTGCTGCAACATGTCTATTTCATTTGGAGGAGGAGGAGGTGGGGGATTACCTTGATGAAGGTTGTATTTGATTTAATCTTGACCTCTTTCATCCTCATTGCGACTTTGGTGTTCTGATGCTTGCCTTAGTTACGCAACATCAAAGTTAGAGAGTAGTTTGGCTCCTTCTTGAGCAAGTCTTAAATAGTGAGCATCGACATTTCTCCTGAGTATTTCATCAAACAGTCTATTAAAGAGAGGGTTGTGTTGTGCCCTTTCTATTACTTCCGGAGTGGGAGTACTTGGATTTTCATCATTGGCATTTCCTCCAAGGGCTTCTTGGAATTCATTGATATTTTCCTCCTCTTCCTCTTCAATTTCTTGTTGTCTAGACCGTGATCTGGTATGAGCCATTTTGTTTATAAGTTTTTGTTGAAGTTGGGTGAAAATGATGATGAGTTTTTGATGAAATGAGATATTTATGTTTGGTGGGGTGCTTTGCATATGGATCCCTAGCACTAAAGGTAGATGTTACCAAAGTTCTTTCTCGAATTACTTGTTGTGTTGGATTGACAAAGTTTGATGTGATAAGGTGTAGAGAAATATGAGATGTATTACAGACTCAACTACCTAGTAATGAGAGGATGCACTCAAAAACTAGTTTTAACCTATGTAGAAATGCCTCTTAGGATGAGTTTATCCTAGATGTAGAGACACTCTAAAAGTGATGTGTTTTGTGTTTGATTCAAGCAATATCCAAAATAGAACTTAGGACAAAAACCTCTCAATATTTTGAGAGTTGGAATGGATTGATGATGTGTGAATGAAGGAAAGGATGAGATGCTAACTTTAATAAAAACTCTGTGGTACATAGGGGACAAATTCTTCCTCTTCTCTTTCGGGAGTTGGTGGTTCTTCCCGAGCTACGTTATATGTGATGCAAATGTCAGGAAAGAAGTCAGGATTGATTTTGCCTTTTTTGTTTTTGTGATAACTCAAAGCTCTATATTGAGTAAAAGCTCTGCGGTTTATGGACTTGATCAAATTAATTTGATTTTCCTTGAATAAATAGACACATGTGACATAAGAAAGCTCTATGAGAGACAAATATTTGTCTATTAAGATAGAAGAATTTCCTCCTTTTGATAAAAGCCTTTGAGCTCAATGGTCTTCTCTTCAAGTTGACATGTTGATGAAGATTCTTCTTTCTTAAGATGTGAACAATGGTCATATAGTTTGACACTTTTGTTATTTGCACTTTGTTTTTGATCTCTTGTTTTTGAAAATATTTGTGTTGGATGAATACTTGTTTTGGATTTGGATTTTATGATGTTTCTTTGACAAGAAAATAAAGCAAGCACACAAACACAAGAATGTTGCCTCAAAAGGCACAAGTATAGGTCTAGATCAACCCAATGTTTTGAACTTTTATGACCCTTTCCTTCAAATGTATTTTAGGTGTTTTCCAAAGCCTGAAGTCAGCTCAATTTGCACTGGTCTTGACTCAAAAAATGAAAACACTTCAAACACTCTTTATCCCTAAGGTCAAATGGCTAGTTGCGATAATCTCAGCCCACATCTTGATATTTCTTCAACTTTGGTACTACATACCTTATGAATCCCACCATGGTAGGTAAGGATGTGATATACTAAGTCTTGCACAAGCATAACAAATAGATGATCCCTATGATGTAGGAGTCACCACTTTTATCAGGCTATAGGTAACCTTTCAAAAAGCTATGTTTCTACTCAAGGAAATATGTATGGTGAGTATCTTGGGAGAAAAACCTTCTATGCTCTTGTAGTGAATTTATCACAAATATCCTCAATCAATAGAATGGGTGGGCTACTACTTAGAGGTGTTTAGTAATTTTGATGTTTTTGGACATAAGTTCATTCTGCAATGACTCACTTAAGAGCCATGTAACTTGTGGTGGGGCCCATTTGTCCTTTTGGTAAGTTACATTGTAGGAACAGCTATACCCAAGGCTACAACTTTCACTCACACCTGATTTCTATAGAAGCTCAAAGAATTTACCATGCAAGGTCATTCCCAAGAGTGATGTGTCTCTTGGCAGGCCTCTCTTAAAAAGATAAAATTTGAGTGTTACTAACACTTTTCTCTTGCACCTAGGACCACGAAAGCCAAGGGAGAGGATAGTGTGTGTTAGAAGTAGGACCACTCAACAAACTCTTTTTGCACAAGTGTGCCAAGCACAAAATACACTTGTTCCTTTTAACTTGTCATTGCAATGATGTTCTAACTATTTGGAGATGTTGCTCCAACAACCATGATGTTCTTTTTAACTTCAAAGGCAATATGTTTGAGTAAATTAGGAATTTGAAATCCTGGTCAATTGAAACAGAAACATGCATGCATGAAGTAAATCATTTTCGCAAAATGAAACAAGTTGATTGTTCTTTTTACTTGGACAAAATTGAAGTGTTGATTGTGAATTTCCTTAAGTTTGATGCAAGAAATGAGATTTGTCTTGTTTTGTTTTAAGCACCAAAATAGAGTATATCCTAACTTGCAATGAAAGCAAATTTGTTGGATTTTGAATTTATCGTTCTTTTAAACTTGGACAAATGAAGTTCGTTTTTAAACCCAAGCTGAAAAGTGTGATTTAATTTTTAGAACCCAAAATGAAGTGTTTAGTTCAATTTTAAACAAAAATAAAAAGTAAATGTTTATGCTAAATGCTCCCTAAAATTCACTATAGGTTAAATGCATACAAGTTTTTAGGATCCGGATTATGAAGAAATGGGCTCTATTTATAGGAAAAATGGAGCAATGGATGGTTGAGATTGATCAATCTCAACAAGGGTCAAGATTGAATGATATTCAATCCATGTGAGGGTTGTCAACCCAATCCCAAGATGACAAGTGTCAACATGAGATGAGTTGAGAGGAGAGGGAATAAGTATTAAATGCTTGATATGACCTGAGAGTTAACTTGGGAGTTAAGGTCAAGGTTGGGTTAAGTGAATAAATTCATTATTCAAAGAATAGTGCTTTTATCCAATTGATAAACTCTTGTGCAAAGGTTAAAGGGATAACCATGGTCAAAGCAATAAATGCTTGAGGAGACACATAGGTCACATGGGGGTTGAGTTAGTGGTCAAAGTCTCTAACCATGGGTGCAAGTGGAATTAACCATAAATGGTTATGTAAGAGCCATTAATGGTCATGTAAGAGCCATTAGTGGTTTGGAAGACTTTAGAGGTTAAATTGTTGAACACACAAAGCATTTAATTATTTTCAAAGGCTTTGGAGTCTTTGAGAAGTGACTTCAAGTTGCTTAGGAATGTGACAATAATTAGGGGATGGATTAGGCCAATTAGGAAGGGGTTAGAAGAATCTAGAAGGGGGTTAGGATTGCAAGTGGGTTTGGTGGGTGAGAGAAAATAGGATTTAAATTTAAAATAAATTAATTTATTTCAACTTGTGGTTGCAACTTGCATTTGTAGGAAAATGCAAGTAGGGGGGTGAATGATTTAAATAAATGTTTTTAATTATTTATTTAAAAGAGGAAAGGGGGATTTAAATTGAATAAATACTAGGATTTATTCATTTAATTGATTGTGAATTTGGTTTAATGAATTAATTAAAATAAATTGAATAATTTATTTAATTAATAGGAGAATGTTTGAAGATGAATTAATTAAATATTAATTTAATTAACTAATGGCTAGTAGATTTTTAATCAAATAAATATCAAATATTCATTTAATTAAAATGGACAGATTTATGTGATTACAGAATTCAACAAAGCTAAAGGTAATCTAAAAAATATAACTATAGAAACTACTGATGACACATATACTCTAAAGTAGGTCTAGTTCAATGGGCAGGTGACAGAAGATCTAGCCTTTTGCAAGAAGCTAAACCCTAATCATTAGAAGCCGTAAGATTCAGATGTGGACAAAAATGCAACACCAAATGGGAAAATAGACATACAATTTAATATGAATAAGGGTGGCTTTATTATAAACACTGGACAACAAAGGATTGAGAATACCCCAAAAACTACTCCCTCCCGGGTCTTGGGAATCATCAGTAACAACACCCTGAAAATTCAGACCCTTAACAATGAAGAACAAATTCAAAATGAGTTGAACAAGGTTATAGATAACCTAATGGGGAAATTAGCTGAGGAATATGTAGGTGAAATACTTATTGCTACCCCAGCCAAATTGACAGAGATTGATAATATCCCCAATATAGAACAAGTTCAACCCATCCACATAATACCCTCTTTGATTGGTAACTCTAATAAAGAGGATCAAGAAGACATAACTCCAACCTTTACCAACCTAGAGGACTCCCCTGTGGTGGAAGGTTTGAATGCAAATGAGGAAAGAGATTTCATTATCAAGGAATTAATCAACGTGCAGGTAGAAGATAATAACACAACAATAGATAATAACCTAATCAGTCCATCAATCAGAGGTATTATCTAGACAGGAAGTAAAAGAACAACTCCTAATTGTGCAAAATCCACCAGCAACAAAAGAAAGACTTTTTTAGGCAAAAGAAAGATGGACGAGGATGCAGAGGGGCAGGCCAAAATAATAACATTACTGGGGCTAGGAAAATCTCCCCCTCCCTTGGCAAAGGTATAAACATACTTACCTAGAATGTCAGTGGCTTGGGAGCCCCTAACAAACAAAGACTGGTTAAGATAAGTATACTTAAATCTACCATGGATCTAGTTCTAATACAAGAAACAAAACTAAGTAATAATGAAATAGATAATTTTAGTAGGAAATTTAATCAATGGAAAATGGAAGTAGTAGAATCTATAGGGGCATCAGGAGGGCTAGGTATAATGTGGAGAAATAGTATGGTTGCATTCACATGCCTATCCAAAACGCAAAATTGGATGGCTAGCAGGGTCAGAACACTCAGGTTTAACCTTGAGTTTATAATCATTAATGTATATGGTTCAATCCCAACAGAAAAGAAGAAATCAGTGTGATAGGAAATCAAACAATTCTTAAGGATACAGGAGGAATCACACATCATCACAGGTGGTGATTTCAATACAATACTATATGCATCGGATAAAAGCGGTGGTAATACAAACATGAAACAATCACAAAGAGACTTCATTAATTGAATAAATAACAATAACTTATTTGAAATTGCAACAGAAACTATCTTCCACACATGGAATAATAGGAGAAGAGACTTCACTAACATTGTAGAAACATTAGATAGATTCTTCTTTAAGGGAGATCTAACTGAGTTCCACATAGAACTAAAAACCATGGTGCTACCTTGGTCAAGGTCTGATCACTTCCCAGTTCTCTTAGAACTTATGGGGGAAACAGAGAAAATGGGATATCTCTTTAAGTTTGAGAGAATGTGGTTTACATACGAAGAGTTCCTCCCCAATATACAAAAATGGTGGAAGGAGAGTAATGTTGTAGGATCAAAATTATTTTGTCTGGTATCTAAGATGAAAGAAATTAAGCACAAGTTACTAGATTGGAACAAAGAGAAATTTAAAAATATTTTTGAGGAAAAGGAAAGATTTGAGAAAGAATTAGAGACAATAAATTATGATGTGATGCAAAATGGGATTATTTTTTAGACATATGAAATTGAGAAGAGGCTCCTAAGTGAAAATGAAAGCATCTTAGTAAGAGAAGAGATATATTGGAAGCCAAAGTCACAAGAATCATGGTTAGAAGATGGGGATCGAAATACCAAATTATTTCACAACAATGTTAAAATTAAAAGAGCAACAAATAGAATAACCCAAATCACCAATAACAGTGATCAAATTATAATGGATCAAGACCAGACTGCAAATGATGCAATCATGTATTTTGAAAACATTCTCAACAATTGAGAGCATTCAGAGCTCACCAACAATAGAATTTTAAAAAATAACATACCCAACCTAATAACAAAACATGATTAAAAAATGTTAAATTCCAAAATCACATACGAAGAAGTTAAAACGGCTCTAGATCAATTCCATGGAGATAAAGCCCATAGACTGGATGGCTTTCCTTCTTGCTTCTTCCAGAAATGCTAGTACATCTTAGGGCACGAAGTAACAAATGCATTGGAATCTTCCTGCAATGCCACAAGATTCTTAAAAGAAATTAACAACACTTTTTTGGCCTTAATCCCAAAGAAGGAGAATCCCTCAACATGGGATGAGTTCATACCCATTTCGCTATGCAACATGATCTACAAGCTACTAGCTAAAGTCATGGCTAATAGATTAAAAATATTAATGCCTATCATAATATCAGAAGAGAAGACATGATTTGTACCCAATAGATCTATCTTAGATGGGATCATTATTATGCAGGAAGCCATTCACTCCTGCCAAATCTAGGGGCAGTCCAATATACTACTAAAACTAGACATCAAAAAGGATTATGACAAAGTGGATTGGTACTTCCTATGCAATTGCATGAAGGCCTTTGGATTCAATAAACAATGGATAAATTGGATCTACTTTTGTATATCAAACCCTAAGTTCTCTATCTTACTAAATGAGAAACCAAAAGGATTTTTTGAAACCTCCAGAGGACTTAGACAAGGGGACCCTTTATCCCCATTCTTATTCATAATAATGTCTAAAGCCCTGGGAAGGAGTTTGGAGGAAGCATAAAGGTCCAAAAAACTATCCGGAATATAGATCACGAGTGGAGTAGACCCGTGTACCCATCAATAGTTTGTGGATGATGCAATTATATTGAGAAAAGGATAGCTAAAGAAAGTTAAGGAAATTAAAAAAATATTAAACTCCTATGGAATGGCCTCTGGATAAATGGTAAACAAATAAAAGTCAGAAATATTTTTCTTCAATACAGGTCCACAGGAAGAACATAGGATAGCTTCATATCTAGGATACAAAAAAGGACATCTACCATTAACATATTTAGGGATGCCCCTAAACAAAGGCAATAGAATAAACACCCTTTGGGATCCATTGATTGAAAAAGTAAGGAAGAAGCTGGAATCATGGAAATCCCTATGGCTAATAGGGGCAGGTAGATTAACTCTCATAAAAATAGTATTATCAACAATGCCTATATACCTTCTATCTTGTTTACCTCTTCCATCAGGAACATATAAAAAACTTACTCAAATTATGAGAGATTTCTATTGGAATGGTGCAGAAGATAAAAATAAAATGAAACTAATTTTATTGGAAAAGATATGTCGGGGAAAGAGTGATGGAGGAATGGGAATAAGGAAAGTATTATGGCAAAATAGGGCCTTAGGGGCAAAATTGGCATGGAGAATATATGCATCCTCAGAAGCGAAATGGGCTAGAATCCCGATGAGAAAATATGTCACAAAATCAAAGAGAGGCTATCTTTAGGGAAGCACATTCCCCCAAGGGATCTAGAATCTAGAACTTTATAAGAGAAAGTTGGATACTCATTATGAAGTACCTATCCTGGGATATCTATGATGGTAGAATAACTTTGTTCTGGGAGGATTCTTGGGGTGGTCACCCCTCAATTGACAGCTTAATGGATAAAAACAACATTAAAGATCAAATGAAATCCTTATGGGGAAACAATGTAAGGGATTACATTGTGATGCCACCTAAATCAGTAATAGGCTGGACATGGAAAGACATGTCTCATCTATTAGTGGACAATACAGATCAAGTATTGTTGTAAATAATAGAAGGCAGGACATTAATTCTCAAACCTAGGCTAGATGAGCTTATATGGTCAAAATCAAAGAATGGACAATATAATTGTAAAGAAGGTTTTAGAACCATCTATGAGGAGGCAAACTTAACCAAAGACTACTCCCTGAACACAAAATGTTGGGATAAATTTGTACTTCAAAAAGCTGGCTTTTTTGCCTGGGCACCATTCCAAGGGAAAGTTCTCACAATGGAGCAATTTAAACTCACAGGGTATGAAGTGTCGTCAATGTGTGTCTTATGCAAGAAAGATGAGGAAACAAATGATCACTTATTCACAACCTATAATTACACACAAGTATGCTAGTATTGGTTGAAGGCACAATTAGGCTGGTCAGGAGCCATCATCCCTAACCTAAAGGACTAGCTCAGAAATTGGCCATTAATAAAAAAGAAAAGCATCTTCCATAACCTATGGATTTGTAGTCCAACAATAGTAATATGTGAGGTATGAAAGGAGAGATATAGGAGAATCTTTCAGGATACTGAAACGAAGACATAAATACTGATAGAAAAAATAGAGGCCTCCATCATAGAAACCTCCAACAATAGGAATATAAACATACCACAATATGACATAGAGTGGGATAACTACATTAGGAAGATGTGGAAAGGGATTAAGATTCCCCCATTCGTTGGGAAAGGGAACAAAGATAAAACTAAGGATAGGAAAGCATGAAAATGGGTACCCTGAAAATGGGATGGTGCAAACTCAATTTTTATGGAGCATCTAGAGGCAATCTAGGGGAGGCAGGGGCAGAGTTCATTATTCACTCACATGAAGGGATATGTATTGGATCGAGCTCTTGATATTTAGGACATGCCACAAATAATAAGGCAGAAATATGGAGCCTAATAGAAGGTTTAAATCTATGCAAACAATTAAAGATAAACAAAATAGAAATAGAAGGAGATTCTACTATTATTGTTAATGCAATAAGGACTAGGGCAATGGCAAATTGGGAGCTTAGAAGCTTATTGGATAGAGCCCTAGAGATTTTAGGAAGCTTCACAGATTAGACAATAAATCACATATACAACGAAGCAAACACATTGGCAGATAACTTAACCAATATAGGGGTAGATGGAATCGACAAAATCACATAAAGCCAGCTAGAGATGGTAACCCACAATTAAAATAGAAACTGAGACAGAACCACATACACATATACAATATTTAGGTATAACGGAAGGTACACATGTACTCATGCACAAATAAATATATATATGCATGTATATAGGTGTATTTATGCAGCTATATATGTACATGTGCATGTATATGAACATAGACCTATATGGATGCACAGATGCACATATAGACATATATAAAGTTATATACAGACATAGGTATAGTAATAAGCGCATGCAAGAACATATATACTTAACAAGGTTGCCTAAAATCAGAAAATATTTCCCACTATAGGCACAAAGATAAGCTAGGAATGGTGCGAGACAGAAAGAGGTTAAGAAAACATACTTATAACAAATAAGCATTATGCAGCCTGATTCCTTAGAAAATAATACCATTAAGACATACCACCATGATTCACTAACATTATGATATAACTGGACAGAGTCCTGAGTCCTGACCACATACAGTATGGCAATTATATATATGCATACACCTACATTACTGCATGATAATACTATCTAGTGTTTTCTTTCTGATAAATATTGTAGACTGGATAATCTTTCAAAGTAGAAACAACAAGCTTTGATGCTGACTGAGTTTAAAAGATACCTAGGCTAAAATATTAACAGATAATATTGTATGCATGAATCCAACAGTATACTAGTTGTTAGCATTTGGCATTATAACAGACAATGGAAGATTGTTGGCATCTCAACAAGGATATTGAGAGGGTTGTTGATGATTATGGATATAATTGATTAAGGATGTTTACTGTCTTAATATTATTATTTTGTCATTGATGTCAAGAAATTGATTTTCAAATTCAGTATGATGTTGCCATATTTTGAGAAGTATGATTTGAAGAGTGTAAAGATGTCGGTAAAAGACACAGAAAGATTATGATGAATAAGAGGATGAATAAGGTATTCAATGGGCAACTATTACCGAGTCAGACAATGATGAGATCATGATGTTTAGATTGTTTTGACATCATAAAAATGTTGTAAATTGTAAGGTCAATACTATACTATGTTACCAAGCAAAGAACCTAGTCAGTAAACCCTAAGGAACCTAGTTGGTAAACACTAAGGTTATCTCTATCGGTTAATGAAGGCGGAACGTCTACCGAGTAAATTTTAGTATTTACAGAGTTGTAATCGAGTTGTAACTAAGTTGTAACCGAGCTGTAACAGAATGCATTAAATGTTTACATGCGTTATTTAATGAAGGAAGCTGATGAACTGGAACTAATTAAATGATTGGTATACCGTAAATATAGTTTGTTAAGAATCTATGGCAATGGAAGATCAGCATGAAGATCTACAGCTCAGATTGAACCGCAATACCCTAGTACAAGTTCCAAGGCAAGGTAAAACATTTTTCAGATCGAAAGATGCATTGAACTTGGTAAGAGTTTGAAGATCTGATGCCTATGATTGATCATGGGAAAGGTGTTCAAGGAGATTAAGCAGTTAGCGAATTGTTTATAAATAGGGAACTATTGATAAATAATGCATGCGGGCAAATGTATGCACAGGGATGCTACATAGTGATTACCAAGCACAGAAGCTTGAAGACCTGTTTGAATAACAAAGTATAGAAGCCCAACAGATGAACAAGATTAGTTCTATGTCTAGATTATATTGAGCAAATAAAAATCTTCTTTAGCATTTTAGATGTGAAGTTGCAGATAGATTTTTATTACTATTATTTTGTGAATGTGAGAGAAAATCTCTTAACCGAGTGGATTTAAACAGTCCTATTTGTAAAACCCTCTAGCAAGGTGACATTTTGATTAAGTGTTTGAAATCCTTTAACAAGGTCACTTCTAACAAGGTGAAGATCCTAACAGATTTGAGCGAAATCCCTTAACTGGGTCACATCTAGCAATGTGTTTGTAATCTTTAACAGGATTTGCTTTTAACCGAGCATACTCTAGAAGAGTATATTTCTTAGTGGGTCCAAAATCCCACAGTGGTTTTTCCCTATTTGGGTTTCCATGTTAAATCTGGTGTTATGAGGTTTATGATGTTTATATGCTTTTGAGTTTGTATGTTTAGCAGTTTTGGTTATATTACTAAAGTATTTGTTACCAAGGTTGAATCTGATGTTTTTATGGAAGATTAAGTTTGTATGATTCACTCTCCCCCCCTCTCATCTTGTTGGCTATTGGATTTGTACTTATATTAAGTATCAAAACTATCAATTGGTATCAGAGCTTTGGAATCCAGAAGAAAAGTTTAAAGGCACTTGAGTTAAAGATCCAAAGATGTATAAGAGGGATGCACCGAAGCTGAACAAGTCAAGTTTCTCTACATGGTAGAAAGGATGAAGCTGCATCTATCAGGAGTTGGAGAATATGTTGTATACTATCTAGAGAATGATTTTGTTACACCGAGCACCTATCCATTAACAATGGAAGAGATAAAGGCAAATCAAGCACATATCCAAACAATGATTGAAATAACATCTGCATTGGCCGACTTAGAGTTTAATGACCTAGAAGGTTGCAATGATGCAAAGGCAATGTGGGATAAGCTCATATCAGTATATGGAGGAGATGAACATGTTCAAAGAGCAAAAGTAGATAGTCTAAGAGGACAACTTGAATCCATGAGGATGAGTGAAGGTGAGAACATAACTCAGTATAGTACAAGACTAAAGGAGATTGTCAATCAATTCCAAAAAGCAGGTGGAACCATTGAAGAAAAGGATATAACAAGTAAGTTTTTAAGAACCCTTCTACCGGCTTATGCAATTCGAGTCTCTGCAATCAATAAATTGAGAGTTGTACCTAATATGCCAGTTTCTTTAGATGCTACTATTGGTAAACTACATGCATTTGAGTTAAGTAACTTTGATAACAGTGGATCTTCGGTAAATAAAGTTGAATCTGCATTTAATTCTTTTCATCTTGACGAATCTAATAATTACAATGAAAGAAAGTATAAGTACTCTGAAGGAGATCACAGTGGAGCAAGTGAAAGATTTTGTAAGAACATGGAAGAAGTACACAAACTATATGAGGAAATCAAAAAGCAAGAAGAGTTTGAAGCACTATTAGCCAAAAGGTTACCAAGAGGCAACGGTAAGTATAAAGGAAAACTACCTTTGAAATGTTTCAATTGTGATAAGATAGGACATATGGCTTCTAATTGTCCTGACAAAGATTCTACTAAAAAGAGAGATTACCAAGATGACAGACAAAAAGATAATCATTATAGAGGACACCGAGACTTCAGAAGAAGAGATAGAAAGACATGCTTAATAGCTGATGAGGAATCCAACGATGATAAATCAGATGAAACTAATATAGAGGAAGTAGTTTATGTGGCTATCAAAGATGGATCAGATGAAGAAAAGTATGAAGAAAAGGCCCTAATATCTCACATAAATACTAATGATTCTTGGATCATAGATAGTGGATGCTCACATCATATGATAGGAGATAAACACAAGTTTGTTATATTAGAAGATTATGATGGAGGCTATGTAAGATTTGGTAATGATGCACCATGTCCGGTGAAAGGTAAAGGATCTATAACACTTCTTGACAATGCAAGATGCAATGATGTTTATTGGGTTGAAGGTTTGAAATGCAATTTGTTGAGTGTAGCATAGCTAAACAATACATGTTACCGAATAGAATTTCATAAAGGAATTGTCAAAGTTCATGACAAGAATGGAAAGTTAGCTGCTACCGGGACACAAACAAAAGGTAACACATTTCACCTTGACTCAACTTGGAACAAGTGTTTGTATGCAAAGATAGATTATACTTGGTTATGGCATAAAAGGTTTTGTTAGGTAAATTTTGATAATCTGATCAAAATAAGCAAGAAGCACCAAGTAAGAGGTCTACCGAGTCTTGAAAAACCTGAGAATGCTATGTGCCGAGGATGCCAAATGGGTAAGATGACAAGATCAAGCTTTACAAGTAAGTCTTACACTTCTAAGGGAATTTTAGGTCTTGTGCTCACTGATCTTTATGGTCCTATTAAAGTTCAAAGTTATTATGGTGATAAATATTTCATATTATTTGTGGATGACTATTCAAGGATGATGTAAGTAATGTTTTTAAAAGATAAATCAGAAGCTTTTCAAATGTTTAAATGGTACAAGGGAAGAGTTGAAAATGAAATAAGAAGACAACTGAAATGTCTTAGATCAGATAGAGGAGAAGAGTTCACATCTGATGAATTCAACTTATTCTGCAATGATCATGTTATTAAAAGATAAGTCTCTGCACCGAGAAATCCACAGTAGAATGGAATAGCTGATAGAAGAAATAGATCTATTGTGGATTGTGCTAGAACACTGATGATTGAAAAGAAAGTGCCACAAACATTTTGGAGAGAAGCAATAAGCACAGCAGTTTACATCCTGAACCGAGTACAATTGAAGAAAGTTACTTTGAAGACACCATATGAAATCTAGTATAATAAGAAACCTAATGTAAGTTATTTTAAAATCTTTGGAAGTAGATGCTATGTTCACAAAGATGATAGAAATGGCAAGTTTGATCAGAAGAGGGAAGAAGGAACATTTCTAGGTTATTCTTCTAGAAGCAAAGCATTTAAATGTCTGATCAAATCATCTAAAAAAATAGTAAAAAGTGCAAACTTGAAAATTGATGAATTTGTAGAAAGAAATGATGAAGGAAATTCCAAGGAACCAGAAGACTATGATAAATTTGTCTATGTTCAACCGACAAGTCTTACTGAGAAGACTGTTGAAGAAAATGAAGAGAATATCTAGTTACCGAGTGATGAAGAAGATCATATAGAGCCTACCGAGCCTGTATTAGCCAAGTATGTCAGAAGACATCATGCACAAAGTCATATTATAGGAGATAAGGATGATCTAGTGATGACAAGGAACAAACTAAGACAAAACACATGTCTGATATCTGAATTTGAACCGATAATAGTGAAAGAGGCATTTAACAGTGAAGATTGGATAAATGCTATGACAGAAGAGATTGATCAAATCAAGAAGAATGACACATGGACACTAATCCCAAGACAGAAGGACAAAAATGTAATAGGTAAAAAGTGGATTTTCAGAAACAAGCTAAATGAAAAAGGAGAGGTCATTCAAAACAAAGAAAGACTACTTTGCAAAGGTTATGCTCAAGAAGAAGGAATTGATTATGGTGAAACTTTTGCACCTCTTGCTAGACTTGAAGGAGTAAGAACATTGTTGGCATATGCTACTTTCAAAAACTTCAAGGTATATCAAATGGATGTCAGATCTGCATTTCTGAATGGAATATTAGAAGAAGAAGTTTTTATTGAACAACCTAAAGGATTTGTTGAAGACAATAATAAAGATCAGGTATGTAAATTGAACAAAGCTTTATATGGTTTGAAACAAGCACCTAGAGAATGGTATGAAAGATTGCACTCTTATTTGATTAAGATTGGTTTTATAAGGACAAGTGAGAACAACAATATGTACATGAAGAATGATGAAAATGGAATACTGATCTCAGCCATATTTGTTGATGATATTATATTTTGTGGAAATGACTCTCTCTGCAAGAACTTTGGAAATGAAATGAGCAAAGAATTTAAGATGTCATTAATCGGTGAGATAAAGTACTTTATAGGTTTACAGATACTACAAATGAAAAATGAGATTTTCATTACTCAATCCAAGTACATAAAGGAAATCTTGAAGAAATTTGGAATGGAGGATTCAAAACCAGTAAGTACTCCTATGACTACCAACTGTAAATTATCAAAGAATGATGAATCTGCATATGTTGATGAGACACTTTACCGAGAAAGCTACAATTTGTTGTTCACAACAAACTAGACATACAACATGCAACAGGTATAGTTGCAAGATTCTCTGCAGATCCTAAGGAAACACACATGACAGCAATCAAAAGAATTTTTAGATACTTGAAAGGCACTGAAGATTATGGCTTAGTATATCAGAAAGGAAATTATTTTGATTAAACAATTTATACTGATGTTGATTGGGCAGGCAATATTGATGATAGAAAAAGTACAAGTGGGGGAGCTTTCTTTTTAGGAGAAAGACTAGTGAGTTGGCTTAGCAAGAAACAAGGATGTGTTTCACAATCAACAACACAAGCTGAATACGTTGCTGCAACATTGAATTGTACCAACATTGCATGGATCAAACAACTGTTGGAAGGTATAAATGAGAAAGTAACAGAGCTAGTAACTATATTCTGTGACAATACTAGTGCCATTAACATTTCAAAGAATCTTGTTATGCACTCTAAGACAAAGCACATCTCTATCAAATATCATTATCTTAGAGAAGAAGCTCAAGAGAAGAAAGTGGTGTTGGAGTATGTTAGCACAACGAAACAAATAGTAGATATCTTCACCAAACCACTACCAAGGGACACTTTTGAATATCTCAGAAGTAAGTTAGGGGTCCTACCCCTATCTTCTACTCACTGACCGAGTTTGATGAAAGCATCAATCCGATGACTCTATCGAATATCTTTTAGGAGTTGATGTTGATTTACATGCTTTAGGAGGTTTTTCTAAAGGTGTGTAGGAAACAACACAGGATACCATACAGGGAACAGGAATTGAAGACAAAATGCTCTGACCAAGACTCAGTTGATACACAAATAGTAGGAAATCACTTCATACAGGAAGAAATTATGTTTTAGTTCTTGACTTTTTGGCATTGTTGTCAAAGGGGGAGAAGACTAATATAAGGGAGAGAAGACTAATTGAAAAGACTGAAGAAATAGGAGAAGTCTAATATATAGGGGAGAGCATTTCAGCATTTCAAAATCACAGCAATCCGAATCTTTTAAGGTCAAATCAATTGGTTTTGCCATCAATGCGAAAGGGGGGCATTGTTAGCATTTGGCATTATAACAGACAATGGAAGATTGTTGGCATCTCAACAAGGATATTGAGAAGGTTGTTGATGATTATGGATATAACTGATTAAGGATGTTTACTATCTTAATATTATTATTTTGTCATTGATGTCAAGAAACTGATTTTCTAATTCAGTATGATGTTGCCATATCTTGAGAAGTATGATTTGAAGAGTATAAAGATGTCGGTAAAAGACACAGAAAGATTATGATGAATAAGAGGATGAATAAGGTATTCAATGGGCAACTATTACCGAGTCAGACAATGATGAGATCATGATGTTTAGATTGTTTTGACATCATACATATGTTGCAAATTGTAAGGTCAATACTATACTATGTTACCAACCAAAGAACCTAGTCGGTAAACCCTAAGGTTATCGCTATCGGTTAATGAAGGCGGAATGTCTACCAAGTAAAGTTTAGTATTTACCGAGTTGTAACCGAGCTGTAACAGAATGCATTAAATGTTTACATGCGTTATTTAATGAAGGAAGCTGATGAGCTAGAACTGATTAAATGATTGGTATATCGTAAATATAGTTTGTTAAGAATCTATGGCATTGGAAGATCGATAGGAAGATCTACAGCTCAGATTGAACCACAATACCTTAGCACAAGTTCTGAGAAATATATGCAAGTTCCAAGGTGAGGTAAAACATTTTTTAGATTGAAAGATGCTTTGAACCTGGTCAAAGTTTGAAGATCTGATGGCTATGATTGATCATGGGAAATGTGATCAAGGAGATAAAGCGGCTAGCTAATTGTTTATAAATAGGGAACTATTGATAAATAATGTATCCGGGCAAATGTATGCACAGGGATGATACATAGTGATTACCGAGCATGTAAGCTTGAAGACCTGTTTGAATAACAGAGTATAGAAGCCTAGCAAATGGACAAGATTAGTTCTATGTCTAGATTGTATTGAGCAAATAAGAATCTGCTTTAGCATTTTAGATGTGAAGTTGTAGATAGATTTTTATTACTATTATTTTCTGAAAGTGACAGAAAATATCTTAACCGAGTGAATTTAATAGTCTTATTTGTAAAACCCTCTAGCAAGGTGACATTCTGATTGAGTGTTTGAAATCCTTTAACAGGGTCACTTCTAACAAGGTGAAGATCCTAACAGATCTGGGGGAAATCCCTTAATCGGGTCACATCTAGCAATATGTTTGTAATCTTTAACATGATTTTCTTTTTACCGAGCATACTCTAGAAGAGTATATTTCTTAGTGGGTCCAAAATCCCATAGTTGTTTTTCCCTATTTAGGTTTCCACGTTAAATCTGGTGTTATGAGGTTTATGATGTTTATATGCTTTTGAGTTTGTATGTTTAGCAGTTTTGGTTATATTACTAAAGTATATGTTACCGAGGTTGAATCTGATGTCTTTATGGAAGATTAAGTTTGTATGATTCACCCCCACCCTCTCATCTTGTTGGCTATTAGATTTGTACTTATATTAAGTATCAGAACTATCAATTGGTATCAGAGCTTTGGACTTTGGAAGAAAAGTTTAAAGGCACTTGAGTTAAAGATCTAAAGATGTATAAGAGGGATGCACCGAAGTTGAACAAGTCAAGTTTCTCTACATGGCAGAAAAGGATGAAGCTGCATCTATCAGGAGTTGGAGAATATGATGTATACTATCTGGAGAACGATTTTGTTACACCAAGCACCTATCCATTGACAATGGAAGAGATAAAGGCAAAGCAAGGACATATCCAAGCAATGATTGAAATAACATCTGCATTGACTGACTCAGAGTTTAATGACCTAGAAGGCTGCAATGATGCAAAGGCAATGTGGGATAAGCTCATATCAGTATATGGAGGAGATGAAAATGTTCAAAGAGCAAAAGTAGATAGTCTAAGAGGACAACTTGAATCCATGAGGATGAGTGAAGGTAAAAACATAACTCAGTACCGTACAAGACTAAAGGAGATTGTCAATCAAATCAAAGGAGCAGGTAGAACTATTGAAGAAAAGGATATAACAAGTAAGTTGTTAAGAACCCTTCTACTAGCTTATGCAATCCGAGTCTCTGCAATCAATGAATTGAGGTCTGTACCTAATATACCAGTTTCTTTAGATGCTACTATTGGTAAACTACATGCATTTGAGTTAAGTAGCTTTGATAACAATGGATCTTCGGTAAATAAAGTTGAATCTACATTTATTTCTTTTCATCTTGATGAATCTAATGATTACAATGAAAGAAAGTATAAGTACTCTGAAGGAGATCACAGTGGAGCAAGTGAATGATTTTGTAAGAACATGGAAGAAGTACACAAACTGTATGAGGAAATTAGAAAGCAAGAAGAGTTTGAAGCACTATTAGCCAAAAGGTTACCGAGAGGCAAAGGTAAGTATAAAGGAAAACTACCTTTGAAATGTTTCAATTGTGATAAGATAGGACATATGGCTTCTAACTATCCTGACAAAGATTCTACTGAAAAGAGAGATTATCGAGATGATAGACAGAAAGACAATCATTACAGAGGACACCGAGACTTCAGAAGAAGAGATAGAAAGACGTGCTTAATAGTTGATGAGGAATCCAACGATGATAAATCAGATGAAACTGATACAAAGGAAGTAGTTTATTTGGCTATCAAAGATGGATCAGATGAAGAAAATTATGAAGAAAAATCCCTAATATCTCACATAAATACTAATGATTCTTGGATCATAGATAGTGGATTCTCACATCATATGACAAGAGATAAACACAAGTTTGTTATATTAGAAGATTATGATGGAGGCTATGTAAGATTTGGTAATGATGCACCATGTCCGGTGAAAGGTAAAGAATCTATAACACTTGTTGACAATGCAAGATGCAATGATGTTTATTGGGTTGAAGGTTTGAAATACAATTTGTTGAGTGGAGCATAGCTAAACAATACAAGTTACCAAATAGAATTTCAGAAAGGAATTGTCAAAGTTCATGACAAGAATGGAAAGTTAGCTGCTACCGGGACACAAACAAAAGGTAACACATTTCACCTTGACTCAACTTGGAACAAGTGTTTGTATGCAAAGATAGATGATACCTGGTTATGGCATAAAAGGTTTTGTCATGTAAATTTTGATAATCTGATCAAAATAAGCAAGAAGCATCGAGTAAGAGGTCTACCAAGTCTTGAAAAACCTGAGAATGCTATGTGCCAAGGATGCTGGATGGGTAAGATGACAAGATCAAGCTTTACAAGTAAGTCTTACATTTCTAAGGGAATTTTAGATCTTGTGCACACTGATCTTTGTGGTCCTATGAAAGTTCAAAGTTATTATGTTGATAAATATTTCATATTATTTGTGGATGACTATTCAGGGATGATGTCAGTAATGTTTTTAAAAGATAAATCAGAAGCTTTTCAAATGTTTAAATGGTACAAGGCAAGAGTTGAAAATGAAATAGGAAGACAACTGAAATGTCTTAGATCAGATAGAGGAGGAGAGTTCACATCTTATGATTTAATGATTAAATATATATTTAAATTTAATTAAACTGATTAATTAAATACTTAAAAGAGATTAGAAATGTAAGATTCAAAACAAACTTAGGCAAGTGGTAAACCTATCGTGGAATTGTACTCCATTAGCAAGGGTGTACAATTTATGATGCTACACTTGGGCTTCTAGGCTTGAATATTCAATGAGTGTTTGAACCAATATTATAAAGATAATGTAAACATCATGGCTACTCGCACCATCGCTTGTGGAATTAGTATTAACTCCAAAGTGTTGGCTCTCATCAATTCCATAGTTCCCAAAGTTGATGATCACTTGGCTTTCACAATTAGGATTGATAACCATTGATGGCCAAAGGCCAAATCAATAAATCTCTACACAGAGCCCTCTTAACCTAATTTGGAGGACCCTACACAAGACTTATGACTGGTCCTTTAGACTTACAACATCAAAATTTACCAGCCTAGTAGCACAAAAAACTCAGTAAAGCCTAGCTAGAGGCCAAGATACCAATGGTTTATTAGGCACCCTCTGACAACAAAAGGGTTTTCCCAGACTCTCTTAACCTTTAACAGCATCACCAGGCCATAGCAAACCAAGCCTGGACCTAACCAAAAATAATAGCTAGCAAAACTGGGCCCTTGAAAACTGCCAACATCAGTTTGTAAGTGGCAAGAACAAGAAACATAGGGTTTTTCTAGGCTCCCTCAACCATGACAGTGGGTTTTACAAGGCTCCCACAAACTGAAGTAGGGTTTTTTCAGGCTCCCTCAACCATGATAGAGGGTTTTACAAGGCTTCCACAACCTAAGAAAGTGGGTTTTAAAAGGCTCCCACAACCAGAAATAAGATTTTAATAGGGTCCTTCAACCCACAAAATAGTTTGGGAAACTAGGAAAAGAGAGAGCACTTAGATCTGACTATGAAGAGAACCATGAGAGTATTGATAAGAAACCTTGACTAGCAACAAGAACAACAATAGCCGAAATGTACCCTCACCCCTTTTCTCCACCTCAATAGGAGAAAGATCTACCTCAATAGGACAAGGAGGAAAGAACATCGACATCCCAAAGAGTCCAATTGTAGCTAGCAGAAGCCAACTCATTCCCTCACACCAAATCTCCACCTCAATCAAAGAAAGGGTCACCTCAATAAGACAAAGAGGAGAGTAGGTCGAACACCTAGACAAACCTCTCACAACCCAACACACAATAAACCTCTCCACCTTAGAAAGGAGGAGAATCCACCTCAGACAGAGACCCAAGGAAACAAGCAGGAGGAGCAAAAAATCCCTAACCAAGAATAAGACAAGGAAAAAACCAGGGATTTGTACACACCCAGAGCCTAAGGATTCCACCAAAACAACCACACCAAAAAGAAGTCGAGCCAAGCCCTGATCCAAGCACCCAGAGACAAAGAAGAGTACCCAATGCCAGACGAGGAGAACAAGGGAGAGCATGAAGAAAAAGGGAGAGAGGCAAAACTCACAAAAGCCCGAAGCCACTCCATCCAACACGAACTCAACTCCGTCCACCCTTCCAAACCCAACCGAGGCCACACCCATGTCATAAACCACGCAGAGAAAGGAATCTAGAACCGGACCATCGAATCTAAACAGATTACCGCACAAAGCACAATCACCCACAAGTGCCTCCTAGCACACCACAGAAGCAAAAATAATCTACCTGAAGGGAGAATCGCCAACATTCACTATAGTTCGTAGAGGAGCACGAAACAAAACTTTTAGGGCATGTCCCCATGTTGTTGCTTAGCTTATTTTGGCTAGCAACAATTGCTCAACTTTTTAAGGAGCAATTTATGGAGCAAGTTTCCCCATAGATAGTCAAAAGGCTGCTTATTTTTATGCAATCTTCTTAAATTATTTTGTAAATAAAATTATTGATAATATATTTTACAAATAAAATTCATAAGCAAAATTTTAGCCAAGTAAATAGTAGAGCAAAAAAATATGGTGAAGCCATGTGTCTTTTTTCAATAAGCAACCATTGCTTATTTCTAGCCCCCCCATTTTTTCAAAGCTTATTTTCATTTTTTAAGCAGACGCATGGGGACATGGGGTTAGCCCAGTGAAAAGAGGGAGAATCAGGTCAACCCCCAAAAGCACATAGGTACCAAAACATGAAACACCCAAAAACGCCAGCCCTCCAACGATCCAAGCCTTGCCATCTCCATCATCTTCCAAATCAGCATCCTCATGTTTTATTTTGCGTATATAAAATATAAAGTTAGAATTTTTAGAACTAATACACATTACATATTGTTATATTACTGTACAAGTTAAGAGTAAAAGAGAAAATAACTAAGGATAGTAGATATAAATTTAACTTTTATTGATAAAATAAACATATACATGTGTGTGTTCAAGTTAAAGAGAGTTATTATGTTGGAAATTTCACTTAATTAAGTGTTAAATTAAAAAGTGTATTTCTCTTGATAGTTTTTTAAAATAAAAAAAATTAAAATTTTTGTTATAGTTAAAAGATTATAATGTCACGTTGCATCACCTTTATTTTGTAAAATAGAGATAAAGAAAAAAAAATTGATATCTACTAAGTATTAATATATTATGGGAGGTCTTAGGTTGAGTCTACTAGACTGGTTCTTTGGCTCTAGGGAAACTTTAGGGAAAAGCTACAAAATACCACTGTGGTTGTGACTCATAAAATTAAAAAAAAAAAAATGTAATTCCAAGCCTTATATGATTAGCCTTAAGTGAATATTCTAAGGATTTAGATTTTAGTGTATATGACCATAAAAGCATTTTTTTAAAAATATTATGCTAAAAGAAAAAAATATGAATAAATGCACTGGTAACTATAAATACAAGGAAAATAACATGAGAACTTACCCACTTGAGTAGATTATATCATGAAAAAGTCAACTGGTGATTATTAATATCCAATTTGAGGTGGTATATTGAAATGGATATAGACAAAATTTATAATATCATGTGAAATAAACCTGTTATATTCTTAATACATCATTTTTCTTAGATTACTTATGAATATCTTAGAACGCATTTATGCATATGATCCATAATCTTTATTCTTGGAAGGTATTTATACTTAAGTTGTAAACAATAATAAGGGATATAAGAAATAGATAAGAAAATAGTATTTGGACCCTAAAGTTAAGGAATATATGGAGTTATTAAATGTATTCATATTAATTTAAAAAAAAAAATTATTGGAGTTTTCATGCCATGAAAATTAGGGCATGACACAAGAACACTTAGGGAAACATGTCTATTTTAGGTCTAAGAAAGTCTTGAAAGTTGTCATTTTAAATGTTTATGGAGGATGACGCATATTTTTTTCTTAAAACCTACAAGATTAGTAATCACAGACTTTGTATAGGACAAGAAAGAACATAACATAGAATAATAATATACTACATACACAAGGAAAACACTTTTCTAAAAAATTTATTTTGAACATGAAACATCTTCAAATACCAATTCCTACAATTCTTTCTATCTCTTCTTACTCATCAATTAACTCCTAAATTACCTCCTAACCAGAAAAGTTAAGTCGTAAATTAACTCGTATAAAGCTTGCTAAGCATGAGTAATTTTAAATAGAATAATCAACTCCAAAATGAGCTCCTACAGTCCAAACCAAAAAATCAACTCCTACTTTTATGGCTTTAGTTGGCACTAAATCTCCTAATTCTTAATTCTTAGGACTCCATTTGCATTAGAGGTGGCCATTTGCACTTGAGGGAGAACAATTTGGGCAATTTTCAAAATTCATTTCTAGGCTGTTTATCTTGGTGTGAAATTTTGGGAGTTGGAACCATCCATGGTTTTGGAGACTTTAAGGGTTAACCTTCTTCACGTAGTTTAGAGGAGGAGGTGGTAGTTTTGCAAGTGGGAGGATTGAGGAGCAAGTTTATTTTCAGAAATCAGATTTTTAGACTTGAAGAATTTCATGGTAGTTCAAGTGCTTGAAAGTTGCTGATTTTCATCATATGTTGTTGAATTCTGTATTTAGCCACTAAGACTGAAATCGATTGTAACTTCTTAAACAACTCTCTAATTCCATTTTAAGGGAAAAAAAATTGAAAGAAAGAATCATATCTTTCATGTTTTCTGTAATTTTATTGTTGTTTTTGTGAGTTGTGTGAGTTGGTTTATATTAAGTGAGCACATTTGCATCAAAAATATTGTAAGAAACATTAAGGAAGGTAATGGGTCTCAAGTTCTTATTTGAGTTTTGTTCTCTTGAAAATAGGTTTAATGACTCCTCGTTAGTAGCAACAACAAAAATAACTAGTAGATATAGCTTCATTATGAACATCCCAAAGTAGGGTGGCAACCCAATCAATGTTAGTCTTTAAAAAATTAGTTGGATCATAGCCAAAAGTTTTTATATTGCTTATAGAACCAATAACCTAAGAGATCTCATCAATAGAAATTTCATCAAGGTTCCTTGCAAGACAACAACTTAATTTACAGGGAAGACTTAATTGATAGAAGTCTTGAACTTGCCAACATTCTCATTAAACATTAGATGCAAACAAATCACTAAAGAAAGATCAAAAAGTCAATCTTATTTGAGACTACTTTAATAACTTAGTTCCAACATCAATTGTAAATATTCTCTATCTGAAATGCAAAAACATTTGAAAATTTGAAAAAAAAAACTTTTATCCCACAATTTCAACCAAATCATGCTTACTCTTTCACCTTTATAGTTTCATCTCAATAAGACTCTCTTGAGCCTTCCTATTCTTATTCAGCATCTACTTAATTATATCTTTCCCTTAAATTCTTAAATACTTTTCAGCAGTCTCAATAGCAGATTACCAATCAATTGTTTTGGTATCAAACTAGGTAACTTAAGCTCTACGATTCCAAACATTACTAACTCATATAGGCAGGATTGATCCTTAAGATCAGAAAAATTCATCATAAATAATCAGATAGGATATATAACAAAACTTGGAAAACATAATTATCGTTATTATGAAAACTCCAAAGAAGGCTGTATCCTTGTAGAACCAATGAATCCTCTACGAAAGCCTCTTAGAACCTTTCTAGATATTACTCTAGGACTTCTCTCATCCCTTCCAGAGCAGGAAAAGCTGTCTGTGTTGCAGAAGATGGAAGATGTGGCACACATGCTGTTTTTGAGGAATTGGGTGCGAAATAATTAAATTCCTCAAGCAAATTTTGATGGTCCTTGAACAATGAAGCCACCTGTGAAGCAAAGATTTTTTTCAGAAATGTGAATTTGGATATTTATACAAATATGAACTTTTCAAGACTCCCTAGAGATAATGAAAAAAGTATAATACACAAATATGATGGTAGAATAAAATTTAAAAAAAAAAAAAAAAACACCCTACTGCACACTACCTCTTGACACACTTCACTGATTGTCTTGTTTCCCTTCCGATACATATTCAAAATTTCCAGAAATGCTTTGTATACTTGTTCGTCATATTGAAACCGAGTCTAGCAAAACACATCAATTATTATTTAAAACTGTTTGTGAGGCAATAAAGGCTCCAAACTTTTAATCCATAATCATGAACTTGCATGGCAGTGAGATTTACCTTGATCTTATTGACATAATTAATGGCTCGGTCAAACTGAACAGTTTGCTTTATGGGTGGGGGTTCATCCTCGCGCACAAGTATAATTTCAAAACCTTTAGGAATAAAGGTTTTAAAACCCAAAATAAGATTGGGATGCCCTTTAAATAATTCTTTCACACGGGCAATAACGCCAGTCCTATCAATTCTGCAAGGCAAACAAACTACTCTAAAAATGAAGTTCCACTTAAACAGTGCAAATAAACAAGGCAGATCTACTCCATGAAAATATTTTTATACTATCAATTACAAACCTTTGTGCCTTGAAATCTCTCAATACTTCAATAAATTCATCGTATCTCTCTTTCCTGTCTTTGAACGTTTCTTTCACTGCTTTCAGATAGGCCAATGCATCGTCATTTGTTAGCTTCTGTTTTCCTCCTATATTTTTTGGTGGTCCGGAGCTGTTTCAACTCACCCAAGACAATAAAATTTTGAAAATCCTTCATAAATGAAAGACAAAATAACCTAATCTTTTATTTGCAAAGGAACCAATTTAAGGTCAATAATACAAGTTTGACAGTAAAGATGGTCCTGATATTGTAACCACTCAGACCAAAAAAATTGTGAAATAAAAAATTCACAAATTCATACAAATATAAAAAATTAACAAAATGTAAATTTGCAGAGCAGACTATGTATCCCAGATCCAAAGCTTAGACCTACATAGCCCAGATCCAAAACTTGCAAAAGTGTAGTTTGTTCCCTCTCCATGAGGCTCATAGAATAGCCTTTTCTCAAGCTCATATTGAAAGATGATATTACCACACTCCACGAAATGAATAGTGCCAAATAAACACAAAAGCCCTAAGGTAAACTTGCCGCAATCCGACACTCCCCACAGAGATAAACACAAAAGCCCTAAGGTAAGCTCTTCTTGAGGCTCATAGAATAGTCTTTTCTAATGAAAATAATTGCACAGAGGGACCTGTTGAAAGGATATATTACCACGCTGTAAAGCCTTAAGGTAAACTTGCTATTGCATGCAATCCCATCAGATGAAGAAAACCAGGGATACTTCATAAACATTGAATACCTATATGAAAAACCTGACATCTAGAAATAGTTTGATAGAACAATTAACATAAGATTTAATAGGAACAGTTTAAATCACACATATTAAGTTTACATTTCTAAACTTACAAGTACTAAACATTCAGAATTGATTAACATTTTTAGACTTAATATATTACTTAATGTATATGATTTAAGACAGAAGCATTTAATAAACTCAAAGATAACATTGTTTAGATTGTAACCCAGTTCTTTCAACCACTACAACTGATACAGATTGACCAAATATTAACAGATTGTAGGAAAAATGATATTAGATTGCATAATCATGGAGGGCAGAAACACCAAGATATAAAATAAGAAAGATCTAAAACTGCAGATTGATTATTTCCACCAAATAAAAATATACTATCCATGATATGCACTCATTTGAGCCATTCAAAAAATAAAATAGAGATATAGTCTCTCCACTAAACCTCAAACAAACATAGCAACCAGGAATTAAATTCCTTTAACAGTTCTCTCAAAAAACTACAAAACAATTACCTTTAAATTAACAGGGATAAGGACAAGAACTTGAGCAAATAAGAATATACTATCCATAATGCATGCACTCAGTTTCGTCATTCAAAAAACAAAATAGAAATATAGTCTCCCCATTAAACTTAAACAAACATAGCAGCCAGGAATTAAATTCGTTTAACAGTTCTCTCAAAATAGTGCAAAACAATTACCTTTGAATTAACTAGGATAAGGACAAGAACTTACGATTCGCATGCAGATTGATTCACTTGAGCACCCACCATGTAGCTCTCCTCGCTTCCTCTCTCCATTTAAATGACCACCTCAACCTGCTTTTGCCCAAAACAACCAAAAATCATATTCGCTTCCTCTCTCCATTTAAATGATTCACTTGAGCACCCACCATGTAGCTCTCCTGCTTTCACTACAACCCCCTACAATCACACAAAGCATGAATTCTTCACAGACAAAACCTCAAATTCTCAACAGTCAAAATGGAGACAAATTCAAAACCCAATAAAAACACCAAATACTCAAATACAAAATTAAGATCGGGTTCCTCTAAACACCAAGAAGAAAAAAGATAGAACAACAGAATAAAGCTTATTTCATTTTCTCAACCTTGTCTCGCATTTTTTTCCTTTCTCAAACAGATCCTTGCAAGCTTAATGGCAGATGAAAAATAAATTTAAACCCCAACTATTACTAAAGCCTGCTTAAAAAGAGCATCATTTTAAAACATAATAGACTAGCTTCCACACTAAACACTTTCAAGGAACAGACAAACGGCATTGCAATACAATACAAAATAAAATAGAAAAAGCGAATCAAGATAAGCACCAAAGACCTTGTTTTGAAGCACAGATCTCCGTTGTTCAGAAAAAATCGAATCTCTGCCTATCCACTGCAAGTAAAATCGAATCTCTGCCTATCCATGAAAACTAAAGTAACAACATATCCTCGTTCCAGCTCCTCCTCCTACTTACAAACATAACAATTTCACAATTAGTTGATCGGCTATTATATGTGACAAAGCACCAACCCCAGTATAATAGTTGTGGGAAAATATGTTCCACAGCGGTGATGCTGGTTTTAATGCACCAAGCCAAACAAAACAGCATGCATTTCTTTCCGTTGATTCATATTTTGACAGATGGATTTTGATTCTTATAGACTAAACCTAACCTCAAACAATTGAGCTTAGTCAAATTTATCATCTGTTTGTCCCATAGAGTAAACCTAACTCCGGACAATTTATCTCAGACTAATCCTAACCTTATTAAAATTATTTCTTTCTTTCAAATCACTTATGCCAATACAACTCACTCTTCCATATATTTTTCCTTGAGCAAGGCCCATAAATTTGTTTTCTTCATGCAAGTTAGTTATTAAAAAAAATTATTAAAAAAAAAAAAAAAAAACTTAATCAAGTCGGAAAAATTTTGAATTCTTTGAGGCTAGGTCCTTAAGAACATTAAACCCCCTTACTAAGCTTAGATTCTTTGAGATCAAGTGACCATGAGTAATATTCTTATAATTACCAAAATAAAAAAGATCCTACAAGATAATCTTCACACAAAAATTCCAAAATTCGAGGAGTATTTTTCAATTATTATAGTAAATTGTAACAACCAAGAGTGTAATATCTCATGTTGGAAAATTGTTCCTCGGGGTTTTTTAATTTCTTAACGACTTGCAAATATAACACTTTCATAATTAGTTGATAGGCTATTATATATGAGAAAACACCACCAGGAGTGTAATGTCTCTACATAAATTTTCCAATCTATATAAATATTCCAAAATTTGAGGAGTTCCTATCCAATGACATTCAACAGTGAGCTTAACCCAGCTATTAAAAATTAAATAGTATTTTTCAATTATTATATTAAATTGTAACAACCAAGGGAGTGTAATATCTGTAATGTCTAAAGTCGGAAAAAAAAATCTTACAAGGTAATCTCTACATAAATATTCCTAAATTTGAGGAGTGCCTATCCAATGACATTCAACAATGGGCTTAATTCAAGCCAGTTGTTAAAAATTAAATAATGTTTTTCAGTTATTATAGTAAATTGTAACAACTAGGGGAGTGTAATATCTCATGCCAGGAAATTGTTCCTCATGGTTTTTTAATTTCTTAACAGCTTATAAACATAAAAATTATATAATTAGTTAATAAGCTATTATAATTGAAACCTAACCATAACCTAACCCTAAATTTAGGTACAACCCTACAATTAAGCCCTTAACTATAACTTTAACCCTAATCTTGTTGGATGTGGTTGGTCATTATTGCTGCTAGGATATGTTGTTGTCATTGATGTCAACATATTCTTGTGATTTGCTCTTGTGACTACAAATTGGGTATTTTCATCTGATTTGTAGTATTGTTTTGTTGATCACTCTTTTGCAGAGGTTGATATTTTCTTTGGTATATTCTGGTGTGATTAGATTTAGTGCTGAGATTCTGGTATATTATCTTGAATGGTCTTATGTATCTTTAGTTTAGATGGATCGTGATTTGGTTCTCCACAAGTTATCTTTCTTTGTGACAGTTGTTGATTGGTTGTGTTCTTGAGCTTTCAGACGTTGATCAATGAAGAGTTGATAAGTGGTGTTGGTCCAATTGTTCTAAATGGTTCTAATGTGCTTGTTGGTGTTTCCTAGTCATGACCTATTTTTTTGGTGATATGCATTGATCATTGTGCGATTTTTGGTGGTTTCTATCAACTGGTGATGATTTGCATGTTATGTGTTATTTTTGGTGGTGTAGCATGTTGCAGTTGATCTTGGCATGATTTTTGGTGGATGTAATCATTTAGGAATTTAATTTAGGAGCATTCTATGCTATGTAAATCATTATATTGGTTTGATGGTCGATCTTTGTATCGTGTGATGTAATTTTGTAATTGAGGGTTGAGGGTTTCGATGACCTTGTTGTCAAGGTACGTTGATGAATTGTATATATAGGTGATATATTCATGTAATTTGGATGTCGATGTTGTGTTTGCATTATTAGAGAAAGGATTATGTGTGAACAAGTGATTTATCCTTCAGTGTTGCAGGGTAGACATCTATGCTTAACTAGAACTGTAATCAAGCATTTGAAGATGTTATTCTTTGAGTTTATTTCTTTTGCATTGTAGTCCAAATCCTATTGTAAGTCAGTGACACTTCCCTGATGGTTGTAGCCTTCTAGGAAAATATTATTTAAGCAGTGAGCTCTAGGCAATGTGCCTAAATGCATGTGCATTCCCCATTGTAATATTTTCACATACTACTGCTAACCCTAACCCTAATCCAAACCATGATGCAAACCATAACCTTTACCATATTCCTAACCATGACTCTAAACAATTACCGTAATAATAACGATAACCCTAAAACTAACCTAACCTAATTATAAGCCTAAACCCTAACCCTAAAAATAGGGAATGACTCTACAACCCTTCTGATGAACCAATCATCTATTACAATGTATTAATAATATATGAATGGCATTAATATCTTGGTGCATCCTAAGGGTTAGATAGTTGTTTCCCTAAAAATAACCCTGAAGCTAACCCTAACCCTATTCATAATTCTAACCACGATGTAAACCCTAATCCTAAACATGATGTAAATTTGAATCCTAACCTCAACCATATCTAGAATTATAACCTTAAACCTAACTAATACCCAAACCCTAAACCCTAACCCAATCAATAACCCTAACCATAACCATAACAATGATATAAACACTAACATTAATCCTAACCCTAACCCTTAACCCTAACCCTAACCATGATCTAAACCCTAACACTAGCCATGATCCTAACCATACCTATAACCCTAAGCCTAGCCATAAACCTAACCCTAACTCTAACACCAACCATGATGTAGACCATAACCCTAACCATAACTCTAGACCTTAACCCTAACCTAACCATAACCATAAACCCTAACCCTAACAATAATCCTTAGCCCTAACCATAAAATCTAATCCTAATCATAAGCATAACCGTAACCATAACTCAAAACCTATCCCTAATCCTAACAGTAAATCATATCCATAATTCTAATCCTAACCGTAAACCCTAACCCAAAAAAACCCCAATCCTAACCTTAATTTTAAATCCTAACCCCAACCATAATCCTCATCCTAACCCTAAGCATGATGTAAATCCTAACCATAATCCTAAACCCAACCCTAACTATAATCTTAATCATAACCCTAACCCTAACCCTAACCTTAATCCTAACCCTAGCTATGATGTAAACCCTAACCCTATCCATAATCCTAACTATGACCCAAATTATAATCCTAAACCAAACCTTAACCCCAACCATGATATAAACAATAAACCTAGCGATAACCCTAATCATAATCCTTACCATAACCCTAACCATAACACTAACCTAACCATAATCCTAAGCCCTAACCATAACAATAATCCTACCCTAAACTTAAACTTAACCTTAACCCGAATTTAACTTTAATCCTAATATGTTCCTAACCTTAATCTAGCCCAAATCCTAATCCTAATTGAATTTTAATACTAATTCAACCCTAACCTTAATATAATAGAACCATAACCCTAATTCTAACCCTAAATTTGATGTAAACCCTAAACATAATTGTAACCTTCACACTATACCCTGACCATAAACTTAACCTTAACACTAAAACCCAACCCTAGCCATAATTGTAAACCCTAACCCTAACCATAATCCTAAACCAAAACCAAACCCTAACCTTGATGCTAACCTTGAGCATCATATACACCCTAACCTTAAAACCTAGCCCTAATCATAACCCTAACCATGATGTAAACCTTAACCCTGACCATAATACTAACCTTAACTTTGATCCAAAACATAACCATAAACCAAATCTTAATCTTAACAATACCCCCAGTTATAATTCTAAGTCTAACCCTAACTTTAATTATGCTTACCGTAACCCTACCTTTCCTGTAAACCCTAAACATAATTGTAACCCTCACAATAAACTCTAACCCTAGCCATAAATTTAACCCTAATATTAAATCGTAATCGTAACTCTGATGCTAACCATAATCCTAAACAAAAACCAAATCCTAATGTTGATGCTAACCCTAACCATGATATAAACTTTAACCGTTATCATAACCTGAACCCAAACCATGAAATAAACATTATCCTTGACCATAACACTAACCTTAACCCTAACACTAACCATAACCATAATACTTGCCATTAAATAAAGTTTAATATATAGTAGATTTTAGTATTTGCTTTGGTCTTGCAACACAGATTTATTATTGAAAATAGTGTAAAAAAATTTAAAATTTTGTATATCTCTTGTAATAATATAATAATTTAATAATATTATAATATAGTTTATTTTAATAGAAAGATACTGTATAATTATAATTTTCATTTCTTTTATGCTTTCCATGTTGCACCACACGAGTGCCACTAGCATATATAACTTAAATTTTAATTTAATCTATATAAAATACATGAAGAGATATCCATCTTGAGGCCCCTATTTGACTTTAGGGTTTAAAATTAATAAAATATAGGCTATTAATAGGCTTTAAATTCCTAATTAAAGTCTAATCCTAACTATAATTCAATCGTTACCATAATCAAACCCTAATCATAATTGGACCCTAAATCTAATTAACTATAACCTTAACCCTTAACCCTAATGCCTCTAATTGAATTCTAACCCCTAACCCCAATCATAACATAATCATAACTATCATTTTAATGCTAATCCTATTTTAAAGTGTTTGTATTTTAAATCTATATTAATAATCAAAATTGAACCCTAATCTAACCATGTTTGAAACCCTACCCTAAACTAAACCCTAATCCTAGTTAAATTCTAACCCAAACCTTTACCCTCATCGAACTCTAATCCTAATTTAACCCTAACCCTCATATATTTGAATCATATCCCTTATTTTATTTTTTATTTTAATAAGTAAATAGTTGTAGAGGGGCAACACCCTTGTATTAAACAAGAAGGAGAATACAAGGCCTGATTTAATAAGAGCGGTAGGGGGAAAGAATCAAGAAGAAAACCCCACACCATAGCTCTAATCGTTGGAAAAGAGAAACCAACACAGGACTAGATGAGAACAACAATATACCGACCTCTTAAGGACATAGAGGTCATAAGACAAAAAAAGATAATCTCAAAAAGGAGAGAGACTGGAGGGCTTAGAGTCAACCGAAGTCATAGAGAGCCATCAGAAAAATCATCCACGGGCGCATTAGCCACATCTAGGACAATGGGACATTCAGGGCCACAATTCAAATGAGCTGCCGATTCTGCCTTCTCCTTAGGGAGTCGGTAGTCGTTTGGATATCATTCTTCACCCAGCCCAAACCCCCAGTCGTTTCCATCCACTAGATCACCATTCTCAAAGATCCCGAGGTCATCAGTCACCACTAGATCTTCACCATAGAGAAATATTGCCCTCCAATTTGATGTGAAACCGCTTTGTATACCACCCGCTTTCAGAAGGAACTCAATGTTCCTGGAGATGACATGCCAAGTTGCTTGGAAGGATTCAAAATCCAGAGAATTAACAATCACAAGCTTCTTTACCTCTGCTCCATTGCTAAGTGACATATAGTAATTTTGGGGAAGTGAAATTGTGAGATTGGCATCAATATTGTCCAATACAACATCTATTTCCCCCAACAGGCTGTGCATGAACATCATCTAGGTTAGCAGTTTTGCTTGATGCTTACTGGTCCCCATGTAGATTAACATTGCAAGAAAAAATACTAGAATATCAGCATTGGCTTTGTACTTGTGGTAAGCCATAATAAATTCCTTTCCCAGAATCCTCTTTAAGGTGTGAAGAATGAGAGGATGTCGAGAGAAAAGGACCTCTTGCAAATGCCTATCTATGATTTCGCCCAGGAAAGCCATCTGTCAACAAGTAGCTTCGAGGAGGATTGGGGTCTCCATACTGAGTTGCCAAGAGAGGAAAGCAAAATATGGTGGAAAGAAGGGGTATTCCATTATTAAATAGCAAGGAATCGAACCAGAGAATATGATACCCTACAACTGCATCTCCAATAAATGCCCACATGCGTGAGCTGTTGGTATCCGACTAACCATCTACTCCAAAACTCCTCAACTTGTTGTCGACTGGCTTTAAGCATCAAGTGATCATAACAAATCTTGAAAGGATACAGTCATAACTGGATACTCAAGTACACTTGAATTTAATAGCCATGAGCCAAAAGCTGGCACTAATCAATAGTGTCGGCAATGCATCACATGACGATGATAAGAGGAGACCTTAACCGGTTAACAAGACAGTCGGTCGATCTTTCTACCGAAAACAAGACCAAAAGGTGGAGAGGGGGAATCGCAGCTACTGGGGAGCAGAGCACCGGTTTGCTCCACAACCGGAAGAGGCAGATAGAAATGGAGAGCGTGCACCTATCAGGAGACCCACCGACATGTGCCATATTTCAAAGGACCTAGCTTGAGTGAGGAGAGCATGTCAATCAGTCCAACAAAAAAACATCATCGATGGATCTTCAGTGGGGTTCACTAATGATTATAGCCAGTTTAGAAAGTCTATCAGTTTCACCATTGCCTTCTCTATAGATATGGCTAACCAAAAATTCATCAAAGGTAGCTAGCAGTGCTAGGATCGGTTGAAGCCACTGGTTAAGGCACCAACAAGGGGTGCTATTGTAGTGGATCAGGTTAATAGTGTTTAATGAATCACCCTCCAAATAAATTTTCTGCACCTCAAGCTCCTTCCCTAGCTGAAGACCTCTTAATGCCGCTCTAAATTCCATTTCATTATTGGTAGCCACTCCAATCTTTTTCGGAGATTTCTTATATACAGAGACCATTAGAGTCCCTAAGAATGCAACCAATACCACTTTGGCTTGGATTTTCTATAGAGGCACCATCAAAGTTTACCTTTCTCCACCCAACCGCTGGTGCGTCCTAGATCACCCCCGCTCTTGGATTTGTTTGATCCACTGCAGTACCCAGACTAAAAATCGGAGGGATGAGTAGGTTTGGAAGAACCATCTTAATCTTACAATCCCAGTCCATGAACAATTTTTTCTTAAGTGTTTTGGATTGGGCCGCCACATTTAGGAGCTCAGTTAGGTGGTTCTCAATTTTTGCACAAAGAGACTAAGGGCACATATCTTTACTCTGGAAGATTTTATGGTTCCTTTCTTTCCAAATTTCCCAAATTAGAAGTGATAGGAGGATGAAGAGAAAATCATAAAAAAAAAAAAAAAAACTGCCTTTCCTACTGGTTTAGGCCATTGCAAAAACCATTTATCTAGCCCTGCTGAGAAGGGGCTGAATATTCTCAGTTTTCCCATGAAATACCACCAACAGTGACTGGAGAATTTGTAATGGAGAAGAAGATGATCTACAATCTCTTCCTGATCTAGATATAAAGGACATCTGCTGGGTCCATTGATACCAATTGAATGGAGCCTTTCTTGCGTTAAGTTTTTCCTCTCGTAGGCTAACCAAGCAAAGGAACCTACTTTGGGAAGGAGGTGTTGATGCCAAAAAAGATTAACAGGCCAGCCTTTTTTGTCTATAGCTGCTTCTTTCAGCTTGTAGCCAAAGAATACATTGTGTTTTCCATTAGAGGAGCCACACCACCTAATAATATTCTTATCAGGGGAAGGGAAAATAATCATTTTGTTGAGAATGTCAGTAAATAAGTCCTTCTGAAACTGATTCAAGTCTAGCTCATCCAAGGAGTTCCATTTCCATTTAGCAATACCATTTTCTAGTATCGGATAACCATAATCACAGATATTATGCCCCCAAAGATGACACGTTTCCTCCATAACAGGTTGTAGAGAGGGGTTGTGACATAGGGAAGCTTCACCCGACCAAGAACCAAACCAAAAGGAGGCATCCCTCCCACTCCTGATCTCCCAGGTAACCTGATTGCTTATGATTTCCTTGCTATCCAAAATAAAATTCTAGGTAGCCGAGCCCCTGGGAGGGTTGTTGATAGTCAAAGTCCTCTTAGGTTCTATGGAGTCCAGATATTTATGTTTCAGGAGCCTTGCCCATTTTTGCTTCCCGTCACTACAGATTTCCCAGACTAGTTTAGCACCCATTGCTAAATTCATAATTGATATTTGGCGAATACCAGCACGACCTGCCATTTTTGGTTCACCAATCTTTTTCCAAGCTATCAGGAGAAATTTACCTTTATCATCCGACCCATTCCAAAGGAAATTTCTCATTATAGAAATCAATTCATCTTCAACTATCATTGGTAATCGTAGGCAATCCATGGAAAAAACCAGTAGCACTGAAAGGATTGACTTTATCATAGTGAGTTTCCCAGCAGAAGATAACCACTTGCCTTTCCAAGTTGCAAGCTTGGATTTGCACTTATCAATGAGGTTCTTCTAGTAGTGAGCTCTATTACTACCAATGAAGAGCAGGGTAGCAATAAATTTCCCTGGGAAATTAGCAACTCTAAGATTGAGAATCCTTCATAATACTGTTTGCAAGTTGAGCGGAGTGTTGACAAAAAACACTTCAGATTTGTGCCAGTTGATTTTCTAACTAGAAGACAAACAATAATCATGAAGGAAATTTTTGATTGATCTGGCTTCCCACCTATAGGCCGAACCAAATAGAATGGTGTCGTCAGCAAACTGAAGATGAGTCATTTTTTCAACCCCTGTTGCCACATTAACTCCAACCCAATGACCATCTTGCTCGAGAGCTCTTATGGATCGACCTAAAGCTTTAGCCATTATGATAAATAGAAAGGGTGATAATGGATCACCTTGTCTAATACCTCTTGTTGAAGAGAAGAAACCGTGGGATGAACCATTGACCATAACAGAGAATTTGGGGGAAGAGAGACAACTCATGACCCAAGTGAGGCATTCCTTGGAGAAGCCAAATTTATTGAGAACATAAAATAAGAAATCACTGTCCACCATGTCATAAGCTTTCAGAATGTCCAATTTTAAAATCATACAGGAGTCCTTGGTTTTCCTAGCTATGTGGACTGTTTCATGAGCAACAATGATACCTTCTACAATGGATCTTCTAGGGGAAAACCCACTTTGTTCCTCTAATATGATGTTCTTAAGGAGGGGCTTCAATCTGTTATCTATGATCTTTGTTACAATCTTATATATAGTATTGCATAGAGTGGTAGGCCTGAAGTCACTCATCTATTGTGGATTTTGCTTCTTCAAAATTGGAGTAAAAAAGGTGTGAATGATGGCCCCTAACATAGTCATCTTCTTTCTTGATTCTTCTACAACAAGGTGTAAATCTTGAGCAATAATATCCCAAAAATGATGGAAGAATGCGGTAGGGAAGCCATCCAGGCCAGGAGTCTTATCTGGTTTCAACTGTAGGGTGGTTTTCCTTACTTCATCAATAGAAATGGGCGTACAGAGAGCTGTATTTTGATAAGTGGAAATGATGGATGGGATTGAGTTCAGAATTCTAGCTCTTGCTTCATGATCAATCTGATGGTCACCATTGAACAAAGAGTCAAAGAATCTTATAGCTTTGTGTGCAATGTCCTCATAATTCCTGATAGTGACACCATCCAATCTCATAATCTCCAATATTCTGTTTCTATTTCAATTGGCAATGGCCGGTTGGTGGAAGAATTTGGTGTTTTTATCTCCTTCCTTTAACCATAACTCCCTTGATTTTTGACGCTAGTAGATTTCCTCACATCTAAGGATTTCATTTAGGTCAGATTTGAGAGAATTTTCTTTCATGAATAGATCCTCAATCATTCCTGAAGAGGTAACAAAGTTGGTTAAATCTGCTAGTTCAGTCTTAATTCTTAATTTCTCCATATGAATATTCTTGAAGTGGTTATTATTCTATTCTTTGATCTTAACCTTAATATACTTAAGCTTTTTATTGAGAATGAGAAGTCTCGAATGATTCCTAAAAACTAACTCATTCCACCAAGCCGCTATAAGATCATGTAGTTCAACCACTCTGAGACACATTTTCTCAAACCAGAATGAAGTACCTCCCTCTACTTCAGCCAAGGTGACCTCCAGATAGATCGGGTAGTGATCTGATCCAGTGAGTGATAGAATTGATGATTCTAAGGCTAGATTTTGGCCTAGCCACTCACCAGAAACAAGGAACCGGTCAAGCCATTCAACAATATTAGTGAAGCCTGATCTCTGGTTTGACCATGTGAAAATTCCATTTTTTGGAACAATGTCTAAGAGGTGATTCTTCTCAACAAAGTCCAAGAAGTCTTTCTGGGACATACCTGTCCTCTGAATACCCCCACTTTTCTTAGTGCCAGAAAGGATCGCATTAAAATCCCTAGCTACCACACAACTACCATCGGTAATACTCTTTAGCTTAATGGATAGGAGATCGTAGAGAGCCTGCTTATCACCAGCAGAAGAAGGTCCGTACACATTGAAGAGATTGAAGTTCTCATTTCGTCCAAGAATAGTGACCAAGAAATGTTGCCAATACTTATCTTCTCCCACAAGTGATCTTAATATTCATGGGGTTCCAAATAATTCCCAAGCCTTGCTCCATTTAGTTTCCTGTAGTAGCCAAATATCTCCTTTGGTGTCATCAATATGGCACTTAATCAATTGCCATTTGTCAGGGGCATTAATGCCCCTGACATTTCAAGATAGGAGTCTCATGACTCCTGGGGAAGGGCATTTCCCTTCCCTAAATTAAGTTTTGTTTGACCACAGGCAACACCAGCTACCACTAGCATGACTCTTTTGGACTTGCACCCCCGCACACCTTTTGGTTTAAAATTTAGTTTATCAATAATCAAATCTGATTTTCCAAAACCTTTTAAGGAACCCTCCATTATAAGCTCTGAGTCAGGTTCAAATTCCTCCTCCCCCTTCGGGAGGATCTTTCATCTTTGCCATCTTCTAGTTCAATGCCTATCAGAGAGAAATTCTGCCCTCCGAACACCCCTATAGTGTCATTGTCCATACCCTGAGAGAGTGGATTTCCATGTTCAATTGCCAATTGATTCTTTGGCACAAAGGGGGAGGGTGGAAGAGAGTCTACTATCTTGATTTCAATGTCTTCTTATAGGGATTTGGTCTTCTCCAGCAATGTGAGAAGATCTTGTTGGCTCTCGCTTTGACCAGAGGAGGGGGGGACTATGATCAAAGGGGTTGCTTCCGTTAGCGTAACATTCTCCTTCTCAAGAGTATCGTTGCAAAGGGCATCCCCGGTGTCATTGGTAATGAGAGGTTCTGGTTGCAGTTTATCCTCAATAGGAGATTGCATATAGGAATAATTTTGATGTATCGTAGTTTTGACATTACAACTAATACCGGTATGAGCCAAGGAGAAGCATTTAGGAAAAATATGCAACTGATCTTCCCTGTCAATCTTTTGAATCTAGATCTTTCCAGCCCCAATAATTCTGACTTCGTCGGGGATCTTGTTGATTTGATTTGTGCTAATACAAATTCTGAGAAAGCTTCCCCATAGTTTATCTTCCAAGAATCATCTACCGATACAAAGGTACCAAGGTTTTTGCATATGTCCTTAATGACATCAATGTGCCAATAATCTAAGGGACAATTATACAATCTTATCCATACCTTGCTATTCGGAAACACATATGTCCGGGGATTGAAATTGGGTTGGCAATTGATGATGTGAACTTCAATGCCATTTAGGATATATGGACCTCTATTTTTAGCTTGTCATTTCTCCTTATTGCTCATAAATTCAATCATATAGAAATCGTTCGGGAGAATATTAACATTAATATCCTTTCCCCACTGCACTTTACATGAGGATTCAAAGTTGTCCTTAACCCACTTTCCACCACCCCACTTGATAAAAAGGCAAGACTCAAGCAAATTTGACCAAGCAGAATTAATTTTATTCTCATCCAGAAAGATAGTGGGTCTTGAGGTTTTTCTTACTGGTTTATGAAAACAGGGTCACTGAGAGAGAGAGCTTGCTCTTCGAAAATCTAGGTGTCTTTCAAGATTCGGTCGAGGGTTCCGATTCATCGAATGGAAGTTAGATCTCCAAAACCTGGATTGATCCACCTTTGAGTTTCCTTTCTTGAAGCACCCATTCCAATTTTAGAAATTACCATGATCAGTCCGGGGAACTAAAAAAGAGTCGGTATGAGGGATGTCTCTCTCGAATGGTGCATCAGAAGTGTTAGGTTTAGGATATGGATACCAGTTTTTGGGGTCCTTGGATATAGAATGGTTAGCCTTGCAGAAGCAGCCTTTGTTGTTCCAACTGAAACTATTCG
The DNA here is from genome assembly GCF_030272615.1 of Cryptomeria japonica. NCBI lineage: Eukaryota > Viridiplantae > Streptophyta > Pinopsida > Cupressales > Cupressaceae > Cryptomeria > Cryptomeria japonica. The sequence goes on from NC_081414.1 coordinate 691,059,500, forward strand.
CCTTGCACTTGTGTGGATCAATAGGGCACAAATTACCACTTGAATAGGGATTTCCATGGTTTAACCGCAGACTGGAATATTTGGAGCCCTGAAACCTACCTATTACCCAAGATTTATCCGATTCTTGGACCGCTTGTATTCTACCAGTCTTAATGGGAAAAGAAATGTTTTCTTCATTGCTCCAAGAAGCAACCTTCATGGACTAGGAGACGGAATACCTCAGATCGGTAACCTTGTTCTATTCGCCAACGCCGCTCCTGCTGCCATCCAGTGCCGCCATTTCGCTCCTCCCCACTCTCATCCCAAATAATATCCCTTATTATAAACCTACTTTAAATCTAATAGTAGCCCAAACCCTAACCTTGATTAAATTATAATTGAATGATAAAGCTAATTGAAATCTAACACTAACCATAACTACAAGTAAACCCTTATCATAATCAAATCCTAGCCCAAATGATATATAGTTATAACTCCAATCTAAGCCCCAACCTAATAATGAACCTAAACCAAACTCTCTCTAATCCAAAGCTAAGCCTAAGCATAACCCTAACCATGATTCTAACCCTTACCCTAACCAGAATCCAAAACCAACTGACCACAATTCTAACCCTAACCCTAACCCTACATCGAAACCTGACCTTAATCCTATAGTTATAATTAAATTTGACATAAACCCTAACCCTAACTCTAATCTTGATATTGCCACTAAATTAGCAACCCTGAACCCTAACCCTAACCATAGTTCTAACCCTTACCCTATCCCTAATCCTAATTATGATGTAAATCGTAACCCTTACACTAAATATATTATCTTTAACCTAACCTTAGGCCCTAACCCTAAACTTGACAATAATCCAAACACTACCTAACCCTCACCCTAACTGTTAACATAAACCTAACCATAATGTTAACCCTAACACTAACCATAACCATAACCCTAATTACAAATTAAACATTATATAGTATAACTCAAAATTGATTACATCAATATTTATTAAATTAATATTATGATAATAATTAATTCACATTGTCTAAATATAAATACACAATGAAATTAATTTAATTGTTTTTTTCATATATATCCAATTCCAAATCCTACTAGCATATATATCTTATATAATCTATATAAAGCACGCCGAGATATCTCAGTGTTTAATCTTTGGGTTTAATCTTTATACAGACCTAAATATAAACTCTATAGATTAAACACCAAGATATATCTCGGCGTACTTTATATAGATTCTATAAGATATATATGCTAGTTTCTTAACTGTTTTTTGCTCTGAGAAAGGTCCTAAAATTTGCTTAATTTTAAAAAACCCAACTTAATAGGACCTAAAAATTTTGAATTCTTCCATATCTCACCTCATGTTTCTATGTGGCTTTTTAAGTGCATTATAAGGAGATAGTGTGTCCCATGCAAGTTTTTTTAGTAAATTACATAGTTATTTTCTAATATTATAGTAAATTGGAACAATGTGGTAGTGGTGTAGTAATATGTTGTCATAACAACATTTTTTGGTTTTTCAATTATTTAAAAGGGAGAGGTTTTAGGTGTATCCAATGTTAAGGAAAGTATATTTTAGAATTTTTTAGGAATGGGAAGAAGAAAATAATATTTAAAGAAAGTTCAATACAAAAAGAAAAAAGAAAAAATAAAAAAATAAATAGAAAATTGAGTGAAAGTGTTATTAAAAAATACATATAAAACAATTATATAGAATTTTATTGTGAAGTTTTGTTATAATTAATTGATTTTTTTGTGAAATTAATATATATATATATATATATATATATATTATTTATTTTATTTGTTAATAAAATATTTTATAAATAATTATTTAGTTGTATTAGAATTAAGTAATGCCATAAGAATGACATTTCTTATACTTAAAATTCCATGTCATTTATAAATTATAAACATAAAATAAAAAATAAGTGTTTTATGCGAAATGGCTCTGCAACATATCCACGAAATGGCTCTACAACCTAACAGATATGCGGACATCAAAGTAGTAGAAGAGAGGAGAGAAGCTAACATAATTGCCACAACATTTGGCAGGGCTCCCTTATGGCAAGAACACAACTAGGAATTGGTGAAAAGTAAGGAAACCATTAGGGCAGAAAGGAGATGGGTTGCGAAGGCAAACAAAATCTATTCAGTTCAATATCATGGCGAAAAAAATTTAAACTAGGGAAAGATCCGGGAGATGGCAAAGAGACAACCATATGCAAGGTATGCTTCGACACATACCCTTTCAAACATTGTGGATATGAGAAGGAAATCAGCTAGGACATAGATGAAGAAAGGAAGGGTGTTTGATCAATCGTAAATGCGAGTGATTCCAATCACATCACAAATCCCTAGTTATGCAACCAAGGTTAACAGGATTCTTTTGGTGCTCGAACAAACTCTAACTTCAGAGATTCCAACCATAGACCACAACACATGGAAGGGTTTTGGTAGACCTGTGGAAAATCGAGGAAGGGCAACAAATGTCCCTAAATTGGTCAATACGGCCCTGGACATGAAGCAGGACAAAATGCCCCACAAAGACCCAAGAAAAGTAGATACCCTAGAGACATTAAATCTTGCTTCAAAGCCCATCAAAATAAAATTGCCCATAGAAGCAGAGGCCCTAGGATATTATTGCAGAGGGCACAAGCTCTTTGCAAAATGGGGAGGAAACAACCTACCAATAGAAGAAATTATGGAATGATGGAAATCAAAATTCCACAGCGAGGTAAGTATAACAACCCTAGCCAACAATTTCATATATTTAGAATGCAGTGATAAAAATATGAAGGCCAAACTATTGCATGAAGATTATGTTTTTTATAAAGGCATAAACTTTAAATTTATAGATTGGAAACCAAATTTTGATGCCAAAAGCTTTGAATTTGAAACGGAAACAAATGGATAGAAATCCACAATGTTCCTATAGAACTAAGGCATGCCAAAATCCTTATAGAGATAGGGGAAAACCTAGGCAAATTCATAGCGGTTGAGAAAAATTGGGCAGAGAACTCAGACATAAAAATCCTCATAGAATTTGATGCTCTATAAAAAGGAGATTGTTAGGATGACAAAACACAAACAATAAGCGTCAGTGTTAGCAAATCAGAATTCTAACAATAGCCTAATCAATCATATCAAGAGAGATACTAAATAAGAAATGGAAAGCATTCAAAGATATAAGAAATAAAACCAAATTCCTCCAAATGCTAACCAAAACATCATAGTGGCTCCTCCTTTGTTCCTCTCCTCTCCAAGTTCCCAAATGAGTGTAGTTCTCAGTATCTTTTTGCAGTATTTTTAGATGTCTTATGGAGATTCAAGATTATGAACTCATGAAATGCAAACATAAACAAACTTAGAAATGAGATTATTATCTAATCTAGTGTTGATTTTAGTCCAAAAGATTAAATGTAAATGCTTATGCTAAATGCTCTCTAAAATTCACTATAGGTTAAATGCATACAAGTTTGAGGATCTAGATTATGAAGAAATGGGCTCTATTTATAGGAAAAATAGAGCAATGGATGGTTGAGATTGAGCAATCTCAACAAGGGTCTGGATTGAATGATATTCAATCCATGTGAGGTATTTCAACCCAATACCAGGATGACAAGTGTCAACATGAGATGAGTTGAGACGAGAGGAATAAGCATTAAATTCTTGATATGACCCGAGAGTTAACTTGGGAGTTAAGGTCAAGGTTGGGTTGAGTGAATAAATTCATTATTCAAAGAATAATGGTTTTATCCAATGGATAAACTCTTGTGCAAAGGTTAAAGGGATAACCATGGTCAAAGCAATAAATGCTTGAGGAGACACATGGGTCACATGAGGGTTGATTTATGTGATTACATTTGCCCCTCTTTGAGACGGTGTGGTTTATCGTGTTGTTTGAAAGAAAGAAAAATAGGTGTGAAGAAATATGCCCCATAAATATAAATTTAGTGGGTGGTATGCCCCCTCGAGAGATGGGACAAATTTTTTTGAAAAATTGAGCGATCTCTCGAAAAAGAATGAAAAATGGCGGGGTGATAGAAGAGAAGATTTTAGTAAGACTGGTGAAAAATAGAAGAAATCAGAGATAAAATGAAGAAAGAGGAGGCACGGGAAGTTCACGAGGACCACGGTGGTGAGCGGGAGAAAATTAGGGTTACGATGAAGGGTATAAATGGGAGGAAAGGGGTGAAAATAGGCTCATTTGCATTCGTGGCCATACTGAATTTTGAGCTCTGGGAGTGACTTTTTAGAAGAGCAAGGAGCAATTAGGATTTCGGTTCTCATAGCAAAGCACTGATTAGAGCGAGTCTGATGATTCCAGTAGCCAGACGACTACAGACCAACGATATGTGAATTTGAATTTTTGAATTTCATGCATTTTTTATATGTTTTTTTGCTTAGTCCAAGTTGAGTCAATACAATAGTGCTAAAACAATGTTTTGGCGCTATTGTCAACTAAATTAGCGCTATTGTGCCGCTATAGCGCTATTGCATAGTGGTTTTCATTCTTGTGTCAAGTCTAGCATTATTGTATAGTTGCTTGAGCACTTTTGTTTGTTTAGCTCTATTGAGTAGTTGATTGAGCACTGGTGTTGTGAGGTGGTGCTATTGATAGTCAATGTAGCGCTATTGTTGATTTAGCACTATTGCATAGTTGATTTAGTGTTCTTGTGTTTAGAATAGTGCATTTGGTTGGGAAAATAGATGTCCCAGTGTGCTTTGAACAAGAATCTCTAGATGCCAATGATGGATGGATGGAGAGGTTAGGTGAGAGTTGTTTTGAACCATAGTAGCCCTAATGAGACTTAGGTCATTAGGATAAATGTTTGTTCTAGTCTAGGTGTGCCATGATTGCTTACTTGTTGAGACCCAAAGATACTTGATCAAAGTATCTATTGATAGTCTAGGCTTAAACTTAAGAAGGTTAGAAATAAAACAACTGATAAGATGCGCGTGTGGAGGAGGATCTTCACATCTTACAAATCCGTGAGAGGCATCCCGCCACATAGGTGTTGCATGATCGATTGATAGAGGCTGAGGTGGATTGCATTGTAGGGACAGGGTTGTATGATGTTATACATATGTCCATGATTCAGACGAATCGCGTGTTGATCAAAGCATTGGCAGAGCGATGGCATAGTGAGACATGCATGTTTCACTTGGCGCAGGGGGAGATGACAATGACCCTGGAGGATGTATGGCACATCCTACACATTCCCATTCGAGGAGAGATAGTGACATATGACTGAGCGTGGGGGACATTAGAAGTGCATAGATTCTTTGAGGAGGGTGTCTTTATTGATGATGGATCGATAGCCTGGGAGGATATAGCAACCTTGTATGAGCCATTACTAGCAGTGCTATCAGGAATTGTTGGGGTACTGCTATGTCCAAATCGATGATCACATGGACTTGCCGTTGGTTGGGGTCAGGTGATCGAGCAGATGATGACAAAGGGGACCCGGTTTGCATGGGGACCATACGTGCTATCGTACTTATATCAGGATCTACACGAGGTAGCATACTAAGGGGTAGGCTCATTGGGAGTGGGGATCACACTACTACATATTTGGGATTGGGAGGGCTTTCCTATTACCTGACTAGTTAGTTTGAGATTCTAAGCAGTGGACCAGCCATATGTATACATGTATGGAGGTATGATGAGTTAGTCCCACTTGGGGAAGTTAGAGTGGTGGCCACAGGCACTGGATGATTTGGATATAGTGGTTTGGAGGCCGTACATTGAGTGTTAGCCATGGGAGGATGATGCAGAGACATTTGTGTATGTGTTTATGACACAATACCTCATTGGTAGGACATCCTATAATGTGGAGAGATAGCTTCCTTGCAGAGTATTGAGACAGGTTTGGTGGTGGCAGGGATTGCCTAGTGGATCGGGAGAGTATGCACGGGTGGTTTGAGAGAGGTACTTATGGGGATCGGTGTTACCTTATGATCACGCATTGGCAAAGTTTTGCATGCTACAAGAGACCATGGCATATTAGGTCAAGGGTAGTAGATGCAGGGGTGTAAGAGGAGTACACTCAATACATTGCGGCACATCCGATTCCAGATTTTAAGGAGGATAGGGGTCAGTGACGGAGGAGGAGAGGAGGTCGTGGAGTAGTAGGTGGATGAGGGAGAGGGGATGGTGGTGGTGGGGATGGAGGAGGTGCTGATGGAGGAGGAGGAGGAGGATGGGGTGGGGGTTTTGGAGGAGGTGGGGGTGGTGGACGGTTACAACAGAGAGGGAGAGGTGGGCAGCCATTGTGGCTATCTTAGGGACCTTTGATGTAGGGAGGCATGAGACTATGTGGCAGGGATGTAGGTGAGGGACAGGCACCTATGGATACAGGGGAGGGAGCCACTGGAGAGGCACCTATGAATATGGGAGTGGGAGCTATAGATGGAGATCTATAGGACCATATGATATTATATTTGTGGATGCAACTAGAGGATATGGAGGCAGAGGTGGCTGATAGAGATGTGCAGCTATTTGCACGAGATTCAGAGCTGATGGTAGTGTTGTGGGAGAGCAATCAGGTCATGGAGAGATTTTTGGCATTGTAGGAGAGAGTATGGGTGGGAGCAGGAGTAGGAGCACAGGGTCCTACTGGGGATGTGATGAGCACAGGAGGAGATAGATTATTGGTGGGGGTTATATGAGCAGGTGGTGCCAACTATTCAACAAGCACTTAGCTATTCCCAGATGCGGCGAGCAAGATTAGAACGGTCTCAGAGGATGCAGAGCAGTGGTGGTGTGATGGGTCCTCCATGGAGAGATAGATTAGGTGGTGTGGGGGCTAGTGGGGGAGCAGGTGGTGATGGTGGTGTGACATCTAGTCAGAGTGGTATCTAAGAGGGCATTTTTGTATGCTTTTACATTATAATTTTGGACTATCTTGGATGGCTCTTGGTAGCCGATATTTTGGACTTCATTATACTTTGGTACATGTATGTTTTTGGCGATATGATATGATATATGAGGAGATCCCATATTTTTGTGTTGATATGCATTTTGATGATATGGATGGATGTATGCAGGATGATGATCTTATGATTTATGCTTCGATGGATACTTGTACTTGCTATATGTATGCATTGATGAGATGATTCCTATTTGCATGTTGTATGATGATTTATTCCTACATGATGTCTATATGCATTTTTTATGAATGTGATGCCAATATGTAGATGCAGGTTTATATATGTGTACATGATGTGTTGGTGAAATGCTTTATGTATGTAATGCCATGATGATGATGTATTCATAATGAAATGATGCTTATGATTATATAGACAGTATCGTTTAATTTATGTTGATGCAATCATGAGATAATGATATGCAATGATGTTCGATTATATTGAAAATATAATGCTTGATTTATGTAAATGCATTTAGATGGTTAAAAATGAATGCAATATGGATAAACAAATGTAAGGTACAAATGTTTATATGATGATATCTAAATGAATGTAGATGTGTAATGTATAAACTAATGTTGAGACAAATGGTTTTGTTTATGATTTGATAAAATATGACTAAATGAAATGATAATTTTATGAAAATGCAACTTTATGAGAAATGAATAACTGCACTACAATGCAATTAAAAGGATAATGAATGCAATGTAATGAATCCTAAATGAAATGAAATGAATGAGTATAAGGACGTACTAGATGTATAGATGAATGCACTTAACTAATGGATAGACATATATAAATGCATGCAACTATGGGAATCTAAACAAATGCAGGGTAAACAAGTTTTTAAGTGATGGAAAATGATGATCAATAACTGACACTAAATGACTACATAGTAATGGCTAATAATAATAGTAAATGCAATGATGAGGAATTTATAAATGAATCTAAATGTCATTATTTGTGCAATGATGAAATGATGTAATGATGAATGATAATGGACTATATGTATTTAAATGCAACTAAATGATTTGAAATGCATGCTAATGAAGATTTTAAGATTTTTAATAAACCTATATGCAAGAAAATGAACTAGATTTATGCAAATACAACTAAATGTAATGATGATGTGATTTATGATAATGAATGCAAGGTTGTTGAAACTTTTGCATGATGCACTGATGATGTATCAGAGAACTCTGTCGTGATTGTATCCAATACCAACTCAATTTCACATAACTGCTCATATTAACTTGTTCACACTTGCATACAAAACCATGCATATGAATAATGAATGATTAAATGGATGGGTGACATGCAACATAATGCAATATAAACATATGGGATGGAATGATGATCCATAGTGCTTTACTTTCATCATTGAGCATGATAATATCAAACTTGGATGAGGCAGTAGGAACCAAGGGTGGAGTATTGTACCTGCAAACAAATAGCATAAATAAAGCATATAGAATATGGACCCTCGATAATGGTTCACGCTCTTATGGTCAAGGTATACATTGTTGATATGTGGCGACTAATCAGCAAAGTGTTGTACACTTAGCATGTATTTTTTTTCCCTTTTTTTGTTGATGAAAACTGATATTCTAATAAAACACTAAAAAGGTTGACTTTGTTTGTTGCCCTAAAAACGCATGTTATAAGCGGCTGGGATGCTTAAGGTATTGTAATGTTGATGTACTATTTTTGTTGGATAATAAGAAAGATTGGATGGCTGTGTATGGTGGACGTAACCCATTCTGGGTGAACAACGTTAAATCTCTGTGTTATCTATGTCCTATTTTATTCCTTTATCTTTTGTATTTAAATCTGCATATACTTATTAGTTCATATTTGCTTCAGATCTACTTGAAACTATAACAATTGGTATCAGAGCGAGGTTTTCTGTAAATTGGCAGGACTTTCAGATTTGAGTGGGAGCAATGGAGGATTCCAAATTCAAGGTCAAAAAGTTTAACGACCAGAATTATCAGTTATGGAAAATGCAGATGGAGGATTACCTGTATCAAAAGGATTTGTGGTGGCCATTAGAAGGAAAGGCAAATAAAGTGACCACAATGTCAGATGAAGAATGGGACATTTTAGATAGAAAGGTACTGGGATCCATTTGATTGTGCCTTGCACCATCTATAGCTTTCAATATAATAGAAGCAAAAATGGTTGTAGATTTGATGGCGACATTGGCTAAGCTGTATGAGAAACCCTCAGCTTCGAATAAGGTATTTCTTATGAAGTGTTTGTTTAATTTGAAAATGAGTAAGGGAGGATCTGTAGTGGAGCACTTAAATGAATTTAATACAATTACCAGTCAATTGTCTTTGGTAAAAATTACTTTTGCAGAAGAGGTTAGGGCTCTCTTGAGTTTATGTTCTTTGTCAGAAAGCTGGAATAGCTTGGTTATGGCTGTAAGTAACTCTATCTCCGGAAAAAATACTTTGGTATTTGATGATATTGTTGGTGTTATCCTAAGTGAGGAAATGTGAAGGAAAAGCACAGGTGAGATTCCAACATCATCAAGTAGTGTTTTGAATGTGGAGAATAGAGGAAGATCAAAGGAAAGAGGAAAAGGCCCTTGGAATGAGAAGTCACAAGGGAATTCAAAGAAAGGACGCTCTCAATCTAGAGGAAAGAAAGATTTCTAGTACTACAGAAAGCCTGGTCATCTAAAGAAAGACTGTTGGTCTCAGAAAAACAAAGGAGACAAAAATGAAAACGATAGTAAGGAAGCTAATATTGCAAGTAATACTTTACAAGATGCTTTAATCTTATGTTTGGATAATGTTAATGATTCCTAGGTAATAGATTATGGGGCTTCATTTCATGCTACACCCCATAGAAAATATTTTCTAGATTATGCTCAAGGTGATTTTGGACAGGTATATTTGGGTGATGATGAGCCCTATCAAAATGTTGGAAAAGGAAAGATAAAGATCAAGTTGAAGAATGGTAATGACTGGTTTCTACAGGAGGTAAAACATGTTCGTAACTTAAGAAGAAATTCAATTTCTATAGAGCAACTAGGTAGTGAAGGTTGCATAGTTACCTTCTTAGATAGTATCTGGAAGGTCACTAGAGGATCATTAGTAGTGGCTAAAGGTGTGAAGGTGGGCACATTATATCTGTGTACTAGTAACACTTACTCTACCTTAGCTGCTACAGATAAAGTTACTGCAGGGACAACAACAATAAATGTTGCAAGAATAGATTCGATAATGTGGCACCATAGGCTTGGGCACATGAGTGAGAAAGGGATGAAAATCCTTCACTCCAAAAATTTATTGCCAGGACTAAAGAAGATTGATTTAGAGTTCTGTGAAAACTGTGTTCATGGCAAATAGAAAAGAGTTAGATTTCTCAAGGTTGGGAAAGACAAGAAGAGTGAGAAGTTAGAGTTTGTGCATTCAAATGTATGGGGACTGACTCAGGTATCATCTCTTGGTGGCTCTTATTATTATGTTATTTTTATTGATGACCCAGCCAGAAAAACATGGGTATATTTCCTAAAACAAAAATCGGATGTTTTTGAAACTTTTAAGAAATGGAAAGCTTTGGTTGAGAATGAGATAGGAAAAAGGTTGAAGTATCTCAGATCGGATAATGGAGGTGAGTATTGCAGCAAGGCATTTGAAGATTATTGCTCCTTAAATTGGATTAGAAAGTAGAAGATAGTTTCAGGAACTCCATAAGAAAATGGTGTGTCAGAGAGAATGAATAGAACTATCATGGAACGCGCGAGGAGCATGAGATTGCATGCTGGATTGCCCTTACATTTTTGGACACATGTTGCACATACTGTTGTCTATTTGATAAATAGAGGACCTTCAACCCCTTTGGATGGTCGTATTCCAGAGGAGGCATGGACTGGTAAAAAGGTAAATTATTCTTTTCTAAAAACCTTTGGTTGTGAAGCTTTTGTCCATGTTGATAAAGAAAATAGAACCAAGCTTGATGCTAAATCTCATAAATGTACCTTCATTGGATATGGGATAGATGAATATGGCTATCACTTATGAGATTTTGAAAATAAGAAAATAACTAGAAGTAGAGATGTTATATTCAATGAGAAGGTTATGTATAAAGAACAGATGCAGGAAAAGAAGCATGAACATGACAAGCAAGAATATATGATGTTGGATGAGATTCCTGAAAAATGAAATGCCATAGGTATCTGATGCTCAGCAACAACAAAATGTCCCACAAAATCCTGCAAGTGTTAGACATTCTATGAGGTCAAGTAGACCCCCTGAAAGATTTTCTCCTTCTTTGTATTCTATATTATTAACTGATTCTGGTGAACCATAAGAATATGAAGAAGCAATGCAGGTGGATGCCAAACAACAGTGGGAGCTAGGCATGAAAGAGGAGATGGACTCCTTGATGAAAAATTAGATTTGGGACTTAGTCCCTTTACCTATAGAAAAAAGTGCCTTGCCTAACAAATGGGTTTATCGGCTGAAGGAGGAGGAAGGAGGTCAGAAAAGATATAAGGCCAAACTTGTGATAAAGGGTTTTGCACAGAAAAAGGGTATAGATTATGATGAAATATTTTCTCTAGTTGTAAAAATGACTTCAATTAGAACTGTACTTAGTCTTGTGGCTACAGATGATTTACATCTTGAACAATTAGATGTGAAAATGGCTTTTCTCCATGGAGATTTGGAGGAGGAAATTTACATGTTGCAACCACAGGGATATGAGGTCAAAGGTAAAGAGAACTTGGTGTGCAAGTTGAAGAAAAGTTTGTATGGCCTAAAGCAAGCACCCCGACAATGGTATTTAAAATTTTCTAGCTTCATGGCTGAACACAGTTATCATAGATGTCATTCTGATCATTGTGTATATTTTAAGAGATTGGATAATGGCAGTTATATTATCCTGTTGCTTTATGTTGATGACATGCTTGTTGTTGGGTCTAACATGGAACACATAAATGATCTTAAACATAAATTAGCTAGGTTATTTGCTATGAAGGATTTGGGTGCAGCTAAGCAAATTTTGGGTATGAGGATTACACGAGACAGAAAAAATAGAACATTGAATTTGTCCCAAAGTGAGTATATAAAGAAGGTGTTGAAAAGATTTAACATGCAAGATGCAAAAGCAGTTAGTACACCTTTGGCTAGTCATTTAAAATTGACTAAGGAGATGTGCCCAAAGGCACAGGAAGAGGTAAATAAAATGTCTAACATCCCGTATTCATCAGTTTTTGGTAGTCTGATGTATGCAATGGTATGCACAAGGCCAGATATTGCACATGCAGTGGGAGTTGTGAGCAGGTTTATGAGTAATCTAGGTATGGAACATTGGAATGCTGTGAAATGGATCCTTCGGTATTTGAAAGGAACCACTACGAAGGCATTTTGTTTCAAAGGATCTAATGCTTCTCTGAGTGGATTTGTTGACTCTGATCTGGCAGGTGATATTGATTCATAAAGGAGCACTACAGGGTATGTTTTTACTATAGGGGGAACTGCAGTCAGTTGGATTTCTAGGCTACAAAAGGTTGTTGCACTTTCAACCACTGAAGCTGAGTATGTTGCTGCTACAGAAGCCAACAAGGAGATGATTTGGTTACAATGTTTTCTGGAGGAATTGGGTCAGACATAGGAGGATCGCCCATTATATACGGATAGCCAGAGTGTCATTCATCTTGTGAAGAACTCTTCTTTTCATTTAAGGACAAAGCACATTCAGCTCAGGTACCACTTCATCTGGAGAAGCTGATTTCTTGATCTGTTTGTGTTGGTCTTCTTGATTGATAATTGTGGAATGTATACTAGTCGAGTCCTAGTGTTTTTTTTTTTCCAGTGGATGTTGCATGTACAGTGGTGTCATGTAGTTTTAGTCTCCAAGTGGGAGATTGTTGGGTGTGGGGCCTGATCAGTCTCCAAGTGGGAGATTGTTGATATGTGGTGACTGATCAGCAAAGTACTGTACATTTAGCACGTATTTTTTTGCCATTTTTTGTTGATGAAAAATGACATTGTAATAAAACCCTAAAAAGGCTGACTTTGTTTGTTGCCCTAAAAATGCATGTTATAAGCGGTTGGGATGCTTAGGGCATTGTAATGTTGATGTACTATTTTTGTTGGATAATAAAAAAGATTGGATGGTTGTGTATGGTGGACGTAACCCATTCTGGGTGAACCATGTTAAATCTCTGTGTTATTTGTGTCCTATTTTACTCCTTTATCTTTTGTATTTAAATCTGCATATAATTGTTAGTTCATATTTGCTTCAAATCTGCTTGAAACCCTAACATACGCTATAGTCAGCAAACCATAGTTATCCATGATTGTATTTTGCATATGATCACGTAGCTTAGTCAACTTCCCACATAGACACCATTAGTACATGCCCCAGAATTTCATTGGAATAATTCATAGAAGACATACAAACACTTGTTAGGAACCATCCCGACCACTCTAATCACTTGTGGATATCCCAGAGTAGCGTAGGAACCTGATATAAATGAATAAATAACCTACAAACCAACCAAGTACTTGACAGCTTTAAACAAAGTTTTCTTGTCAAAGATAACATCATCTTGTCTTTGTTTTGGTAAGGAAGAATGTATCTTTGTTAAGACAATTGGATTTTGTGAGATAGTTTTGAATGAAGAACTCAATGAATCACAAGTAATGCAGAATCCACTTCCATCAATAGGTCAATGGTATTGCCCCTAGTTTTTAGACATGACTATGAAAAAGCGAGATGCAAGACGCATAGAATACTATCCTTGATTGCACATCAATAACAAGCCATGGTTTTGGACTGATATATGTGTGGATGCAATGAATGTGATCACAACAAGTTTGAAAGACAATGGAGCCATAGTATTTACAAGTGGTGCCTGTTTGCCAGGTTTTCACCATTGTACTTACCCAAGGTGCCACCGGAGTGGTTGTTCACCGTTTGGATGCATGATTTTTCTTTACTATTTTGATGTTTTGGTATTTTCTTTAGGACATTTTTTGAATGTTTTTGGTGTTTTTCCTAATATGTATGGGAGCCTAATGCTCTGTGCAACTTAGGTATAAAAACCATTTGTGGTGCATGTTGTTGATTAGATCTGCTTGTGGTTCTCCTTCTAAAGTAGCCAACTGGTATGCCCCAGACCCAAGTACGACAGTGATAACACATGGGCCCAGCTAGTTTGACTCAAATTTTCTCTGATGTTCTTTGTTTGGTTGTTTATGAGGATTATCTCGAAGAACAAGATCACCTACCTCAAATGTGGGAGGTCTAACTCGATGATTATAGCTTTTGCTCATGCACTGCTGATAGGCTTTGAGGTGATTGTATGCAGCTTGTCATTTCTCATCAAGTAGCTCTAAATTTTGGAGACGTAAGACTCTGTATGCTTCATCATCGATGATATTATGCAAGGAAACTCATAGTGATGGTATCTCTACCTCAATAGGTAAGATAGCTTTTGCACCGTAGACTAGTGAGTAGGGAGTTGCCCCTGCAGGGGTTCGAATGCTAGTTTGATATGCCCATAATGCTGGATTCAATTGAACATGCCAATCGCGGCTGGCATCATTGATTGTTTTCTTGAGGATTATCAATATGTTCTTATTTGATGGTTTGGCTTGACCATTTCCTTGTGGGTAATAGGGAGTGGAAAAGCGGTGTTGGATATGAAACTTCTTACAGAGCTCACGAACATCTTGAATTTTCAAAGGAAGACCGTTATCTGTGATGATGGACATGGGTACACCATACCAGTAGATGATGTAATTTAGAATGAATTAGGTGATTTTCTTGCTGGTGACTTGGGTAAGTGCAACAACTTTGATCCACTTTGTGAAGTATTCAGTGGTGGTAATGATGAACTTGTGACCGTTGGATGAAGATGGATGGATTTTACCCACAAGGTCAAGTCCTCATTGACAAAAGGGCAATGGTGTTGTGATTGGATGCAATTCCTATGTGGGTGCATGTATCAGGTCTCCATGAACTTGGCATTTCTTGCACTTTCTGACAAAGTAGTAGGAGTCTTTTTCCATGGATGGCTAATAGTATCCAATGTGCATGAGTTTCTTGGCTAGTGACAGACCGCCTATATGAGTTCCACAAATTCCTTCATGTACCTCTTCCAAGGCCTTTGTTATCTCATCTTGTTCTAGACTTCAAAGGAGAGTACCATCAAGACTGCATCAGTATAGGGTTTCAGTAATAATAGTATATCAAGTGGTTTGGCAAATGAGGGTTTTACGTTGGTTATTCGATTGGTTAGGAGGAAGCGTGTGATCATGGAGGTAGGTGTATAACTCACCATACCATGGGGATTCAGAACTGACAAGGTGGCATATCATCTTGGATTTGGGGATATCATAAGCAGGAATCCAAAGCTATTTGACCAAGAACTCGTAGCGTGTTGAATTTTGTGGAAGATCTAGGAGAGATGCAATGGTAGCCATAGCCTTAGCAGCTCGATTCTGATCTTTGGGTATCTTCTCAAAGGTGATAGTAGTAAATGATGCCTTGAGATTGTCCATCATTTGCTTGTATGGCATGATTTTGTCATCCTTGGTGTGATATTCATTTGTTACTTGTTGGATGACCAATTGGGAGTCACCATATATCCGTCTCTTTCAATTTCCATTGTATGGCTAGTCTGAGTTCTGTGATCAAGGCCTTATATTCTTCTATGTTGTTTGTGCATGGAAATGTGAGCCTGTAAGACTTCAGGATGTTGTCACCTTGAGGTGTGATAAACAAAATGCTTGCCCCCGAGCCATGCGTAGTGTATGAACCATCAAAGTATAGTTTCTATGGTTGTGCTACTGTGATCATGAATATCTCTTCATCTAGAAAATTGGAAATAAGAGGATGATTGCCTATGAGGGGTGCATCAACCAACTGATCTACAATAACCTGTCATTTGATAGCCTTACGGTCCACATATTCGATGTCAAATTCACTTGGAATCATCACCCATTTGGCCAATCGGCCTATCAATGTTGCTTTGCTAAGTAAGTACTTTAGTGGATCAATTTTGGCAATGAGTTGTACTTTATGTGTTAACAGATAGTGCCTTAGTTTAGTAGCTGTCAAGATTACTACTAGGCAAGCTCGCTCAATAAGTGTGTAATTGAGTTCATAGCCGACCAATGTGTGAGAGATGTAGTAAACAACACACTCTTTCCCTTCCACATTGTGTTGAGCTAGTAGTACACCCAATGTTGTACTTGTTGCTAAAATATAGAGCAATAGAGGCCTACTTGGATCTAGTGGGATCAAAAATGGTGTATTCATGAGATAGTCTTTAAGCATCTAGAATGCTTGTTGGCATCTGGTATCCCATTGAAAGTGGATGTTTTTGTGTAACAATTGTGTAAAAGGATGGCACTGATCTGCTAGTTGTGCAATGAATCTTTAGATGGACTGTAGCCACCCTTGTAATGTCCTTAGCTGACTAATATTCTTTGGAGGTGGCATGTCCATGATTACTTTGACCTCTGCAGGATCGACCTCAATAACTTTTCTTGAGACAATGTATCCTAGAAGCTTCCCTGAAGTTACTCCAAAGACACATTTCTTTGGGTTGAGTCGAACATGATATTGTTCCAGTCTATCAAAGATTTTCTCTAATATTTCTAGACGACCTTCTCTTGTTAGTGATTTTACCAGTAAGCCATTGACATAATCTTCCATTATGGTATGCATCATGCCATGAAATATGGTGGTCATTTCTCTTTGATAGGTTGCTCCTACATTCTTTAGACCAAAAGGCATTATATTCCATAAGTAATTGACATAATCTTCCATTATGGTATGCATCATGTCATGAAAGATGGTGGTCATTACTCTTTGATAGGTCGCTCCTGCATTCTTTAGACCAAAAGGCATTACATGCTAGCAATATGTACCCCATGGACATGTGAAGGTTGTCTTATGTTGATCCTCTGGTGTGATCTTTATCTGATTGTACCCTAAAAAGCCATCCCTGACTGAAAGCATGGCATGTCCTGCTATTAGGTCCACTATTATGTCGATGTTGGGTAGGGGGAAGTCATCCTTAGGACATGCTTTGTTCAGATCCTTGAAGTCAGTGCAAATATGGATGGCCCCATTTGGTTTTCCAATAGGCACAATGTTGGATATCCAATCTGCATAATCAATTGGTCTAATGAAATGAACATCTAGGAGTTTCTTGAGTTTTGCTTTGACGAGTATCACAATCTGAGGGTGCATCTTGCAAAGCTTCTATTTGACAGGTTTGGCTCCTTTTGCTATGGTGAGGTGATGCATGACTAAATCTGGATCAAGACCAGGCATGTCTGCATATGACCATGCAAAGTTAATCTGATGTTTCTGGAAGAATTTGACAAAGTTAGGTTGTTCCTCTAGAGTTAAAAGAGATGCTAGATGTATGTGGTGAGGAGTTTAAGGAGTCCCCACGTTGTATTCTTTTGTCTCTTCAATGAGAATCGTTGATCATTCCTACTGTGTACTAGAGGGGAGAATGTCAAACCTTTCATCCTCAGGAACCTCATAGAGGTTTTCACCATTAGATATGCTCTTTCTTTTTACTTTTGCAGGATCAAACAGTGCCATAGTGTGGTTTTCACTGTAAGATCCATGTTTTATTGTTATATTTTTGTAGCTGAAAGGTTTGGCATCCACCCCAAAGTATGTTGCGCTATTAAGTTCTATGGCAAATCCAACTTTATGATCCCTGCTTGGTATGTTATCTTGTAGTTCCAAAAAGTCAGTGATTGCCTCATCATTTTGGAAATGGTCAAGACATGGGGGATTAGGTTGGTTCCATTCGATGAGTTTAGGATGGATAATGGTCATTACCTCATCAATTAAGTTAAGTTCGTTAGATGTGTTAGTGAGGGTTAAGACATTATGGTGAAGTTCACTAATGGTACTCTCCCTATCAGAATCAGGCATAGGATGTGATGTAGGGTCTGTGGAAGGTGTTTCCAGCTCAAGAACCCAAGAGGTCTTTATCTATGCTTCTCTATAAATAGGTATGTCTTTGTGCGGTGGAGGGGGTGATGTGTCTTCCTCATTTGAAGTATTAAGTTGTGTTGAATCAAATTCCCGCTCATGCGA
Organism: Cryptomeria japonica; assembly: GCF_030272615.1. Classification (NCBI taxonomy): domain Eukaryota; kingdom Viridiplantae; phylum Streptophyta; class Pinopsida; order Cupressales; family Cupressaceae; genus Cryptomeria; species Cryptomeria japonica. Next base: position 691,077,537 of record NC_081414.1, read on the forward strand.
GTCAGTCTCTGAGTCATTTTCCAGTAGCCAATTACTATACCATACTGGGATGTCCTTTGAGTTAAACACTACAGGTGTGATCAGCTAATGTACCTTTGTAGATGAAATGATTGGTGTTGCAGGAAGGATTATGGGGATCAATGAATCTGATACGAGAAGTTGGTAGTGTTGAAGTTGCTTCTGCTGAAATTGCTGATGTTTTCGATACTGCTATTGGTTCTGATATAGTTGTTGCTGCTAAGGGTGCTATTGAGGTTATTGTTGTTGTTGATGGGGTTGTTGGGATGACTGGTGTTGTGGATGGTTTTGCTAGGATTTTTAGCCTCAATGGGGCAGTTGCTATGGTGTGCGATGTCATTGATATAATCAAAGGTGACTTCTTTATAGCCGGCTGATATAGATGTTTGCTGGGTTTTCCTTTGAATCTTATCTTAGCAAGGATCTCTTTTTGAAAGCCTAATCCTATGTTATCTTTGGGCTTTAATTCTAGCTACAATAGTTCATGTCTTCCTTGCTTGCAAGGTCCCAAAGCACTCTGACCATCATAACCCATTCTTTTCATAATGAGAAGGCCTTTTCCATACTGATTTGTCTGAAGCTTAGCATGTGGAATGTCTGTGGTGATTGGGTCTTTATAGATCCATTCTGCTAAGTCCTCATCTCTGGTCTCTTCTTCTTGACTCTTTCCAAGGATGAACAATGTCAAAGTACATGTTGGCTTGGTTAGTGGTGTTTGAAGTAACCATTGAGGTTTACCATGAGTTCTAGGAGAAGTAGGCATTTGTCCAACACAAAAGAGTTGGCTCAAATTGTACTCCCCAGGACTTTCATCTTGAGCTTCTCTTGCTTGGGTATAGTGGTGTTTTAACTGGAAAGAGAGGTTGAACTTACATATGATGTGGATGAGATGGCTTCTCTATTATTGGGAACGGTAATCTCTAGTTGATAACTGGTATTGTGACAATATGCAAAAGGGTTTGCATCGCCCAGGATTGTGATTTCTACACCATTATGTGGGAACTTGATATACTGATGGTAAGTGGATGGAACGGCTTGCATGGCATGTATCCAAGGTCTTCCTAACAACAAATTGTATGGTAGAGAAAGGTCCAAAACTTGACAGATGATGTGTTTCACCACTGGACCTACTCGGATTGGTAGTACCATAGCTCCTTTTAATGAACACTCTACATCATCATAGGATTTGATTGTTATCTTCTTGCAGGGATCCACTGATTCAATTGCATATCCCAATGCTATGACCAATTGTAGTGTACAAATATTCAGGCCTGCTCCATTGTTGATCAAGACTCACTTGATCTTATGTTGATTGATAAACCCTTCAATGTGGAGTGAGGCATTATGAGGTTGCTGGAAGGATGTGTTGTCACTTTTAGAGAAAGTGAGACACTTTGATGACCTTAGATTTCTAACCATGGCTTGGAATTGATTTGTATTTAGGTTTGCAAGGACTGGTGCCTCTTGGAGAGCTTGATCCAAGATGGTTTTATGAGATGGAGATAGGCACAATAGCTCTACAATAGATATTAGTGCGGGGGTTTTATCTAATTGGTCCACAAGGTTATACTACTTTGGGATAGATGTGGTGCCTTGTGAACCTGCTTTTATGGTAATCTTGCCATGACGTGTAACAACATTGTAGTTAGAACTAACATTTTTGATGGTAATAGTTGCAATTTGTTCACTGGCATCATATAGGTGATTCACAGTGTAATTATATGTGGCTTGCATATAATCAATGTCTTCAGTTTGATGGTGCAGGAACCAATTCCTCTAACTAGATGTGAGGAATCATCTCTGATGGTTACTTCCTCATCATTATCCTCTGTCATGGAGTCTAGCACTTCTCTAAACCCTATAATGTGTCTGGATGAGCCACTGTCGATCACCTAGGAGTTAGACTTATTTGATGCATGGCTTGTAAGTGCTGAGTAGAGGACATTGTTCTGGGAGTCATCTTCTCTTTTAGATTTTCCTGCTCTGGCAAATGTGGCTTGTTTGGCTCTCTCTAGACATTTTGCAACAAAGTGCCCGAACTTATCACACCTATAGCATTGAATATGTGATAGGTCTCTCTTTGATGTGTTCTTTCCTTGATGGCCCTTCCGCTTCCTAAATTGCTTCTTCTTGGTTGTCTTATTTGTGTTAGTATTTAGAACTTGAAGGTCTTCATATATGTTCTTTTTTTTTATTTGCATCTTGTTCAATCTTGATTCTTCATGGAGACAATCGTCCCTTAATCTTTCAAACTTAGGATACTTGGACCTTGCACTGATGCCTTGGATGAATGTACTCCATCCACTAGGCAACCCATCTAGAGCAATGAGTGTTAACTCTTTGCTTTGGATCTCATAATCCAGAGTTGCTAGTTCATCTCTTAGAATTGATATCCACATAAAGTAGGTGTTGATTGTCTCCCCCTTGTTCATGGTGATATGATTTATTTCTCGTTTTAATGCCAGAGGTCGACTTGCATTTGATATCTCAAATGTCCTTTCAAGTGCTCTGAACATTTTATAAGCTGTCTGATGGTTTCTCATGATGGGCATTATGTTGTTTCTCACCCCATCAACTATTATTTTGATGGCCTTTTCATTTCCCTCAATCCATGTTGTTTTGTCAGGTTCATGTCAGGATTTATATGTTTTAGAAGACCGGTCAATAGATGTCCTGACTGATCATGTCTTTTAGACATGACCGATCAAGGCACCTATTGATCGGTGCACATCTTGATTTTTGTTATGTTTGGTAACTAACATTAATACTTAACACTCAGTTGAAACAGTGTTAGTTATGATGCTTTGTTAATGGCCTAAATAAATGTTTATCCCGATAACAAATAGCATTACATATGCTATCGGTTTAATACCCCGATAGCATATTAATGCTGATTCATAAATGAATCAATATTAATAAGCTATCAGGTTACTAGCCCGATAGCATTTAGATCGACGCTTAACTATGTTAAGCAAGTCGTTGATCTAATCCATATTTATCCAATGTCAATATCATAATTATGATCAATGTTACAATCTGATAAACATATTCAGTTCGGAAATCATAAATCAGATATTCTAATAGCATAGATGAGTAAACCAAAATAGAATAGAGGAGATTAAAGGATTAGGAAAGTCTTATCTTGTAGAAGCTACTAATGCATTAACACTAGAGATCTAGATATTCGAGCAAATTACATGTACTAGACCTGCTGGAGTACCCATTGATTTAGTTCTAGAGTAGCTTATGGTGTCTCATATCCTCTCACCCATGAGTGGTGATTTGGAGATTTGTTGCATTGGAGAGTGACATTTGACAGATTAACAATAAAGGTTATTAGATGGAGACCCTATCTCAAGATGCACATCTGGGCGGGCATACATAGGTAGTTGTTTTGCATGTAGAGGAACCGTCTAATAGGTGGATGGTACAACCATATTGTAGTCCCACTCTACTTTGATCGAGTCTGGTGATAGTTTGGGTTTGAGAAATGTGTCCTTATAGATGTTCCTATCTATATCTAGCACTCATTGTGATTCCTAGGTCGAGAGCCATTCTGAGGCCTACTAGCGATGAGATTGATATCATATATTCAGATGGGTTAGATCAGGATATTGTGACCAACTATAGAGATGATGTGGGTGCGCACCGATGGTACATCACATGGTGGGGTAGGACATACCCTAGAGCCATCTTTCTGGTAGACTTCCCTAGAGGGAACCCCAGACCATGGAGACAAGTGGGTGATGATGAAGATCCTAATACATTTGAGGACCTTGGTGAGGAGGACACAGATGTTTAGGATGATGATGCGGGATAGTAGGATTTTGGTGGTGATGAAGATGATCATGATGCAGGAGAGGGAGATCAGGATGGTGATGATGAGGAGGATGGAGAGGACAAGGACAAGGATGAGGCTAAGGAAGATGAGGAGGATGAGGAAGAGGAGAAGGATGAGGAGGATGAGTCAAATGTAGTCAAATGCAGTTCCTCATCACTCTAAGGATGACACCATATCCCTAGATCCACCGAGCATTCTATTATGAGTAGAGAAGGACCCTATAAGGGGTCCTGATCCTAGTCCCCACCATTTCATACCCACTGTGCAGAGACTTTATGAGCATGTATGTCTAATTTAATTTCCATGTGATTCATTTATCAATCCTTCGTGATCAAATTGATACATGTGTGATTTAATTAAATATCTAAGTATTTCATTAAATGATACCTTGATGATGTAGAAGAAAAATTTGTTAAGCTTAAGAATTATATGACTAATGTGATCTAATTAAACCCAATTAAACACAACATTATATAATCCTACTCAACACATGTCAAATCGTATAACATTCTAGCACATATAAAAAAAATGTAAATCTATTACAATTTACATAAATGAATCCAAGACTAACTATCAAGTGAAGAAACATGCTTGTCAAGAATGAAGTAATGTAGACTAAACAGTACAATATCATTTAATACTACATACTTTAATGAATATATGCTAACATATTATCCAATTTGAAGAAATAAAAGACACAAGGAGAGAGAGAATAAACTATAAAGAGAGAGAAAAAGATAGAGAGAAGAAGACTAGGTATAGTATCTACCAATATGCATAGCATTTATGGGTTCCTTGAGAGGTGTACCCTCCACATCTACTATCTTGTAAGAACATAATCCATAGACTTCGATGAAAATATATGGCCCAAGCCAATTAGGGATAAATTTTCCTTTTTCCTCAAGTAAGGCATTCACGTTATGCTGATTTTTATAGAGTGCTAAATCACCTACTAAGAAGGAATGTTGAATGACCTTATCATTGTAGCTTCGTTGTAAAGTTTTATGATATGCTTGAATATGCTCAAGAGAATTTATACATCTTTCATCAAGTATCTCAAGTTGTTGGACACTTTGTTCTCTATAAGAATCATCATCCACTATAACTTTAAGAGAAACCCTTAAAGATGGAATTTCTAACTCCTAAGGAATAATAGCATCAACTCCACAAACAAGATTAGAAGGAGTACAACAAATAGTAATATGCACACTCTTCTGGTAAGCCCAAAGAGCATAGATCAATTGAATATTCCAATCCTTACCATGCTTGTTCACGGTCTTACAAAGGATTTGTTTGATTATTCTATTTGAAGACTCGGCTTGACCATTTGATTGAGGATAGTATGATGTAGAAAATTTATGTTGAATATGATATTTCTTTAGAAACTTATTCACATCTTTGTTTTTAAATAATGTTCCATTATTCGAAACCAAAGAGGAAGGTATTTTGAATCGAAAAATAATGTATCTAAAATGAATTGATAGATTACGTCAGCAGTAGTGGACCGAATAGGAACTGCTTCTACCCACTTCGTAAAGTAATTAGTGAAAAGGGGGAAAAAGTGAGACTAAGCAAACAAGGCCTAATCCCACTATCATGTACACATTGTAGAATACGAAAGATCCTAGAGAGGTAACGCACTTTGGCTACTTCTTATAAGGAAGAGAGAGCCAAGGATTACCTCTTAGAGTTTCTATTCCTTCGCTACAAATGAGAGGAAGAAGTGATGCAAAGGGAAAATTTGAATGATTTAACCTAGAGTACAAGTATGCATAAACAATACTAATCTAGAAATGCAGAACTGAGAATAATTGATATACTGCTAAAAAGTACAAATTAAGAGACAAATTCAGAGGTGCACCCGTGCCAAAAATCTAAGCCAAAATGTTTGAGACCGGAGATCAACACCCTTGTCCTCATTTTGCAAACTAGAATTTGTACCTGACAGACTGGGGTCTATGGATTTTGAAATGTTGGTCAGCCAAATTTTGTTGAAAATAGGGAGGACCAGGCACCACGCTCCTATCCTAGGCATGACCAAGGTACCATGCCCCTATCCTAGGGGTTTTTATTGAGATCTGAGCCCTAGAACTGTCTCTGTGTGCTTTGTTGGTCTTGAAACTTGCAACAATGCTCAGATCCCGAATCTGCACCTGTAGCTAAAAATAGGGTTTTGGGTGGCTATATGGGGTTTTGCCTTAGTCAAACCTCTATTTTGGTGATTTCCACCTCAACATATAGCCAATTTGTATAGTAAAATAGTGTGTGCAAGAACCTTGTTTTTGTGCAAGATCCTAGGATGAGAGTAAACAATCTAGAGCAACCCCAAAGACTAAACCCTAAATTCTTGTAATTGAAAAAGTAAATGCTCTAAATAAATGATCCAAAGTGAAATAAAGCATAAATGTAAATCAAATTAATGTAATGAAGCTCTTACAAAGATATGAAAACATTATGAAATCATACCCAATCCTAGGGGAGGGGTGCAAGCCAATCTTCAGTCGGTGATCTCCTGTCGCTTTCCTACATATTCAAAAACCCTAATTGATGAAAGAATTCTTGATGAAATGCTTGATAGGTGTTGTTGAATGTTGTTGAAGACTCCAAAGATCTTCTCTTTCACTAAATAGAAGACTCCTTGTAATCGCTCCAAAATCTTTTTCCTAGATTCGATCCCTCTTTTTTTACCTTCAAATGAAGAAAGACAGATCTTATATATGAGACCCTAGATATTAATTTCACCTTTAGGCTGACCTAGGATTTGAATTTCCTACCAATATTTTTGGGTTAAGCATTATAATATCATAGAATTGTGCTCCCAAAATTTTGGGAAAAATGTCAGGGACTGTGTTGCACTTGCACACAGTCCAACCAACTTTTTACCAAATTTGCAGGGCTATTAGATATGATGATATTAGAGAGGATCCCAAAGTTACAACTGATTCTAAGATGTTTTGATATGCAAAATCGAGCCTTAAAGATCAAATTAGGACATAATTAGGGTTTATGATTTAATGATTAAATATATATTTAAATTTAATTAAACTAATTAATTAAATACTTAAAAGAGATTAAAAATTTAAGATTCAAAATGCAGTTAGATGGGTACTAAACCTAGCATGGAATTGTACTCCATTAGCAAGGGTTTACAATTAAAAAGTCTACACTTGGGCTTCTAGGCTTGAATATTCAATGAGGGCTTGAACCAATATTATAAAGATAATCTAAACATCATGGCTACTCGCCATAGCTTGTGGAATTAGGACTAACTCCAAAGTGTTGGCTCTCATCAATTCCATAGTTCCCAAAGTTGATGATCACTTGGCTTTCACAATTAGGATTGATAAGCATTGATGGCCAAAGGTCAAATCAATGAATCTCTACACAAAACCCTCTTAACCTAATTTGGAGGATCCTACACAAGACTGATGATTGGTCCTTTAAACTTACAACATCAAAATTTACCAGCCTGGTAGCATAAAAAACTCAGTAAAGCCTAGCTGGAGGCCAAGATACCAAGGGTTTATCAGGCACCCTTTGACAACAAAAGGATTTTCCCAGACTCTCTTAACCTTTAACAACATCACTAGGCCACAGCAAACCAAGCCTGGACCTAACCAAAAATAATAGCTAGTAAAATTGGGCACTTGAAAATTGTTAGCATCAGTTTGTACTTGGCAAGAACAAGAAACATAGGGTTTTTCCAGGCTCCCTCAACCATGATAGTGGGTTTTACAAGGCTCCCACAACTTGAAGTAGGTTTCTTTTAGGCTCCCTCAACCATGAGCGAGGGTTTTACAAGGCCTCCACAACCTGAGAAAGTGGGTTTTATAAGGATCCCACAACCAGAAAGAGGGTTTTAATAGGGTCCTTCAACCCACAAAATAGTTTGGGAAACTAGGAAAAGAAAGGGAACTTAGATCCGATTGTGAAGAGAACCATGAAAATATTGACAGGAAACCTTGACCAGCAACACGAACAACAATAGCCGAAATGTTTCCTCACCCCTTTTCTCCACCTCAATAGGAGAAAGATCTACCTCAATAGGACAAGGATGAAAGAACATCGACATCCCAAAGAGTCCAATTGCAACTAGCAAAAGCCAACTCACTCCCTCACACAAAATCTCCACCTCAATAAAAGAAAGGGTCACCTCAATAAGACAAAGAGGAGAGTAGATCGAACACCTAGACAAACCTCTCACAACCCAACACACAATCAACCTCTCCACCTCAAAAAGAAGGAGAACCCACCTTAGACAGATACCCAAGGAAACAAGGAGGAGGAGAAAAAAATCCCTAACCAAGAATGAGACAAGGAAAAATCCAGGGATCTATACACACCCTAAGCCTAAGGCTTCCACCAAAATAACCACACCAAAAAGAAGTCAAGCCAAGCCCTGATCCAAGCATCCAGAGATAGACAAGAGTACCCAATGCCAAACGAGGAGAACAAGGGAGAGCATGAAGAAAGAGGGAGAGGCAAAACTCACAAAATCCCGAAGCCACCCCATCCAACATGAACTCAACTTCGTCCACCCCTCCAAACACAACCCAGGCCACACCCACATCATAAACCATGTAGAGAAAGTAATCAAAAACCTAACCATTGACTAAATAGATTACCGCACAAAGCACAGTCGCCCACAAGTGCCTCCCAGCACACCACAGAAGCAAAAAGAATCTACCTGAAGGGAGAATCACCAACATTCACTACAGTTCCTAGAGGAGCATGAAACAAAACTTTTAGGGCATGTCCCCATGTTGCTGCTTAGCTTATTTTGGGTAGCAACAACTGTTCAACTTTTTAAGGAGCAATTTATGGAGCAAGTTTCCCCATAGATAGTCAAAAGGCTGCTTATTTTTATGCAATCTTCTTAAATTATTTTGTAAATAAAATTATTGATAGTATTTTTTACAAATAAAATTCATAAGAAAAATTTTAGGCAAGTAAATAGTAGAGCAAAAAAATATGGCGAAGCCATGTGTCTTTTTTTTCAATAAGTAGCCATTGCTTATTTCTAGCCCCCCGTTTTTTTCAAAGCTTATTTTTATTTTTTAAGTAGCCGCATGGGGACATGGGGTTAGCCCAGCGAAAAGAGGGAGAATTCGGTCAACCCCCAAAAGCACATAGGCACCAAAACATGAAATACCCAAAAAAGCTAGCCCTCCAACAATCCAACCCTCACCATCTCCATCATCTTCCCAATCGGCATCCTCATGTTTTATTTTGCTTATATAAAATATAAAGTTAGAATTTTTAGAACTAATACACATTACATATTGTTATATTAATGTATAAGTTAAGAGTAAAAGAGAAAATAAATAAGGATAGTAGATATTAATTTAACGTTTATTATAAAAAATAATAAATAAATATAATAATAATAAAGTGTTAATTAATTTATTTAAAGGAAGAAAGTAAAAGTATGAATAAATGTTATTAAGTAGTAACTTTTATTGATATAATAAACATATACATGTGTGTGTTCAAGTTAAAGAGAGTTATTATGGTGGAAATTTCACTTAATTAAGTGTTAAATTAAAAAGTGTATTGCTCTTGATAGTTTTTTAAAATAAATAAAAATTAATTTTTTTGTGATAATTAAAGATTATAATGTGACATTGCATCACCTTTATTTTGTAAAATAGAGATAAAGAAAAAAAAATTGATATCTACTAAGTATTAATATATTATGGGAGGTCTTAGGTTGAGTCTACTAGACTGGTTCTTTGGCTCTAGGGAAACTTTAGGGAAAAGCTACAAAATACCACTGTGGTTGTGACTCATAAAAAAAATAAAAAAAATCTAATTCCAAACCTTATATGATTACCCTTAAGTGAATATTCTAAGGATTTAGATTTTAGTGTATATGACCATAAAAGCCTTTTTTTTTTAATATTATGCTAAAAGAAAAAAATTATGTATAAATGCACTGGTAACTATAAATACAAGGAAAATAACATGAGAACTTACCCACTTGAGTAGATTATATTATGAAAAAGTCAATTGGTGATTATTAATATCCAATTTGAGGTGGTATATTGAAATGGATATAGACAAAATTTATAATATCATGTGAAATAAACTTGTTATATTCTTAATACATCATTTTTCTTTGATTACTTATGAATATCTTAGAAGGCATTTACGCATATGATCCATAATCTTTATCCTTGGAAGGTATTTATACTTAAGTTGTAAACAATAATAAGGGATATAAGAAATAGATAAGAAAATAGTATTTGGACCCTAATGTTAAGGAATATATGGAGTTATTAAATGTATTCATATTAGTTTAAAGAAAAAAATTATTGGAGTTTTCATGCCATGAAAATTAGGGCATGAAACAAGAACACTTAGGGAAACATGCCTATTTTAGGCCTAGAAACTCTTGAAAGTTGTCATTTTAAATGTTTACGGAGGATGATGCATATTTTTTTCTTAAAACCTACAAGATTAGTAATCACATACCTTGTATAATAGAAGAAAGAACATAACATAGAATAATAATATACTACATGCACTAGGAAAACACTTCTCTAAAATTTTTATTTTGAACATGAAACAGCTTCAAATACCAATTCCTACAATTCTTTCTATCTCTTTTTATTCATCAATTAACTCCTAAATTACCTCCTAACCAGAAAAGTTAAGTCATAAATTAACTCATATAAATCTTGCTAAGCATGAGTAATTTTAAATAGAATAATCAACTCCAAAATGAGCTCCTACAGTCCAAACCAAAAAATCAACTCCTACTTTTATGGCTTTAGTTAGCACTAAATCTCCTAATTCTTAATTCTTAGGACTCCATTTGCATTAGAGGTGGCCATTTGCACTTGAGGGAGAACAATTTAGGCAATTTTCAAAATTCATTTCTAGGTTGTTTATCTTGGTGTGAAATTTTGGGAGTTGGAACCATCCATGGTTTTGGAGACTTTAAGGGTTAACTTTCTTCACGTAGTTTAGAGGAGGAGGTGGCAGTTTTGCAAGTTGGAGGATCGAGGAGCAAGTTTATTTTCAGAAATCAGATTTTTAGACTTGAAGAATTTCATGGTAGTTCAAGTGCTTGAAATTTTCTGATTTTCATCATATGTTGTTGAATTCTGTATTTAGCCACTAACACTGAAATCTATTGTAACTTCTTAAACAACTCTCTAATTCCATTTTAAGGGAAAAAATTTGAAAGAAAGAATCATGTCTTGCATGTTTTCTGTAATTTTATTGTTGTTTTTGTGAGTTGTGTGAGTTGGTTTATATTAAGTGAGCACATTTGCATCAAAAATATTGTAATAAATATTAAGGAAGGTAATGGGTCTCAAGTTCTTATTTGAGTTTTGTTACGGTTTTGTCATGTTACATGCCATTTCATGCAACAATTGTGATTACATTCAAGAAGCAAAGCAACCATCATCAACAAATTGCAGATCTACAAGGTATGCATTTCCATTATTTACATTTAAGCATTTGCAATTACTTTCTTTCAAGGTTGATTCCTCAACCGAGGTTTGACTAAGGAAAAGTCATATTTGCATCTTTGTAGGTATCTTTCAAAGTTTTCAATACTTCATTTATGACTTGATCACATGTATCATCAAGAACATTCCCTAGAATACTTAAATTTTATTGTTCTACTTTACCCATTGATTCTTTAGATAGAGTAAACCCTTGTTTATATTGAAATTCACTATTTGAAACTATTGTAGGTTGATCTTTGTCAATGGTATGTGTATATGGTGAAAATGGATAACAATAATAACGATATTGAAAGGCTAAATGAATTCAACCACAAAACCCTAGCCTAACAACAACAAAGATCCACCATAACATATGAAGATTACCTAAGACAATGCAAATCAAATGAAATTACAAAGATTATACCATCACATGTCCAATAGGGTTTGGATCTCCATTGATTTTGCTTGATATATTTGCTCTCAGATTTTATGTGCACAAGAGTTCAACAAAGAACGAAATGTGGTTGCAAGTAGGATCGTAGTGTAGTCAATTGCATAAAATGATTCATTAGAATGAATGATTAGGGTTTGATAATGAAGGAAGCATCTCCTTATATAGAAGACACAATAAGAAATGGAGGGATAAGATTGAGAGGTGTAAAAGGAGGTCGGCTAAGATTAGAGGGTAGGTAAAAGAAATAATAAAATAATGAAAGGGGTAGGTAGTGTATGAATTAAGAGATGAATGACATGTGTCATGAGTAGAAAAGGTTAATGAATTGATTAAATAAATAAAGATTTATTTAATTAATAGAAGAAATGAGATCAATTAAATAAATAAGATATTTATTTAATTTAGGAAAAGGGTAATTTAAATAAATAAATGTATTTATTTAAATAAGAAATAAGGCTAGAAGAGGATAAATGAATTAATTAAATAAATAAAGATTTATTTAATTAATAGAAAAATTAGGCTTAGATAATTAAATAAATAAAAATATTTATTTAATTAGACATGACAATTTTAGGTGTCTACATTTTGCCCCTCTTTGAGACAATGCGGCTTGTCGCGTTGTTTCAAAGAAGATAAGACAAACTGATACAAAGTTGCCCCAAGATGGGAATGATATGCCCCCTTGAGAGATTGGATGAAAAAAATGTCTGAAAAGATTGCAGACAATCTCTCGATAAGAAAGAAAGGCTAGAATGGACTGACTGGATAAAGTGATAGAGTCATGGGATAATGAAGATTGACTCGGGAAATGACGGCTAGTACTAGGGTAGTCTATAAGATAGACCATGGGGGAAAATACATCCTCATTGTCATCTACACATCCACAAGAGCAGAGTGTAGAGCAAAAATAGAGCAGCAGTAGTCAGTAGTGATGGCCTTCGTTCACAGATTCGACCGCATTCACCGATTCCAGAGGCCAGCAGAGGCAGGAGAGCCGGTAAGTACCACCAAACCTCCTCGTACTTTGATGCATTTATTATTGTCATTAATACATGCTAGATAGGGCAATAAATGTGCCTAGAATAGGGTCTAAAAAATGTCCAAAAACATCCAGGCCATCTGCGTTGGTGCTAGGCGCGTCTATGCTTGCGAGGCGCATCTGTGTTTGTGCCAGGCACGTCTGTGTTTGAAACTGCATCTGTGTCAAATGCGGCCGCATTTATGATGTGTAGGCACGTCTGTGCCAAGAAGGCACGTCTGTGTCGCCCAGGCGTGTCTATGCAGAACATTGGCACGTCTGTGCAGTCTTTAAGCACGTTTATGTTAGGTAAGCGCGTTTGTGTTTAAAAAAATGTGAATTTTTGTCTTCTAGGTCAAATTGGTAGTTCTGTGATGAACATACGCTGTCGATTGGATAAGCTGCTGAGAGGATACACTCAAACAGGTCCTCTAGGGAACACTAGGATAGATCAAGGCACTTTGTGATGAATAGTGAGTACCAAGATATAGTACTTTGTGATGAACAGGGAGTACTAAAATATGAGCAGCACTTTGTGATGAACAGTGAGTGCAAATGTGAGTAACACTTTGTGATGAACAGGGAGTGCCACACATGTAGTACTTTGTGATGAATAGGGAGTACCACTAGGATAGAAGCAACACTTTGTGATGAATAGTGAGTGTCACTAGGATAGATAGCCATATGCATTTAGATAAAAAGTAGCATTTTGTGATAAACAGGGAATGTCACTATGACTGACATGATTGATTTGCTTGACTGCAGGAGTATTTTCCGATGCTGGAGTCACGGGAGAGATTCCCGTCTACTCAAAGATTGCGACCTAAGGTTATAGCCGAGGAGTGAGCTAATATCAAGGCTATGGGATTGAGACACGTTCTATATGTGCCTGAGTTTCGGGCGAACATGGGACGGTTGACTGTGTTGGCGGAGAGATGGCACTCCAAGACATGTACTTTTCATTTACCAATGGGGGAGATGACAGTCACCCTTGAGGATGTATACAAATCCTGCAGATACCGATCAATGGGGAGCTAATCCCATATGATCGAGATGGAGATAGGGAGGCCCTGAGATGAGTGTTCCAGGACCCAAGACTAGAGATGAGGGCTGGACATGTGGCGTGGGATACTATGACAGCTACAGGGCTAGCGCTGCCAGTAGTTATAGGAGGAGCGATCAGTGGGTTCCTGTGTTCGGATAGGGCGACACGGGGGTCGGCTGTAGGCTAGGGAGGAGCATTAGAGACACTAGTGACATAGAACACTAGATATGCTTGGGGACCGTGTGTGCTGGCACACCTCTACTATGAGCTGCATTAGTTTGTATACCACAGATCAGTGGGATTGGGCTGCGGGGTGACATTGTTGCAAGTGTGGGCTTATGAGCATCTGCCAGTGATGAGGCCAATACACTTCAGAGGTAGGGGTCATGGATGCAGTTTTGTACATTTATACGACATGATCACGTCACAACCACGGATTGGCAGGCTAGAGCATTGGCGGCGGGTGATTGATGACATTGATATGGTCATATGGAGGCCATACCTGGGATGCGAGCAGTGGGAGGATGATGCAGTTGAGCTTCCCTACACCTTCCGAAGCAGGTACCTAATTGGGCAGATGCCCTATGTGCTGGAGAGGCAGCTAGTGGACAGGGTTGGCAGACAGTTTGGCAGGATCCAGAGGATGCCATGGGGCTCAGGCATGTATGCACGGACTGTGAGAGATCAGGCGCAGTTTGGGCCCCTATTGTCATATGATCAGGCTGTTACATAGCTGGTAGAGATGATGCCCCTACCCTGGGACATGTGGCCAGAGATTGAGGATGCCGACATGGATGCCGAGTATACAGCATACTGGACGGAGCATCCATTCCCATGCCTGACGGATCTGGGAGAGGCCTTAGATGGAGATGGTGGTGGGGATGATGATGATGGTGGAGGTGATGGGGGCAGAGGCCGACGGAGGAGGAGGGGAGCAGTCGGAGAGAGGAGGGTTGCACCGCGAAGGGAGGGTGGAGAGGAGAGGCAGGCTCGGGTGGTGAGGGGTCATAGTGGATTGCCGCTACAAGTGCCAGCAGCACAGGGTCCCAGACAGGTACAGGTATAGGGACAGGGATAGATACAGGGACACGTACCAGTACAGGCACAGGCACAGGGGCAGGCACCTGTACAGGGGGAGCCACAGGTAGAGCTGGAGGGGGCTGATGCAGAGGAGGATGAGCTGATAGAGCTGAGGGAGATCTGCCAAGGATAGGCAGATGAGATCCAAGAGTTGGAGAGGGAGAGGGATCCGCTTAGGAGGAGGCTCAGAGATATTGAGCAGGAGCGAGATTAGGCTATTCAGCATTATACAGAGGCTGAGACAACACTGAGGGTTGGGAGACAGGTAGTGGAGGACACAGGGGCCAGATATGCCTATGTCCTATGGGCAGGGGAGGAGATTGCCTACTTGCGGGATCTCTATTATGGTGCAGTGCCAGTAGACCAGCGGGTGAGGAGCTTCAATAGATTGTTGCATACAGCGATAGCTACGGGAGGGAGCCGGAGGAGATAGGCATCGAGTGGTGGGGTTATGGGTCCTCCACCACCACCAGATAGAGGATACAAGAGGGAGGATCCTGGGGTGGGTCCTTCAGGGGCTCAGATTCCATCGAGGCTAGGTGGCTCCGAGGGAGGGAGTTCATCATAGCCGTAGAGGGCTCCCTATGTATCAGTATTGTACCATTTTTGTATGATGATGTAGACACCTGCGGGTGCTTTGTAGCCATATGATTGTTTTGACATCATTGTATTATGACACTTTATATATATATATATGACATTATTCATCTTTGTGGCAACTATATGCATGTGTACCTATATGATGAGATGTTCGTATGTGATGTTTATGATATGGATGCAAATATGTACATGATGCAATGCAATATTTTTGTTCTTTTAGGTTTTATATGTTATGCAAATGCAATTGTGAATGTATGAAATGCAGATGAATATGATAATGCAAATGATTATTGTGCTAACAGGTGTTGTGTGCGGGATGTGATATCTATGTGTATGTATGAAATGCTTATATGTGGTAATGCAGGTGCAACTACATGAAATGCAAATGTTTTCGGTGTGTCATTATACTCAATCATGTGATAGTAGGCTACGCGGACTCAAGAAGGACTATGGAGGTCAATCAAGAAAGGGGGATGGAAGACAGAAGATATGAAAGTGAAAGAGCTTCTTGTGCATTATCATCATTGAGCTTTATTATGGCAAGTAGGTTATGACAATCAAGGCATATGTTCGACCCAGAAAGTAACTATACCTGTTTGCATGGAGATAAGACAGTTGCAAACAAGGAATGCCCCAATTCATACTAGACTCACAGTGTCCTCATATCCTTGGACAAGTCATAGCATTACTAAGAGACAATCCACAGACAACAAATACAAATAGGTGATGATACCCCATCCTCGCCTTTCTAGTCAAAGACATCCTGGAGATAGAATCTCTAGTCAGAGACATCCTGGAAAAGCTAAAAGACATGTCACCAAAAAAGATGAAATCAAAAGAAAACCAAGACTCGACACCAACATCCACTGTAGTCCTCAAGTTTAGTGTCTCTTGTCACTTGTATAAAGTTGTATTTGATTGTGGTCACAATGTTTACTTTCACAAAGAGGATAGATAGCATTGAACCATAATGTTGTCTGAGTCTATTGAAAGATTTGATTTGTTGAAGCCCATTATTTCTACTGTGTCTCATCTGAAACTGACTGAATCTATGAAACTGATACTTTATTGCGGAGAAGATGAAACTTTATTGCAGATCTGTGATGCAAATGTTGCTTTATTGCAGATTGTGCGTGGATAGACTAAAGGAAGTTGGAAGAAACTGTACTCCTCAAAACATGTGATGTTCTCAGTTCCACACCCATCACTAGACGTAGGATTTGCCTTAGCCACAGATAGGATCTGATTTATTATGGATGGAAAGGGAGGTTTATTATGAATGGCTAACCAATCTTGGGTAGATCAATAACAAGCCATGATGGGAATGGGTAAGTTTATTATGAATGGATAGGTTGTGAGTGTGTGCAAAGTGAAAAGATGAAAGTGAATCCTGAAGGAGGGAGGAGCAATGTCTCTACGCATGGCGCTGGTGACCCAGTTTTCACCATGGTACTTGCCCAGGGTGCCACCAAAGTGGTTTTCACTATTGGATGAAATTATTTCTCTTTACTTTTTTCGATTTTTCAATGTTTTTTTGTGTCAAAAGGTGCCTGTTTGCCAGGTTTTCACCAAGTAACGATTTTTTTTGTTTTATAATTTTTTTTTGTATTTTTGAATTTTTTTGATTTTTTTTGTATTTTTGAAATTTTGATATTCTGAAGAGCTATGTGTAGAACTTGCGAAGGTGCATGCTGTTGATAGGATCCTCCAAAGGTTCACCTTCTGTAGTTGAGAGCTGATATGCCCCAGATCCATATGCTGCTGTAATGATGTAAGGACCAAGCCAATTTGGTTCAAACTTGCCCTTCTTCTCTCTGTCTTGCTGATTTTTGGGATTTTCTCTGAGGACCAAATCACATACCTCAAATGTACGAGGCTTGACCTTGTGATTGTAGCTATGACTCATTCATTGTTGGTAAGCTTTGAGATGATTAAAAGCAGTTTGTCTTCGTTCATCCAATAGTTCCAGTTCTTGTAAGCGAGAAACCCTATAGTCTTCATCACTGATGATGTTTTGCAAAGAGACCCGTAAAGAGGGTAGCTCAACCTCAATAGGCAAGATGGCTTCAGCGCCATAGACAAGTGAATAGGGTGTAGCTCTTGTAGGTGTGCGGACACTCATGCAGTAAGCCCAAAGTGCAGGATTAAGTTGGATATACCAATTACGGCCAGCGTCATCGACTGTCTTCTTTAAGATTTTAAGGATTGTTTTATTAGACGGCTCAGCTTGACCATTACCTTGGGGATAATATGGCATGGAGAAACAATGGAAAATATGGAAGTGGTCACAGAGTTCACGAACATCCTGATTTTTGAAAGGACGCCTGTTATCAGTGATAATGGAAACAGGAATACCGTATCGGCAAATGATATAGTTGAGGATGAATGTAGCAATTTGTTTTCCTGTGACTTGTGTGAGAGGCACGGCTTCAATCCATTTTGTAAAATATTCTATGGCAGTGATAATGAATTTATGACCATTGGAAGAAGGAGGGTGAATCTTGCCTATGAGATCGAGTCCCCACTAACAAAAGGGCCAAGGAGATGCAATTGGTTGAAGTTCTTGTGCTGGTGCATGTATGAGGTCTCCATGAATTTGACATTGCTTACATTTCTTGACAAACTGATATGAATCTTTTTCCATATTGGGCCAGTAATATCCAGTCCTAATGAGTTTCTTGGCCAAGGTAGGACCACTAGCATGCGGACCACATATCCCTTCATGTACTTCACGTAACGCAATCTGAGCTTCATCTCTTTCTAAACATCTAAGAAGAGTGCCATCTAGACCTTGCCGGTATAGGATATCAGCTAAAATGACATGTCGAGAGGATTGGCGAATAAAAGTGTGACGTTGGCTATTTGATAGATTAGGAGGTAGGATATTGTCATGAAGGTATGTGAAAATGGAACCATATAACTGGGACTCGGGACCGACGATGCATATCGTCTCAGTAGGCATGATCTCGTATGAAGGAACCAAAAGGTTATCCACCAAGAACTCATAGCAGGTCTCGTTTGGAGGTAAATCAATTAGTGAAGCAATTGTAGCCATGGCATCTGCGGCACGATTCTGCTCTCTTGGTATCTGTTCAAAGTCTATCTTTGTGAAGTGTTGTTTCAGGTCATCCACCATTTGTTTATAAGGCATTAATTTTTCATCTTTTGTTTGGTAATCATCAGTTGCTTGACGGATGACAAGTTGGGAGTCCCCAAAAACACAAAGTTCCTGGATCTTCCACTGAACTGCAATTCGTAATCCTATTGTTAATGCCTCATATTCTGCTATATTGTTAGTGCAAGGAAATGATAAGTGGTATGACTTTGGTATAGAATCCCCTTGAGGAGTTATAAAGAGGATGCCAGCCCCTGCCCCATGCTGTGTGTATGAGCCGTCGAAGTACAGTTGCCATGGCTTTGCATGTGACATTGTCAAAATAGATCCATCTGGAAATTCTGAACTTAGAGGAACATCATCTATCATGGGAGCGTCTGCTAATTGATCTACGATGGCTTGTACTTTTATTTATTTTTTGTCCACATACTCGATGTCGAATTCACTCAGGATCATTACCCATTTGGCTAGTCACCTAGTAAGTGTTACTTTATTAAGAAGGTATTTCAATGGGTCTATCCTTGCAACCAACTTGGTCTTATGAGTGAGCATGTAATGTCATAATTTATGTGAAGCAAAGACCACAGTGAGACATGCATGCTCAATTGGTGTGTAATTTAGCTCATATCCTACCAATGTGCGACTGATATAGTATACTGCTTTTTCCTTGCCCTCAGCAATTTGTTGTGCTAAGAGTGCCCCTAGTGCTGTTGAAGTAGTTGATATGTATAGTAACAGAGGTTGATCTGGAACTGGTGGCATCAGAACTGGTAGATTTAGAAGATAATCTTTGAGCGTCTGGAAAGCCTATTGACAGTTATCATCCCATTTGAATTTGATGTTTTTATGTAGCAGGTGCTGAAAAGGATTACACTTATCTGCAAGTTGTGCTATGAATCTTTGTATGGACTAGAGTCTGCCTTGTAAAGACCGAAGTTGACTGATATTTCTTGGTGGTTGCATCTCCAAGATGGCCTTGACTTTTGTTGGATCAGCTTTGATTCCTCTTTTGGATACAATGAATCCTAGGAGCTTCCCAGAGGTTACTCCAAAGGCACATTTCTTGGGGTTTAATCTCACTTTGTATTTTTCCAACCGATCAAAGATGACTGAAAGTATATCTAAATGTGTATTTCTGTCTATTGATTTTCCCAAGAGGTCATCGATATAATCTTCCATGGTTACGTGCATGAGGTCATGAAAGATAGTAGTCATGGCTCTTTGATATGTAGCACCTACATTCTTTAGCCCGAAGGGCATGACATTCCATCAGAAAGTTCCCCAAGGACAAGTGAATGATGTTCTGTGTTGATCCACAAGCGCAATCTTTATTTGATTATAACCAGAGAATCCATCCATTAATGATAACATTTCATGACCTACTGTGAGATCAATAATTAAGTCAATATTTGGCAATGGGAAGTCATCCTTTGGACAAGCTTTGTTGATGTCTCTGAAATCTGTACATATTCTGATGCTGCGATCTGGTTTACTGACAGGCACTAAGTTGGAGATCCATTCGGGATAATCAATTGGGTGTATGAATCTGACGTCCAATAATTTCTCAAGTTCTGCTTTGACCACTAATTCCACTTGTGGATGCATTTTTCTTAATTTCTGTTTCACTGGTTTTGCCCCCGGTTTAACTATCAAATGATGCATTACTAAATCTGGATCTAATCTAGGCATATTAGTGTATGACCAGGCAAAGTTGATTTGTCATTCTTTGAAGAAACTTATGAATTTTGACCTTTCTGACTCTGTCAACGATTGAGCCAGGAATATGTTGTGTGGAACCTCTTCTGTACCAATGTTTGTTTTGATAGTCTCCTCTACCAACATGGATGACTTTTCCTCATATGATGCTGGGAGAATGTCAAGCCTTCCATCTTCGGGTGCCTCGGAGAGGTTTTTGCCCTCAGATACGTCCTTTCTTTTTACTTTTTTGGGGTCAGACAATGCCATAGTGTGGTTTTTGCCATAAGACCTTTGATTTGTTCTTATTTTCACATTTTTGCGACTAGAAGGTCCGACACCCTCACCAAAATATGCTACACTGTTGAGTTCTATAGTGTATCCCACCTTATGGTCCCCAGGAGGAAGATCATCTTGTATGCCCAGATAGTCAATAAAAGCTTCATCATTTTGGAATGTGTCAAACTGTGCAGGTCCTTCATGATCCCAGTCAATGAGTTGGTGGTGAACAAGGGGAAGGTCGTTAATGTCTTCGAAGTTAGCGGGGCTAAGAGTGAAGATGCAGTTATATTCGGGTATGTCAAGGTAATTATCAAGGTCATTGATGGCACTCTCCTCATCAGTCTCAACTGCGAACGAAGCCAAATTATCATCACTAGTAGCACATTCTGGGACAGGTGTTCTCATCCTATGTGATTTCAACCTAGAACCTTGAGACAAGGACTATGTGGAATCCTCATGGGTTGTTTCTTGACCAACTCTGAACTTGTTATAAAATTCCTCTTCTTCTGTTGGTTCATCTGGCTCTCTGAATATCTCGGTGAGCTCGTAGTCACTGGAGGACTTATCTGAACCCCATTCACATTCGTTGGAATCTGTTGAATAGCGATCCTCTTGTTGAATTTTGGCAGCTTTGATTTGTAAGGCTTCTTCTGTCCTTTGGGTGTGGACCTTGGAAGTTAAGAAACTAAGTCCTTTCGAGCGTTCCTTTTTGAAAGTCAATTCAGGTTGTAAAGGTTCAATGATGCCTTGCTTTCGTAACCCAAGAGGGCTTTTTCCATCATACCCGAATTTTTGTAGAATTTTGAAGCCTTTGCCATATTTCTCACATGGTAGACTGATGTGATCTTGTGTGTCCTCTTCATTGTCTTTGTAAAGCATTTTGTATAAATCTTCCTCTTCTAGTTCACCCCATCTCTAAAAGGTAGTAGGGTCCCATTTTAGTATCATGATGGATACTTGCTTGTTAGGATGTGGTCTTCCATATTCTTTTGGGGAACTCATGACTTGTCGTAAGTACATGGTCTGATTTAAAGTGTATTACCCCATGCCCTTGTCTTGAAACTTGCCTTTAAGCTCACCTTGTTTTGATGTCGAGGGTTTTAATGACTCAGGATCAATGTATGCTGAGGAAGGAACCACTTCACAATTACTGGGAATGATGGTCTCAGTCTTTGATCTCAGGTTATTGCAGTATATGAATGGACTAGGATCGTCGTTAACTGTTACTTCCACTCCATTATGAGGAAACTTAATGCATTAGTGATATGTGGATGGGACTGCCCTCATTTCATGAATCCAACCACATCCTAGTAATATGTTATAAGTGAGATCTAGATCCAAGACTTGACAAACCACATCCTTTGTAACTGGCCCAACTCTGAGGTAAGGTGACTATGCCCTTGGATGAACGCTCTTCATCATCATATGCCTTAATGGTGATTTGATTTGTAGAATTCACAGCTTTATCAGAATATCCCAATTGTTTAATAGTGCTCAATGTGCAAATGTTTAGACCTGCTCCTCCATCTATCAGGACTCTTTTTATTTGATGTTTGTGTATGAAGGCTTTAACATGTAACGGTGCATTATGTGGCTAACTTACGAAGGCGTCATCAACTTATGTGAATGTAAGGGGATGTGGAATGGAAAGGTATCCCACCATGGCCTGAAACTGATCCACATTCAGATCAGTAGGAATGGCAGTATCTCTCAAGATTTTGTCAAGAATGGCTTTATGAGAGGGGGATATGCGTAATAGCTCAAGGATGGAGATGAGCGCGGGTGTCTTCCCTAACTATTCTACAAGGTCATACTCAGGTTTGGTTGATGAAGAAGTCATGTTTTTAGTTGGAGCACCTTGCAAAGTGATTTTACCTCGGCAGGTTGTAACATGACATTCAGAGGTGGGTTCGGAAGAAGATCCAATGCCTTTTAGAATGATCTTGGGTCTCTGGGTAGAATTCTCAGGGGTTTTGTCCTTGATGATAATGGTAGAGACATAATTGTCCATCAAGATGTGATTGATGGTTGAATCATAGTTATAAGATGCTCTGGTATAGTTGGTTTGGTCATCTGTGGTTGCAGCTTTTCCCTTGTCATGCTTTGGGAATGGTTCCTTAAACATTTCACGTTCTTGATTGGATGTGTCCTTCAATCTCAATGTCACCTCTATCAATGAGATCTTGTATGATGTTCTTTAGTCGATGGCAATTTCCTGTCTTATGACCCTTACTCTTATGAAATTCAAAATATTCATCATCATTCCACCAATTTGGTTTAACCTTTGGTTCATATGGAGGAAAATCTGGAACTGTGATTACTTTTTTTGCCACGAGCTTTTTGAAAATTGACTCAAGTGGTTCTCCCAATGGAGTGTACTTCCTTCATGATTTAGAAGTTGTTTGAGTATTCACCTGATTTGATCCAGAAAAAATGAATTTGGGTCACACTGTATTGGCATCAATAACACCATCATTGACTGTGTTCTTTTTTTTATTCCAAAATCTTGGCTTGTCTTTTCCTTTAAAGTCATCTTTGTTTTCCTTGAATATCTTAATGACTCCTTGTTCAATTAGGACCTTTTCTGTCGCTAAGCCTTTTTCAATGATGTCCTTAAAGGTGGACAAACAAGCTTTTCTTAAATCATAACCAATGTCTTTGTTAACATTCTGGGTGAATATCTCTACCATTTGTTTTTGTGGAATTTCATAAGAGCATCTGTTGGCTAGATTCCTCCATATTTGTAAAAATGATGCAAAATACTCTCCCTCTTTTTGCTTAGTATTGCACAAAGTAGTGACTGAAATGTGTGTCTCTATGTTGTAGGAGAAATGTTGGATAAATGCCTTTGCTAGATCACCCCATGACTTAATACTAGGTGGGAGTTGGGAGAACCATTCCATAGCCTAATCACCTAGGCTTTGTGGGAATAATCTCATCAAATATGTCTCTTCTGCTGCTACCTCAATGCAAGCTGTAAAAAACTGTCTTATGTGTGCCTTAGGATCCCCTTTTCCTCTATACTTATCAAATTTAGGTGTCACAAAGTGTGTAGGAAATGGAGGCATTGGAATGCTCTTGTCAAATGGATAAGGACATATGTCTCTCATTGTGTATGTTGGCTTTGGTGTATTTATGTCCTCCATTTTCTTTTGTAAGTCCCTGATTTGTTGCTCCAAATTGCTCTTAGGTGGAGATCGACTTCTTGGACCATACCCCATGCTTGAGACACCAATTGGAGGAGGAGCATGTTGCATATATGGATGATATTGATCATACACATGTTCATATGGAGGAGGTCTATAGTGATGATGTGTATATGGACCACTTGGTATAGATTCATGTTGAGGAACACCATATCTATTTTTTGCATGTATACCATACTCTACAGGCATGTCATGTTCTAATGTGTTGCCCCCAAATTTGACACAGGGTTTCCTTGTGTCCAAATTTTGAGCATGCCTTTGAATATCCAATTTCTTTGGTGGTTGATCCTTAGCATTGGTATGTGATTGAGCATATCTTTTTGCATAAGATTTCCATAATGGTCTGCGAAGGTGAGTATCATATGCTTGACCATGTGTGTATGAGACCTCTGGTTTTTGAAATAAAGATGATGGTGATTTAGGTACCATATGTGGTCCTCTATTGCCTCCACTATTAGGTCTCCTTTGATCCATGTTGGAGTGAGTTTGTTGCAAAGGCAAATTTTTCATTATTTGAGACGTCAAAATCATGAGGTATCTTGGCTCCACTTTGTGCCATCATTTGTAAGAAGTATTGTCTGTCCCTTCTCATTATTTCCTCAACCAATCGATTGAAATGGAGATTCATAATGGATTCTTCCACATCTGCTGAATGTATGCAAAAGTTGTCCATATTGTCATTGTGTGTAGCATTGTTGTTTGTAGTGTCCATGTTCTCAACATTTGGAATATTTCTATAGGCATCCATGTCAGGTAATGTAGTATGATCAGAATTGAAAAAGATATCATTGTCATACTCATAAGAACTCATGTTTGTGGACTCTTGAGCCTCTTTAGTTTCTCTCCTAGATTTTTGAAGATGGGTTTCAACCATGAACTAGGTATTGACCGAGATGTGTGAGACTAGATGAAAAATGGGAAAAGTATGGAAGACCAAGAGTTGGATGGAATGTAAATGAATCTGAGGTGTACTTGCAATGTCCAAAGTGTAAGACCAAGTATGTATGTAGTAGAGTAGGTGTGACTTCCAAAGAGAGGATAGTTTCTCTTGATGAGGTAAGTTGACCTTGACTCTAAGTAAGACCAAATGAGACCCAAAGGTAAGAAACCTTGATGAGGGACCACTTAGCAAAGTGTTGTTGTATGTAGTGTGTTGACAAAGTATGATGAGGACAAGCAAGTGACCTTTTGACTCAAGTTTAGACAATTGTGAATGTAAAGTGAGATGTGAAGCAATGATGGAATTTGTGAGACCCAAGGACAGGTTGACTGCTAAATGAAACCCTGGAGAAATGACCTAGGAAGCTCAAGAATTCTGAAACTGACTATGTTTGTTTGCTGGACTGTAAAAGTTTTATTTTCAATTCTGAAAACAGACGCGCCTGTATACTTCACAGATGCGGTTTCCTGACACAGACATGGCTCTATTCAACACAGACACATCTCTGAGATTTTTTTGCAAAGTGGAATGTTGATTCTGTAAACACAGACGCGTTTTTGCCCTTCACAGATGTGGTTATACAACACAGACACATTTCTACAAAATTTGTGCAATTTTTTTCCAATCTGTGAAGTTGTTTTGTTGTGACCAAATCTGACTCTTTGACAGTTTTTCGTGATAAGAGGACATAGTGTTGATGAAGACCCAATGTTTGCAAGTGTCTAGACTCAAAATGACTCCAAGAAAAGTGTGTTGTTTGATGTAAAAATGTTTTGCATACACTTGAAGACACAAAAGACACAATGTTTTGCTGTTTGGTCTTGAATGTTTTGAATGTTTAAAATAAGTCAAGCACAATTCTTATGGCTGGCCAAGACAATAGTTGTTGATCCCACATGGGGTTTTACCCCCGAGGCTACACTATTCAGAGCGGATACTTAGATGCTTGACCTCACTGGCTCCACCCTCGGCACTCACTTCTCAGGTCAGCCAAGCATCAGTCCCCATGAAAACTCCCCATGGTGAACTTTGTATCTCTACTAAGAACCATATGTGTGTGGGCCACTACCAGAGGTCCGACCTCCTGCCCCAACAACTAGAAGGATTTGGGCTTCTAAAACAAAAAGGTGCTAGTAAGGGCATCCGCTCGTGTGGCCATACATGTGGCACTTTTAGCTTTGTAAATACAGAAGGCTCCCAGCCGGTAGGGGTTATGCCCTACAACTGATCAAATAAATTTGATCAAACGGGTTTATGGGGAGACATAGTGTCAGTATGAACTAATCAGCACATGTTATCCATAGTTTTCACCATGAATACAGTTGTTTATAGTGGTTCGGAAGAGGTGGGTTTTCCTCGCTACCACTTGGGTCGTTCTCTTCTCACTAGTAGTCCTAATGACCACACAGGAAGACAGGCCCTCTAAAGATTAAACAAAAAGAGCCTATTGCTCAAGACACAAAAGACAATGATTCAATTTTAGTGCACCAATTGAAGTGTTTGCTAGTCTATGAAAACAAGGCACACAATAAAAATCCAAAAACCCTTGCCAAGGACCTGCAACAAAGAGTTGTTAGTAGTTTGGATTGTTTCAAATAATTACCCCTTCCTGCAAGCACACAAGTTAGGTAGATTTTAAAACCAAAAGGACTTTGTGAAAATAGGGGCCTTCAACAAAATGATTTTGCTTTCAAGACAAGCTGCACCAATTTTGTTAGCTAGATCTGAAGATGTTAGCTCAAAATAAACTGGATCTGAAACATTAAATGGAAGACAAAATGGCGAAAAATGAAAACCTAAATTTTATTTTATTTTTTTTTGAAAACACAGACGCGATTTTACCTTACATAGACACGATTCCACCCTACACAGACGCGATTCCACAACACAGATGCGTTTTAACACCTCACAGACACATTTCTGCAAAAAAAATGCAAAACAGAAAATCCTGCAGAGGACAGACGCGAGTAAAATGATCACAGACGCGACTAGATCTCACAGACGCGATTAAATTGCCCATAGATGCGATTCCACAATATAGACGCGTTTCTGCAAAAAAAAATGCAAAACAGAAAATCTTGCAAGACACAGACGCGATTAAAATGATCACAAACACGATTAGATCTCATAGACGCGATTAAAGTGCCCACAGACGTGCCTATAATGAAAACCTGCAATTTGAAAAATGAAAATACTGCCAGAAACATAGACGTGGTTTAGAGGTTCACAGATGCGATTCGGGAACACAGACGTGATCCAAAAGTGCACAGACGTGATAGAAAGCCAAAAACACGATCCGAAAGTATGCAGATGAAATATCAAAATGTTGTCAAAAAATGTCAGATCTGCAACTTCAAAACACAAAATTTGCAACAAGGATGTTAAATGCAAAAGGGACAAGAGTCCCACCGGGTGTGCCAAAATGTATATGGTGAAAATGGATAACAATAATAATGATATTAAAAGGCTAAATGAATTCAACCACAAAACCCTAGCCTAACAACAACAAAGATCCACCATAACATATGACGATTACCTAAGACAATGCAAATCAAATGAAATCACAAAGATTATACCATCACATGTCCAATAGGGTTTGGATCTCCATTCTTCCTATCTCCATTGATCTTGCTTGATATATTTGCTCTCAGATTTTATGTGCACAAGAGCTCAACAAAGAATGGAATGTGGTTGCAAGTAGGATCGTAATGTAGTCAATTGCATAAAATGATTCATTAGAATGAATGATTAGGGTTTGATAATGAAGGAAGCATCTCCTTATATAGAAGACACAATAAGAAATGGAGGGATAAGATTGAGAGGTGTAAAAGGAGGTCGGCTAAGATTAGATGGTAGGTAAAAGAAATAATAAAATAATGAAAGGGGTAGGTAGTGTATGAATTAAGAGATGAATGACATGTGCCATGAGTAGAAAAGGTTAATGAATTAATTAAATAAATAAAGATTTATTTAATTAATAGAAGAAATGAGATCAATTGAATAAATAAGATATTTATTTAATTTAGGAAAAGAGTAATTTAAATAAATAAATATATTTATTTAAATGAGAAATAAGGCTAGAAGAGGATAAATGAATTAATTAAATAAATAAAGATTTATTTAATTAATAGAAGAATTAGGCTTAGATAATTAAATAAATAAAAATATTTATTTAATTAGACATGACAATTTTAGGTGTCTACAGTATGTTTTCTTTCTTCCTCCAACACATGAACATTTCCACTAGTCTCACCAATATACAAATTTTTATTTACATTTTTCAGAGGAGCTGATAAGTACTTTACAACCTCCAAAGAAACTTGACTTGCAATATCATCATTTTGTCTAATAACTCATTTGATGTCATTTGAATTTCCGCCCATTATTAGATTTAGCGTCTCATTTTTTCTAAAGTTTGCATTGAGAGTAAGTTGAATCTTTCGTCTAGCATCTTCAAACAAAGGACTACAAACTTTATCAATAGCAACAATCCAAATATCATTTTCTTTTTTAATAGCCTTGCTTCCTTTCTTTGTTAATTCCTCATATAAACTAATAAGGATCGAATCTTGAATATCACATAAATTTTTATTACAGATAATCAAATATCTTACCACTATGTATTCTCAATTACTTCTCTATCTATAGGTTGAGCTTCATCATAGACATCTATAGCATAATTTATAGACTCATTTTCATACATAGAATTGACAAGACTATCCATATTAAAAGACATGGTTCTACCTTTTGTTCCTTCTACTTTTCATCTTTCTTTTGACTTGACTTCTTTTGATCACTTTTCTTCAGTTCAACAACAAATTGGATTCTAGTCTTCTTGGCAGGACGACAACATCATTTTCTTCAATGTACTCCATTTTAGTCGTTTTGGTCTTTGCATTGATGACCAATTTCTCCTTTTTTCCTCTTCACCGCTATTAAAATTAACTTCCTCAACTTCCTAAACATTGAGTTTTCTTTAAGATTTATCTTTCTTCCTTTGGGTCTTTCTCTCACTCGATGCGAATAAAGAAAGAGTTATGGGGGAATTCTATATCACCTGGGGTGATGCAAAAGATTATCTAGTCGATCTCTACCCATAGACATCTACAACTCTAGGCAACCCTATGTCATGATATATTTTTTTTCATTATTTTATCTTTTCCCTTCTTGGACCTGTCCTCTCTCAAACTAGCTTCTAGGTCTTCAATAGTCCCAAAGAATAGTTCATTGGGATCCTTACCTAGATTAATAATCTCAGAATTTTTTTATTCAGCCAACCCTACAGAAACTTCGTAAGGAAACTCTAGAATCCAAATTGATCCTTGTTTCAACAACCATAATATAACAATTATCTCTATTGACTGAGAAGGTAAATACCTCTTTATATTTAAGAACCAAATCTGGAGGAAACCTATATATTTCCTATATATTTTCTTTAAAGTCAACAAACCATCCACCAATATAGGACTGATTATCGAAATGTTTTATGTATAACCCTATCAGCACTCTGATAGGTGTGGATTTTTCCATAACATAATTTTCCCTTCCAAGAAGCTCATTCAAGTACATGAATGCAAAACAAAATATCAAAGAACCAAACTTGAGCAGGTAATTACTCTCTCTTTTTTAGATCCAAATTCTCCATTAACTATCCAAGCATGAATTTGCTTAGATCAAATTATTCTCCACACACAATCATCCAAAAAATAGTGTGAATAGAAATCATAGTCACGATGCCTTAATTGTTCTAGAATTAAATTCTATACACAAGAACCTTGGATACATATTTGACTCTAGGGTCAACAATATCTTCAATTGTCATGGCTCTCCCATGCCACTTAGCACCTGCCATCTCAGGTACTATATCATTTTGCTAGAATGATGCCCATCTTGTAAAAGACATTTAATTTCCTAACATCCTTCTTTATAATCTTGTAGGGTTTATATAGGTATGTTGTTTCCATGAATTCTACTTAAAATAACCCTTATCCATCTAGAATCACAAGAAAAATTAGGAAAAACCCTCTGAATGACTAACCCTAACTCGGTGATGTTCTTGTACTCACTTTTGAGAGAGATTCCATTGTTTTTTTATATTTTCTTCCAGAGATCATTAAATCTTGCATGGCTCACCTCTCTAATTTCTACATGAATGTAAGATTGAACATCCTTTGTATATAAATAGTGAATTTACACACTTGAAAATGCACCTTCCCTATCCTTTACTGTTGCAACAAATGGTTATGACTTAAACACCGATCATGGCTTGAGATCGGCATCGACAACAACCAAAATCGACATCATATCTACAACTAGGATTTACTTCTTTTAAAAAAAAAGTGTACACTAACACTTATTCACACTAAAGCTATCCAAATTATCAAGCTGCAAGTGATCAAATAAGCCCGAAAAACCAATATATTCATTTTGTTGATGTATTGTCAATCATAAATGCACAAAACCCATAAAGTTAATAAATGACTTATGCCAACTACAGACCTAACAAAGCATTCAAAAATCACTAGAAAATTCTTTTTGAGCACTACAATGCTAAAAACACTCTTCAACATCAAACAAAATAGGGGTTCATATGATATTTCTTCAAATCTCCCCCTTAGACCTTTTTGTCGGATTAGTTTCCAAAAGAGGGCTCAACATCTTGAATGCATGTAGATCCATTTTCAACCTTTTCTTTAGTCTTGTCATCTGATTTCTTCACCCAAGTCATCTTAATTTTCTATCTTTCTAGATTGGTATCAATTTTATTTGTCAGACCATTAGATTTGTGTGCTTTTCTTTTGTAATGTGACCCTTCTTGTTACAATTATATCATACCGAACCTCTCTAATACTTTCCACCATCCATTTTATTATATTTGAACCTTTTGTTTGACCTACATTCACTAGATTTGTGTCCATGTGTATTGCAATCAAAGCATACTCAATTGAAGGAATGAGAATGATTCCAATTGATGTATTCATTCCTCATCATCCTACTTCAACATTCAGTGGCCCTATGCCCAACCTTATTTCAAGAGTAGAATCTTATGTTAATTGATTGATTTCTAATATGACTTCTACATTCACTAGCTCTATGTGCAAATATATTACTTGAAAAATAAATTTCCATTAAAACAATAGCTTGATCTAGTCTAAGAGAATATTTTTTTCATTCTTCTTGTTGTTTTTCGGACTAGAATGAAACTAGCATCCTCAACCTTCTCTTTTCCTTTGGTATTTTTGTCTTTCTTATAACCAAGTCCATCCTTGTTATTATTATTCTTTTGAGCACTAGGTATAGTATCGATCATTTCGCTTCCTCCTTTCAACTTTAAACCTTTATCAATTTGTTCCTTCACCTCCTTCATTTCCTTCCTTAGTTTATTCATTTCCTTTTCAAGTCTCGAATATTCCTCTATTTTGTTATTCATTTTTGTATCAATATCATCCATCACTTTTCTTCCTTAATCAAGAAGCTTTGAGGAAATAGGCAATTTTGTCTTTATCCTTTTTGCATATGAATCCGCTCTCATCTAGATTGGTCAAAGTGGATCTCAAATCTCTTTCCATATCAACAACACCTTCAGTATCTAAGTTATGACAATTCTTAGTATCCATATCAATGATTGAAAAAAAAGGTTTTCAAACGCTGAACCTACCTCAGTACATTCCTATTACACCACTCTCACACTATATGTCTTCTTATCACAACAACATTGTGCATTCCTATTACACCAATTGTATGTTTCATGAGGTTGGCTAAAAAATATGTAACGTGTGAATTACCATTAGACTAAAAAAAATCAATTCCACCAAGCTGAAACACAAAAAATGTGTAAACTAAACACTTCATGAACTACAAGAGATCTATCCATTTTGTATGCTACCAAATATGTGCAAACACCTTTAAGGGATATGTATCTATAAACTAACCCTTAATCAAGACCGAAATATAATCACCATGTATTTTGAAAACACATCAAGCTAATCTTACTGAACATTCTGAATCACACTAGATATAATATGATCATCCAGACAATATCTAACCCATATATACATAAACTGTATATAATAAAACCAGGTTGAGCGATACTAGACTACTTCCAAACTTGAGAGTTGACATTAGTGACAAGGTGGGGGTATATTGCAACAAAGTATTTCATAAGTAATAGGGTTGCATCCTTCCAAAAATTAGGGAGGTCCTCTCTGTTATACCTTCTGTTCAACCTCAAAACCCATTTTTTGAGCTTGAAAAATATATTAAACTCATCCTTATGGGATTCTTTTGGTTTTTTAAAAAAAATTATTCCCTCTTGTGTTAAACCAATGATAGCAACGATCATGTTTGGTTAGATTTTGAAAGTAACTCCCCCAGTTTTCACATCACCTTTTTCCCATGACTGAGAATTTTTTTTGAGAGCTCAAGATCAAAACCCTACATGTCTTCCACATAGCTTTCAAAGTTCCCCTTGACCACTTTCTATCATAACTTGACATTATTTTTAAAATCATCACAACTATCTAGTTTAGTTTCTATGAGGTCACCTCCCATCATTATCATTGAGAGATTAGAAGTAAAAACTAGTTGGGGAGAGCAAAAAATAGTAGTATGAAGGAAATAGCACTTCCAAGGGTTGGGGAAAGTGACACTATTGTTTGAAAGAGATGTCTTCCACCAATACGATAAAGGACTAGAAAAAAGGGCGGTGATGGTAATAAAAAATGCAATCCTTGGATTATACTCCATCATGAGTCTTTATGTCCTCAAAGATAGCAACAAAAACAATATTTTGGATATCATATATACCCGTCCATATTTTCAAATGGTTGAAAAATAGGCCCAATAAGGTCAGGCTATTTGCAACTTTATTTCCTTCCCTCCTTATATGATAAACATGTATGTGGTTCATCCCATAAATAAGGTCCCAATATTTGGCAACAAGGCTTTCACACTTCTAGTCGGGTTTGGCTTCACTTTTTAGCATTAAGATAGTATTTTTTAAATTACCTTTTGTATCATCCTAGAATGTACTCTCTTACAATTTAGACCATGTTTAGGGCTCTCACCTTACCGCATGTATCTCCACGCTTGACAAAGACCTATTTATGCCCCCACCATTCAATAATGGCCATATTATATCATTTTATCTTGTTGGTCCCTTAATCTTGGTCCAATTATGGGGTAGGACTAGGGTGTTGGTCCTCACTAGGACCATGGCACCATGCCATGGTCCTCCCTAATTGGAGCCCATATTTGAACCATTTTCCGTATCCAAATTTTGGGCAGGAATCCCCCCTATGTCGTCCTATGTAAGAAAATTAATATAATTAACGAGGAGAAAGTGCATAGGGAGGTCTTCCCCTCTCATTTGGACACAAGAGGCATAAGTGGATAATTGGGATAATCATTTTAAATTCCCTTTAAGCATATAAAGTCTTCCTTTATCATTCCACACATCATAAAATTGGGCCCTTTACCCTAAGTGTACTCCTTTTTGTTCCTCCAATTAATTAATTCATCAAAAGCCCTAATTATGTCCTATTTTCAACCTTCAAGGCCCGATTTCACATATCTAAACATCTTTAATCATGAATACAATTTGGGGATCACCTTATAATAACAATACCTTTCATCCCTAAAAATTGGAAAAACATTGGCTGAACTGACGTGAATCACATCAGTTCCTACTTTTTCTCCTTGAATTTGAGGATCATGATTTGGTGGTATTATAATGTTCAAACCTGACTTGGTGTCAAAATATATCATTTCTCGGTTTATCTATGATAAAAGAAAGCAATGTTAGGGTTTTGTACATATAGCCTTTCCTTTCCTCATTTGAGGGATCAACAATCCATCATCCAATTAACCCAATCCATAAGAAAGAAATGAAAGGAGCCTCTTGTGAAGTACAAGTCCAGGTCATGTGAAGTCTTCTCAAGCATTCATCAATTCTACATCAACCATTTTCATTCAATCATTATGGAGAAACTTTACATTATTCATTTGCAAACATATGTGTGTGTTAGGGTTTTGTTTGTTAGTCCCAACCAGTGTTGAGAAGGGAGGGGTGAATCAACACTTGATCAGTTTTTCATAATTAAAACTTTTAACTCTAATCTGCATTTATTGAATATTCATCAATATACCTAATCACTGAAGTATAATATGCATGCATGAAAAGTTGACAGTGACAAAAAGATTTATCTTGTGGAAACCCAAATGGGAGAAAACCAAGGTGTGAGTAGAAACTCACAAAATTTTTCCTCTTCTGGAGTACGCCCGATGAGGAGCCATCCCTGTTAGGAGATTACAAACACACTTGTTAGGTGCCACCTGGTTAAGGGATTTTGTTTAAGGCTGGTTAGTGCCTTTATCCTATTAAAGGTAGCCTGATTAAAGGACTTAAGAACATCAATTAAGATGTCACTTGGTTAAGGGATTTTGCAAAAGGGACCTGTTAAAGTCCACCCGATTAAGGGATTTAAGTTTCAATGGCTATAAATCAATAAATGGATGATCTGTCGACTTAGCTACTGATAGCTTGATTAGATTACAAAGAGAATCACACTCTATCCACACCAATTGTGCCTCCTCTGTACAAAACTAGTTTTCTTCTTCGGCTTTGCACTCTGCCGGTCCTTTGACCTTCGGCTCTGTACTCTATCAGTCCTCTAACCTTTGACTTTGTACTCTCCAAGATCTCTATCTCTTGTCTCTACACTCAATTGGTCTACCTCAAACACCCTATGCTCTGTTAAATCCTTTTAGCACTTCCTCTCACTCTGCTCTTCACTTTGGATCACCTTCTACAAGATCTCCTTTTTGCAAATTTTATGATCAAGTCTTTTTGAATGAACTCAAAAATACTTTATACATTTTTTGCCAACACCTTCAAGTCTTCCCTCTATCAAAGAAATTACATATTTCAGAACATTTCAAATTTAAAAATCTCCCACTCTTTCTCTGCGTGCCCTGCAATAATTCCACCAATTGTCCAACTAATTCTACCACCACATCCCCTAAAAATAGTAACTTCTGGGTCGAGTTTAGTCATTAAGGTGAGAACCAAAAAAGATGTAGGTAATCATGGCTTGATTGCATGATAACTAAAGTTGACCTAACCGAATTATGATTTGGCATAGACACAAGCTCACCAAACTCACCAACTCACCTTTTTCTACCGCAACTGAAAAATGGATCACTGCTCTAAGATTTATGGTGATCAGTTATCTTCTTTTTGTCATACTGATGTACTGGTAAGTCACAACACTTCTATAAGACGAGTTCATCCATTGATTTCCACTTTGCGATCCTACCATCGAGTCTCTTTCTATGTTTGCCAATGAGATTCTTATTTGTATACAACCTCAGACCTTCTTGCCTAATTCACCTTTTGTGACTTCATCATCATCAGACTGGCCTCAACACCGATCTTCTTGAGTGACAAACTGGTTAGCTTAATCTATCTTCCTTTGAGCTGATTGAACTTTGGCCATCTGTCTCTTATGTTGTTTTCATGTGTTTACAAGTGTTCACCTTTTCTTGCTGAAATAGACCACTCTATTGATACCACTTCACTGGTCAGTGTTAGACATCAATGACAAATCTTAGTTCATATTTTGGTTCTCAAGATTGACCAGTTTTGTCAATACCAACAATCTCCCCCTTTGGCATTGATGGCAACACTTCAAAATCTGTCTTATAAGTTTCATTTCAGTACCACTCATTACTTCTTCCCTGAGAAATGAATATCTCCCCCTAACACTGGTAAAACTTTGTTTTAGCAACTTGTAACTTCATCTCAACCACTACTTACCAATGCTTAAGATATTATAATCATATCTCCCCCTTTGAAAACAATGCCAAAGATTCATTTCATACACTTACAAGACCACTCCCCCTAACTGGAGTAGTTCACATTTATCAATCTAGTCTTTGAAAAAAATTGAAATCATACCAAATTGATATAGAGCCCTTTTTTCTTACTTTACTGCAGGTAGGGGCATCACCCCCAACTTACCTCTAAGATATTCAAAGGTGTCCTTCTATAGTGGGTTGGTGAAGATATCAGCCATCTACTCTTTTGTTGGGATATACTCCAACATCACTTCCTTTTCCTGAACTTGTTCCCTTAGATAGTGATATTTGATAGCTATATGCTTCATTTTGGAATGCATCACCGGATTCTTGGATATGTCAATGGCACTGGTGTTGTTACAATGAATCACTACTAGTCCAATCACCTTTTCTTGGATACCTTCCAACAATTTCTTGATCCAAACTATCTATGTGCAGTTGATTGTAGTAGCTACATACTCGGCCTTGACTGTAAATTAAGATATGCAATTTTGTTTCTTTCTTGTCCAAGATACAATCCTATCTCCAAGAAATAATCCACCTCCACTAGTGCTCTTTCTATCATCAATGTTCCCTGCCCACTAAAGACACTTAATTGAAGTCTCCCTTATGTGGATACCAGAGACCATACTCATCAATTTCCTTGAGGTATCTAAATATTCTCGTCTTCCACCATGTGAGTCTCTTTTGGATTTGTTGAGAATCTAGAAACCAAGCCAACAACTTGTGCTATGTCCAATCAACTATGGACTGCATACTGCAACTTACCAATCATGGACCGGTAAAGAGTCTCATTAACTTCTTCATCTTCATCATATTTAGAGAGCTTACAACCTATACCATTGGAGTTCCAATAGGTTTGCAATCTTCCATTCCAAGTTTTTAGAATTTCCCTTATGTACTTAGTCTAACTGATGAAAATGCCATTCTTTGGCTATGAGACTTGCAAGCCAATAATAAACTTTATCTCACCAATCATGGACATCTCAAATTCTTGCTTCATTTGTTTTGCAAAGCTTCTGATCATCTCATCATCTCCTCCAAAAATGATGTCATCTACAAAGATCTCAGCAATTAGATGTTTTCTTTCAGCGCCACTCTTCAAATACAGGTTACTATTATCACTGGTTCTTTTAAAACCTATGCTTAGCAGATATGAGTCCAACCTCTCATACTGAGCTCTTGGTGCTTGTTTCAACCCATATAGAGCCTTCTGCAACCTCCATACCATATTTCTTTCATATTCAGATGCAAACCCTTATGGTTGCTCTATGTATAATTCTTCCTCTAACACACCATTTAAGAATGCCGATTTGACATCCATTTGATAAACTTTAAGAATTTTGTAAGCAACATAGGCCAGCAAAATTTTGACCCCTTCCAGCTTGGCCACTAGTGAAAAGGTTTCTCCATAGTCCAAACCTTCTTCTTGAGCATAGCCCTTACAGACTAATCTTGTTTTGTTTCTTATCACTTTACCAGTTTCATCTATTTTATTTTTGAACACCCACTTAGTGCCTATCACATTTTTGTTTTCTGGTCTGGGCACTAGAGTCCATGTATCATTTTTCTCAATTTGCTCTACTTCTTCTTCCATGGATTTGACCCAATCATCATCTTTTAGAGCCTCCTTTGATTTTTTGGGCTCAAATATGGAGAGCATACAAGCATTCTCTCTTGTTCTTCTTCTAGTTAGAACTCTTGCATCTTTGTCATCAATGATATTTTCTATAGAGTGATTGTTTCTAACATACTTAGCCAATACCAGTTCACTTCTTGGAGCTTCTTCTACCAATTGTGTAGGTTCTACTTCATAGGCTTCTACATTTGCCACTTCAATGGGATCTTTTTTAGTAGGTTCCATTGGTACATTGTAGTTGAACCCTTTATATTTCTCTGGTTCACTATTACTATCCTATTCATTTTTCTCAGAGTACTCATCTACTCTGACATTTGCACTTTCTACAATCTTACCGGTCCTTTTGTTCAAACATTGGTATGCCTTACTCTTTGTGGAGTAACCTAAGAAGGTCCCTTCATCACTCTTGGGATAAAATTTTCTAGTATACTCATCCCTCTTGATATAGCATCTACTTCCAAATACTTTGAAATAACAAACATTAGGTGAATATCCACACCATAAGTCATAGGGAGTTTTATTTGTCCCTTTCTTTACCTAAATCCGGTTCAAAGTGTATACAGTAGTGCTTATTGCTTCTCTCTAGAAAATATGTGGAATGTCCTTCTATATCATCAGAGTCCTTGCACAATCAATAAGAGTTTTGTTTCTTCTTTCAACAACCCCATTCTGCTGAGGTGTTCTGGGTCCAGACATTTGTCTCATAATCCCCTATTCCTCGCAGTAATTCATGAACTCTTAAGAGGTGAACTCTCCTCCTCTATCTGATCTCAGACACTTTAGATTATTACTGGTTCCTATTTCTACTTGAGCCTTAAATAATTTAAGCATGTGAAAGGCTTCATATTTTTCCTTCAAGAAGACAGCCCATATCATTCTTGAGAAGTCATCCACAAACAACATAAAATACCGATCTCCATAGAAACTCTTGGTTCTGATGGGACTGCATAGGTCTATATGAACTAAGTTGAGCACATTTTCAGCTGAAATATATTTGTTGCTGAAACTTGACTCATTCAACTTTCCTAGTTGACACTCTTTGCACATAACATTTTCAGGTTATACTATTTTAGGCATATCTCTGACAGACTTTGTCTTACTTACTTTTGCTATGCTATCAAAGTTAAAATGACAAAGTCTTTTGTGCCACAACCAAGTGTCTTCTACCTTATATATTAGACAACCACCTATGGTAGTGGCTAGGTGAAACAAATTGCCTCTTGATTGTTTACCAGTAGCAATCAGACTTCCTGATTTATCATTTATTTTACATATTCTTTCATTGAATTCTAACTGGTAACCCTTGTTGTTAAGTTGTGCAACACTTAACAAACTATATTTTAGCCCTTCTACCCAATATACATCATCACAATTTGTTTTATCATTCAAGACTATAGATCCCTTACCTTTTACTACACAAGGAGCATCATTGCTGAATCTCACAGTTCCTCCATTGCAATCCTCCATGCTGAGGAATTTGTTTTTGTCACCGGTCATGTGGTGAGTGAAACCACTATCAATCACCCATTCTCCACACTAATTTATACTAGAAATCAATGCCATATCTCCTTACTTTATGCTATCCTCCTTGACTACCACTAATGTAATTCCATCTCCATCAGATCCTTTTGATTCTTCATCAGTGACTCCTTCTGCAAGATAACATTTCTTCTTGCTCTTGTCCCTATAGCTTTTGAAATTATCCTTCTAGTCTCTATCATTGTCAGGACATCTTGAAGCAATATGACCTATCTTATTACAAGAGAAGCACTTTAGGGGTAATTTACCTTTATACTTTCCTTTTCCTCTTGGTAATCTTCTTACCAATAGAGCTTCAATTTCATCTTGCTCATGTTCCTCAGATAACAGGTTGTCACTCTCATGTGAATGACCAGTTCTCGTAGTAGAACTACTTTCGGTTTCTTTCTTTCTCCTTGTTGGTGCATGCATCATGGAGGCTTTGAAAGAAGTATCAATCTTTGGTATGCTATTGTCATAATTGCTCAGTTCAAAACCAGTCAACTTACTGATCAGTGAGTCAAGAGATACATTAACTATTCCGAAGGATCCGAGTTCCTAGATAGTAGAAACCCATATGGCATATTGTGGTAGCAAGGATCTCAGGATTTTTCTAACCTCATCATCCTCCTCAAGCTTCCCTCCAACACTTTTAATGGAGTTTACTACATCCTTTAATCTCTTGCTATATTGCTCTATGTTTTCTCCTTCCTGCATCCTCATCTCATCATATTTTCCTCTCAAGCTATCTACTTTAGATTTTTGAACATGAGGATCTCCCCCATAGACTATCTTCAGCTTATTCCATATATGAAAAGTTGTTTTCAAATCCTGAACCTCAGTAAATTCATTATTAGAAAGAGTACTAACAATCAAATCCATAGCAGCAGTATTATCTTGGCTTTCCTTGATCTGATCTGGAGTGAGAGTCCCTAAAGGTTCAATATACTCTGTGATTACATGATTCCAGTAATGTTCTCTTAGGGATCTTAGATAAAGTTTCATTCTTCTGCACCATAATGTGTAATTCTCCTTAGAGAACTTAGAACCCTCCTTTCACATCATCTTGGATCTTTCCTTAAGCTGATTAAGATTCTTCTTATTCTAAGGTCCTAATTCTCTGATACCAATTGTTAGTCCCAACCAGTGCTGAGAGGGGAGGGGTGAATCATCACTTGATCAGTTTTTCACAATTAAAATTTTTAACTCTAATATGTATTTATTTAATATTAATCAATATACTTAATCACTGAAGTAGAATATACATGCATGAAAAGTTGATAGTGACAGCAAGATTTATCTCGTCAAAACCCAAATGGGAGAAAACCATGGTGTGAGTATGAACTCACAAAATTTGTACTCTTTTAGAGTACGCCCGATGAGGAGCCATCCTTGCTTGGATATTACAAAGACACTTGTTAGGTGCCACCCAGTTAAAGCATTTTGTTTAAGGTCAGTTAGTGCCTTTACCTTATTAAAGGTAGCCTGATTAAAGGACTTAAGAACTTCAATTAAGATGTCACCTGATTAAGGGATTTAAGTTGCAATGGTTAGAAAGCAACAAATGGATGATCTGTTGACTTAGCTACTGATAGCTTCATTAGATCATAAAGAGAATCACACTCTACCCACACTAATTGTGCCTACTCTGCACAACACCAATTTTCTTCTTCAACTCTGCAATTTGTCAGTCCTCTGACCTTTGACTCTGTACTTTTCCATTCATCTGACCTTTGGCTCTATACTCTATCAGTTCTCTGTCTCTTAGCTCTGCACTCAGCCGGTCTACCTTAAACACCCTCTACTCTTCTAAATCCTTTTAGCGCTTTCTCTCACTCTTCTCTTCACTTTGGATTGCCTTCTACAAGATCTTCTTTTTGTAAATTTTACGATCAAGTCTTTCTCAATGAACTCAAAAATACTTTATAAATTTTATGCCGACACCTTCAGGTGTTCCCTCAATCAAGGAAATCACATATTTTGAAAGATTTCAAATTCAAAAATCTCCCACTCTTTCTCTGTGTGCCCTGCAACAATTCCACCAATTGTCCAACTAATTTTGGCACCGCATCCCCTAAAAATACTAACTTCTGGGTCGAGTTTAGTCATTAAATTGAGAGCCAAAAAATTCGCAGATAATCATGGCTTGAATGCATTATAACTAAAGTTGACCTCATCGACTTGTGATTTGGGATAGACACAAACTCACCAACTCACCTTTTGGCACTGCTTTGAGATATATGGTGATCGCCTATCATATTTTTGTCATACTGGTGTACCAGTAAGTCACTGTGCTCCTATAATATCAGTTCATCATTTGATTGTTGGTTTGTGGTGCTATCATCAAGTCTCTTTCTATGTTTGCCAATGAGGTTCCAGTTTGTATACAACCTCAACCCTTCTTGCCTAATTCACCTTTTGTGACTTCATCATTATCAGACAGGCCTCAACACCAATCTTCTTGAGTGATAGAGCGGTTAGCTTAATCTATCTTCCCTTGAGTTGATTGAACTTTGGCCATTTGTCTCTTATGTTGTTTTCATGTTTTTACAAGTGTTCACCTTCGCTTTCTGAAATACACCACTCTACCAATACCACTTCAACGGAGTGTTAGACATTAATGACAAATCTTAGTTCATATACCAGTTCTTGGGATTGGCCAATTTTGTCAATGCCAACATTGTTATGGTCATAGCATTTCATAAAACATACGTGAGTACATTCAAGAAGCAAAGCATCATCGTTAGTGATTGTAGATCTTAGGTATACCTTCCATTATTTATTTCAAGCAGTTGTAATATTTTATTCAAGGTTAATTCCAAACTAGGGTTTGACATAGGAAAGCCCTATTCCCAACCCCTTTTCTCTTCTTTCTATGTGTAGGAAACATGCATGGAGTTGTACTCTTCAGATTAAGCTTTATTCATAGAGATGAATCATCCCCCTTTGGCATGCGAAAATTTTAGAGGATTGATATGATGTGCCATGGTCCCAACACTTTTTGGGAAATTTCAAGGAGCAAGTCCGATTAAGCTTACATTACTTGGATCCAACTGGGTGCAAAAATCCCACATCCGTAGCTTGCTATTTTCATGCTTTTACCTCCATGTTTTTAGCATTTTACCTAATTTCCAAACTTCAACTTACAAAAGAGGAAGATACATTTAATCAAAGCATTCAGTCTTCATTTGATTTATGACTAGATCTAGTGAATTCCTCATCCTCTTTTAAATGTAAAGTCACTAAGTGAAAAATATAGTGGCTTCCATTCCTTGGGTGGAAACCCTAGTTCCACATTACATTTAGGTGAACCTGACTCCTTACACCTTCAATTCTAATTTTTGTTCTCAGATCTGAGTGTTTATGCAGTTTAAAATTCAAATTTTCATTTACAAGTTTGATTTCCATGAAAATTTCAAAGGTTTAGAGGTTAAATTCATTAAAACCCTAATTTTTAAATTCAAAATTGAACTTGTATTTTTCTTAATTTAAAATAATTATTTTAGATCTGAGTGCTTTTCATATTTCACAATTCAAAATTTTATTTGCAAGTTTAATTTCCCAATTAAATTTTAAAATTAAGTGGTTTATTTTAAAAACCCTAGTTTTTAAATTTAAAATTAAGCTTGTGATTGGTTTAAATTATGAATTAATTATTTAAGATTGGTGGTAATTCAAATTCAAATTTTAAATCCTAGATCTCATTGCAAATTAAATTTCAAAACTAAGTAGTTCACTAAAAGGACCCTAATTTTTAAATTAATCTTGTGCATTTCCTAATTTTGCATTAATTTTCAAAATTTCAATCTTAGTGTTAGACACAATGTACCACTGAGAGGGGGGTGAATCAGTGGTTCTCAAAGTTTTCCCTTTGACTATCCTAGGTGAGCATATCGGTTAATAGATTTGACTCAATGCAGACTTACCAGTTAGTGGGGAGACTAATCATAAATGCATTCACACATAAAGGGCCATCACATAACACCAGCATATACGAGGAAAACCCAAGATGGGAGAAACCTTGATGAGAAATGTTGTTGGAGACTACTACTCCAATCCAGAATCACAATGAATCTCTAAATACAATATTTAGGGAACCAACCCAAAGGAGCACCAACCCTTGATTTTAGGGCACCAACCCCCAATTTTAGAACACCAACCCAAGGCATACCAACCCCTGATTTTAGGGCACCAACCCAAGGAGATACAACCCTTGCACTGAGCTCCAACTTAGTGATTACAAAACATATTAATTTACAAGTTAGTAGCCTTGTTACAAATGTATTTTGTAACACTTCTTCAAATCTCTCTGTTGGATCTCTTGTCCAGTTCATTGTCGGTTCACTTTTTTGGTTGCCTCTTCTCTCTGCTACTCTTCACCAGTACTACACTCTATCGATTCTATTCCTTGCTCCTCTATAGTTTCCTTCACTTCTTCTCTATTGGTATGGTCACTATCGGTTCTGCACTTCTACCAGTTGAACACTTCAACCTTGTTCTCCCTCACACTCAGTCTCTTCTATATCTCATTGATGAGAACTTGACTGATTTATCTTACATGGAACTACTTTTTCTCATCCATCAGAAATATTCTCTCCTTTAGCATCTCACTTCAATGATTTTGGCTTGCATATTTATAGCCTTGTTTTACCGCCAAAAGCCAATTCAAATTTAGGCGGTTAAGGTTTCTTCCACTGATCACAGGGCACATTGAATCCAATCAAATTTCATTCGATCTGATCTCCAATATAACTACCTGCACAACACTATCATTATTGTTGGTGTTGGAAATAAGCCACACCCAGACCAATGATGGACTTGTCCAAGAGGTGCTAGTAGCTCAGTGGTAGAGCACTCCAGCAGTGTATGGAAGGTCCTAGGTTTGATTCCTAGCTGGTCCATGTCTCAACATGGTATCAGAGCTAGGTCTAGGATAGGAGCCCCAAGCACATGAGAGGTGTGGCTTAAGGGGGGGTGTTGGTATTGGAAATAAGCCACACCCAAACTAATGATGGACTGGTTCAAGAGGGGCAAGTAGCTCAATGGTAGAGCACTCCAGCATCTTATGGAAGGTCCTAGGTTCAAGTCCTAGCTGGTACATGTCTCAACAATTATCGTGCCTTCCAAAACATGTTTGCTATATTTAGAAAACATAGTCAGTCAGTTGGCGAGACACAACACCAATCACCGTTAATGGTTCATAGATTTCATCGCCAACCTCATCCTGCACCTGGGCACTCTGCATCGATCATCTTAGTTTGACCTTCCTTGATTCGCACACCCTTGCAAAATTTATGCAACACTTTCCATGATTTACAGGGTCTACAATTAATGCCAACCAACTCTATAACAACCTCATCGATACAAACTCCATCTACCGCTACATGCTTGTCCGCCAAATTGACTCCAAGTCAAACCATTGTCGACATCCACCTTAGCACACTATTTATGTCAGTTTAGACTTAGTCATTGACCACACACATAACTGGTACACACATATTGGTTCAATAACCCTACCAACAGAAATCACCTTGCCGGTTATCCTTCCTACCAATGTCTTATCGCTCCTGTTGGTATATCATGTTTGCCTAATCATTAAACATGTCAGACCTTAGCAGCCATAAGGAGTAACTCATCATGTGTACCTTCATCAATGAAGGTCTTTCACTTCTTCTCATTTTGTTCACTCTACTACATACCCATGATCACCTAGATGACTCCATGTCATCATCCTCTAGCGCTCTACACTTTTGGCAACACAACACATCATCTACATAGTGGTAACTTCATGATTGCAATTTCATACCTCATCTTCTCCTGATTGGGTCTCTTCTCTATCGGTTTGCCAAGATGGAGAACTCATCAATTCACCTCTCCTTCTCTATCACAGTAGCACACCTTATCATCACACACTGATCTAGTGTTCATCTCTGATTTCATGTACCTGAGGAATCTCTATGTTTTACTGGTAGATTTGGTTTGAGCCATCAATCCCCTACCATCTGCACTATCAACCTATCACTTAGCCTTGTGATAGCTTCTTCATCTGGTGGGATTCCTGCTAGTTAATGTCATACTAGAAATCTAGTGGCTTGCTCATACTTCACCTTTGGTGTTGATGTGATTCAAATAACATTTCACCTCTTCATCATAATCAACAACCCATCATGCAGTCTCT
This sequence comes from Cryptomeria japonica, assembly GCF_030272615.1. Classification (NCBI taxonomy): domain Eukaryota; kingdom Viridiplantae; phylum Streptophyta; class Pinopsida; order Cupressales; family Cupressaceae; genus Cryptomeria; species Cryptomeria japonica. The sequence continues at coordinate 691,122,483 of NC_081414.1, forward strand.
TCATTTCAGTTGTATGCAACACCATGGCAACAACCTTTTACTCATCGGTCACTTAACTGCACCACTAACATACCGGTACATAAACGTTCATCCTTCTACATTCTGATGATCACTTGATTGTCATGCTATACTAGTTGACATTAATCTTTAATGCCAATAGCCTCCCCTTTTTGCCAACACATAGGGTACCTAGTTCAGCTACCAATTGATGCTCTGCGTTACTATCACAACAGGCTCTTTCTCCCCCTATTATGTACACCATCTCAATCAACATCACATGAGATGGAAGACTTAGACACTAACATACCTCAGTTGCACACACTAGTCTGATACTGATTATTGATACAAATTATTGATAAGAATTTAATGTGATTGTACTATTAAAATCACATATTCTCTTCTATACAGGTAGTGATGGTATGATGAAAGAATAAGTATTAGGTAAATTACTGAGAGGGGGGCGGTGAATCAATAAGAAGAAAAAATGATACAAACTTCCCAAACTTAAACTCAAACATACAAAGTAAACTTATCAATGAAAATACCACTGTCAAGATCAATACTCATAAGAATATCGGTTGACTATTACAACGACTTAACAGTAAACAACATTTAACTTGTAAACATCCAAATGCTTTATCATATGCCAATGCTTCATTTCTCAATGCTTCTAGTAATCATGCCTTATTAGAAATAGTTAAGTAGTTAATCAAATCAACCATAAGATCATAAACACAAAAACATTCACCACATGACACAAGTATTTATACGTGGAAAATCCAAATAGGTAAAAACCACGATGAGATGGGACTCACAAGATAATATCTGAACTCTTCTGAAGTTCGCCCTATTAGGAGCCAAGCCTGTTAAAGGTTTTACAAAAGTCTTGTTAAGAAATGATCCTGTTAGGAATCACCCAATTAAGGGATTGACTACAAATGCCTTGTTAGAAGAAAATACCCTTAAGGAGTAACCTCAGTAGAGGGTTTGAAAATCCAATCTAATGGACCACCTTGTTAGATGATTTAATAAGTAACCAAGCTTGTTAGAGCTTGCCCAGTTAGGGGATTTGAATTCTGTTGTAATTTTTAGAAAACAATAGGAGTTTCTTGATCTATCTAAATAGCACTACACTTTCTTGATTAGATCCATTTAAGCTTCTATCTACCTTTACTCAAACTGCAGACTCATTATCCGGTTTAGCAACCACACACTCAACTGATTTCAGCCAACTCTTGCCAACACTAAACAAACCAACTTCCTTGACCTTAAATACAAATCAATTATGTTGGTAACACAACAAAAATCTAATCCTCTCACCAAGATTACAAACAAGTCAGTACAAACATGACCGTTGGATTTCATAGCAATCTCTACACATCAATTAAGAAAACCTCAACCACTCCTTGATTACCGCTTCATCAAGCTCAGTAACTCATCATGTTCTTTACATTAGATGCAATACACTTTTCTCATTCCCTAGACAAACAAACAAATAAACAAACGCGCCAAAACAATTGACCTTGTCTTCATAAAATGACCTTTCGTGTCACTATCATTACCACTCAACATTAGATCATAAACCAGCATAACCAATTCAACAACCTTAATTGGTTAGGGTTTACCTATTACATAACATAGAAAGGGTTTAACCTTTTACTCCGATTACCAGTTCAACTCACAAACTTACATACCGGTGTACAATATCCTTCACAAAGCTCTTCCTACCGGTTACAAGACAATATCAACAATATCATTACTAGTTCAATTGACATCATTGAAAACATAAAATATCATTAATGGAGTCTTCATGCAAATGCCAACAGGTAGTTCTATAGGTAGTTCTACATCGGTGTTGTTAAACATCTGACAGATCTCCCACTGTGTTTAGCATGTCTAATATTAATAAAAAAATATGGCTTTGAACTCCCCCTGAAACACAGATCTTTGGTCAACATCTTTCTAGTAGGTCCTAAACCGATACCCTAAAATAGTACTTTGTACCAGTGAAAGTGAGCATCTATAAATGTTGATAGTCTTTCACCTCCATGACATTCATCCTACCTATGACATCCTCAATCATGACCACAATACCAACCACGGGTCACTACAACTTTTTGTCACATATCCAACCGATTGACTCACTAAGATTACTGCATATATGGTCAACTATCGGACCACCTCCTGTCATTCAGGACCTTTACAATATCACCTAAGACAAAATTCCCACAATTCATGCTACCGAAGTTACTACACAGACCCCTCAACTCATCGACTTACATAACCTACAGTACTAAACCAAGGTGGTAATATACTATACCTACCGATATCATATCTCTATTGGGACACTTAATTCACTGACCTACAACTCCTGGTGCCAAATACCTCTGCTACCATTCATTTCACCTGTAGCAGTGATCCACCTTTCCTGTGTAGATGTGTAGCCAAGACAACAACTACACATACTGCTAACTCACCTTCTTCCTCTTGCCGGAAACAACCTATCCTCTCATTTGTTCTCTTTAATCATGGGGGGTAAATAATCTGATCAATAAGTATCTCCCTGTGACATCCTGCATCTCCACTAAGCCATAAGAGATATCACTTGTGCATTGAATGCATAATGTCGGTCCATGCTCTTATCTTCCTGCTTCTTTCTCCATGTCTGCTTGATTTCTTTCCTTTCCACTTCTGCAGCCATGGGATCAATGTTGACCTTCTTCTGCTCATTGGTTCTCTCTCTGTAGATAGTGTTATAGTAGCATACAACATCCATGTCAATCTCATGATTGGGGAACCTTCTAACATACCAATTTGTTTTTCTTTTTTTTGTTCATGCCATTATACCCGATTGTCAGTCTCCATGGATTCCTTGTATGTGTAGGAACACTTTTCTTCTCGTTCCATGCATATTTTTGTCTCTCATGTGTCCTATAACTGCCTCTGATTTTATTAGGACAGTTCCATGGGTTGCCATAGTAGTGCAAGTTCTTCTTCCTGCATTCAAAACTTCTATGACCAAATCCATTGCAGTTATAACATATTGTATTTACATTTTTAGGAGCAACACATGGATACTTGTTAGCATAACCAGAAGAGGGAACATGCATGTTTCTACTTTGTGAAACATTCTGCTCATATGCATGATATCTATAGCCAGCTGATTTACCGTTCCTAGGAAGAAGACTTTGTCTATTCCTAGACCTCATTTTACATTCTTCTGCCCTATGGCCATATCCTTTACATGCAAAACAATAACCAGAGAATGGAGTCTTATTACTTACAAGTTTATTTTGCCATGCACGAGGTGATCTTACCGGTTTGAGATCTCCATTTCTGCTTCTCTGGGGGTGAACTATAGGTTGTCCATTCTGAGCAGTTCTACCATCAGCTCCCTTCTTCTTCCATGCTTGATTTGACTAATGGGATTCACCATTTCTTTGTCTTCTACTAGAGGGAGGTCTTCTAGACTGCCTTCTCATGTTCTTGCTTTCGATGAAGCTATCTTCTCCTAGCTTCATTTTTCTGTTTACATCTACATTATTTCTCCATGCAGCACCATTCTTCAACCTCAACTTTATGTCCTCATCGGTTGTAGTCAGATTAACCTTTTTTCTCAAAGCATATCTATCTGTAAAGGTTTGTCCCTTGCCATTTCCATCTGAGGAGACAAACTCAATATCCTTTTGGGGGATCTTCTTTCTTGTGGAGCATTCATCGGTATGACATCCTAATCCACCAACATCCTTGGAGTGTTTCTGTTGGCTTAAGATTCTATCCAAGGCTTCAGTGCCACCATCATATTTATTTCTCAGTTTAAGCTCATCTTGGCACTTATCAGGCTCTAATGTGAGCTTTGCAACTTCATCCTTAAGCATATGACACTTCTTTTCTTTAGTCTCCACCTCTTGCTCTAACACTTTGCACCTACACCTATTGGTATCCAAATCTGATCTGGATTCCACATTCACATTCTTAGCATCAACCACTGTGCTTTCAGATTAGCAAGGGCTAACTCTAATTCTTGAAGACTATTCACCAACCACTTTTGTTCCACAATAGAAACATTCTTGAACATATTGTATTCTTTCCTCAGAATCTCCATTTCAATTTCCTTGGAGTCCAAGACTGATTTCAAGTCATCAATCAATCATTTTGCCTCTTCCAGTTGAGTGGTCAATAAAATAACCTTTTGGTTTGATTCTTCAAGGAAGGTTCTCAACTGGCTGCAATCCTCATAAATCAATCTTTTGTAGTTTTTAAATTCATTTCTAACATTTTGTAGCTCTTCTAGTGCACTTACTAGTTCACCTTCAAGATCAACTTCAACATCATCTTCTTCATCGTCATCACTTCCAAATAGATCTTGTCAGCTAGATCTATCTACCTTGTCTACTTTTCCTTCTTCATCTTCTTCATTATCACTGCCAAACACATCATATCGATGGGATCTATCTCCATTAACCCCTTTTGATGTGTGATTCTCAATATTTGTCTCATGGGCCATGAAGAGATGAGTCTCCTCATCACCATTGCTATTGCAACAATCTAATCTGCATATGACATTTGTACATGTGTCAACTTCATTTTTCTTCTCACTCTCACAAACTGATCCAGCAGTAGTAGTCTCATTTCCATAGAAATTTTTCATTCTATTGCATAGACATTTTGCCAATCTGCACTTATCCACCTGTGGGGAGACATCACTGGTAAGCCCACTGAATATAACCTTCATGGCTTCTTCATTGCAATTGCATCTTCTTTCTTCTTCAGAGCCAGTGGGAGGATAGACATTCCTAGGGAGACCATTAACTACTAACATTCATACATCAAAACCTAGAGAGGACGAGTAGACTTCCATTCTACAACTCCAAATGGAGTAGTTTGAACCATAAAAAACTAGAGCAGAGATTGAGACTAAACAAACCATTGTGTCCTTAAGCCAGAATCTACCCAAGATGGATAAATCTCGTCTGACTAGGAACCTATGCTCTAATACCAATTGTTAGACACAATGCACCACTGAGGAGGGGGTGAATCAGTGGTTCTCAAAGTTTTCACTTTGACTATCCTACGTGAGCATACTAGTTAACGTGTTTCACTCAATGCTAACTTATCGGTTAATGGGGAGACTAATCACAAATGCATTCACACATAAAGGGCCATCACATAACAACATATACTAGAAAAACCCAAGATGGGGAAAACCTCAGTGATAAATATTGTTAAAGACTACTGCTCCAATCCAACCTCACAATGAATCTCTCAATACAATGTTTAGGGAACCAACCCAAGGAGCACCATCCCTGATTTTAGGGCACCAATCCAAGGACCAACCCCTCATTTTAGTGCACCAACCCAAGGAGCTACAACCCCTACATTGAGCTCCAACTCATTGAATACACAACATATTCATTTACAAGTTAATAGCCTTGTTACAAATGGATTTTGTAACACTTCTTCAAATCTCTCTACTGGATCTCTTGCCTAGTTCACTATCAGTTCTCTCTTTGTTGCTCTTCATTAGTACTACACTCTATCGGTTCTATGCCTACTTTCTTTGCATTTTCCTTCACTTCTTCTCTGCTGGTATGGTCACTGTCGATTCTGCACTTCTTCTAGTTGAACACTTCAACCTTATTTTCCCTTACACTCAGTCCCTTCTATATCTCCATGATGAGAACTTGACTGATTTATCCTAGACACAGCTACGCAATGTTTCTGCAACACTTTCCATGATTTACGGTGTCTACAATTAATGTTGACCAACTTTGTAACAACCTTGTCAATGCACACTCCATCTACTATTACATACATGTCTGCCACCTTTATTCCACATGGCACCATTGTCGGCATCCACCTTAGTATATTGTTTATGTCAGTTCAGACTTAGTCACCAACCACACACATAACTGGTACACACATATCAATTCACTAACCCCATTGACACAAATCATCTTGTCGGTTGTCCTTCCTTCCAATGCCATCTGGTTTGTGCTAGTATATCATGTTTTCCTTATCATTAAACATGTCGGACCTCAGTAGCCATCAGGAGTAACTCATCATGTGTACCTTCATCAATGAGGTCTTTCACTTTTGCTCATTCTATTCACTCTGGTGCATACTGGTGATCACCTAGATGACTCCATGTCATCATCATCCAGTGCTCAACACTTGTGGAAACACAACACATCATCTACATAATGGTAACATCATGATTGCAAATACAAACCTCATCTTCTCCTGACTGGGTCTCTTCTCTGCCAATTTACCAAGATGGCAAACTCATCAATTTAACTCTCCTTCTCGGCACCGATAGCACACCTTGTCCTCATACACTGATCCAGTGTTCATTGCTAATTTCATGTACCTAAGGAATCTCTATGATTTACCAATAGATTCAGTTTGAGCCATCAATATCCTACCATCTGCACTGTCAACCTATCACCTAGCCTGGTGGTAGCTTCTTCATTCGGTGGCAATCCTGCTAGTTAATGTCATACTAGCAATTCAGTGGCCTGCTCATACTTCACCTCTAGTGTTGATGTGATTAAAATTACATTCCACCTCTTCATCACAATCAACAACCCATCATGCAGTCTCTTCATTTCGGTTGTATACAACACCATGGCGGCAACCTTTTACTCACCGCTCACTTAATTGCACAACTAGCATATCGGTACATACCAATTCATCCTTCTACATTCTGATGATCACCACATTGTCCTTCTATACTGGTTGACATCAATCTCTAATGCCAACAACCTCTTTCTCACTAGTTGACATCAATGAGAGTTATAGTTGTAACATCCTATACAGGTTTGACATCTCCATTTCTGCTTCTTTGGGGGTGAATTATAAGTTGTCCATTCTGAGCAGTTCTACCATAAGCTCCCTTCTTCTTCCATACTTGATTTGACTAATGGGATTCAACATTTCTTTATCTTCTACTGGAAGGAGGTCTTCTAGACTGCCTTCTCATGTTCTTGCTTTTGATGAAGCTATCTTCTCCTAGCTTCACTTTTCCTTTTACATCTGCATTGTTTCTCCATGTAGCATCATTCTTCAACCTCAACTTTATGTCCTCACCAGTTGTAGTCAGATTAACCTTTTTTCTCGAAGCATATCTATCTGTAAAGGTTTGTCCCTTGCCATTTCCGTCTAAGGAGACAAACTCAATATCCTTTTGGGGGATCTTCTTTCTTGTGGAGCATTCATCGGTACAACATCCTAATCCACCAACATCCTTGGAGTGTTTATGTTGGCTTAATATTCTATCCAAGGTTTTAGTGCCACCATCATATTTCTTTCTCAGTTTAAGCTCGTCTTGGCACTTATCAAGCTCTAATGTGAGCTTTTCAACTTCATCCTTAAGCATATGACACTTTTTTTCTTAAGTCTCCACCTATTGGTATCCAAATCCGATTTGGATTCCACATTCACATTCTTAGCATCAAAAACTTGCGCTTTCAGATTAGCAAGGGCTAACTTTGATTCTTGAAGACTATTGACCAACCAGTTTTTGTTCCACAATAGCAACATTCTTGAACATCTTGTATTCTTTCCTTAGAATCTCCATTTCAATTTCCTGGGAGTTCAAGACTGATTTCAAATCATCAATCAATCTTTTTGCCTCTTCTAGTTGAGTGGTCACTAAAATAACCTTTTGGTTTGATTCTTCAAGGAAGGTTCTTAACTGGCTACAATCCTCATAAATCAATCTTTTGGAGTTTTTAAATTCATTTTTAACATTTTGCAGCTCTTCTAGTGCACTTACTAGTTCACCTTCAAGATCAACTTCAACATCATCTTCTTCATCGTCATCACTTCCAAATAGATCTTGTCAGCTAGATCTATCTACCTTCTCTCCTTCTCCTTCTTCGTTTTCTTCATTATCACTGCCAAACACATCATACCGATGAGATCTATCTCCATTAACCCCTTTTGATGTGTGATTCTCAATATCTATCTCATGGGCCATGAAGAGATGAGTCTCCTCATCACCATTGCTGCTACAACAATCTGATCTGCATATGTCATTTGCACATGTGTTAGCTTCATTTTTCTTCTCACTTTCACAAACTGATCCAACAGTGGTAGTCTCATTTCCATATAACTTTTTCATTCTATTGCATAGACATTTTGTCGATCTGCACTTATCCACTTATGGGGAGACATCATAGGTAAGCCCACTGGATATAACCTTCATGGCAACTTCATTGCACTTGCATCTTCTTTCTTCTTAAGAGCCAGTGGGAGGACAAACATTCCTAGGGAGACCATTAACTACTGACATTCATACATCAAAACCTAGAGAGGACAAGTAGACTTCCATTCTACAACTCCAAATGGAATAGTTTGAACCATAAAAAACTAGAGCAGAGATTGATACTAAAGAAACCATTGTGTCCTTAGTCCAGAATCTACCCAAGCTGGATAAATCTCGTCTGACTAGGAACCTACGCTCTGATACGAATTGTTAGACACAATGCACCACTGAGGAGGGGCTGAATTAGTGGTTCTCAAAGTTTTCCCTTTGACTATCCTAGGTGAGCATACCAGTTTATAGATTTCACTCAACGCTAACTTATCGGTTAATGGGGAGACTAATCACAAATGCATTCACACATAAAGGGCCATCACATAACATCACCATATACTATAAAAACCCAAGATGGGGAAAACCTCAGTGATAAATATTGTTAGAGACTACTACTCCAATCCAACCTCACAATGAATCTCTCAATACAATGTTTAGGGAACAAACCTAAAGAGCACCAACCCCTAATTCTAGGGCACCAATCCAAGGACCAGCCCCTCATTTTAGTGCACCAACCCAAGGAGCTACAACCCCTACATTGGGCTCCAACTCATTGAATACAAAACATATTCATTTACAAGTTAATAACCTTGTTACAAATGGATTTTGTAACACTTCTTCGAATGTCTCTACTGGATCTCTTTTCTAGTTCACTATCGGTTCTCTCCATACTGCTCTTCACTAGTACTACACTCTGTTGGTTCTATGCCTACCTTCTCTGCAGTTTCCCTCACTTCATCTCTACTGGTATGGTCACTGTCGGTTCTGCACTTCTTCCAGTTGAACACTTCAACCTTATTTTCCCTTACACTCAATCTCTTCTATATCTCCTTGATGAGAACTTGACCGATTTATCCTACATGGAACTACTCTTTCTCATCTAGCGACAATACTCTCTCCTTTAGCAGCTCACTTCAATGATTTTGGCTTGCATATTTATAGCCTAGTTTCCTCGCCAAAAGCCAATTCAAATTCAAGCGGTTAGGATTTCTTCCACTGATCAGGAGGCACATTGAATCCAATCAGATTTCATTCAATCTGATCTCCAATACAACTACTTGCACAACACTTCCATTATTGTGACTTCCAAAACACATTTTCTATGTTTAGCAAACACGGTCAGTCAGTCGACAAGACATAAGATTAATCACCCTTAATGGTTCACAGATTTCATTACCAACCTCATCCTACACCAGGACACTCTGCATCGATCACTTTTTTTCGACCTTCCTTGAGCCGCACACCCTTGCAATGTTTCTGCAACACTTTCCATGATTTACGGGGTCTACATTTAATGTTGACCAACTCTGTAACAACCTTGTCAATGCACACTCCATCTACCATTACATACATGTCTGCCACCTTGACTCTGTGTGGTACCATTGTCGGCAACCACCTTAGTATATTGTTTATGTCAGTTCAGACTCAGTCACCAACCACACACATAATCAGTACACACATATCAATTCACTAACCCTACCGACACAAATCATCTTGTCGATTGTCCTTCCTTCCAATGTCATCTAGTTCGTGCCAGTATATCATGTTTGTCTTATCATCAAACATGTCGGACCTCAGTAGCCATTAGGAGTAACTCATCATGTGTAACTTCATCAATGAAGGTCTTTCACGTTTGCTCATTCTGTTCACTCTGGTGCATACCGGTGACCACTTAGATGACTCCATGTCATCATCCTCCAGTGATCAACACTTGTGGTAACATAACACATCATCTGCATAATGGTAACTTCATGATTGCAAATACAAACCTCATCTTCTCCTAGCTGGGTCTCTTCTCTGCCGGTTTGCCAAGATGGCAAACTCATCAATTTAACTCTCCTTCTCTGCCCCGGTAGCACACCTTTTCCTCACACACTAATCCAGTGTTCATCACTAATTTCATGTACCTGAGGAATCTCTGTGATTTACTGGTAGATTCAGTTTGAGCCATCAATATCATACCATCTGCACTGTCAACCTATCACTTAGCTTTGTGATAGCTTCTTCATTCGGTGGGAGTCCTGCTAGTTAACGTCATTCCAGCAATTCGGTGGCCTACTCATACTTCACCTCTGATGTTGATGTGATCCAAATTACATTCCACCTCTTCATCACAATCAACAACCCATCTTGCAGTCTCTTCATTTCAGCTGTATACAACACCATGGCGGCAACCTTTTACTCACCGGTCACTTAACAGCTCCACTAGCATACCGGTACATACCAATTCATCCTTCTACATTATGATGATCACCTGGTTGTCTTGCTATACCAGTTGACATCAATCTCTAATGCCAACAACCTCTTTCTTACCAGTTGACATTAATGAAAGTTATAGTGGTAACATCCTATACCGGTTGACATCAATGACAACACAATGCCAACACTTAGATCCAATTTTAATTTTAAATTTTAAATAAATCACCTTTACAATATATTGCTTCTTTATCTACTAATCCTTTCATTCCTTTTAAACATACTTACACTACAAAATTCAAATAAATTTATCACAATGTTCCCCCACCTTCACAATTAACGAATCCTTATAGGATTTACTTTAACATAATATCAAAACAAGGTTTTAGAGGATGAGGACATGGAAAATTTTAACAAGGAATTTGAGTCACTATAAACCCTCCTACACAAATTAGTACAAAAGACCTAGGACATGATCATAAATCTCATATGGATGACCTCCTTAGGATTCAATACTTTAAAAACCATCTTTCAAGACAAAGGATGCATCAAGAGGCTAAAAGGGCTTCTTCTTCAAAGACTCCTTTCTATTCATTTCATCAAACTCATAACCATCATGCTGATGATTGTCCTAATTTTGAAAATTCAATGAAAGAACTTATTGATAGTGGTAAGGTTAAAAGAATTGATGACAATCCTTCTTCTTCTAATCATAACTCTTGTCCTCAATCTCAAAAGCCTAAATCTACAGCTATTGATGGTCAATAACAATTAGTAACTAGAATCTTTTGGAAATTGAAGTATGACAAGAATATTGTTTTTCATTTTGTGAAGTGTAACATTAATGAAAAGTAAGGTAGTGGATATTGTCTTGTTCATCATGGTAGTTATCATTCTCTTGGAAAGTGTAAAGCATTTAAGGAATTTATTCAAGAACATTATGATCATGCTCGTATATTTCTTTCAACAGATCTTGCTCTCTTCCTAGGTGAAAAGGTAGTGCCTTAGTACTTCTCTCGCCCTAATGTTGCTCCTCACCCTATGATACAAGTAGTTAACTTAATTGGGAGCTATTTTTCATTAATTTCAAACATCTTGAGGTAGAAACATGGTTTACTCTCACCTCAATTCTATATCTCAGCTTTAAGGTTTCACCATTTCCTTTATGGATTGCATTCTTCATAACTTGATGTATACCTGTCATAAGAGGTGTAAGTCCTTGGCTACTACCTCTTCTTCACTAGGCAATGTATACCTATCATAAACTTACCCCCTCACATTGGGTCAAAAGTGTGTCATCCTTCATCAAGAATCTCTTTCATCTAGTAATAGGGGGAAGGTGTGCATTCTTGTTCTCCTTCCTTTCTTTGCATAGAAGATATTATGTTTGTTCAAAGAAACTCATGCTGGAGGTAGATGTCTTTTGAGAAAAGATCTCTTCTCCTCCAAGGATCCTCTTTACACTTGTGGCAAGATATCTCTTTTTCAACTATCTTATCCTTTCTTGAAGAGTATTCCCTCTCTAGCTTGGATTTATGATATTGTTGCCTAAAGGATGTCTCCTTAGCGTTGAAGGTTAGGTATCCTTGTTTCTATCTTCCTTAAGACATCAACATAGGACTATGTTGACATCTTAAGGGGCAAAACCCATAATTCTCCCTTTGTACCATAGTGTACCATATTTTTGTACATCATACCTTTTCATGTCTTAGACGGGGAGTTCAATCTCAAAACTGGAGAAAAACTCTTACACGAGATGGTTCACGCCCGAAAATAGATGCAACATTTGATATATGTCCTAGACAAGGATACACATCATTGAAACTAGAGCAAAACTCTTACACAAGATGTCCTTGAAACTAGACATGTATCTGTCACTCACCTCTTAGCATTTGTATTTACATTACATGTCTTAGATAAGTTAATGCACACTCAAAAATGAGGTTCATCATACATAAAACTGGACATCACTTGCACACACATATGAGGCTGAGTGAAACTAGTGGAATAAGGCTAGACTATTCCTACTCTCCTCCCCAACATGGATCACCTAGATGCAAACATCTACGAGTGAGGTATCTATGTTCTCTCTCTCACCATTCTTCTCATAGATCACCTGGGTAAACACATCTAGAGTGTATTCATGCTCTCTCTCTCTCTCTCTCTCTCTCTCTCTCTCTCTCTCTCCCTTTCTCATGAGATCATAGCTTAGCTACTTGTAGTTCATGGATGATGCTTGCTTTTCTCTTTTATGTGGTCACTTGTGTTCGTGAGATGGAATTTTTCAAGACTGATACTAGTTGTTGAGGCATTTTGATATTGAGGTATCTATGGCTAGTTGACTTGAGGTCTTGTTTTATATTCTTATCTTTTGTGTCTTGTGTGTCTTTTTGTCTTTTTCCTTTTTTTCTTTGTTTGTCTTTTTGCCTTTTTTTTTCTTCTTTTTGTCTTTGTTCATCTTTTTGTCTTTTACCTTTTTGTCTTTGTTTGTCTTTTTGCCTATTTTTTCTTTTCTTGTTTTTGTCCCCTTGCATGTGTTTGAGTGAGTTAAGATCCTAAGATTGTGGGCTTGGTTCCTCAAAATTAGTGATGTCTTATACTCCTTGTGATCTTTCTCCACATTCCTCTCTTCTTCATATCTCTTTCATCTACTTTATCGTGAGTATTTCCGAAAGCTCATACTCCCACTAAAGTGGGGGCTAAATGTATCATCCTAAATTGTACTCCCTTACAATTTGAATCATGTTTAGGATCTCACTTTAGTGCCTAGATCTCCACACTTGACAGAGACCTATTTATTCTCCCACCATGCAATAATGGTAATTTTATATCATTTTAGCTTGTTGGCCCCTTAACCTTGGCCCAATTATGGGTAGGACCAGGGCATGGTGTCTGAGTCCTCACCAGGACCATGGCACAACACAATGGTCCTCCCTAATTGTGGCCCATTTTGAATTCTTTTTCCTATACAAGTTTTGGGTAGGAATCCTTCCTTATGTCGGCCTATGTCAAAAAATTAATATAATTAACAATGGGAAAGTGCATAAGGAGGTCTTCCCCTCTCATTTGGATACAAGAGGAATAAGCAGAAAATTGGGAGCATCATTTTAAATTTCCTTTAAGTATATAAAGCCTTCTTTTATAATTCCACACATCATAAAATTGGGCCCTTTACCCTAAGTGTGCCCCTTTTTATTTCTCTAATTAATTAATTCATCAAAAGCCCTAATTATGTCCTATTTCAACCTCCAAGGTTGAATTTTGCATATCTAAACATCTTTAATCCTCACACCCACTTGGGGATCACCTTATAATCACAATACCTTGCATCCCTAAAACATTGGAAAAAATTTGGATGGACTCATGTGAATAGCATCGGTCCCTACTTTTTCTCGAATTTCAAGATCATGACTTAGCAGTATTATAATGTTCAAACTTGACTTGCTGTGAAAATATATCATTTCTAGGTTGGCCTTTAATCAAAAACAATATTAGGGTTTTGTACATATAACCTTTCATTTCCTCATTTGAAGAGTCAACAATCCGTCATTCAAAAAAACCTGATCCATAAGAAAGCAATGGAAGGAGCCTGTTGTGAAGTAAAAGTGCAAGTCATGTGAAGTATTCTCAAGCATTCATCATGTTTACATTAACCATTTTCATTAAATCATTGTGGAGCAACTTTACATCATTCATTTGCAAGCATGTGTGTGTTAGGGTTTTGTTATGCTCAGGCCATTTCATACAATATATATGATTACATTCAAGAAGCAAAGTATCATCATCACTCATTGCAGATATGAAGTGCACCTTTCCATTATTTATTTCAAGTATTTGCAATATTTAATTCAACGTTGTTTACAAACTAAGGTTTGAATTAGGCAAACACCTATTTCCAACCCCTTTTCTCTTCTCTGTGTGTGCAGAAAATAGGTATGGAGTTGTATGCTTCAGATTAAGCTTCATTCACAAAGACAAATCATCCCCCTTTGGCATACGAAAAGTTTGGAGGACTAATGTGATACACCATGGTCTCAACACTTTTTGATAAATTTTAGAAAGTAGGTCCATTCAACTTACATTACTCAGATCCAGGTGCAAGTGAAAATCCAAAATCTGTAGCTCACCATTTTTATGCTTTTACATACTTTTTCCAGCTTTTTACCTAAGTTCAACACTTCAACTTACAAAAGAGGATCACACATGCAATCCAAATTCACTTAGCATTTAGTCTTCATCTAATTTATGTCCAGATCTAATGAATTCTTCATCCTCTTTTGAATGTATTCTCCCTAAGTGAAAAATCTAGTGGCTTCCATTACATGGGTGGAAACCCTAGGAAATTTTTCCATATTACACCTTCTATAATGATTTGATTATACCTTGTATCATTCAAAATAACTAAGCCATAATAGAATTTCGCCACTTCTACAACACTTGAAGTTTGCATTCCCAAATTGATCACATAGGCAAGGATCCGATTACCCTTATGGTCACGAATGACCCCACCCTCACCTACTCGACCTATATTTCCTTTAGAAGAACCATCCAAATTCAATTTTAGCCAACTAGAGTTCGGGGGTCCATAATTATGTTTCTTTGTTTAATTTCTAATTAAAATTATTTTTAAAGAGTATTTATCATTTCTAATATTATATGTTATATCTCATTATTTTGATGTTTATATAATATTAAAAATAAACTAGAATTAAGGTCATAACTAATTAGAATATATTTAATTATTTTAAATAAGATTTAATTTTTAAAATTTTGATTAAAATTAAGTTGAAATACTTATAATTATAAGATAAAATTAAGATTACATAGATTATTGTAATTTTGTAATTATATAGTTTTCAAGTTAGAACATATTAATTATTATTTTCAGATTTAAAATAATTATACAATAGCTATAAATGTTTTCATCAATTATATTATAAATATAATGATAATTAATAATTATTTTAAATATTTTAATTAAATATTTATTAATTAAGATTAAGATTATAATTAATAATTTTAAGGATATAGTTAAAATAAATTATCATAACTTAATTTATAATTATTAATTATTTTATAAGTTTAATCTTAATTATTATTAATTAGTATAATTATATTGATTAGAATCAATATAATTGTGATTTGGATTAAAATTAGGTTTATAGAAAGCGTTGGGTTTAGAATAAGGGTTAAGATTGGGTTTAGAATTAGGGTTCAAATTATTTCTAAAATTAAAGTTAGAGTTAGGTTTTGACATAGATTAAGGGACAAGGCTAGATTTAAGAAAATATTAGGATGTTAGATTTAGGGTTATAATTAGGCTACAAATTAGGGGTAGGGTGCAAATTAATGTTAAAGTTATGATTGGGGTTATGGTTACAACTATAATTTTAATTGGACTAGACATAAGGTCAAAATTAAGGTTAGCTTTAGATTAAGGGTTATAGTTAGAATTAGGGTTATTGTTAAGGTTTTAATTAATTATAGAGATTATTGTAATTTTATAACTATAATTTTTTAAATTTGAAATGAATTAATTAATTTTTAAAAATTTAAAATATTTTCACAATAACTACAAATGTTTTAATCAATAAAACAAATATCATTTCTTTGGTATTGTTCTTCATCAATATCACTTTCAACTTTGAATGTAAATTTGTTCATTGCAAAGCTACAATTGTGGGAACTCTCCTCTAAATAGTTGGAATACACATGCCTTCCAAGAATATATTATCTCAAGTTATTATTGAACCTACCTCTAGATTGATATGTTATGAGTCATCTATCAACTAAACAAAAAAGTTATTATTTCAATACTAAAAAGGGAAGTACTCACAACTACATTGCACTTTAAAAAATGATTCTTGTTAAGAAAAAACTAAACCTCTACCCATAGGACCCAAGGAATAGTCCCTAGGAAATAAATGCAATACTTCAAGAATATAGCATAAAGGGTAGGGGCAAGCCAGAAACCTTGACTAATAAACATTTTCAACAAAAAGAATTAAGGGAAAATCTCTCCATTAACACTAACTTGCGTAGAAACATTCTACAAAAGTCTTTCAACATATTTGCAAGAGTATCTCCAGAACCCAAAGCTTTCAGAACCATCAAAATAAATGGCCATTCAAATTTATCTAATGCCTTTTCAAAATCAATGAGTGTCTTACATATATTCTAAATGCATTCCTTTTCTCAATATGCAACCTTCAATAATTGAGGTGTTTTTCATTAACATACCTTCCTTCTACAAAAATAGTTTGAGAATGAAAAACAATAAGTAAGAGAACCTATTGGAGTCTAAAGGTGAACACCTTAGCAAAAATTGATGTAGATGAATCTAGGGGTGTAAGACCAATCTTACATGGACAAAATATTTTAATTTAATTTTTTTGTAAATTTTTTAGAATAAATATTCTGGAGAATAAATTATGTATTAAGGGCCTAACATTTAATAAATATTTTGGTCATAGTTTAAAGCTTAAAATTGCAAGGGAGAGACACATGTCAAAAACATCTTCACGGGATATCCTGGGAATCTTCCATTATGGCGTCCAATATGAAAGTGGAAAGAAAATTAAATAATCACTCATGTTGAGAGTTTCAATTTAATAAATAAATTTCAAATTTGGGAGTTGGAACCACTCATGGTTTTGGGAAATTTAAGGGTTTTTTTTCTTTTCAGAGTTTTAGAGGAGTCTGTGGTAGTTTTTCAAAGGTAGAATTTGTAGGTGAGAGGATGGAGGAGCATCTTTACATGAAAAAATCATATTTGAAGACTTGAAGAATTCTATGGTAGTTCTTTCTTCCAGTTTGTTGATTTTCAACATATGTTGTTGATTTTTGTATATTGAAAATAATTGAAAGAAAGAATCATGTCTTGCATAATTAAAGTAATTTAATTGTTTTTCTCATGAGTCACTTTTTGTCAGTGGAGTTCCTTTGCATTAATAGTATTAAAGAAGGAATTTGTGAGTGTGATGAATAGATCACCAAATTAGAGAAAATTTGCACTAGAAACTAAAGGTTAGATGATAAAAAAAATTATATGTGTAAATGCAACTAGAAATAATTTTTTAGACGTATTGAGGAACGAAGTTTCATGTGGTTGTGAACAAATAACCAAATGGGAAATATACAATAGAATTTGTGAATGTGAGGCAATCTACATGTGTAAAGTTTGAGCATTCTTTAAAAAAACTATGTTGTTGAGGCTTTGTAAGGCCTTGAGTATGAAATAGTGAAAGAGGAAAAAGAATTTCATTACTAGATGGATTTTAACAATTTTGAGACTTCAAATTAGGAATTTTTTTTTGAAAATTAGAGAGAGAATAACAATATATTATTTGAAATAATAAAGATGAAGCAATAGGTGAATAAAATAAGTCTAGAGATTGAAAGGAGGAAAATAAAGAAGAATAAAGGTGAAGATGAAACAAACTGCTTTTGTCATGAGGTATTGACTATAGGGGGGAGGGAAGATAATGAGTTTATAGAAAAGACATGTTTTGAATGGCATGGAGAATGAGAACAAAGAGGTTGCAGTGAATGAAATTCTTTGTGAAGATTTGGAAATATTGATAGTAGATGAAGAAGAAAATAAATAATTTGCAGCTATGGGTGGTGTTGTCATGAAGATAGAGAAATATGAAGATGTAGAAAATATTATGAAATGTCCTTAAGAGGGCATGAGGGTTAGGGAGAGCATAGAGTAGTAGAGTATAAAGAGAATGGTTGTAAACATTTTAGTTGATACAACAAAGAATGCTATAAAGGTGCATGTTGAAGTTAGGAGTGTAGAGGAGATTGGAGAGTGCATTTGGTTGGGTTGGCAAGACTCGGGTGGATTAAAATGCACAAAGAAGAGAAGAGTATAGTTGAGTTGTGAGATGAGGAGGACTAAAGTGGAGCAACATTTGGAGGAGGGGGGCAGATTATAGTAGAGTAGATTCCAAATAGTGAAAGAAGAGTGAATATCAAAGTTGTTGGATAAGGATGCTCTTTTTAACTAGGTGCTTGAATAGGAAAAAGAAGAAAATTGAGATACCTATTATAGTGATGGGGTTTGTTAAGGTTGTTTACAAATTGAAAGGAAATGGTTCTACCATTCAACTCTATTATTTGAGACCAAAGTCACAAATTTTACTATCCTAGGTGTCTGATGCAGGAGCATCTAGGGGTGTAAGAGGAATTTTTCATCACCAAAAACATTTTAATTTAATTTTTATGCAAATGTTTAGGAATAAATGTTTTTAAAAATAAATTATGTTAAGGACCTACGATTTAATAAATTTTTGGGCCATAGTCTAAAGTTTCAAATTGCAAGGGACATGGACACATGTTAGAAGGATCTTCAAAGTATATCTTGAGAATCTTCTATATTGGCATCCAATATGGGAGTGGAAAGAAACTTTCCTTCCAAAATCACTTACTTTGAGACTTGTCATTTAATACATTTCAAATTTGGGTGCCCAATTTGTAACACCCCACCTCACATAAAGCTAATATAACCATAAGTTGTTACATGATTTTCTTTGATAAATGGTTAGATAGATTTGGGATGATAAATGAGATGGTTGTATGACAATATTCTTAGTATTCCTTATAAAACTTGATGGAAAATTGATGGAAAATAATGCCTTATTATTGTTATCTAACTATGCTTATGAACATGTTGGTTGTGCGGGAAAATAACAAGGACTATGGGAGAAACACAAAACAAATCAATTTCCTCTACAAGAAGTTATAAGTTTAACTAAATTGTTGATTTAGAAAAAAGTAAAGTTTTATTATTTGATATAGATGTGTATATGAAGTTTATTATTATGGGGCTTTATTGGGAGTTTTTGAGTCAATTACCATGTTTAAATTAAAAAGCTAGACCCCTAGGGTCCATACCCTGGAGGTGGGGGCCTATTGGGAATGCAATAAAGGCCCTAGGACTTTATTTAACTCTCCAAAAGTCCTCATTAAGTTGAGTGACGAATTTGGAGGATAGATGAGTTGATGGTACTAACCCCACCCCCCATACCTCATTTATGAGGGAAGACTTGGGGAATGGGTGTCCTAATTTTTGTACCCTCTAAAATGAGAAAAATACCTCATGGAAGAGAGGATGAGAAGGTGACAGGTGTCATCTCCCCATCCAAGTATTGCAAGTTAATCTTCCTTATATTGAGTTTGCAAAGAGAGAATGGATTGTTACCCACTTCTCCATTTTGGAGAACTCTTGCATAATTTTGAGAAGGAAGGAGAGGTTTGAAGGAAACAAGGATCCCTTACATGTAGAGATGGACACTAATGATGCATAGATTTGGAGAAATGAGTCTTCCCTACCTTATCTAGCCTTCTTGTTTATGGGTTGTAAAATTGAGATAGGTTTTCAAAGTTCATCTATAATTTGATAGGAGCTAAATCTAAAATAGGATGTTTAGTGAGTGGTATATTTATATTTATATGAGTTTTTTAATGGCCGTGTGCAAATTCTAATATTACATTACTTATGGTTGTTTTGTGATTTGTAAATTTGACATGGGTCTATAATAGTTTTCTTTCTTGGGGGTATGGCTAGAACCCATGAGGCTCCATGATGCCATTACAATGAGGTAGAGAGAAAGACTAGATTTAGTCTTTTTTTTCATTAGCTTTCTTCATTCAATATCATATGATTAATTTGAATAAATAAGTTTAAGGAGTATCATTGTTAATAAGAGAGAAAGACCTTTCACTAATCTTTTCTATTGCATGCTTCTATGATGAGTGTATGGTTGTTCTTTCTTTGAGATAATAACTTATGAGTAATTTTATTATGCTTTGGTTGAAGACTTTATTGTGTAATAGAGAAATATTTATCTAGTATGAATCTTTTGAGATGGTTGTTTAAAGAGAATTAACACATTGATTTGGTTGTCCTCTTATAGTGGGGAGAAGTATGCAAAAGTTATAATTTGTTCTAAAAGAAAACTGATTCCTTTCATTCTAAAAGTTATTGTTTTAGCTACACAATAATAATTAAAGTATGCATTTATTGTTGCAAAGAAGGCGTGCTCTACTATTTCCCAAAGATTGTATGTGCATTGTTTCATATGTGTGCATAGAAAAGGGAAGAAAGTAGCATATAAAAGATTAATTATGGCTTAAAACTATGTTTAGGCTATACATGAGGAATAGTATTCTATTCTAGAAATAAGGTAGAATTGATTGACTCCCTATTAATCCATGTATTTTCTTCTACCGTGATACTGCCTACATATACCTTGTGTGCTTAGATGAAAAGAAATTAAGGAATTTAAAAAAAAGTGTTGTAGACAAAACTATTGAGCACATCTTACTTAAATTTGATTATTGGTCATTATTATCAGGTGTTAAGCCATTTTAGTATATCATAGTTGTGGGAGCATCTAGAACAAGTGCCACATAGTGGCTAGTACTTGTTGTTTTAATATTGTAATAGAGGTAATAAATATAATAAGTTAAGTATATATAAAATAGAAATAGAAATTGTCAATGTAATTGTAACTTTGAATTATATGCATTCTAGGTTAATATTATATGAATTGTAATTTGATTTGAATTTTGATTTTAAGTGATGATGTGTATTAGAAAGGGAAAGATACATTGTAATAATATTCAATTATATTTCATTTATAATTGTTAGAGTTAATAAAATAACACATATTTGACACAATATTTCATCATTTGCTAATATTTAACTGTAGTAATTTTTTGTTCAAAATGGACACAAAATTAAATGAAAATTTATACAATGTAAATTTTACTATGTAAATTCTAAAAATTAAATTCTCCATTCTATTTATTTTATTTTAAAAACAATTACCTACTTAAAGAGATCAATTATTAATATGAATGTGAATGCCGATGCGAAGGGTCTGCTAATGTGAATGCGAATGCAAATGCTGATGCGTTTCTGCTAATGGGAATGCGAATGGAGTTATCTTTGATGCGAACAGTGATGCGAAATAACTAACCGGCGTGGTGGACACCCCCTGCGCACGCAGGCTAGTGCAAACAGTGGAGGAGACCACTCTCCTCCATGTGGTCTAAGTCCTCTAACCCTACCTCTGTCCTTTGTTTTTGAATGCTTTGATAATAAAAGATTGCATTTAATATTGTACCACCTCCGCACTGCTCTCAACTCTTAATGGAGCCCAAGGGCCCCAGATCCACCGCCTAACCCTAACCTCCCACCGCCGAAGCCAAACCATTCTTTCTCAGAGGCCGTCGCAGGTCCCAGGAATGACGTCACCTGTGATGGGAATGCTAAGTTCATGGCTGGCTTCACTCGACTAGATGGAGAAGGTAAGACCTTGGCCATCTCCATTGATCTCTCCTCCATTTCTCCTAATGATGCTATGTCTAAGGAAATATTAAATGAGAAAAATAGGTTAAGAAACACGGCAATCTTCTTTGCCGCTGTTGATGTGGAAAAATGTCCTCCTCAAAAATTCTTAGATGACCAGTTTCATAACTTTTGGAATTTAAAACTTGGATTCGGATTCTCATTTTGTAGGCAAATACAGAAGGGCTTGTTTATCATTTTCTTTACCTTGCAAGAAACACAGGCTGAGGTCTTGAAAAAGAAATACTGGGCAATAGGAAACACCTCCTTTTGTGCCCTTGCCTGGTCGCCCAAAGCCATCAATGAGGAGATTTTGGCTCTCTCATCCCCTAGGTGGCTGCTTCTTAAAAACATCCCGCCATTTCTGTGGTACTTCCTACCGCAAATTATCGAGCCTGTGGGCAAATTTATCAGGATGGATGACTCAAACAGACTCATCCCCCATCATGATGCAAGAATGTTGGTTTCAATTAAACCTGGAATTGATATCCGCAATACCCTGAACCTCAACATTGAAAATGAGGTGTATACTTGCCCTTTGGAAACCCTAGGAGGACTAAATGCTTCCTTTCTATGTAAAAAAGAAGGACATTAGTGTAAAAATTGCCCTATTATTAAAAAAAGAACCACTAAGAGAAAGGTCGATCCCTCCAAGGGTGCCCCTCGAAATCCCATGAACACCGTTTCAATGACACAAATGGATGGAACTGGTACCACCCCTCCGCCTAGTTCTAACCCCCCTACAACTAATATGGACAACCCGACTAGAGGAAGGACTGCTTGTGAAACCTCTGCCTCAAACTTGAATATCAGCAACCCTAGCCAGGGTTGTGCCAATGTAAGCCCCCTCCTACCAGCTCAGACCACACCTGTAGCCTCTGCTATGGATACCATCGAAACCCCCCTTGAAGATGGCTTCCAAATAGCTATCAGCAAGAAACGACAAAGGAAAAATGTGCAGGATCTGGTGGCCAATAAAATCAGATCTGAAAATAAACAAAGGAACTCTGGAAAGAAATCTTCCTACCATTCCTTGGACCACTCAAACGTCAAAACTGTGGTTAGATACCTTGAGGGTACCATCCCTGGCAGCGCTGCTTTGGACCCTGTTGAAATGGCTCATAGACCTAGAATACCCCTAAGTTCCTCTTCTACGATCTCCACTCCAACACTGGGTCCCGAGAACACTTCTGACATGTGTGGTGCCCCCAAGGTATTTAATGAATTAGATGACTCTTGTGTTATCCAAATCATTCCTACTAACACCACAACTACCCTTGAGATGATCCCTAATATGCTCCCCTCCCTCAACACATCATATGAGCCTTGCACAGGCTACAACAAATCAAACCCCCTAGACCAAAATAAAGAAGGGATCACTGATCCTTTAACTAGCTCCATGACCAAGAAAAAAGGGAGGCCCTTTGGCTCCAAGAACAAGAAAAAAGGGACTAACCCCCCCACAACCCCTAACCTTCCTACGAATCATTCCAGCGCTAAGGCTGTCAGCAGACCCCTATTCCCCTCGCATGAACGATGAAGTTTATCTCTTGGAATGTGAGAGGGTTGGAGTCACCCAACAAAAAGTTCATTGTCAAAAGACTCCTTGATATGCATAAGGACACAGATTTTATTCTATTACAGGAACTTAAAGAAACCGATTTCACTCTTGAAACTACACTTAACTTCATTTGGAAGGAAGCCACTAAAATCTGCTCTAATCACCCCAGAGGTAAAGGGGGTGTTGGTATCCTTATCAGCCCTAAGTGGTCCAGTCTTATTACTGATAAGGGCATCTCCCCATGCAACAGGGTTGTCTGGTGCTCCATCAAGCTCAAGGACACTCACTTTGGGATTTACTCGGTATATGTTGCCAATGATTATAGGGATAGGATCGTCTTATGGGACTAGATTAGAGCACTCCCAGACATCCCCTGGATAATTGCGGGGAACTTCAACATGATAGAAAACAACTTTGACAAAGCTGGTGCCCTAGCTTTTACATGGAATAACTCGGAAAGAGACCACTGGGGAGGAATGAAATTGAATAAATCATTGTTTGATCCGATGGAGGAATCCGAACACTCCCCCCTTGATCTCTGGCATACCTAGTGCAACTATCAAAAGGGGGAGGATAGAATCTATTCAAGACTTGATAGATTCTACGTTAATAAAGAGAACTTCTCCTTCCTTCCAGATTCCCAAGGTAGACCTATGTCTATCTTGCCCACATCCCTGTCTATCCATCATCCCATCATGACTCTCATTAACATTAGAAATGCCATAGCAGCCCAGGATACTAAATCCAGTAAGTTCATGCTTAACACCTCCCTCCTCAAAGATCAGGATGTCTTGATCGTCCTTCACCTCGTCAGACTCCTCAACTAACGGAACAATCTTATCCCATCCCACATTGATAAATGGAACTTGAATGTGAGCTCCTGGCAAAGAACCCTTTAGACCATAGGACAAAAAAAAGCAAAAGATTTCAGACTTGTTGAAAAATCGCTTACCAACCAGCTTCGGGCCTCAAAAATGGATATCCAAAACCACCCGGCTTGCAATCACGGGGTTTCTTATGTTGCGCTTGCTAGAGAAGCCCTTAGGAAACACCGACAAGTCAAGATTCACGGGGCTATGGTGAGGGCTCACTCCCACTGGCTTCAGTTTGGGGACAAGGGCTCTAAATTCTTCTTTAATCTACTTAAACTCAAGCAGTCCAAGGAAATGATTGATAGGTTGATCATCGACAACAAGGAAATTATAGACCTCCCCAGTATCACAAACGCTTTTGAACTATTCTACAAAAACCTGTTCACATCTGAAGACAGTGCCGATGCTAAAAACAATAGGGAGAAGTGCAAATCCATGATCCCCACTAGGATCTCCCCTAAAGACTCCATTCCTCTTAACCAAAAGGTGTCGATCAAGGAAATCTCGGCTGCTATCAACTCCCTGAACTCTGATAAAGCTCCAGGCCCGAATGGCCTCCCTATTGAATTCTACAAGGCCAACATAGAATGGATTGCCATAGACCTACATGATGTTTACTTTGAAGCTTTTGATAATGGCTCCCTTGGTACTGGCATTAACAAAGGGACCATCAAGCTGTGTTGGTGTAAATAATTATTCATCATGGATATTATTACACTTACTTAAGTTTACTTAGGATAATGCATTTCATAGTAGTTTGGATATGAGACACTTGGGTGTTTGTGCCACATTGGGATAGTGTGTGTAGGAGAAATTCCACCTCTTTTGGTGTTGATCTTGTTATTACACTATCATATCCACTTATTGTGGAGTGATAATTCCACTTTCGGTGGGTGATCCACCTCATGTGGAATATTGTATTATTTCTCCTACCTACCCACACCTATTTCCTACCTACCCTTGTTTCTTATTGAGCCACATGTCATGTTTGTGTGCTCATACATATCCCTAGCCTTGCCTATATAAGCAGGCTCATCTACATTGTATGGAACAACAACATTCATTGATCATTTTCTATTAATGAGAATACAGTTTATTCTTGTCCCATATTATGTCTCTTTCATGTACATTTCAATGACTTCTTGATCTTGGCAAAATCCAACATGGTATCAGAGCGATTGGAGCTTCATTGATTCGTCTTGAAGAGGCATTATTGCGACGTCAAGAGGCAGATCTGAGGAGCATCGTCATTTGGAGGCGTCCTAGACCAGATCCGACCTCGCCATTGCGTCCGGAAGGCCCTTTCCATGAATTTTGGTTATAAAGTTGGCCTATTTTGGTGAGGAAAAATTTTTTCCCCAATTTTGCTATTCGTACGGATTTTTCGAATATTCCTATATTTTTTTTTTCAAAAAAAAAAAATTTATTCTGAAAAATTTTGAAAAAAATTGAAAAAATAAAAAAAATTGATAAAAAAAATTGAAAAAGGAAATCGAAAAAAAAAAAAAAGAAAAAATCATTTTTTGGGGGGTCCGCAGACCCCCCCCTGCGCTCGCCGTACCCTTCGTACCTGTCTGCAGTTTCGTGCAGGTACCCGCAGCTGACACCGTACTCCATCGCTGTCGGATGCCATATCCTCGCCAAACGCGCCACCGCAGAGCGTCCCGGATCCCGCACCTGCGACGCCGCTTCCAGGCGCCCTCCGCCCCGCTCTCCATTCCGCCTCGGCCTCTGCTTCGGGCTCTGCTCCCGACACCGCGTCTCCACCACCGCCTCCCGCGAGCGGCCTCCGCTGTGTCCTCCGCGCTCCGCCGAAGACACCGCCCGAGCACAACTCATCCGCCACTCCGCCACGCGAACTGCCACGTCAGCGAGGCACGTGGATTTCCGTATGCCAGCAACACATAGCCACGCATAAACCGTACAGCCCTGTCAGCAACTTCCGTACGACACGTCAACCGTACGGACGACACATCAGCCTTGAACAGTCAGCAATTCCGTACAGTACGGAATATCCAGTCAGCTTGCCACGTAATATGTCCGTACGGTACGGACGCCCAGTCAGCCAGGCAACGAAGTTTTGGTGACGGTCATACGGCCGTCAAATTTAAGACAGTGTTTTGCTGACGTCAGCGCCACATCAGCAGGGTTTGAAAAGTTTTTGACCCCCTCTCATTTGCATTTTTGATTTTGCAGTTCAACTTCAAATGGCCATAACTTGCTCATTTTTGCTCCTTTTTGGGTGCAATTTTTTTTGAAATGGGCTAGAATTTCGTGCTCTCCACAGTGGTGAAAGAATTTTTTAATTTTGATGCACGGATTTTTCAGAAAATGCAGTTTTTGGTGACTGTCCCTGAGTAATCCCTGTTTTTGCAACTTCAGAGGCTTCGTTTGGGGTCATCCGACCTCCTTTTCAGGTGCCGTTTTTTTTTGAAAGTGCGTATTTTTTCATCTACTTTAACATGATGCTATCAGATTGATGTCATTGTAAGTAGAAATTGTACTTTCAGATCTTGGCCATTTTTGGCTCTCTTGGTACTTGTATATTTGGTTGAATCTCAGTTAGATTCATTGCATTATTGATTGAAGTCTCTTGTATCTCAATTGAGAAGTTGTAAAATTTGCATCATAAGCCCACTTTGCCTTGTTTTGCAAGTGGCTCATTGTAATTGCACTAAGTATAAAGTGCCAAAATCATCACTTTTGGGGGGGTACTTTGATTGATTGAATTTGGGGGGTGTCTCTTGTGCTTTTGTGCTCTTGTGTTCTTTCCTTTTTGCTGCTATGGGTTCTTCTAAGTTTCCTCTCTTAACTCCACATAACTATGCTACTTGGAAAATTGATGCATGGAGTAAACTTATGGAAAAAGGACTCACTCATTACATTGATGGAACTATTGTTGCTCCAGCTGATCCTAAGGCTGATCCAGTTGGTCACTTAGATTGGCTCACTAAAAATATCATGGCAATTGGTACCTTAAGAAAGTATGTATCAAAGGATCTCATTTTTCATATTGAGAAATGCACTCTAATCAAGGATGCTTGGCAAAAGTTTCAAGACTTGTATGGTCAAGTTGATGAGATTAGGGGATATCAAATTGATAGTGATCTCACCATGTTAGATCCCAAGAACTTTGATACTATACAAGATTATGTCACTAAGGCAAATGAGTTGAGGGCACAACTCAAAGATTGTGGCATTGATAAGAAGGATACTCAATTGATATTCAACTTGATAGGGAAGCTTCCACAAGAATATGCAGCATTTGTTTCTAGTTTCCAAACTCATAGGATGACAATGGGTTCAAGCTACAAAATGCCTACATTTGATGCTTTCAATGAAATGTTGATGATGGAACAAACTAAGTTGATAAGCATGGGCATTCTTAAGGCTTCTTCTAAGTCTCAAGCATTAGTGGCAAATCAAGGAAACAAAGGAAATCAAGGAAAGGACAACTCAAACAAGAAGAAATGGCAATCAAAGCCTAAGGATAAAACATCATCTTCTCCACAACAAGGAGATTCATCTTCTTCCAAGAAAGATAATTCACCAAAGAGAGAGAGACCTACTTGTGCTTATTGTAAAAAGATTGGTCATGAGGAACATCGTTGCCATACAAAGAAGATTGATGAGCTCACACATATCATCAAAAAGCATAACATTGATTTGCCTAAAGTCTACAAGAAGGATGATTCATCAACTTCCACTTCCTCACATTCAAAAGGAAAAGGGCAAGCATTCATGGCTTCTACAAGTGGAAAAACTCACTCTTTTGGAACAAGAAAAGGACAAGCTCTATGTGCTACAACAAATCATACTTCAGAGAGATGGCTTCTAGATTCAGGGGCTTCTCATCATATGGCATCTTCACAATCTATGTTCTCTACATTTGAGCCTTGCACCATGCCACAGATTTTGATGGGCAATCATACATACATGGATGTGATTGGGAAAGGATCTATTGACATTAGGGATAACTCCTTCAATGATGTGTTGTGTGTACCCCACTTGACAAACAATCTCCTTTCTATCTATCAAATCACACATGGCGCAACTAAGAAAGTTGTGGAGTTCACACCTGACTCAGTTTTTATTAGAGACATGGAGACTAGAGCTATCATTGCGACTGGGGTGGTTGATCATGCATCTCGGTTATACTCCTTTTCAGATTTTGTTGATGATGATGATTTCACATTTGATGATTCTACACATTATGATCACACTTATTGTGATGATTCAGATTTTGAGGAGAACTTTGGACACTTGAACTTGGGGATTCTCACATGTAACCCAGTTCTTGAGTCTTCTATTTCATCTTCTCATATTGATATCACATCACCTATTGCACCTGATGATGCAGATAGTGCGACAGTTTTGCCTACATGTGATTCAGTGCAGCAGGATATACATTGTCTTCCAGCTTCAGATTCATGGGATGATTACATGACAGACATTGCAGGTTTGTTTGTGGAATCCTACATTGCAGATTTGGGAGACATCATTGATGACATACATCTTCTCTTTGATGAAGATGATCCTTCTTCGATTGTTGCGAGGGCACACTCTGACCCTCTTGTTCATTCTCTACATGATCATTCTTTCGAGGTTGACATGATTGTGGATACTTATGTACAGCAGTTGGAGGAGGTCTCTTTATTCTTTGAGGAGACACATGAGTCTTTGGACATTGTTCTACATCCATCTCCACTAGATGTTGGAGTTCCTTTTTCAGCAGTATGGCACAGTTTACCATCTTTGGAAGGGGTATCTTTCAGCATTGACATGGGGACACTTGAGCAGTTTTCAGAGATTCCTTTCATCATGAGTTTTCTTCATACATCTTCCCTTCATGATTGGGGAGACTTCATGGATACACCTTTGGTTTTGTTTCTTCCTAAGGGGAGGAATGTTGTTCGACGTTCGTGGAGCAGTTTCTTCATACATCGAGCTTCTATCATTGGTGCAGATTCTTCATTGAGGGATGATCACAGTTTGACTTCTCTTCTTCTCTCGTATGGGGGGGACATTTTCCTCACATGGGGTTTTGTTCCTCACATACTTCTTTGAGAGTTTTCTTGTATAGCTTTCATCTCTCTTTTGGGGGAGGGTTTTTTCCCATTGGGTTTTTCTCTCTTTCCCCACTTTGTGAGAGATTTCATTGCATTGGTTTGCATGCATTTGCATTTGTGCATGGGTACCTAACATGGCCTCGTAGCCGGGACCCATCTTGCATTGCTTAGTTGCATTGTAGACTTAAGTGCATTCCCCTAAGTTGCACTTAAGGGGGGGTGTTGGTGTAAATAATTATTCATCATGGATATTATTACACTTACTTAAGTTTACTTAGGATAATGCATTTCATAGTAGTTTGGATATGAGACACTTGGGTGTTTGTGCCACATTGGGATAGTGTGTGTAGGAGAAATTCCACCTCTTTTGGTGTTGATCTTGTTATTACACTATCATATCCACTTATTGTGGAGTGATAATTCCACTTTCGGTGGGTGATCCACCTCATGTGGAATATTGTATTATTTCTCCTACCTACCCACACCTATTTCCTACCTACCCTTGTTTCTTATTGAGCCACATGTCATGTTTGTGTGCTCATACATATCCCTAGCCTTGCCTATATAAGCAGGCTCATCTACATTGTATGGAACAACAACATTCATTGATCATTTTCTATTAATGAGAATACAGTTTATTCTTGTCCCATATTATGTCTCTTTCATGTACATTTCAATGACTTCTTGATCTTGGCAAAATCCAACAAGCTGATTCCAAAGGAGGGGGATAGGGCCTTAATCAAGAATTGGAGACCTATCACCCTCCTCAATGCCTCCTACAAAATCTTGGCTAAAGTCATTGCCCTTCGCCTAGAAAAGATCCTCCCCAAATTCACTTGCCCCACCTAAACAGGCTTCATCAAGGGTAGATATATCCTCAAGAACCTCATCACGAGCTGGGAAGCTATGGACTGGGCTAGAACGTCTAACCAAGACACTACTATGTTCTTACTCGATTTTGAAAAAGCCTATGACCATGTGGAATGGGACTTTCTCATCATGATGCTGCAAGCCTTTGGATTTCTGGATAACTTCTGTAAATATGTTAAGGTTCTCCTCCAGGACGCCTTGGCTCAAATTGAAGTCAATGGATCCTTATCTTAGAACTTTCAACTCAATAGATCTATCAGGCAAGGTTGCCCACTTGCACCAGCTTTATTTGTCATCACATCAGATGCTCTGTACTATCTTTTTAGGGATAACTCCCTGTCCCCCTGTGTCAACGGTATTAAACTCCTAGATAACTCCAGCCTCCTCAACATCCAATTTGCGGATGATACTTCCCTGTTCTTGGAACTATCACCCCAGAATATGGATAACCTTGCTCAAAAGCTTAAAACCTTTGGCATCATATCCGAAGCAAGAATCTCCCCTACCAAATCTACTCTACTCAGTTGGAATGAAAAACCCCTTGACTAGCTTAGTTCCTATGGGTTCCAATGGGGGGGCCCCAACAAGATTGTCCAGTACCTTGGCATCCCTTTCTCTATCTCTCCCTCCCTTAAGGAGATGTGGCAATGGATAAAGAATAAGATTGACCAAAAGTTACATAGGTGGGATAATAGACTCCTCTCTCTTGCTAGAAGAATCCAAGTCTGTCAAAAAATCCTCTCCTCATATAGTGTCTACTACTCCTCCACCTGGATGTTCAACAACTATCAAATCCTTGACATCCAGAAGACCATAAGGCAATACATTTGGTCTGATGGCAAAGGTGGAAAAAAATGCATGTGGTTAAGTGGAAATGGTGTCATATGACAAAGAAAATGGGTGGTCTTGGACTAAAGGATCTTAGGATCGAAGGTGTTGCTCTTGCTACGAAATGGATATTTCATGCCTTAGATGGTATGGAACCTTTGAAAATCCTGAGTAGGAATAATATTGAGAGAGGTGTCCCCAAAAATGCTAAGTCTTGGAAAGCCCTCCCCTTGATTGACTTAGTGGTTGGTCGCTTTCCTCTCTCCATGCAAGGCTCATATGTCTTCAAGTCCATCTGGAAGGCTTGGGAGCATATTAGACATCTTATTGACAGCCCTAGTTTTAGTAGCAATGGTACCATTCATGGGGAAAGATCAATTTGGTGGAATCTCCTTCACTCTGATAAACCTCTTGCACTCAGCCAAGCTTTGGGCCAGATCTGGCATCAGGGTCTTCGAGGACCTATTTGAGAATGGTGCCCTTATCAGCTAGGAAGAGCTCAGCGCCTCCTTCAACCTCCCCCCAACCTAGAAAAGAACCTACCATATGATAAGGAACGCCTGTGCTACTCTAGCTCTACCTCTAACACTAACCTGGACTCCCACCGATTCTTGTCTCTTAAATGGAAGGATGGCTCTCTTCTACCCCATACTAAATGTTGCGCTATCTATGACCTAATCTCCAATGACGACTCCATTATCAAGCATGTTAACTCTCTGTGGTATGTTGATCTGCCTAACAAATCTTGGTTTAAATGCTTTACTTACCTATGGAAAATCCCGATTCCACCTAAAATACAATGTTTTAAATGGCAGCTTACTATTGACAGGCTCCCACTAAGGAGAAACCCTCTCAGTACTGATATGTGTTCCATTTGCAGAGTACCTGAGACTGGCAGGCACATTCACTTTGACTACTCCTTCACCAGGGAAGTTTGGTTAATGTTTGGTTTCTACTTTCCTATGCATATAGATACCCTTAACGTTATTTTTGGTTATATTAATGGGTGAAAAAAGGATGCCAATCTATTCTGGTTTATATTATCTTCTTACATTCTTTGGTTTATATGGAAATTGAGAAATGAGGACAAGTTTAATGGCAATGGTAGGTGTCTTACTGAGTCTTTTCATAGACTCACCTTCTTTAAAATTGCTTCACAGGTTTCCTTCATGATGAACATCGAAAAGCACAAATTCCTTCAATTCCTGCAAGATGGCCATGCAACCATGTTTGTACATGAGATGAAGGATGGTTACGAATGGAGGAGGCTAGCAAAGGACCAATCCTCTTTTGCTGAGGCTCTAAAAAAGCTCCACTAAGAGATCAACAGTAACAAGATGCCCAAGGCTCACCACATAGCCATGCTGTCCCAAATCCAGGACCGAAAGAAGGTGATTTGGATGGAAGGGACCCAAGGGTGGACCACGTGGGTTGATCTATTTTGACCACATTTTGCAGTTGTGCCTCATCTACAAGTGCTCCTATCTTTTTGGCATCGATCTTATATAGTACAATTCCTTGGTGGATTATTTTGTTAGATGACTGAGGCCTAGCCTCCACAGACTACAAACTGGTTGTAACCTTTTTGTTTACTCTCGATCTTTAATATATAAAAAAAAAAAAACTAAAATGTAAATAAAAAATTACAGGATTCAAACCTAAATGGTTGTCACGAACATTATTTGTTTTAGAACATAATTAACTGTAAAAATGAAAAACTCATTACAATAGTATTTGTCTAACGACAAGTACTAATAATAGAGAAAAGAACATAACATACAACAATAATATACTACATACACCATGAAAACACTTCTCTAAAATCTTTATTTTGAGCATGAAAGATTACATCTTCAAATATGAATTCCTACAATTCTTGCTATCCCTTTTTAGTTAAATTACCTCCTAAATAGAAAAGTTAACATCTAGTAAGCTTGCTAAGCATCAATAGTTTTAAATAGAATAACTAACTCCAAAATGAGTTCCTACAAAGTTTGAATATTAACAAAAAACAAAACTAAAAAATCAACTCCTGCTTTTATGGAGTTAGTTGGCACTTAATTTCCTAATTCTTAGGAGTCCATTTGCATGGTGACCATTTGCAATTGAGGGAGAACAATTTAGGCAATTTTCAAAATCCAGTTAGGCTCCTTATATTGGTGTGAAATTTTGGGAGTTGGAACCATCCATGTTTTTGGACACTTTAAGGGTTAACCTTCTTTCTGTAGTTTAGAGGAGGAGGTGTTAGTTTTGTATTTAGCCACTAAGGCTAAAATCTATTGTAACTTTTTAAACAACTCTCTAATTCCATTTTAAGAAAAAAGCAAGAATCATGTCTTGATTGTTTCCTATAATATTATTGTTATTTTTGTGAGTTGGTTTATGTTAGGTGAGCACAATTACATCAAAAATATTGTAAGAAACATTAAGGAGGGTAATGGGTCTCAAGTTCTTATTTGAGGTATGTTCTTGTCTTGTCTTTTAGAATAGGTTTAATGACTCTTTGTTAGTAGCAAGACAAAGAAAACTAGTCGACATAGCTTCATTATGAACATCCCAAACCAGGGTGGCAACCAAATCAATATTAGTCTTATAAAATTTAGTTGGAAATTGATCATAACCAAAAGCTTTTATATAGCTTATAGAACCAATAATCTAAGAGATCTCATCACTAGAAATTTCATCAAGGTACCTTGCAAGACAAAAACCTAATTTATAGGAAAGACTTAATTGATAGAAATCTTGAACTTGTCAACATTCTCATAAACCATTAGATGAAAACAAATCACTAAAGAAAGATCAGAAGGCCAATCTTATTTGAGACAAATACAAATATTCTCTATCTAAAATGTTAAAACATCTGAAAAGAAAAAGACCTTTTATCCCACAATTTCAATCAAATCATTCTTACTCTAAACCCAATATTAACATCTGAGGGGTTATCTTGAAGTCAAGTCTTCATCTCAATAAGACTCTCTCCACCCTCCCTATTCTTATTCAGCATCTACTTATCTATATCTTTCCCTTAAATTCTTAAATGCTTTTCAGCAGTCTCGATAGCAGATTACCAATCAATTGTTTTGGTATCAAACGCAAACTAGGTAACTTAAGCTCTACGATTCCAAACATTACTAACCCATATAGGCAGGACTGATCCTTAAGATGAGAAAAATTCATAATAAATAATCATATAAGATATATAGCAGAACTTGGACAACATAATTATCGTTATTATGAAAACTCCAAAGAAGGCTGTATCCGTGTAGAACCAATGAATCGTCTACGAAAGCCTCTTAGAATCTCTCTAGATATTGCTCTAGGGCTTCTCTCATCCCTTCCAGAGAAGGAAAAGCTGTCTGTGTTGGAGAAGATGGAGCATGTGGCACACATGCTGTTTTTGAGGAATTGGGTAAGAAATAATAAAATTCCTCAAGCAAATCTTGATGGTCCTTGAACAATGAAGCCACCTGTGAAGCAAAGTTTTTTCAAAAATGTGAATTTGGATACTTAAAACAAATATAAACTTTTGAGGACTTCCTAGAGATAATGAAATAGGTATAATACACAAATATGATAGTAGAATGCCAAAAAAAACCCTACTGCACACTACCTCTTGATACACTTCACTGATTGTCTTGTTTCCCTTCCGATACATATTCAAAATTTCCAGAAAAGCTTTGTATACTTGTTCGTCATATTGAAACCGAGTCTAGCAAAACACATAAATTATAATTTAGAACTGTTTGTATGGCAATAAAGGCTTCAAACTTTTAATCCATAACCATGAACTTGTATGGCCGTGAGATTTACCTTGATCTTACTGACATAATTAATGGCTTGGTCAAAGTCAACAGGTTGCTTTATGGGTGGGAGTTCATCCTCAGGCGCAAGTATAATTTCAAAACCTTTAGGAAGAAAGGTGTTAAAGCCCAAACTAA
This sequence comes from Cryptomeria japonica, assembly GCF_030272615.1. Taxonomy (NCBI): domain Eukaryota; kingdom Viridiplantae; phylum Streptophyta; class Pinopsida; order Cupressales; family Cupressaceae; genus Cryptomeria; species Cryptomeria japonica. The sequence continues at coordinate 691,157,496 of NC_081414.1, forward strand.
GATTGGGATGCCCTATAAATAATTCTTTCACACGGGCATTAACACCAGTCATATCAATTCTGCAAGGCAAACAAACTCTTCTCAAAATGAAGTTCCACTTAAACAGTGCAAATAAACAAGGCACATCTACTCCATGAAAACATTTCTATACAATCAGTTACAAACCTTTGTGCCTTGAAATCTTTCAATACTTCAATAAATTCATCGTGTTTCTCTTTTCTGTCTTTGAACGTTACTGCCATTGCTTTCAGATAGGCCAATGCATCGTCTTTTGTTAACTCCCGTTTTCCTCCTAAATTTTCTGGCGGTCCGGAGCTGTTTCAACTCACCCAAGACAATAAAATTTTGAAAATCCTTCATAAATGAGAGACAAAATAACCTAATCTTTTATTTGCAAAGAACCAATTTAAGGTCAATAATACAAGTTTGACAGTAAAGATGGTCCTGATATTGTAACCACTCAGACCAAAAAAAATTGTGAAATTAAAAACTCACAAATTCATTCAAATATAAAAAATTAACAAAATGTTAATTTGCAGAGCAGACTATGTATCCCAGATCCAAAGCTTTGACCTACATAGCCCAGATCCAAAACTTGCAAGTGTGTAGTTTGTTTCCTCTCCATGATCCATGAAAATAATTGCACAGAGGGTCCTGTTGAAAGGATATATTACCACGCTGTGCACAAAAGCCCTAAGGTAAACTTGCTATTGCAAACATTGAATACCTATATCTCATAAACATTGAATATCTATATGAAAAATCTGACATCTAGAAATAGTTTGATAGAACAATTAACATAAGATTTAATAGGAACAGTTTAAATCACACACATTAAGTTTATACTTACAAGTATTAAACATTCAAAATTGACAGATTGTAGGAAAAATGATATTAGATTGCATAATCATGGAGGGCAGAAACAGCAAGATAGAAAATAAGAAAGATCTAAAACTGCAGGAAATAAAAATATACTATCCATATTATGCACTCATTTGAACCATTCAAAAAATAAAATAGAGATATAGTCTCCCCACTAAACCTCAAACAAACATAGCAACCAGGAATTAAATTCCTTTAACAATTCTCTCAAAAAACTACAAAACAATGACCTTTGAATTAACAGGGATAAGGACAAGAACTTACGATAGAAGGGCGCTTCACTTGAGCAGCCACCATGTAGCTCTCCTCGCTTCATTTATATGAACACTTCAACCTGCTTTTGCTTAAAAAAAAATAAAATAAAAAAAAATCATTACAATTAATCTAGGTTTCTTGTTTTTACAACCCCCTTCTCCTCCTTTCACTACAACCCCCTACAATCACACAAAGCATGGATCCTTCACAGACAAAACCTCAAATTCTCAACAGTCAAAATGGAAACAAATTCAAAACCCAATAAAACCACCAAATACTCAAATACAAAATTAAGATACAAAATTAAGATCGGGCTCCTCTAAACACCAAGAAGAAAAAAGATAGAACAAAAGAATAAAGCTTATTTCAATTTCTCAACCTTGTCTCGCATTTTTTTCCTTTCTCAAACAGATCCTTGCAAGCTTAATGGCAGATGAAAAATAAATTTAAACCCCAACTATTACTAAAGCCTGCTTAAAAATGAGCATCATTTTAAAACATAATAGACTAGCTTCCACACTAAACACTTTCAAGGAATAGACAAACTGCATTGCAATACAATACAAGATCTCCTATCTTTCAAGACCTTGTTTTGAAGCACATATCTCCGTTGTTCAGAAAAAATCGAATCTCTGCCTATCCACTGCAACTAAAATCAATCACAATTCCATTAAATCCATGAAAACTAAAGTAACAACTTCACAATTTCACAAACACTTTCACAATTAGTTGATTGGCTATTATATGTGACAAAGCACCAACCCCAGTATATGTGACAAAGCACCAACCCCAGTATAATAGTTGTGGGAAAATATGTTCCACAGCGGTGATGCTGGTTTTAATGCACCAAGTCAAACAAAACAGCATGCATTTCTTTCCGTTGATTCATATTTTGACAGATGGCTCTTGACTTCTACAGACTAAACCTAACCTCAAACATATGAGCTTAGTCAAATTTATCTCAAGACTAATCCTAACCTTGTTAAAACTATTTCTTTCTTTCTTTCTTTCAAATCACCTATGGTCAATACAACTCACTCTTCCATACATTTTTCCTTGAGCAAGGCCCATAAATTTGTTTTCTTTATGTAAGTTAGTTATTAAAAAAAATTATTAAAAAAAAAAAAAAAACCTAGTCAAGTCTGTAAAATTTTGAATTCTTCGAGGCTAGGTCCTTAAGAACATTAAACTCCCAAGGACTAAGCTTAGATTCTTTGTGATCAAGTGACCATGAGTAATATTCTTATGATTACCAAAATAAAAAAAAGATCCTACAAGATAATCTCCACACAAAAATTCCAAAATTTGAGGAGTATTTTTCAATTATTATAGTAAATTGTAACAACCAAGAGTGTAATATCTCATGCTGGGAAATTGTTCCTCGGGGTTTTTTAATTTCTTATATTAAATTGTAACAAACAAGGGAGTGTAATATCTGTAATGTCTAAAGTCGGAAAAAAAAAAATCTTACAAGGTAATCTCTACATAAATATTTCTAAATTTGAGGAGTGTCTATCCAATGACATTCAACAATGAGCTTAATTCAAGCCAGTTGTTAAAAATTAAATAATGTTTTTCAATTATTATAATAAATTGTAACAACCAAGGGAGTGTAATTAGTTAGTAAATTGTTCCTCATGGTTCTATAATTTCTTAACAGCTTATAAACATAACAATTTCATAATTAGTTAATAAGCTATTGTAATTGAAACCTAACCATAACCTAACCCTAAATTTAGGTACAACTCTACAGTTAAGTCCTAACTATAACTTTAACCCTAATCTTGCTGGATGTGGTTGGTCATTATTGTTGCTAAGATATGTTGTTGTCATTCATGCCAACATATTCTTGTGATTTGCTTTGGTGACTATAGATTGGGAATATTTTCTAATCCAATTTGTAGTATTGTTTTGTTGATCACTCTTTTACAGAAGTTGATATCTAGAATTATAACCTTAAACCTAACTAATACCTGAACCCTAAACCTTAACCCAATCAATAATCCTAACCATAACCATAACCATAACCATAACCATAACCATCATACAAACACTAACATTAATCCTAACCCTAACCCTAACCATGATCTAAACCCTAACCCTAGCCATGATCCTAACCATAACTGTAACCCTAAGCCTAGCCATAAACCTAACTCTAACTCTAACACCAACCATGATGTAGACCATAACCCTAACCATAACTCTAGACCTTAACCCTAACCTAACCATAACCATAAACCCTAACCCTAACAACAATCCTTAGCCCTAACCATAACCATAACTCAAAACCTATCCCTAATCCTAAGAGTAAATCCTATCCATAATTCTAATCCTAACCGTAAACCCTAACCCAAAAAAACCCCAACCCTAACCTTAATTTTAAACCCTAACCCCAACCATAATCCTCGCCCTAACCCTAAGCATGATGTAAATCCTAACCATAATCCTAAACCCAACCCTAACTATAATCTTAATCATAACCCTAACCCTAACCCTAACCTTAATCCTAACCCTAGCTATGATGTAAACCCTAATCCTATCCATAATTCTAACTATGACCCAAATTATAATCCTAAACCAAACCTTAACCCCAACCATGATGTAAACAATAAACCTAACCATAACCCTAATCATAATCCTTACCCTAACCCTAACCATAACACTAACCTAACCATAATCCTAAGCCCTAACCATAACAATAATCCTACCCTAAACTTGAACTTAACCTTAACCCAAATTTAACTTTAATCCTAATCTGTTCCTAACCTTAATCTAGCCCAAATCCTAATCCTAATTGAATTTTAATACTAATTCAACCCTAACCTTAATATAATTGAACCATAACCTTAATTCTAACCCTAAATTTGATGTAAACCCTAAACATAACTGTAACCTTCACACTATACCCTGACCATAAACTTAACCTTAACACTAAAACCCAACCCTAGCCATAATCTTAAACCCTAACCCTAACCATAATCCTAAACCAAAACCAAACCCTAACCTTAATGCTAACCTTGAGCATGATATACACCCTAACTTTAAACCCTAACCCTAATCATAGCCCTAACCATGATGTAAACCTTAACCTTGACCATAATACTAACCTTAACATTGATCCAAAACATAACCATAAACCAAATCTTAATCTTAACAATACCCCCAGTTATAATTCTAACTCTAACCCTAACTTTAATTATGCTTACCCTAACCCTACCTTTGATGTAAACCCTAAACATAATTGTAACCCTCACAATAAACTCTAACCTTTACAATAAATTTAACCCTAATATTATATTGTAACCATAACCCCGATGCTAACCATAATCATGATATAAACTTGATCCATTATCATAACCCTAATCTTAATCATAACCTGAACCCAAACCATGATATAAACATTATCCTTGACCATAACACTAACCATAACCATAACACTAACCATAACCATAATACTTGCCATTAAATAAAGTTTAATATATCGTAGATTTTAGTATTTGCTTTGGTCTTGCAACACATATATATTATTGAAAATAGTGTTAAAAATTTTAAAATTTAATATATCTCTTGTAATAATATAATAATTTAATAATATAATAATATAGTTTATTTTAATAGAAAGATACTATGTAATTATAATTTTCATTTCTTTTATGCTTTCCATGTTGTACCACACTACTGCCACTAGCATATATAACTTAAATTTTAATTTAATCTATATAAAATACACGGAGAGATATCCATCTTGAGGCCCCTATTTGACTTTAGGGTTTAAAATTAATAAAAAATAGGCTATTAATAGGCTTTAAATTCCTAATTAAAGTCTAATCCTAACTATAATTCAATCATTACCATAATTGGACCCTAAATCTAATTAACTATAACCTTAACCCTTAACCCTAATGCCTCTTATTGAATTCTAACCCCTAACCCCAATCATGACATAATCATAACTATCATTTTAACCCTAGTCCTATTTTAAAGTGTTTGTATTTTAAATCTATATTAATAATCAAAATTGAACCCTAATCTAACCATGTTTTGAAACCCTACCCTAAACTAAACCCTAATCCTAGTTAAACTCTAACCCAAACCTTTACCCTCATTGAACTCTAATCCTAATTTAACCCTAACCCTCATATATTTGAATCATATCCCTTATTTTATTTTTTATTTTAATAAGTAAATAGCTGCAGAGGGGCAGCACCCTTGTATTAAACAAGAAGGAGAATACAAGGCCTGATTCAATAAGAGCGGTAGGGGGAAAGAACCAGGAAGAAAACCCCCTACCATAGCTCTAATCCTTGGAAAAGAGAAACCAACACAGGACTGGATGAGAACAACAATATACCGACCTCTTAAGGACATAGAGGTCATAAGACAAAAACAGACAATCTCAAAAAGCAGAGAGACCGGAGGGCTTAAAGTCAACTAGAGTCATAGAGAGCCATCAGAAACATCATCCACTGGCGCATTAGCCGCATCTAGGATAATGGGACATTCAGCGCCACAATTCAAATGAGTTGTCGATTCTACCTTCTCCTTAGGGAGTCAGTAGTCGTTTGGATACTATTCTTCACCCAGCCCAAACCCCCAGTCGTTTCCATCCACCAGATCACCATTCTCAAAGATCCTGAGGTCATCAGTCACTGCTAGATCTTCACCATAGAGAAATATTGCCCTCCAATTCGATGTGGAACCGCTTTGTATACTAGCCGCTTTCAGAAGGAACTCAATGTTCCTGGAGATGACATGCCAAGTTGCTTAGAAGGATTCAAAATCCAAAGAATTAACAATCACAAGCTTCTTCACCTCTGCTCCATTGCTAAGTGACATATAGTAATTTTGGGGAAGCGAAATTCTGAGATTGGCATCAATATTGTCCAATACAACATCTATTTCCCCCAACAGGTGGTGCTTGAACATCATATGGGTTAGCAATTTTGCTTGATGCTTACTAGTCCCCATGTAGATTAACATTGTAAGAAAAAATACTAGAATATAAACATTAGCTTTGTACTTGTGGTAAGCCATAAGAAATTCCTTTCCCAAAATCCTCTTTAAGCTGTGAAGAATGAGAGGATGTCGAGAGAAAAGGACCTCTTGCAGACGCCTATCTATGATTTTGCCCAGGAAAGCCATCTGTCGACAAGTAGCTTTGAGGAGGATTTGGGTCTCCATACTGAGTTGCCAAGAGAGGAAAGCAAAATATGGTGGAAAGAAGGGGTATTCCATTATTAAATAGAAAGGAATCGAACTAGAGAATATGACACCCTGCAACTGCATCTGCAATAAATGCCCACATGTGTGAGCTGCTGGTATCCGACTAACAATCTGCTCCAAAACTCCTCAACTTGTTGTCGACCAGCTTTAAGCATCAAGTGATAGTAACAAATCTTGAAAGGATACAGTCATAACAGGATACTCAAGTACACTTGAATTTAATAGTCATGAGCCAAAAGCTGGCACTAATCAATAGTGTCGGCAATGCATCACATCATGATGATAAGAGGAGACCTTAACCGGTTAACAAGGCAGCCGGTCTATTTTTCCACCGAAAACAAGACCAAAAGGTGGAGAGGGGGAATCGTGGCTACTGGGAAGTAGAGCACCGGTTTGCTCCACAACCGGAAGAGGCAGATAGAAATGGAGAGCCCACACCTATCAGGAGACCCACCAACACGCACGATATTTCAAAGGACCCAACTTGAGTGAGGAGAGCATGTCAATCGGCCCAACAAAAAAACATCATCGGTGGATCTTCAGTGGGGGTCACTACCAGTTATAGCCAATTTAGAAAGTCTATTGGCTTCACCATTGCCTTCTCTGTAGATATGGCTAAATCAAAATTCATCAAAGGTCACTAGCAGCGCCAGGATCGGTTGAAGCCACTAGTTAAGGCACCAACAAGGGGTGCTATTGCAATGGATCACGTTAATGACATTTAATGAATCACCCTCCAAATGAATTTTCGGCACCCCAAGCTCCTTCCCTATATGAATACCTCTTAATGCTGCTCTAAATTCTGCTTCATTTTTAGTAGCCACTCCAATCTTTTTCAGAGATTTCTTTTATACAGAGACCATCAGAGTCCCTTAGATTGCAACCAATACCACTTTGGCCTGGATTTTCTATAGAGGCACCATCAAAGTTTACCTTGCTCCACCCAACCACTAGTGCATCCTAGATCACCCCCACTCTTGGATTGGTCTGATCCACCGGAGTGCCCAGATCGAAAATCAAAGGGATGAGTAGGTTTGGAAGAACCATCTTAATCTTACAATCCCAGTCTATGAACAAATTTTTCTTAAGTGTTTTTGGATTGGGCCGCCACATTCAGGAGCTGAGTCAGGTGGTTCTGAATTTTCACACAAAGAGACTGAGGGCGCATATCTTTACCCTGGAAGATTTTGTGGTTCCTTTCTTTCCAAATTTCCCAAATCAGAAGTGATGGGAGGATGAAGAGAAAATTAAAAAAAACTGGCTTTCCTACCGGTTTAGGCCATTGCAAAAACCATTTGTCCAGCCCTACTGGGAAGGGGCCAAATATTCTCAGTTTTCTCATCAAATACCACTAACAGTGACTAGAGAATTTGCAATGGAGAAGAAGATGATCTACAGTCTCTTCTTTATCTAGACATAAAGGACATCTGCTAGGTCCATTGATAGCCATTGAATGGAGCCTTTATTGAGTTAAGATTTTCCTCTAGCAGGCCAACCAGGCAAAGGAACCTGCTTCAGGAAGGAGGTGTTGATGCCAAAAAAAGATTAATAGGCCAGTCTTTTTTGTCTAAAGCCGCTTCTTTAAGCTTGTAGCCAAAGAATACGTTGTGTTTTCCATCAGAGGAGCTACACCACCTAATAATATCCTTATCAGGGGAAGGGAAAATAATCCTTTTGTTGAGAATGTTAGTAAATAAGTCCTTCTTAAACTAATCCAAGTCCAACTCATCCAAGGAGTTCCATTTCCATTTAGCAATACCATTTTCTAGGATTAGATAACCATAATCACAGATATTATGCCCCCAGAGATGACAAGTTTCCTCCATAACAGGTTGTAGAGAGGGGTTGTGACATAAGACAGCTTCACCCGACCAAGAATCAAACCAAAAGGAGGCATCCCTGCCATTCCTGACCTCCCAGGTAACCTGATCACTTATGATTTCCCTGCTATCCAAAATAAAATTCTAGATAGCCAAGCCCCTGTGAGGGTTGTTGATAGTCAGAATCCTCTTAGGTTCTAGGGAATCCAGATATTTATGTTTCAGGAGCCTTGCCCATTTTTGCTTCCCACCGCTATAGATTTCCCAAACCAATTTAGCACCCATTTCTAAATTCATAATTGATATTTGGTGAATAACAACACCACCTGCCATTTTTGGTTGACAGATATTTTTCCAAGCTATCAGGGGAAATTTACCTTTATCATCCAACCCATTCCAAAGGAAATTTCCCATTACAGAAATCAATTCATCTTAAGCTACCATCGGCAATCGTAGGCAATCCATGGAAAAAACTGGTAGCACTAAAAGGATCGACTTTATCATAGTGAGTTTCCCAGCAGAAGATAACCACTTGCCTTTCCAAGTTGCAAGCTTGGATTTGCACTTATCAATGAGGTGCTTCCAGTAGTGAGCTCTATTATTACCAATGAAGAGAGGGGTACCAAGAAATTTCCCTGGGAAATTAGCAACTCTAAGATTGAGAATCCTTGATAATACTATTTGCAAGTTGAGCGGAGTGTTGACAAAAAACACTTCAGATCTGTGCCAGTTGATTTTCTAACCAGAAGCCAAACAGTAATCAAGGCAAGTTTTGATTGATCTGGCTTCTCGCCTACAGGCCGAACCAAATAGAATGGTGTCATCAGCAAACTGAAGATGAGTCATTTTTTCAACCCCTTTTGCCACATAAACTCCAACCCAATGACCATCTTGTTGGAGATCTCTTATGGATCGACCTAAAGATTTAACCATTATGATAAATAGAAATGGTGATAATGGATCACCTTGTCTAATACCTCTTGTTGAAGAGAAGAAATAGTGGGATGAACCATTGACCAGAACAGAGAATTTGGGGGAAGAGAGACAACTTGTGACCCAAGTGAGCCATTCCTTGTAGAAGCCAAATTTATTCAGAACATCAAATAAGAAATCCTTGTCCACCATATCATAAGCTTTTAGAATGTCTAGTTTTAAAATCATATAGGAGTCCATGGTTTTCCTGGCTGTGTGGAGTGTTTCATGAGCAACAATGATACCTTCTACAATGGATCTTCTAGGGGAAAACCTGCTTTGGTCCTCTAATATGATGTGCTTAAGGAGGGGCTTTAATCTATTATCTATGATATTTGTTACAATCTTATATACAGTATTGCATAGAGCCGTAGGTCTGAAGTCACTCATCAATTGTGGATTTTCCTTCTACAAAATTAGAGTAAAAAAGGTGTGATTGATGGCCCCTAACATAGTCATCTTCTTTCTTGATTCTTCTACAACAAGGTGTAAATCTTGAGCAATGATATCCCAATAATGATGGAAGAATGCAACAGGGAAGCCATCCAGTCCAGGAGTCTTATCCGGTTTCAACAGGAGGGTGGTTTTCCTTACTTCATCAATAGAAATGGGCATACAGAGAGCTATATTTTGAATAGCGAAAATGATGGATGGGGTTGAGTTCAGAATTCTGGCTCTTACTTCATGATCGATCTGATGGTCAGCATTTAGCAGAGAGTCAAAGAATCTTATAGCTTCATGCACAATATCCTCGTAATTCCTAACAGTGACTCCATCTGATCTCATAATCTCTGATATTCTATTTCTATTTCAATTGGCAATGGCCGACCAGTAGAATAATTTTGTGTTTTTATCTCCTTCCTTTAACCATAACTCCCTTGATTTTTGTCAGCAAAGGATTTCCTCACATCTAAGGATTTCATTTAGGTCAGATTTCAGAGAATTTTCTTTGATAAATAGATCCTCAGTCATTCCTGAAGACGTAACAGAGTTGGTTAAATCTGCCAATTCAACCTTAATTCTTAATTTCTCCATATGAATACTCTTGAAGTGGTTATTATTCCATTCTTTTATCTTAACCTTAATATACTTGAGCTTTTTATTAAGAATGAGAAGTCTCAAATGATTCCTAAAAACTGACTCATTCCACCAAGCTGCTATAAGATCATGTAGTTCAGCCACTCTAAGCCACATTTTCTCAAACCAGAACGAAGTACCTCCCTCTGCTTGAGCCAAGGTGACCTTTAGACAGATCGGGTAGTGATCTAATCCAGTCAGTGATAGAATCGATGATTCTAAGGCTAGATTTTGGCCTAACCACTCACCAGAAACAAGGAACTGGTCAAGCCGTTCAACAATATTAGTGAAGCCCAATCTCCAGTTCGACCATGTGAAAATTCCATTTTTTGGAACAATGTCTAAGAGGTGATTCTTCTCAACAAATTCCAAGAAGTCTTTCTGGGATGTACCAGTCCTCTAAATACCCCCACTTTTCTTAGTGCTAGAAAGGATCACATTAAAATCCCAAGCTACTACACAACTACCATTGATAATACTCTTTAGCATAATGGATAGGAGATCCTAGAGAGCCTGCTTATCACGAGCAGAACAAGGTCCGTACACATTGAAGAGATTGAAGTTCTCATTTCATCCAGGAATAGTGACCAAGCAATGTTGCCAATACTTATCTTCTCCCACAAGTGAGATCTTAACATTCATGGGGTTCCAAATAATTCCCAAGCCATTGGAAGCTCCATCCGATTGCCTATAAAACCCATTCCACTGTTTCCAAACTCATTTTGGCCTCAATCTCAGCCTTGCTCCATTTAGTTTCCTGTAGTAGCCAAATATTTCCTTTGGTGTCATCAATCTGGCACTTAATCAAGTGCCATTTGTCAGGGGCATTGATGCCCCCGACGTTCCAAGATAGGATTCTCATGACTCCTAGGGAAGGGCATTTCCCTTCCCTAAATTAAATTTTGTTTGACCATAGGCAACACCAGCTACTGCTAGCATGACTTTTTTGGACTTGCGCCCCCACATAGCTTTTGGTTTAAAATTTAGTTTATCAATAGTCGAATCTGATTTTCCGAAACTTTTTTAAGGAACCCTCCATTATAAGCTCTGAGTCAGGTTCAAATTCCTCCTCCCCCTCCGAGGAGGAGCTTTCAATTTTGCCGTCTTCTAGTTCAATGCCTATCGCAGAGCAAGTCTGCCCTCCCAACACCCCTATAGTGTCATTATCCATACCCTGAGAGAGTGGATTTCCATCTTCAATTGCCAATTGATTCCTAGGCATAAAGGGGGAGGGTGGAAGAGAGTCCTCTATCTTGGATTCAATGTCTGCCTATAGGGATTTGGTCTTCTCTAGTAGTGTGAGAAGATCTTGTTGGCTCTCGCTTTGACTAGAGGAGGGGGGGGCTATGATCAAAGGGGTTGCCTCCATTAGCATAACATTCTCCTTCTCAAGAGTATCATTGCAAAGGGCATCCCCGGTGTCATTGGTAATGAGAGGTTCCGGTTGCAATTTATCCTCAATAGGAGATTGCATACAGGAATAATTTGGATGTATCATAGCTGAGACATCACAAATAATACCAGTATGATCCAAGGAGAAGCATTTAGGACAAATATGCAGCTGATCTTCCTTGTCAATCTTTCGAATCCAGATCTTTCTAGCCCCAATAATTCTGATTTCGTCGAGGATCTTGTTGATTTGATTTGTGCTAATACAAATTTTGAGAAAGCTTCCCCATAGTTTATCTTCCAAGATGTCATCTACCGATACAAAGGTACCAAGGTTTTTGCATATGTCCTTAATGACATCAATGTGCCAATAATCTAAGGGATAATTATACAATCTTATTCATACCTTGCTATCCAGAAAGACATATATCCAGGGATTGAAATTGGGCTTGCAATCGATGATGTGAACTTCAATGCCATCTAGAATATATGGACCTCTATTTTTAGCTTGCCATTTCTCCTTATTGCTCATAAATTCAATCATATAGAAATCATTCGGAAGAATATTAACATTAATATCCTTTCCCCACTGTGCTCTACACTTGGATTCAAAGCTGTCCTTAACCCGCTTTGCACCACCCCACTTGATAAAAAGGCAAGACTCAAGAAAATTTGAACGAGCATAACTAATTTTATTCTCATCCAGAAAGATAGTGGGTCTTGATGTTTTTCTTACTGGTTTATGAAAACAGGGTCACTGAGAGAGAGAGATTTCTCTTTGAATATCTGGGTGTCTTTCAAGATTTAGTAGAGGGTTCCAATTAATTAGATGGAAGTTAGATCTCCAAAACCTGGCTTGATCCACCTTTGAGTTTCCTTGCCTGAAGTGCCCATTCCATTTTTGGAAGTTACCATGATTAGTCGGGGGAGCTAAAAAAGAGTCGGTATGAGGGATGTCTCTCTCAAGCGGCGCATCGAAAGTGTTAGGTTTAGGATGTGGATACTAGTTTCTGTGGTCCTCAGATACGAGATGGTTAGCCTTGCGGAACTAGCCTTTGTTGTTCCAACTGAAACCATTCGCCTTCCACTTGTGCGGGTCAATAGGGCACATATTGCCACTTGAATAGGGATTTCCATGGTTTAACTGCAGACTGGAATATTTGGAGCCCTGAAACCTATCTGTTACCCCAGCTTTATCCGGTTCCTGGACCGCTTGAATTCTACTAGTCTTAATGGGAAAAGAAATTTCTGCTTCATCACTCCAAGAACCAACCTTCATGGACTAGGAGCCAGAATACCTTAGATTGGTAACCCTATTCTATTCGCCAACGCCACTCCTACTGCCATCTAGTGCTGCCATTTCACTCCTCCCCACTCTCATCCCGAATCATATCCCTTATTATAATCCTACTTTAAATATAATAGTATCCCAAACCCTAACCTTGATTAAATTATAATTGAATGATAAACCTAATTGAAATCTAACACTAACCATAACTACAAGTAAACCCTTATCATAATCAAATCCCGACCCAAATGGTATATAGTTATAACTTCAATCTAAGCCCCAACCTAATAATGACCCTAAACTAAACTCTCTCTCTAATCCAAAGCTAAGCCTAAGCATAACCCTAACCATGATTCTAACCCTTACCCTAACCAGAATCCTAAACTAACTGACCACAATTCTAACCCTAACCCTAACCCTACATCAAAACCTAACCTTAATCCTATAGATATTCCTAAATTTGACATAAACCCTAACCCTGACTCTAATCTTGACCTTGTCACTAAAGTAGCAACCCTGAACCCTAACCCTAACCATAGTTCTAACCCTTACCCTATCCCTAATCCTAATTATGATGTAAATCCTAACCCTTACCCTAAATATATTATCTTTAACCTAGCCCTAGGCCCTAACCCTAAACTTGACAATAATCCAAACACTAAACCAAACCCTAACCCTAATTGTTAACATAAAGCTAACCATGATGTTAACCCTAACAAGTTAACCATAACCATAACCCTAAATACAAATTAAACATTATATAGTATAACTCAAAATTTACTACATAAAAATTTATTAAATTAATATTATGATAATAATTAATTTACATTGTCTAAATATAAATACATAGAGAAATTAATTTAATTGTTTTTTTCATATATATTCAATTCTAAATCCTACTAGCATATATATCTTATATAATGTATATAAAGCACGTCGAGATATCTCAGCATTTAATCTTTGGGTTTAATCTTTATACAGACCTAAATATAAACTCTATAGATTAAACACCAAGATATATCTCAGCGTAATTTATATAGATTCTATAAGATATATATGCTAGTTTCTTCACTGTTGTGGGGAAATGTGTATCATGATAATTTTTTCTCTGAGAAAGGTCCTAAAATTTGCTTAATTTTAAAAAACCCAACTTAATAGGGCCTAAAATTTTTGAATTCTTCCATACCTCATCTCATGTTTCTATGTGGCTTTTTAAGTGCATTATAAGGAGATAGTGTGTCCCATGCAAGTTTTTATAGTAAATTACATAGTTATTTTCTAATATTATAGTAAATTGGAACAATGTGGTAGTGGTGTAGTAATATGTTGTCATAACAACATTTTTTTGTTTTTCAATTTTTTAAAAGGGGGAGGTTTTAGGTGTATCCAATGTTAAGGACAGTATATTTTAGAATTTTGTAGGAATGGGAAGAAGAAAATAATATTTTAAAAAAGTTCAAAAAAAAAAAAAAAATTAATAGAAAATTGAGTGAAAGTGTTATTAAAAAATAGATATAAAACAAATATATAGAATTTTATTGTGAAGTTTTGTTATAATTAATTGATTTTTTTGTGAAATTAATATATATATATATATATAAAATATTATTTATTTTATTTGGTAATAAAATATTTAATAAATAATTATTTAGTTGTATTAGAATTAAGTAATGTCATAAGAATGACATTTCTTGTACTTAAAATTCCAAGTCATTTATAAATTATAAAAAATAAAAAAAGTGTTTTATGCGAAATGGCTCTGCAACATATCTGTGAAATGGCTCTACAACCTAACAGATATGCAGACATCAAAGCAGTCGAAGAGAGAAGAGAAGCTAACAGAAATGCCACAACATCTGACAGGGCTCCCTTATGGCAAGAACACAATTGGGAATTGGTGAAAAGTAAGAAAAACATTAGGGCGGAAAGGAGACGGGCTGTGAAGGCAAATGAAATCTATTTAGTTCAATATCATGGCAAAAAATATCTAAACCAGGGCAGGATCCGGGAGATGGCAAAGAACCAACCATATGCAATGTATTCTTAGACACATACCCTTTAAAACATTGTGGATATGAGAAGGAAAGCAGCTAGGACAAACATGTAGAAAGGAAGGGCATTGGATCAATCACAAATGTGGGTGATTCCAATCACATCACAAATCCCTAGCTATGCAACCAAGGAAAACATGATTCCTCTGGCACTTGAACAAACTCTGACTTTAGAGATTCCAACCGTAGAGCACAACAGACAACGTTCCCGTGGACTAGCAGAGGGAAGGGTTTTGGTAGACCCGTGGAAAATGGAGGAAGGGCAACAAATGTCCCTAAATTGGTCAATACGGCCCTTGACATGAAGCAGGACAAAATGCCCCACAAAGACCCAAGAAAATTACATACTCTAGAGACATTAAATCTTGCTTCAGAGCCCATCAAAATCAAATTGCCTGTAGAAGAAGAGGCCCTAGGAGATTATTGCAGAGGGCATGACCTCTTTGCAAAATGGGGAGGATACAACCTACCAATAGAAGAAATTATGGAATGATGGAAATCAAAATTCCACAGCGAGGTAAGTATAACAACCCTAGCCAACAATTTCATATATTTAGAATGCAATGATAAAAATTTGAAGGCCAAACTATTGCATGAAGATTATGTTTTTTATAAAGGCATAAACTTTAAATTTATAGATTGGCAACCAAATTTTGATGCCAAAAGCTTTGAATTTGAAATGGAAACAAAATGGATAGAAATCCACAATGTTCATGTAGAACTAATGCATGCCAAAATCCTTATAGAGATAGAGGAAAACTTGGGAAAATTCATAGCGGTTGAGAAAAATTATGCAGAGAACTCAGCCATAAAAATATTCATATAATTTGATGCTCTGTAAAAAGGAGATTGTTAGGATGACAAAATACAAACAACTAGCATTAGTGTTAGCAAATCATAATTTAAACAAAAGCCTAATCAAGCATATCAAGAGAGATACTAAATAAGAAATGGAAAGCATTCAAAGATACAAGAAATAAAACCAAATTCCTCCAAATGCTGACCAAAACATCATAGTGGCTCCTCCCTTGTTCCTCTCCTCTCTAAGTTCCCAAATGAGTGTAGCTCTCAGTAGCTTTTTGCACTATTTTTGGATGTCTTATGGAGATTCAAGATTATGAAATAAAAAGCTCATGAAATGCAAACATGAACAAACTTAGAAATGAGATTATTATCTAATCTAGTGTTGATTTTAGTCCAAAAGAGTAAATGTAAATTCTTATGCTAAATGCTCTCTAAAATTCGCTATAGATTAAATGCATACAAGTTTTCAGGATCTGGATTATGAAGAAATGGGCTCTATTTATAGGAAAAAATGGAGCAATGGATGGTTGAGATTGAACAATCTCAACAAGGGTCAGGATTGATAGATATTCAATCCATGTGAGGGCTTTCAACCCAATCCCAGGATGACAAGTGTCAACATGAGATGAGTTGAGAGGAGAGGGAATAAGTATCAAATGCTTGACATGACGTGAGAGTTAACTTGGTAGTTAAGGTCAAGCTTGGGTTGAGTGAATAAATTCATTATTCAAAGAATAATGCTTTTATCCAATGGATAAACTCTTGTGCAAAGGTTAAAGGGATAACCATGGTCAAAGCAATAAATACTTGAGGAGACACATGGGTCACATGAGGGTTGAGTTAGGGGTCAAAGTCTGTAAACATGGGTGCAAGTGGAATTAACCATACATAGTTATGTAAGAGTCATTAATGGTCATGTAAGAGCCATTAGTGGTTTGGAAGAATTTAGAGGTTAAATTGTTGAACACACAAAGCATTTAATGCTTTTTAAAGACTTTGGAGTCTTTGAGAAGTGACTTCAAGTTGCTCAGGAATGTGACAATAATTAGGGGATGGATTAGGCTAATTAGGAAAGGGTTAGAAGAATCTAGAAGGGGGTTAGGATTGCAAGTGGGTTTAGTGGGTGAGAGAAAATAGGATTTAAATTTAAAATAAATAAATTTATTTCAACTTGTGGTTGCAACTTGCATTTGTAGGAAAATGCAAGTGGGGGGGTGAATGATTTAAATAAATATTTTTAACTATTTATTTAGAAGAGGAAAGGGGGATTTAAATTGAATAAATAGTATTTATTCATTTAATTGACTGTGAATTTGGTTTAATGAATTAATTAAAATAAATTGAATAATTTATTTAATTAATAGGAGAATGTTTGAAGATGAATTAATTAAATATTAATTTAATTAACTAATGGCTAGTGGATGTTTATCGCGTTGTTTTAAAGAAAGAAAAATAGGTGTGAAGAAATATACCCCATAAATATAAATTTAGTGAGTTGTATGCCCCCTTGAGAGATGGGCAAAATTTTTTTGAAAAATTGAGCGATCTCTCAAAAAAGAATGAAAATTGGCGGGGTGATAGAAGAGAAAGGAGCAGTTAGGATGCCGGTTCCCATAGCAGAGCACCGATTAGAGCGAGTCCAACGATTCCAGCAGCTAGATGACTATGGACCAATGGTATGTAAATTTGAATTTTTTAATTTCATGCATTTTTGATATGTTTTTTTGCTTAGTCCAAGTTGAGTCAATACAATAGTGCTAAAATGATGTTTTGGCGCTATTGTCAACTAAATTAGCACTATTGTGCTGCTATAGCACTATTGCATAGAGGTTTTAGCATTTGTGTCAAGTCTAGGGCTATTGTATAGTTGCTTGAGCACTTTTATTTGTTTAGCGCTATTGAGTAGTTGATTGAACGTTGTTGTGAGGTGGTGCTATTATATAGTCAATGTAGTGCTATTGTTGACTTAGTACTATTAGATAGTTGATTTAGCATTGTTGTGTTCAAAATAGCGCTTTTGGTTGGGAAAATAGATGACCCAGTGTGCTTTGAACAAGAATATCTAGATGCCTATGATGGATGGATAGAGAGGTGAGGTGAGAGTTGTTATGAACCATAGTAGCCCTGATGAGATCTGCGGGACCATATGATATTATATTTGCAGACGTGACTAGAGGATATGGAGGCAGAGGTGGCCGCTAGAGATGTGCAGCTATTTGCACGAGAGTCAGAGTTGATGGTAGTGCTACAGGAGAGAGATCAGGTCATGGAGAGATTTGCAGCGTTGCAGGAGAGAGTACGGGTGGAAGCAGGACTAGGAGCATAGGGTCCTATTGGGGATGCGATGAGGGAGATGCAATGAGCATGGGAGGAGATAGATTATTGGTGGGGGTTATATGAGCAGGTGGTGCCAGCTAGTCAACGAGCCTTAGCTATTCCCTAGTGTGGCGGGCGAGATTAGAGCGGTCTCAGAGGATGCAGAGCAGTGGTGGTGTGATGGGTCCTCCACGGAGAGATAGATCAGGTGGTGCGGAGGCTAGTGGGGGAGCAAATGGTGATGGTGGTGTGGCATCTGGTCAGAGTGGTATCTGAGAGGGCATTTTTGTATGCTTTTACATTATCATTTTGGACTATGTCTTGGATGGCTCTTTGTAGCCGATATTTTGGACTTCATTGTACTCTGATACATGTATGTTTTTGGCTATCTGATATGATATATGAGAAGATCCCATATTTTTGTGTTGATATGCATTTTGATGATATGGATGGATGTATACAGGATGATGATCTTATGATTTATGCTTAGATGGATAGTTGTACTGGCTATATGTATGCATTGATGAGATGATTCCTATTTGCATGTTGTATGATGATTTATTCCTACATGATGTCTATATGCATGTTTTATGAATGTGATGCTAATATATAGATGCAGGTTTATATATGTGTGCATGATGTGCTGGTGAAATTCCTTATGTATGTAATGCCATGATGATGATGTATGCATAATGAAATGATGCTTATGATTATATAGACAGTATCATGTACTTTATGTTGATGCGATGATGAGATAATGATATGCAATGATGTTCGATTATATTGAAAATATAATGCTTGATTTATGTAAATGCATTTAGATGGTTAAAAATGAATGCAATATGGATAAACAAATGTAAGGTACACATGTTTATATGATGATATCTAAATGAATGTAGATGTGTAATGTATAAACTAATGTTGAGACAAATGGTTTTGTTTATGATTTGATAAAATATGACTAAGTGAAATGATAATGTTATGATAATGCAACTTTATGAGAAATGAATAACTGCACCGAAATGCAATTAAAAGGATAATGAATGCATTGTAATGAATCCTAAATGAAATGAAATGAATGAGTATAAGGATGTACTAGATGTATAGATGAATGCACTTAACTAATGGATATACATATATAAATGCATGCAACTATGGGAATCTAAAAAAATGCAGGGTAAACAAGTTTTTAAATGATGGTAAATGATGATCAGTAACTGACACTAAATGATTGTATAGTAATGGCTAATAATGATAGTAAATGCAATGATGAGGAATTTATAAATGAATCTAAATGTCATGATTTGTGAAATGATGAAATGATATAATGATGAATGATAATGAGCTATATATATTTAAATGTAACTAAATGATTTGAAATGCATACTAATGAAGATTTTAAGATTTTTAATAAACCTATATACAAGTAAATGAACTAGGTGTATGCAATGCAACTAAATGTAATGATGATGTGATTTATGATAATGAATGCAAGGTTGTTGAAACTTTTGCATGATGCACTGATGATGTATCAGAGAACTCTGTCATGATTGTATTTAATACCAACTCAATTTCACATAACTGCTCATATTAACTTGTTCACACTTGCATACAAAACCATGCATATGAATAACGGATGATTAAATGGATGGGTGACATGCAATGGAATGCAATATAAATAGGTGGGATGGAATGATGATCCATAGTGCTTTATTTTCATCATTGAGCATGATAATATCAAACTTGGATGAGGCAGTAGGAACCAAGGATGGAGTATTGTACCTGCAAACAAACAACATAAATAAAGCATATAGAATATGGATCCTCGATAATGGTTCATGCTCATATGGTCGAGGTATACTCTATAATCAGCAAGCCATAGTGATCCATGACTATATTTTGCATATGATCACGTAGCTTAGTGAACTTCCCATGTAGACGCCATTAGTACATGCCCCAAAATTTCATTGGAATAATTCGTAGAAGACATACAAACAATGTTTAGAAACCATCCCGGCCACTATAATCACTTGTGGATATCCTAGAGTAGCGTAGGAACCTGATATAAATGAATAGATAACCTACAAACCAACCAAGTACTTGATAGCTTTAAACAAATTTTTCTTGTCAAAGAAAACGTCATCTTGTCTTTGTTTTGGTAAGGAAGAATGCATCTTTTTTAAGACAGTTGGTGTGTCGATTGTTGATTGTTTGGTTGATCTGATAAGTGGTCATCTTTTGAGCATTTCTACATTGTTTTTTGGTATCTACTCGGATTCATATGTACAAAAGCGTTTGTCATGTTTTTGAGTGATTTTAGATGTTTTTCGAATGTTTTTGGATTTTGTGAGACAATTTTGAAGGAAGAACTCATTGAATCACAAGTAATGCAGAATCCACTTCCATCAATAGGTCAAGGGTATTGCCCCCGGTTTTTAGACATGACTATGAAAAAGCGGGATGCAAGACGCATGGAATACTATCCTTGATTGCAGATCAATAACAAGCCATGGTTTTTGACTAATGGATGTGTGGATGCAATGAATATGATCGCAACAAGTTTGAAAGACAATGGAGCCATAGTCTTTATGAGTGGCACCTATTTGCCAAGTTTTCACCATCGCACTTACCCAAGGTGCCACCAGAGTGGTTGTTCACCATTTGGATGCATGATTTTTCTTTACTATTTTGATGTTTTTGTATTTTCTTCAGGACATTTTTTGAATGTTTTTGGTGTTTTTCCTGATATGTATGGGAGCCTGATGCTTTGTGCAACTTAGGTATAAAACCGTTTGAGGTGCATGCTATTGATTGGATCTGCTAGTAGTTCTCCTTCTGAAGTAGCCAACTAATATGCCCCGAACCCAAATACGACAGTGATAACATATGGACCTAGCCAGTTTGATTTAAATTTTCCCTGATGTTCTTTGTTTGGCTGGTTATGAGGATTCTCTCAAAGAAAAAGATCACCTAACTCAAATGTGCAAGGTCTAACTTGATGATTATAGCTTCTGCTCATGCGTTGTTGATAGGCTTTGAGGTGATTGTATGTAGCTTGTCATTTCTCATCAAGTAGCTCTAAATCTTGGAGATGTGAGACTCTGTATGCTTCTTCATCAATGAGATTATGCAAGGAAACTCATAGTGATGGTATCTCTACCTCAATAGGTAAGATAGCTTCTGCACTGTAGACTAGTGAGTAGGAAGTTGCGCCTGTAGGGGTTCGAATGCTAGTTCGATATGCCCATAGTGTTGGATTCAATTGAACATGCCAATCACGACTAGAATCATTGATAGTTTTCTTGAGGATTCTCAATATGTTCTTGTTTGATGCTTCGGCCTGGCCATTTCC
Organism: Cryptomeria japonica; assembly: GCF_030272615.1. Lineage (NCBI taxonomy): Eukaryota > Viridiplantae > Streptophyta > Pinopsida > Cupressales > Cupressaceae > Cryptomeria > Cryptomeria japonica. Next base: position 691,178,925 of record NC_081414.1, read on the forward strand.
TTGTGGGTAATAGGGAGTGGAAAAGCGGTGTTCGATATAAAACTTCTCATAGAGCTCACGGACATCTTGATTTTTGAAAGGAAGACCATTATCTGTGATGATGGACATGGGTACACCATACCGGTAGATGATGTAATTTAGGATGAATGAGGTGATCTACTTGCCGGTGACTTGGGTAAGTGGAATAGCTTCGATCCACTTTGTGAACTATTCAGTGGTGGTAATGATGAACTTGTGACCATTGGATGAAGATGGATGGATTTTACCCACAAGGTCAAGTCCTAATTGACAAAAGGGCCATGGTGTTGTTATTGGTTGCAATTCTTGTGTGGGTGCATGTATCAGGTCTCAATGAACATGGCATTTCTTGCACTTTATGACAAAGTAGTAGGAGTATTTTTCCATGGATGGCCAATAGTATTCACTGTGCATGAGTTTCTTGGATAGTGATGGACCGCTTGCATGAGTTCCACAAATTCCTTCATGTACCTCTTCCAAGGCCTTTGTTATCTCATCCTATTCCAGACATCAAAGGAGAGGACCATCAAGACTGTGTCGGTATAAGGTTTCAGCAATAATGGTATATTGAGCGGTTTGGCGAATGAAGGTTTTACATTGGTTATTTGATTGGTTAGGTGGAAGCATGTGATCATGGAGGTAAGTGTAGAACTCACTGTACCATGGGGATTCAAAACCAACAAGGTGATATATCATCTTGAATTCAGGGATATCATAAGCGAGAATCCAAAGTTGTTCAACCAAGAACTCATAGTGTGTTGAATTATGTGGAAGATATAGGAGATATGCAATGGTAGCCATAGCATTAGCATCTCGATTCTGATCTTTGGGTATGTACTCAAAGGTGATAGTAGTAAATGATGACTTGAGATTGTCCACCACTTTCTTGTATGGCATGAGTTTGTCATCCTTGGTCTGATATTCATTTGTTACTTGTTGGATGACTAGTTGGGAGTCGCCATATATCTGTAACTCTTTCAATTTCCATTATATGGCTAGTTTGAGTCTTATGATCAAGGCCTCATATTCTGCTATGTTTTTCATGCATGGAAATGTGAGCTTATTAGACTTCAGGATGCTGCCACCTTGAGGTGTGATAAATAGAATGCCTGCCCCTGAGCCATGCCTAGTGTATGAACCATCAAAGTATAGTTTCCATGGTTGTGCTATTGTGATCATGAATATCTCTTCATTTGGACAATTGGAAATAAGAGGATGATCACCTATGAGGGGTGCATCGGCCAATTGATCTGCAATAACTTTTCGTTTGATAGCCTTACGGTCCACATATTCGATGTCAAATTCACTTAGAATCATCACCCATTTGGCCAAACGGCCTATCAATGTTGCTTTGCTGAGTAAGTACTTTAGTGGATCAATTTTGGGAATGAGTTGTACTTTATGTGTTAACATATAGTGCCTTAGTTTAGTAGCTGCCAATATTACTACTAGGCAAGCTTGCTCAATAGGTGTGTAATTGAGTTCATAGTGGACCAGTGTGCGAGAGATGTAGTAAAAAACACACTCTTTCCCTTCTACATTGTGTTGAGCCAGTAGTACACCCAATGCTATACTTGTTGCTGAAATATAGAGCAATAGAGGTCTACTCAGATCTAGTGGGATCAACAATGGTGTATTCATGAGATAGTCTTTAAGCATCTGGAATGCTTGTTGGCATCTGGTATCCCATTGAAAGTGGATCTTTTTGTGTAACAGGTGTGTAAAATGATGGCACTTATCTGCCAGTTGTGTAATGAATCTTCAAATGGACTATAGCCGCCCTTGTAACATCCTTAGCTGACTGATGTTCTGTGGAGGTGGCATGTCCATGATTGCTTTGACCTTTGCAGGATCGACCTCAATACCTTTGCTTGAGACAATGTATCCTAGAATCTTCCCTGAAGTTACTCCAAAGACACATTTCTTTGGGATGAGTTGAACATGATATTGTTCCAGTCTGTCAAAGATTTTCTCTAATATTTCTAGATGACCTTCTCTTGTTAGTAATTTTGCTAGTAAGTCATTGACAAAATCTTCCATTATAGTATGCATCATGTCATGAAATATGATTGTCATTGCTCTTTGATAGGTCGCTCCTACATTCTTTAGACCAAAAGATATTACATTCCATAAGTCATCGACATAATCTTCCATTATTGTATGCATCATGTCATGAAAGATGGTGGTCATTTCTCTTTGATAGGTTGCTCATGCATTCTTTAGACCAAAAGGCATTACATTCCAGTAGTATGTGCCCCATGGACATGTGAAGGTTGTCTTATGTTGAACCTCTGGTGCGATCTTTATCTGATTGTACCCTAAAAAGCCATCCATGAGTGAAAGCATGGCATGTCCTACTGTTAGGTCCACTATTATGTATATGTTGGGTAGGGGGAAGTCATCCTTAGGACATGCTTTATTTAGATCGCTGAAGTCAATGCAAATATGGATACCCCCATTTGGTTTGCCAACAAGCACAATGTTGGATATCCAATCTGCATAATCAATTGGTCTAATGAAACCAACATCTAGGAGTTTCTTGAGTTCTACTTTGACGAGTACCGCAATTTGAGGGTGTATCTTGTGAAGCTTTTGTTTGATAGGTTTGGCTCCTTCTACTACAGCTAGGTGATGCATGACTAAATCCAGATCAAGACCAAGCATGTCTGCATATGACCATGCAAAGTTAATTTGATGTTTCTGGAAGAATTTGACAAACCTAGGTTGTTCCTCTGGAGTTAAAAGAGATGCCAGATGTATGTGGTGAGGAGTTTCAAGAGTCCCCACATTGTATTCTTTTGTCTCTTCAATGAGAATTGTTGATCATTCCTACTGTGTACTAGAGGGGAGAATGTCAAACCTTTCATCCTCAGGCACCTTATAGAGGTTTTCACCATTGGATACGCTCTTTCTTTTTACTTTTGCGGGATCAAACAGTGCCACAGTGTGGTCTTCACTTGAAGATCTATGTTTTATTGTTATATTTTTGCAGCTAAAAGGTTTGGCATCTGCCCTAAAGTATGTTGTGTTATTAAGTTTTATAGAAAATCCATCTTTGTGATGCCCGCTTGGTATGTTATCCCGTAGTTCCAAAAAGTCAATGATTGCCTCATCGTTTTGGAAATGGTCAATACATGGGGTATTAGGTTGGTTCCATTCGATGAGTTCAAGATGGATAATGGGCATTACCTCATCAATTAGGTTAAGTTCATTAGATGTGTTAGTGAGGGTTAAGACATTGTGGTGAAGGTCATTGATGGTACTCTCCCTGTCAGAATTAGGCATAGGATGTGACGTAGGGTCTGTGGAAGGTGTTTCCAGCTCAAGAACCCAAGAGGTCTTTATATGTGCTTCTCTGTAAACAGGGATGTCTTTGTGAGGTGGAGGGCTTGATGCATCTTCCTCATCTGAAATATTAAGCTATATTGAATCAAATTCCCACTCATGTGAGTCGGTCTCTGAGTCACTTTCTAGTAGCTGATTACTATACCATACTGGGATGTCCTTTGAGTTAAGCACTGCATGTGTGATCGGCTGATGTACCTTTGTAGATGAAATGATCGGTGATGCAGGATGGATTATGGGGATTAATGAATCTGATATGAGAAGTATTGGTAGTGTTGAAGTTGATTTTGCTGAAATTGTCGGTGTTGTCAATACTGCTATGGGTTCTCATACAGTTGTTGCTGCTAAGGGTGATATTGAGCTTATTGCTGTTGTTGAGAGGGTTGCTGGGATGACTGGTGTTGTGGATGGTTTTGCTAGGATTTTTAGCCTCAATGGGGTAGTTGTTATGGTGCACAGTGTCACTGATATAATCAAAGGTGACTTCTTTATAGCCGGTTGATATAGATGTTTGTTGGGTTTTCCTTTGAATCTTAGCTTAGGAAGGATCTCCTTTTGAAAGCCTAATCCTATCTTATCTTTGGGCTTTAATTCTGGCCGTAGTGGTTCATGTCTTCCTTGCTTGCAAGGTCCCAAAGCACTCTGACCATCATAACCCATTCTTTACATAATGAGAAGGCCTTTTCCATACTAAGCTGTCGGAAGCTTAGGTTGTGGAATGTCTGTGGTGATTGGGTCTTTATAGATCCATTATGCTAAGTCCTCATCTCTAGTCTCTTCTTCTTGACTCTTTCTGAGGATGAATGACATCAAAGTACATGTTGGCTTGATCAGTGGTGTTTGAAGTAATCATTGAGGTTTACCATGAGTTCTAGGAGAAGTAGGCATTTGTCCAACACAAAAGAGTTGGCTCAAATTGTACTCCCCAGGACCTTCCTCTGCTACTTTCATCTTGAGCTTCTCTTTCTTGGGTATAGTGGTGTTTGAACTAGAAAGAGAGGTTGGACTTATGTATGATGTGGATGAGATGGCTTCTCTATTGTTGGGAATGGTAATCTCTAGTTGATGACTAATATTGTGACAATATGCAAAGGGGTTTGCATCGCCTAGGATTGTGATTTCTACACCATTATTCGGAAACATGATACACTAATGGTAAGTGGATGGAATGGATTGCATGGCATGTATCCAAGGTCTTCCTAACAATAAATTATATGGTAGAAGAAGGTTCAGAACTCGACAGATGATGTGTTTCACAACTAGACCTACTTGGATTGGTAGCACCACATCTCCTTTGAATGAATGCTCTGCATCATCATAGGCTTTGATTGTTATCTTCTTGCAGGGATACACTGATTCAATTGCATATCCCAATGTTGTGACCAATTGTAGTGTACAGATATTTAGCCCTACTCCATTGTCAATCAAGACTCTCTTGATCCTATGTTGGTTGATAAACCCTTCAATGTGGAGTGAGGTGTTATGAGGTTGCTAGAAGGATGTGTTGTCACTTTCAGAGAAAGTGAGACATGGTGATGGCCTTAGATTTCCAACCATGGCTTGGAATTGATTTGTATTTAGGTTTGCAGGGACTGACACCTCTTGGAGAGCTTGATCCAAGATGGTTTTATGAGATGGAGATAGGCGCAATAGCTCTAAGATAGATATTAGTGTGGCGGTTTAATCTAATTGGTCCACAAGGTTATACTACTTTGGGATAGCTGTGGTGCCTTGTGAAGCTACTTTTATGGTAATCTTGTCACGACGTGTAACAAAATTGCAGTAGGAACTAGGATTTTTTATGGTAATAGTTGCAATTTGTTCACTGGAATCATATCGGTGGTTCACAGTGTAATTATATGCAGCTTGTGTATAATCAGTGGTGTCTGTGTTTCTCCCGAAAGTGGAAGGAACCCTTTGATCTTGTGATGGAAGTGGATTTTTAAACATGAGATGATCATTGTTTGTTGTCTTTGGGTCATGTCCTTTGATTTCGATCTCACCTCGGTCAATAAAATCTTGGATGAGATCTTTCAATCTGTGACAATTGCTTGTCGTATGCCCTTTGCCTTGATGGAAATCACAATGTTTAGTATCCCTCCACCATGAAGGTTTGACTTGAGGTTCATAATTTGATGTTTTGGGTAAGGTCACTAGATTTTGAGAAACCAAGTGACGTAACACTGTTTTGATGGGTTCCCCTAAGGGAGTATATGTTTGTTTTGGTTTAAAATTTTGTTGATGTTGTTTGGGTTCCTCTTGAGGGACATTGTGTCCTTGATTTGGAGGAGCAACTGTGTTATTCTTGGGTGGGGGGTTTTGTCTTGTAAATCAGACCACAGGTTGTGCACTTTTGATAGTTCTTGCATTCACAACCCCGTCATTGACAATGTTTTTGTTTTTGTTCCAAAAGTTAGGTTTGTCGCTATTGAAGCGTGGGCGAGGACCATCCTTTGGCTCATTATATATCTTGATATGCCCTTTTCTGATGAGAGCCCGCTCACATTTTAAACCTTTGGTGATCATGTCATTGAAAGAATCTGTGTCTTTTACGTCTAGGTGAAATTCCATTTCTTCATTTAAGTTGGAAATAAATATTTTCACTAGTTCTTGTTCAGGTAACTAAAGAGAATGTCTGCTAGACATTTGACACCATCGTTGTAGAAAGACTGAAAAATAGCTCACCTGGTTTTTGTTTAGTGTTACATAGATCAACCATTATGATATCACGTTCAATGTTGTGTGAGCAATGTGCTAGGAACTTCTTGATGAGCTCTTCAAATGTCTTAATGCCACCGGGTAATCGGGAAAACCATGATGTGGTTGTTTCTCCCAAGCTTTGGTGAAAAATTCGCATTAGGTATGTGTCCTCATATGCCACTTCGAGGCAAGATGAATGGAATTCTCTAACATGATCACGAGGGTCTCCTTTTCCTCGGTACTTTTCGAACTTGGGTGTTTCAAACCCTCATGGAAAAGGTGGCATATGAAGATTCCTATCAAAGGGATAGGGACAAATGTCATTAAGTGAAAATTGGTTAGTTTTCACACCACTATGCAGCTGTTGGGAAAGATTTTCAACTTGTTTCCGCAACATGTTTATTTCATTTGGAGGAGGAGGAGGTGGGGGATTACCTTGATGAAGGTTGTATTTGATTTGATCTCGACCTCTTTCATCCTCATTGTGACTTTGGTATTCTAATGCTTGCCTTAGTTTCGCATCATCAAAGTCCGATGGTAGTTTGGCTCCTTCTTGAGCAAGTCTTAAAAAGTGAGCATTGGCATTGCTCTTGAGTATTTCATCAAATAGTCTATTAAAGAGAGGGTTGTGTTGTGCCCTTTCTATTGCTTCTGGAGTGGGAGTACTTGGATTTTCCTCATTGGCATTTCCTCCAAGGGCTTCTTGGAATTCATTGATATTTTCCTCCTCTTCCTCTTCAATTTCTTGTTGTCTAGACTGTGATCTAGTATGAGCCATTTTGTTTATAAGTTTTTGTTGAAGTTGGGTGAAAATGATGATGAGTTTTTGATGAAATGAGATATTTATGTGATGAATACTAAGAGGGGGGGTGAATTAGTATGCCAAAAGTCTCTGTACTTAAACACTTAAATAGTCTAAAGATAAACTGGTAAAATAGTTTAACAGACAGACCAGTTATCACACATGCAAACCAAAATGCAAATAAAGCATTCACCCACAAAAGCAATACAACCATAACACAATATATTTGACGTGGAAACCCAAATGGGAAAAACCACGATGAGATGGAACTCACAAGTCACTATCTACATAATAGAAACCAGACCGGTTAAGGTCTTACAATGTTCTTCACCAGAACATATACTGTTAGGAATCTCAATCTCTGTTAGGAGATAAGTCTGATTAAAGACTACCTTGCTAGAGGATTTTAGATTCACAGAGGTGAACCACCTTGTTAGAGGATTTTACAAAAGGCTTTTGGGCCTACCCAGTTAAGGGCTACAGACTTGTCAAAGATGTGAGTAATCAACAAGTGTTTGATCTATCTAATAGCACAAACTACTTGGTTAGATCTAGTATTGCTCACAGTTAATGCATTTCAGCATTACTTCAATCTTCTTTGTCTCTCACTCAGTTACAACTTGATCTTCTTAGATAAGATTACTCTTTCGATGACTCATTAACTACCTTAAACCCTAGCACAACAACAACCTAAAACCCTAGACATGATGTCCTTACAAAGGAATCTGATTTCATGTCGGTCCAATAGGATTACATTAAAATTTCCTAGGTTCAATGAATCTAGACATACTCAGTAACATGACACAAGAAGCACTATTAGTGTGTCGGCACCATCAAACAATCGGTGGATTGGTAACTCATCATAGAGTATTACCAGTTCATACAAAATACCAGTTGTCGGTTTGACAAATGAAGACTGGTAAGAATGTGTTGTGCCGCTTAGCTTCCTCGTACCGCTTGAGATCTACAAACTACTTGGGGTCAACATGCCGCTTCAGACTAGGAAACACATTCTGCAAAATCACCAATAGTCTAAAGACCAGAATACAACATACCAGCTGGAATAGATACCGGTTGAGCTCTAGCTCATACATATAAAGTGGATCTCAATGCAAGTGTGTGTCCATCAATTACAATCACAACATAAACATAAAAAATGCCAACAATCTCCCCCTTTGGCATTGATGGCAACACTTAGGAAAATAAAGTTTTGACATCTAAGTGTTTTACAACAAAAACATGCCATTAACAAAATTGCTCCCCCTAAGCATATACACTATCCCTTAATCAATACAATGTATAGAAATTTTGCATACAGAGCATAAACATTGAGATATCAGAGCATAAAGCATATATCAAAACATATATCAAAATTTTAAAGCCAGATACTTCTCCCTATTCTTCTCCAAAATAGATAGAGTACTTCTCCCCCTTTGCCAACAATGACAAAGTACTGCTAAACAACCCTATTTCCATTTGATATTAAAACAATAAGAGTTTATGACAACAAGGAATAATACTTGTCAAAAACCGATTTATAGTCTTGCAAAAATTGTTTCATGGATAGAGACCAAGACTCAAGTAGGGAGGCAGCCACTTCTTTCTCTGTTTTCATCTGGGATACTTGTTCCTCCATGGCATCAACTGTGATCATCTCCTGTGTAACTGTCAAGGCATCTAGGTTTAGATAACACTTCTGAAGAATTTGCAGACATGGAAGTAAAACTAGTTGTAGCTCCTATAAATTTCTAGACCGTGTACTGATCTCTTGTTCCATTTTGGCTGACTGGATCTAAAACCGGTGAACGGTTTACCCATAAGTTGCAAAGGAATCATAAGGTGGCTTAAATGTGCTTAAGTAAGACTGTAAGTCCGTTTGAAGCTTTTGCTTCTGGGCTTGCACATCATCACATAATAGATGGGGTTCACATATTTTGCTTAGTAGCAGGTTTCCCTCATCCAAAGTGTCCCTTATATCCTTTTGGTCTTTTAGAAGTTCAGACCGGAATTCATTCAACTTTTTCACCAGAGCAATGTTAAGAGCCTTTTGATGCTCTTTCTTGACATTTGCCTCAACTGCTTCTTCCAAACTATGCACCTGATCATCCACCACAATACATAGTAGCTTAAGCTGTGCTAGTCATGATTCAATGTTGGGAAGATTGGTACCTAGGATCAAACCAGTAAGGGTGTCTACAACCGCTTGAATTATATCTTGTTCCCTTTTCCTTCGAATGATTTCAAGGTGCTCTTGAGCAACCTTGATGCTCTGCATTAGCTCTGTTTCACTTGTAGACTGGAGATCGATAGGACTAGAGATATCAGCCAGTTTGGCTTGACTCCTAGTTGCCTTCGGAGTCTCCATCTGTGTGCTCTTCATCACTTCCGCTACCTTGTTCACTTCTTCCTTCTTCTTTTTCTCTGCTTCCTTCTTCTTTTCTTGTTCCTTGTCTTCCTCTTCTTTCTTTTTCCTCTCTACTTCCTTCCTCTTCTCCTCTTCTTTCTCTTCCTCTTCCTTCTTCTTCTTTTCTTCTTCCTTCTGCTTTTCCTTTTCTTTGTCCTCCTCTTCCTTCTTCTTCTTTTCCTCTTCCTTCTTCTTCTTTTCTTCTTCCTTCTTCTTCTTTTCTTCCCTATCCTCTTCTTCTTTCTTTTTCCTCTCATCTTCTTGCTTCTTTTTCTCTTCATTTTTTCTTTTCTCCTCTTCCTCTTTTCTCTTCTCTTCCTCTTCATCCCTCTTCTTTTTCTTTTCCTGTTCCTTAGCCGCTTCCTGTCTGTTCTTGGCTTGCTCACTAACTTGTTTGGCTTGTTGCAACTGTTCTGTTCCCTCAGAAGGTATGTCCTGAGTGACATCTTCTATGTCCAGGGCATCGACATCAATAGCGTCGATTGGTTCTTCAACCGGGTTTCCTTCTTCATCAAAAACTTCATCCGGTTTGGATATGACCGGTTCTTTTTCTGCTTGCAGGTTGGCTATACGTGTTTTGGTAGCTTGAATAGCATGATTCATATGCTGATGAGTGTCCATTTCAACATCATCAATTCTTCCCTCTAATAGCTAGAGTCTTCTTCTCCTTGTGAAGAAGAGTCCTTTATTTTGGTCCAAAACATCAAATAATTCTGAGTTTGAGAGGTCGGGAAAGTACTGTGCAAAGACTTTCTCCCTAATCTCCTATTCTTTTTCTATGGCAATGCGCCATTTATTATCTAATGCCTTATATAATGAATCTAGTGTCTAAGATTTAATCTCTGATGGCGACCGGTCATTTTTACACAAATAAATAATAATTTCCTAAAGTACTTTTTCTTTCTCCTCATCACTAAAATCATCATTGTAATCTACTAAATCATGAAGTAATTTTCTCCTAATATTCTTTATTGTTCTTTGACAATGTGTCAAAGGTTTATATGAGGAGATATCAATATTTACTGGTGCAGATGCTGCCAGTTCATTCTTGTTCATCTTCTTTCTCTGTCTAGCCTTCTTTGACATCTCCTCAAACTCAGTCTCCTCAGAGTCTGGTTCATTTGACTTAGTCTTCCTTTTTCTTTCAAAGACTTTTGTCGGTGCCACTACCAGTTTCTTCTTTGCAGGTGACCACTTGGTCACTCTTGGAGTTGCAGTAGTAGCCAGTGCCGATGCTGTAGGCATTGCCTTTGCTTTCTTTACTGCTAGTTCTTTTCCTTTCTTAACAGAGGGTTCCTCGGTCGGTGCAATCCTCTCTAGATAGGTTCCTGTCCTCTTTGCCTTGGGATCAAGAGGTGAGGCAATAAGGGTTGAGGCATACCCTTCTAGCATATTGTACATCACCTCATAGCCCATTGGCTCCACTTCTTCCATTCTAGGCTCAACAGCCTCCATTAAGCATTTGTCCACCTAGATGGTGAAACAAATGTCATCTTCATATTTCTTAACAATATCACCTGAGATCCTCATCCTTTGGCTCATCTTCCATCTAAACTCATCAAAATACTTGTTCAGCACATCAGGGTAACCAGTTCCGATAGCTTGAATGCTTTCCTTGATCTGCTTGGTTACCGGTTGGTCAGGAGACCACTGGACATCTCCTACTCTAGGAAAGTAGCCTTGTAAATAGAAGAACAACCCAACCAATAGTTGTCCGAACTTGAATCCCAGTGCATTATCCTATTTAATCAACTTCAGATTAGACAAGAGTTGGCTCTGCATACCGGTGCATAGGTCAAAAGATGCATCCTCTTTAATCATCCGGTAAGCGGCATTTACCGCTGCAGTAGATATAGAATTAATCCTGCTAGCTGAGAATGTTCTATATCCTATCACCATGTAGGCATACTTCAGCAGATCATCCTTGATAGGATTAACTGTCATACCTCGTGAGTCTCTTGTTGAATCGGTGAGCTTGGCCATTTCCATTTTGCTTACCGTTCTTAGGGCTGGCACTTCCCCTATGTTGCAAAAACCGGTGACTGCATGAATTGCCTATGGCGTGATATCATGCTTCCTCTCCAGGTACATCTTGTCACCATGGACTCTACTCAAAATGATTCTAATATGATCCTCTGTAAAGTCTTCCAGAAAGTATAAAGCATTGTGGAGTTTCTTCTTCTCTAAGATACTATATTCCGGTTTGATTTTCTTGTCCTTGCTACAAAATAAACCTAACTGGGTGTGAATAGCTATAAACCCTAGGTCTTCAATTTTGCAATCAATATAGTCAGAAATTCCCTCTTCTACTATTACTCTAGCTAGAACTTGTGATAAGGCATTATACTTTGACTTCCTTTGAATGAAACTTTCTGACTCAATGGATGTACTAGAACTGGTATGAGATGCGAAAGCCATTGTAGAGTACTTTAAGAACATGAAAAATACCTTTAAAACACGAATTTAGGGTTTCCTGATTCTCCTTCACTCCACACTCCGTCGGTTGCTGAATCACTGCTTTGTGTTCTCCTCTTGACCGTTTGCAATTTCAATTTGAATCTCCTTCGCGATTAGTCAATTTCTTGAAGTCTTAGCTTAACTCACCTTTTCTTCGCTCTGCACTTTGAAAAATTTTCTTCGCTCGAAAACAGATAGTGAGAAATGATTTGAAATATGCTTTTATACATGTCTCTCACCTACCGCCATTAATGCTTCTCTATTAGGGCGTAAACCCTAATTTGCCTTTTTACCTTTTTTGGTCTTCTACCAAGTGACAGGTATCACATACCGATTAAGGTTTTTACTGGTGTAAACCGGCGGTTCAAAAACATTTCACCATTTTCTCCCCCTAATCTTTTTTGGAGCTTAGTTTTTTGGTTCCGATATTTCCACACTAGGTGTGGAAACCGGTTCCTCTTCCAACATTGTTGGTTTCTTCCTCCAGGTTTTGTTCATGTTCACTTGAACTGTTTCAACATCAATTTCTCCTTCCTGAGTGACCGGTATATCATTAGATATACTCTTTCTGCTTCTACAAAATCTTGCAATGTGACCCAGTTTTTTGCAGTGGTAGCAAACCAATCCAAGTGCTTTCCAAGGTCCATTGTTCATGTTTCCATTGCTCCTTCTGCATGTTGCAGTAGTGTGACCATGTCCATGACAAATCCAATAGTTTTCTCTCCATCTGGTTGCCGCTTGATGGCCACCGCTTCTTGACTCATGACTGAAGACATTAAACTAGTTGTAGTTCCAGTTTACAAAAGGTTTAGGACCAACTCCTTGGGTCCTCTAAGGATATCTTCCAGTGTTGTTCATCATAGACCTACATTCAAATGCTCTATGCCCAAACTTGTTGCATGCATAACAATGACCACTGAACTTATTGGATCTAGGTACATTGTTGATAAAGTAAGGAAAATTATTGTAGGCTTTGCTCCTACATACATTGGTAGTGTGTCCTTCTTTAAGATAGTTAAAGCAAATAGGTTTGAATTTTTTCTTACCTTTTCCTTTGAGGGTCGGTTGCTTCTTTGATGCTTCAGCATTTGTTCGTGAGGATTCTCCTTCTTCATGTCCAGAGAAACCAAGTCCATTGGTATTCTTTACCAGTCTAGATGACTCAAGCTTTTGCTCTAGCTTGACAGTACTTTTGCTGAACTTCGCAAGTATTTCCTTTGACTCAGAGAGTTCTTTGGAAATAGCAGTATTTGTCTCCACTAGGCTTGCATTTTTAGAGATGGCTATGTTCAGTTCATCTTGTACTCCTTCTTTCTCCATTCTGCTCTCATGAAGGGGAGCAGTCAGTGCACTAATCTCTTGTTTCAACTTCAACATCTCATGATCTCTGTCTTTTACCAGATCTTCAGCTTTCCTCTAGTTCTCAAGCTCTTGACTAAACTAGATAGTCAGTCCTTCTAACTCCTTTCTCAGATTGGAGTTTGAATAATTCAGCTTATTTACTTCTGCAATCATGGCTTCCATATTTGCTTCATCTTCAGAACTATTTTCAAATAGCTCCATCAGCTTCTCTGCATATTCTCTCCTTTTTGCTTCAGATGCCTTGTATTTGACCATAAGATCATCATAGGCTTGCTCAGACTGAGTGAGTCATTGAGTAAGTTCACTCAAGGTGTATTCCCCCATATCTCTTTCCAAGTAGTTAAACTTATAGGAAGGTAGGCTCTGATACCAATTGATGAATACTAAGAGGGGGGGGGGGTGAATTAGTATGCCAAAAGTCTCTATACTTAAACACTTAAACAGTCTGAAGATAAACCGATAAAACAGTTTAATAGACAGACCAGTTATCACACATGCAAACCAAAATGCAAATAAAGCATTCACCCACAAAAGCAATACAACCATAACATAAGATAATATTTGACGTGGAAACCCAAATGGGAAAAACCACGGTGAGATGGAACTCACAAGTCACTATCTGTAGAATAGAAACCAGATTGGTTAAGGTCTTACAATGTTCTTCACCAGAACAGATCCTGTTAAGAATCTCAATCTCTATTAGGAGATAAGTCTGATTAAAGACTACCTTGCTAGAGGATTTTAGATTCACAAAGGTGAACCACCTTGTTAGAGGATTTTACAAAAGGCTTTTGGGCCTACCCAGTTAAGGGCTACAGACTTGTCAAAGATGTGAGTAATCAACGAGTGTTTGATCTATCTAATAGCACAAACTGCTTGGTTAGATCTAGTATTGCTCACAATTAATGCATTCCAGCATTACTTCAATCTTCTTTGTCTCTCACTTAGTTACAACTTGATCTTCTCATATAAGATCACCCTTTCAATAACTCATCAACCACCTTAAACCCTAACACAACATAAACCCTTTTAGCAACAACAACCTAAAACCCTAGACATGATGTCCTTATAAAGGAATCTAATTTCATGTCAGTCCAATAGGATTACATTACAATTTCCTAGGTTCAATGAATCTAGACATACTCAGTAAAATGACACAAGAAGCACTGTCAGTGTGTCAACACCATCAAACAATTGGTGGATTGGTAACTCATCACAAAAATGTTAGTTGGTAACTCATCACAGAGTATTACCGGTTCATACAAAATACCGGTTGCCGGTTTGACAAATGAAGACTGGTAAGAATGTGTTGTGCCGCTTAGCTTCCTCGTACCACTTGAGATCTATGAACCGCTTGGGGTTGACATGCCGCTTCAAACCAGGAAACACATTCTACAAAATCACCAATAGTCTAAAGACTAGAATACAACATACCGGTTGGAATAGATTCCGGTTGAGCTCTAGCTCATACATATAAAGTGGATCTCAATGCAAGTGTGTGTCCATCAATGACAATCACAACATAAACATAAAAAATGCCAACATTTTGTTTGGTGGGGTGCTTTGCATATGGATCCCTAGCACTAAAGGTAGATGTTACCAAAGTTCTTTCTTGAATTGCTTGTTGTGTTGTTTTGACAAAGTTTGATGTGATAAGGTGTAGAGAAATCTGAGATGTATTATAGACTCAACTACCTAGTAATGAGAGGATGCACTCAGAAACTAGTTTTAACTGGTGTAGAAATGCCTCTTAGGATGAGTTTATCGTAGATGTAGAGACACTCTAAAAGTGATGAGTTTTATGTTTGATTCAAGCAATATCCAAAATAGAACTTAGGACAAAAACCTCTTGATATTTTGAGAGTTGGAATGGATTGATGAGGTGTGAATGAAGGAAAGGATGAGACGCTAACTTCAATAAAAACTCCCTGTTACATAGGGGACAAATTATTCCTCTTCCCTTTCGGGAGTTGGTGGTTCTTCTCTAGCTACATTATATGTGATGCAAATGTCTAGAAAGAAGTTAGGATTGATTTTGCCTTCTTTGTTTTTGTGATAACTCAAAGCTCTATATTGAGTAAAAGTTCCGCGGTTTAGAGACTTGATCACATTCGTTCAATTTTCCTTGAAGATATAGACACATGTGACAAGAAAGCTCTATGAGACACAAATATTTGTCTATTAAGATAGAAAAATTTCCTCCTTTTGATAAAAGCCTTTGAGCTCAATGGTATTCTCTTCAAGTTGACATGTTGATGAAGATTCTTCTTTCTTAAGATGTGAAGAATGGTCATATAGTTTGACACTTTTGTTATTTGCACTTTGTTTTTGAAAATGTTTGTTTTGGATGAATACTTGTTTTGGATTTGGATTTTATGATGTTTCTTTGACAAGAAAACAAAGCAAGGACACAAACACAAGAATGTTGCCTCAAAAGCCATGAGTAAGTATGGGTCTAGATCAACCCAATCTATTGAACTTTTATTACCCTTTCCTTCAAATGTATTTTAGGTGTTTTCCAAAGCCTGAAGTCGGCTCAATTTGCACTGGTCTTGACTCAAAAAATGAAAACACGTCAAACACTTTTTATCCCTAAGGTCAAATGGCCAGTTGCGATAATTTCAGCCCACATCTTGATATTTCTTCAACTTTGGTACTACATACCTTATGAATCCCACCATGGCAGGTAAGGATGTGATATACTAAGTCTTGCACAAGCATAACAAATAGATGATCCCTATGATGGGGGAGTCACCACTTTTATCGGGCTACAAGTAACCTTTCAAAAAGCTATGTTTCTACTCAAGGAAATATGTATGGTGAGTATCTTAGGAGCAAAACCTTCTATGCTTTTGTACTGAATTTATCACAAATATCTTCAATCAATAGAACGGGTGGGCTACTACTTAGAGGTGTTTAGTAATTTTTTATGTTTTTGGACATAAGTTCATTCTGCAATGACTCACTTAAGAGCCTTGTAACTTGTGGTGGGGCCCATTTGTCCTTTCGGCAAGTTACATTGTAGGAACAGCTATAGCCAAGGCTACAACTTTCGCTCACACCTAATTTCTATAGCAGCTCAAAGGATTTGCCGTGTCAGGTCATTCCCAAGAGTGATGTGTCTCTTGGCAGGCCTCTCTTAAACAGATAAAATTTGAGTGTTACTAACACTTTTCTCTTACACCTAGGACCGCGAAATTCAAGGGAGAGGATAGTGTCTGTTAGAAGTAGGACCACTCGACAAACTCTTTTTGCACAAGTGTGCCAAGCACAAAATACACTTGTTCTTTTGAACTTATCATTGCAATGATGTTCTACCTATTTGGAGATGTTGCTCCAACAACCATGATGTTCTTTTTATCTTCAAAGGCAATATGTCTGAGTAAACTAGGAATTTGAAATCCTGGGCAACTGAAACTGAAACATGCATGCACGAAGTAAATCATTTTTGGAAAATGAAACAAGTTGATTGTTCTTTTTACTTGGACAAAATTGAAGTGTTGATTGTGAATTCCCTTAAGTTTGATGCAAGAAATGAGATTTGTCTTGTTTTGTTTTAAGCACCAAAATAGAGTGTATCCTAACTTGCAATGAAAGCAAATTTGTGGGATTTTGAATTTGTTGTTCTTTTTAACTTGGACAAATGAAGTTCATTTTTAAACCCAAGCTGAAAAGTGTGATTTAATTTTTAGAACCCAAAATGAAGTGTGTAGTTCAATTTTAAACAAAAATAAAAAGTGAATTCATTTTAAGACCAACTTTGAAAGGAAAGTTAGTAAAATAAATAAATCTACTTTTTAGTCTAATTTAAACCTACACAACAGAGAAAAATAGTTAGTAAAATCCACCTATATGGTGGGCTTCAACAAGCCTAAAAAAAATAAATTTATTGGTTCCAAGGCCTTTTTTACAACGTTCTGTTACAATAGCGCTACTCTGTGTGAAAACAGAAGTGCTACTTAGCACAAATGTTCTAAAGTAAAAATAAAAGCACTAAAACATAATACTTATGCAGCAATACAAAAGCGCTAATGACGAAACAAACGCACTAACTAATGAACAAAAGCACTAAATTATTAACAAAAGTGCTAAGTTTTGGACAATAGTGATATTGTAAAAACAAAAATGCTAGAAGACCAAAAATGATAGCACTGAAGTGCGAACAAAAGTGCCAAAGCGCGACCTGTGTGTCAAGCTAAACAGTCAAAAAGTTAGTTTGTCAGAAAAAAAATTATTGTTTGATTCATGTTGGGTTCACCAAATGATGCTCTGTAAAAAGGAGATTGTTAGGATGAAAAAACACAAACAATAAGCATTAGTGTTAGCAAATCAGAATTTAAACCATAGCCTAATCAAGCATATCAAGAGAGATACTAAATAAGAAATGGAAAGCATTCAAAGATACAAGAAATAAAACCAAACTCCTCCAAATATTGACAAAAACATCATAGTGTCTCCTCCCTTGTTCCTCTCCTCTCCAAGTTCCCAAATGAGTTTAGCTCTTAGTAGCTTTTTGCACTATTTTTGGATGTCTTATGGAGCTTCAAGATTATGAAATAAAAAGCTCATGAAATGTATACATGAACAAACTTAGAAATGAGATTATTATCTAATCTAGTGTTGATTTTAGTCCAAAAGAGTAAATGTAAATGTTTATGCTAAATGCTCCCTAAAATTCACTATAGGTTAAATGCATACAAGTTTTCAAGATCTGGATTATGAAGAAATGGGCTCTATTTATAGGAAAAATGGAGCAATGGATGGTTGAGATTGAGCAATCTCAACAAGGGTTAGGATTGAATGATATTCAATCCATGTGAGGGCTTTCAACCGAATCCCAAGATGACAAGTGTCAACATGAGATGAGTTGAGAGGAGAGGGAATAAGCATTAAATGCTTGATATGACTTGAGAGTTAACTTGGGAGTTAAGGTCAAGGTTGGGTTGAGGGAATAAATTCATTATTCAAAGAATAATGTTTTTATCCAATGGATAAACTCTTGTGCAAAGGTTAAAGGGATAACCATGGTCAAAGCAATAAATGCTTGAGGAGACACATGGGTCACATGAGGGTTGAGTTAGGGGTCAAAGTCTCTAACCCTGGGTGCAAGTGGAATTAACCATAAATGGTTATGTAAGACCCAATAATGGTCATGTAAGAGCCGTTAGTGGTTTGGAAGACTTTAGAGGTTAAATTGTTGAACACACAAAGCATTTAATGTTTTTCAAAGGCTTTGGAGTTTTTGAGAAGTGACTTCAAGTTGCTTAGGAATGTGACAATAATTAGGGGATGGATTAGGTTAATTATGAAGGGGTTAGAAGAATCTAGAAGGGGGTTAGGATTGCAAGTGGGTTTAGTGGGTGAGAGAAAATAGGATTTAAATTTAAAATAAATTAATTTATTTCAACTTGTGGTTGCAACTTGCATTTGTAGAAAAATGCAAGTAGGCGGGTGAATGATTTAAATAAATATTTTTAATTATTTATTTAAAAGAGGAAAGGGGGATTTAAATTGAATAAATGGGATTTATTCATTTAATTGATTGTGAATTTGGTTTAATGAATTAATTAAAATAAATTGAATAATTTATTTAATTAATAGAAGAATGTTTGAAGATGAATTAATTAAATATTAATTTAATTAACTAATGGCTAGTGGATTTTTAATCAAATAAAACCTTGTTCTTAAATTATTCACAAAATTGAATAGCCTCAAGTTCGATCAACTTGGCTCTGATACCATGTAAAGTTTTATTATATATGTGAGGATTTTATATGATTATATTGTCTAATAATCTGATTATTTTGTTGCAGGCAAAAGGAGAGAGATCATTAATATTTTTCTATGTCTTCTCCAAATGATTCATGTCAGGCTTTATATGTTTTAGAAGACCGGTCAATAGATGTCTTGACCGGTCATGTCTTTTTAGACATGACCGATCAAGGCACCTATTGATCGGTGCACATCCCGATTTTGGTTATGTTTGGTAACTAACATTAATACTTAACAGTCGGTTGAAACAGTTGTTAGCATTTGGCATTATAATAGACAATGGAAGATTGTTGGCATCTCAACAAGGATATTGAGAAGGTTGTTGATGATTATGGATATAACTGATTAAGGATGTTTACTGTCTTAATATTTTTATTTTGTCATTGATGTCAAGAAATTGATTTTCTAATTCAGTATGATGTTGCCATATCTTGAGAAGTATGATTTGAAGAGTATAAAGATGTCGGTAAAAGACACAGAAAGATTATGATGAATAAGAGGATGAATAAGGTATTCAATGGGCAACTATTACTGAGTCAAACAATGATGAGATTGTGAGACATGGACCAACTTTGATACCATGTGAGATTTTGCCAAGATCAAGAGGTAATGGAAAGCACAAATAAGATAGAACAAAATAGATGATAGAAATAAACTATATTCTATCAAGATGAAAAAAATGATCAACTAGATCATTAAGAATTACATACAATGAATATGAGCCTGCTTATATAGGCAAGGCTATATGGATATGTGAGCACACAAACATGACATGTGGCTCAATAAGAAACAAGGGTAGTTAGGAAATAGGTGTGGGTAGGTAGGAGAAACAATATAATATTCCACATGAGGTGGATCACCCACTGAATGTGGAGTGTAATAACAAGATCAACACCATAAAAGGTGGAAATTCTCCTACACACACTATCCCAATGTGGCACAAACACCCAAGTGTCTCATACCCAAACTACTATGAAATGCATTTCCTAAGTAAACTTAAGTAAAGTGTAATAATATCCATGATGAATAATTATTTAC
The DNA here is from genome assembly GCF_030272615.1 of Cryptomeria japonica. Lineage (NCBI taxonomy): Eukaryota > Viridiplantae > Streptophyta > Pinopsida > Cupressales > Cupressaceae > Cryptomeria > Cryptomeria japonica. The sequence goes on from NC_081414.1 coordinate 691,198,823, forward strand.
ACCAACACCCCCCCTTAAGTGTAACTTAGGGGAATGCACTTAAGTCTACAATGCAACTAAACAATGCAAGATGGGTCCTGGCTACTAGGCCATGTTAGGTACCCATGTACAAATGAAAATGCATGAAAACCAATGTAATGAAATCTCTCACAAAGTGGGGAAAGAGAGAAAAACCCAATGGGAAAAAACTCTCCCCCAAAAGAGAGATGAAAAACTAGATACAAATAATTTGAATAGAAGTATGTGAAGGACAAAACCCCATGTGAGGAAAAAGTCCCCCCCATATGAGAGAAGAAGAGAAGCTAGGAAGCCCCCCCTCAATGTGGAATTTGCACCAATGATAGAAGCTCAATGTATGAAGAAACTGTTCCATGAACGTCAAACAACATTCCTCCCCTTAGGAAGAAACAAAACCAAAGGTGTATCCATGAAGTCTCCCCAATCATGAAGGGAAGATGTATGAAGAAAACTCATGATGAAAGGAATCTCTGAAAAACGCTCAAGTGTCTCCATGTCAATTCTGAAAGATACCCCCTCCAAAGGTGGTAAACTGTGCCACACTGCTGAAAAAGACACTCCAAGATCTAGTGGAGATGGATGTAGAACATGTTCCAAAGACTCACATGTATCCTCAAAAAATAAAGAGACCTCCTCCAATTGCTGTACATAAGTATCCACAATCATGTCAACCTCGAAAGAATGATCATGTAGAGAATGAACAAGAGGGTCAGAATGTTCCCTCACAACAATCGAATAAGGATCACCTTCATCAAAGAGAAAATGAATGTCATCAATGATGTCTCCCAAATATACAATGTAGGATTCCACAAACAAACCTACAATGTCTGTCAAGTAATCATCCCATGAATCTGAAGCTGGAAGACAATGAATATCCTGTTGCACTGAATCACGTGAAGGCAAAACTGTCACACTATCTACATCATCAGGTGCAATAGGTGATGTGATATCAATATGAGGAGATGAAATACAAGACTCAAGAATGGGGTCACATGTGAGAATCACCATGTTCAAGTGTCCAAAGTTCTCCTCAAAATCTGAACCATCACAAGAAGTGTGATCATCATGTGTAGAATCATTAAATGTGAAATCATCAAATGTGAAATCATCATCATCAACAAAATCTCAAAAGGAGTATAAATGAGATGCATGATCAACCACCCCAGTCACAATGATAGCTCTAGTCTCCAAGTCTCTAATGAAAACTGACTTAGGTGTGAACTCCACAACTCTCTTAGTTGTGCCATGTGTGATTTGATAGATAGAAAGGAGAATGTTTGTCAAGTGGGGTACACACAACACATTATTGAAGGAGTTATCCCCAATGTTGATATATCCTTTCCCAATCACATCTATGTATGTATGATTGCCCATCAAAATCTATAGCATGGTGCAAGGCTCAAATGTAGAGAACATAGACTGCGAAGATGCCATATGATGAGAAGCCCCTGAATCTAGAAGCCATCTCTTTGAATCATGACTAATAGTAGCACATAGAGATTTTCCTTTTCTTGTTCCAAAAGAGTGAGTCTTCCCACTTGTAGAAGCCATGAATGCTTGCCCTTTTCCTTTTGAATGTGAGGAAGTGGAAGTGTATGAATCATCATTCTTGTAGATATTAGGCAAATCAATGTTATGTTTTTGAGGATATGTGTAAGCTTGTCAATCTTTTTAAAATGGCAATGATGCTCCTCATGACCAACCTTTTTACAATAGGCACAAGTAGGTCTCTCCCTCTTTAGTGAATTATCCCTCTTGGAAGAGGATGTATCTCCTTGTTGTGGGGAGGATGATGCTTTGTCCTTAGGCTTTGATTGCCATTTCTTCTTGTTTGAGTTGTCCTTTTCTTGATTTTCTTTGTTCCCTTGATTTGCCACTAATGCTTGAGACTTAGAAGGCTTAAGAATGCCCATGCTTATCAACTTAGTTTGTTCCATCATCAACATTTCATTGAAAGCATCAAAAGTAGGCATTGTGTAGCTTGAACCCATTGTCATCCTATGGGTTTGGAAACTAGAAACAAATGTTGCATATTCTTGTGGAGGCTTGCCTATCAAGTTGAATATCAATTGAGTATCCTTCTTATCAATGCCACAATCTTTGAGTTGTGCCCTCAACTCATTTGCCTTGGTGACATAATCTTGTATAGTATCAAAGTTCTTGGGATCCAACATGGTGAGATCACTATCAATTTGATATCCCCTAATCTCATCAACTTGACCATACAAGTCTTGAAACTTTTTCCAAGCATCCTTGATTAGAGTACATTTCTCAATATGAAAAATGAGATCCTTTGATACATACTTTCTTAAGGTACCAATTGCCATGATATTTTTAGTAAGCCAATCCAAGTGACCAACTGGATCAACCTTAGGATCAACGGGAGCAACAATAGTTCCATCAATGTAATGAATTAGTCCTTTTTCCATAAGTTTACTCCATGCATCAATTTTCCAAGTAGCATAATTATGAGGAGTTAAGAGAGGAAACTTAGAAGAACCCATAGCAGCAGAAAGGAAGGAACACAAGAGCACAAAAGCACAAGAGACACCCCCCCAAATTCACTCAATCAAAGTACCCCCCCAAAAAATGATCATTTTGGAACTTTATATGTAGTGCGTGTACAATAGGCCACTTGCAAACAAAGAAAATTGGACTTCTGATTTCAATTTACAACTTCTCAAAATGAGATCTAAGGGACTTCAACAAATACTGCTAGTGATCTAAACTAAGATCCAAGCAAAATGCAAGTACCAAATATGCCAAAAATGGCCAAATAATGAAAGTACAATTTCTACTTAAAATCACTGCAAACAAATGGTAGATTATGAAAGTAGATGAAAAAATATGCACTTTAAAAAAAAATGGCATCTAAAAAGGAGTCCATATGAGCCCAAATGAAGCCTCCAAAGTTGTAAAAATCGAGATTTCATGATTTCCAAAAAACCTATATCCAAAAATCAGAAAAATCCTGCAACACTGTACAGATCGCAAAATTCTACCCCAAAACAAAAAAAATTGCTCATAAAAATGAGTCCGGATGAGTGAGATATTGCTATTTGAAAAATGCCTGCAAAATTATAATTTTTGGAAAATTTCCGTCGTGGCTTCAAACTTCAAATGCCTCTAGATTTGGCCTTCGAAGTTCGATTTGGATGAAACAAAAGGCAAAACTGACTTTCTTGGACCTCCTCAATCCAATGGTAACCTTAAATTTGATCCATCAAACTTCAATAATAACTTGCAATAGAAAGATCCAAAATGCAAACCCCAAATAGCATCAACTTTCTCTCAATTGACAAACCAATGACACTCTAATGGCTTTGATACCATGTGAGACATGGACCAGCTCTGATACCATGTGAGATTTTTCCAAGATCAAGAGACAATGGAAAGCACAAATAAGAGAGAACAAAATAGATGATAGAAATAAACTGTATTCTATCAAGATGAAAAATATGATCAACTAGATCATTAAGCATTACATACAATGAATATGAGCCTACTTATATAGGCAAGGCTATATGGATATGTGAGCACACAAACATGACATGTGGCTCAATAAGAAACAAGGGTAGATAGGAAATAGGTGTGGGTAGGTAGGAGAAACAATAAAATATTCCACATGAGGTGGATCACCCACTGAATGTGGAGTGTAACAACAAGATCAACACCATAAAAGGTGGAAATTCTCCAACACACACTATCCCAATTTGGCACAAACACCCAAGTGTCTCATACCCAAACTACTATGAAATGCATTTCCTAAGTAAACTTAAGTAAAGTATAATAATATCCATGATGAATAATTATTTACACCAACAGAGATCATGATGTTTAGATTATTTTGACATCATACATATGTTGTAAATTGTAAGGTCAATACTATACTATGTTACCAAGCAAAGAACCTAGTCGGTAAACCCTAAGGAACCTAGTCGATAAACCCTAAGGTTATCACTATCGGTTAATGAAGGCGGAATGTCTTCCGAGTGAAGTTTAGTATTAACCGAGTTGTAACCAAGTTGTAACCGAGCTGTAATAGAATGCATTAAATGTTTACATGCGTTATTTAATGAAGGAATCTAATGAGCTGGAACTCATTAAATGATTGGTATGCCATAAATATAGTTTGTTAAGAATCTATGGCATGGAAGATCGGTAGGAATATCTACAGCTCAGATTGAACCGCAATACCCTAGCACAAGTTCCAAGAAATATATGCAAGTTCCAAGGCAAGGTAAAACATTTTTCAAATCGAAAGATGCATTGAACCTGGTCAAGCATGAAGATCTGATGGCTATTATTGATCATGGGAAATGTGATCAAGGATATTAAGCAGTTAGCTAATTATTTATAAATAGGGAACTGTTGATAAACAATGTATGCGTGCAAATGTATGCACAGGGATGCTACATAGTGATTACCGAGCATAGAAGCTTGAAGACCTATTTGAATAACAGAGTATAGAAGCCTAGCAGATGGACAAGATTAGTTCTATGTCTAGATTGTATTGAGCAAATAAGAATCTTCTTTAGCATTTTAGATGTGAAGTTGCAGATAGATTTTTATTACTGCTATTTTGTGAAAGTGACAGAAAATCTCTTAACCGAGTGGACTTAATAGTCTTATTTGTAAAACCCTCTAGCAAGGTGACATTCTGATTGAGTGTTTGAAATCCTTTAACAAGGTCACTTCTAACAAGGTGAAGATCCTAACAAATCTAAGGGAAATCCCTTAACCGGGTCACATCTAGCAATGTGTTTGTAATCTTTAATAGGATTTGCTTTTAACCGAGCATACTCTAGAAGAGTATATTTCTTAGTGGGTCTGAAATCCCACTGTGGTTTTTCCCTATTTGGGTTTCCACGTTAAATCTGGTTTTATGAGGTTTATGATGTTTATATGCTTTTGAGTTTGTATGTTTAGCAGTTTTGGTTATATTACTGAAGTATATGTTACCGAGGTTGAATCTGATGTTTTTATGGAAGATTAAGTTTGTATGATTCACCCCCCCCTCTCATCTTGTTGGCTATTGGATCTATACTTATCTTAAGTATCAAAACTATCAATTGGTATCAGAGCTTTGGACTCTGGAAGAAAAGTTTAAAGGCACTTGAGTTAAAGTTCCAAAGATGTATAAGAGGGATGCACCGAAGCTGAACAAGTCAAGTTTCTCTACATGGCAAAAAAGGATGAAGCTGCATCTATCAAGAGTTGGAGAATATGTTGTATACTATCTGGAGAATGATTTTGTTACACCGAGCACCTATCTATTGACAATGGAAGAGATAAAGGCAAAGCAAGAACATATCCAAGCAATGATTGAAATAACATCTGCATTAACCGACTCAGAGTTTAATGACCTAGAAGGCTGCAATGATGCAAAGGCAATGTGGAATAAGCTCATATCAGTATATGGAGGAGATGAACATGTTCAAAGAGAAAAAGTAGATAGTCTAAGAGGACAACTTGAATCCATGAGGTTGAGTGAAGGTGAGAACATAACTCAATATAGTACAAGACTAAAGGAGATTGTCAATCAAATCAAAGGAGCAGGTGGAACCATTGAAGAAAAGGATATAACAAGTAAGTTGTTAAGAACCCTTCTACCAGCTTATGCAATCTGAGTCTCTACAATCAATGAATTGAGGTCTGTACCTAATATGACAGTTTCTTTAGATGCTACTATTGGTAAACTACATGCATTTGAGTTAAGTAACTTTGATAACAGTGGATCTTTGGTAAATAAAGTTGAATCTGTATTTAATTCTTTTCATCTTGACGAATTTAATGATTACAATGAAAAAACGTATAAGTACTTTGAAGGAGATCACAGTGGAGCAAGTGAAAGATTTTGTAAGAACATGGAAGAAGTACACAAACTGTATGAGGAAATCAAAAAGCAAGAAGAGTTTGAAGCACTATTAGCCAAAAGGTTACTGAGAGGCAAAGGTAAGTATAAAGGAAAACTACCTTTGAAATATTTCAATTGTGATAAGATAGGACATATGGCTTCTAACTATCCTGACAAAGATTCTACTAAAAAGAGAGATTACCGAGATGACAGACAGAAAGACAATCATTGCAGAGGACACCGAGACTTTAGAAGAAGAGATAGAAAGACATGCTTAATAGCTGATGAGGAATCCAATGATGATAAATCAAATGAAACTGATATAGAGGAAGTAGTTTATGTGCCTATCAAAGATGGATCAGATGAAGAAAAGTATGAAGAAAAATCCCTAATATCTCACATAAATACTAATGATTCTTGGATCATAGATAGTGGATGCTCACATCATATGACAGGAGATAAACACAAGTTTGTTATATTACAAGTTTATGATGGAGGCTATGTAAGATTTGGTAATGATGCACCATGTCTGATGAAAGGTAAAGGATCTATGACACTTCCTGAGAATGCAAGATGCAATGATGTTTATTGGGTTGAAGGTTTGAAATACAATTTGTTGAGTGTAGCACAGCTAAACAATATAGGTTATCGAATAGAATTTCAGAAAGGAATTATCAAAGTTCATGACAAGAATGGAAAGTTAGCTGCTACTGGGACACAAACAAAAGGTAACACATTTCACCTTGACTCAACTCGGAACAAGTTTTTGTATGCAAAGATAGATGATACCTGGTTATGGAATAAAAGGTTTTGTCATGTAAATTTTGATAATCTGATCAAAATAAGCAAGAAGCACCGAGTAAGAGGTTTACCGAGTCTTGAAAAACCTGAGAATGCAATGTGCCAAGGATGCCAGATGGGTAAGATGACAAGATCAAGGTTTACAAGTAAGTGTTACACTTCTAAGGGAATTTTAGATCTTGTGCACACTGATCTTTGTGGTCCTATGAAAGTTCAAAGTTATTATGGTGATAAATATTTCATATTATTTGTGGATGACTATTCAAGGATGATGTCAGTAATGTTTTTAAAAGATATATCAGAAGCTTTTCAAATGTTTAAATGGTACAAGGCAAGAGTTGAAAAATAAAATAGGAAGACAACTGAAATGTCTTAGATCAGATAGAGGAGGAGAGTTCACATCTGATGAATTCAACTTATTCTACAATGATCATGGTATTAAAAGACAAGTCTCTGCACTGAGAACTCCACAATAGAATGGAATAGCTGAGAGAAGAAACAGATCTATTGTGGATTGTGCTAGAACACTGATGATTGAAAAGAAAGTGCCACAAACATTTTGGAGAGAAGCAATAAGCACAACAGTTTACACCCTGAACTGAGTACAATTGAAGAAAGGTACTTTGAAGACACCATATGAAATCTGGTATAATAAGAAACGTAATGTAAGTTATTTTAAAATCTTTGGAAGTAGATGCTATGTTCACAAAGATGATAGAAATGGCAAGTTTGATCAGAAGAGTGAAGAAGGAACATTTCTAGGTTATTCTTCTAGAAGGAAAGCATTTAAATGTCTGATCAAATCATCTAACAAAATAGTAGAAAGTGCAAATGTGAAAATTGATGAATTTGCAGAAAGAAATGATGAAGGAAATTCCAAGGAACCAGAAGACTATGATAAATTTGTCTATGTTCAACTGACAAGTCTTATCGAGAAGACTGTTGAAGAAAATGAAGAGAATATCCAGTTATCGAGTGATGAAGAAGATCATACAGAGCCTACCGAGCCTATATTAGCCAAGTATGTTAGAAGACATCATGCACCAAGTCAAATTATAGGAGATAAGGATGATCTAGTGATGACAAGGAACAAACTGAGACACAACACATGTCTAATATCTGAATTTGAACGGAGAATAGTGAAAGAGGCATTTAACAGTGAAGATTGGATAAATTCTATGATAGAAGAGATTGATCAAATCAAGAAGAATGACACATGGACACTAATCCCAAGACCGAAGGAAAAAAATGTAATCGGTACAAAGTGGATTTTCAAAAACAAGCTAAATGAAAAAGGAGAGGTCATTCGAAATAAAGCAAGACTAGTCTACAAAGGTTATGCTTAAGAAGAAGGAATTGATTATGGTGAAACTTTTGCACCTGTTGCTAGACTTGAAGGAGTAAGAACATTTTTGGCATATGTTGCTTTCAAAAACTTCAAGGTATATCAAATGCATGTCAAATCTGCATTTCTGAATGGAATATTAGAAGAAGAAGTTTTTATTGAACAACCTGAAGGATTTGTTGAAGACAATAATAAAGATCAGGTATGTAAATTGAACAAAGGTTTATATAGTTTGAAACAAGCACCTAGAGCATGGTATGAAAGATTGCACTCTTATTTGATTAAGATTGGTTTTATAAGGACAAGTGAGAACAACAATATGTACATGAAGAATGATGAAAATGAAATACTGATCTCAACCATATTTGTTGATGATATTATATTTTTTGGAAATGACTCTCTATGCAAGAACTTTAGAAATGAAATGAGAAAAGAATTGGAGATGTCATTAATCGGTGAGATAAAGTACTTTATAGGTTTACATATACTGCAAATAAAAAATGAGATTTTCATTACTGGATCCAAGTACATAAAGGAAATCTTGAAGAAATTTGGAATGGAGGATTCAAAACCAGTAAGTACTCCTATGACTACCAACTGTAAATTATCAAAGAATGATGAATCTGCATCTGTTGATGAGACACTTTACCGATCCATGATTGGAAAGCTACAATATTTTGTTCACAGCAGACTAGACATAGCACATGCAGTAGGTATAGTTGCAAGATTCTCTATAGATACTAAGGAAACACACATGACAGCAATCAAAAGAATTTTTAGATACTTGAAAGGCACTGAATATTATGGCTTAGTATATTAGAAAGGAAAAGATTTTGATTTAACAGTTTATACTGATGCTGATTGGGCAGGCAACATTGATGATAGAAAAAGCACAAGTGGAGGAGCTTTCTTTTTAGGAGAAAGACTAGTGAGTTGTCTTAGCAAGAAACAAGGATGTGTTTCACAATCAATAGCAGAAGTTGAATACGTTGCTGCAACATTGAATTGTACCAACATTGCATGGATCAAACAACTGTTGGAACGTATAAATGAGAAAGTTACCGAGCCAGTAACTATATTTTGTGACAATACTAGTGCCATTAACATTTCAAAGAATCTTGTTATGCACTCTAAGACAAAGCACATCTCTATCAAATATCATTATCTTAGAGAAGAAGCTGAAGAGAAGAAAGTGGTGTTGGAGTATGTTTGCACAAAGAAACAAATAGCAGATATCTTCACCAAACCACTACCAAGGGACACTTTTGAATATCTCAGAAGTAAGTTAGGGGTCCTACCCCTATCTTCTACTCACTGACCGAGTTCGATGAAAGCATCAATCCGATGACTCTATCGAACATCTTTTAGGAGTTGATGCTAATTTACACACTTTAGGAGGTTTTTCTAAAGGTGTGCAGGAAACAATACAGGATACTATATAGGGAATAGGAAATTAAGACAAAATGCTCTAACTGAGACTCAGTTTATACACAACAACAGGAAATCAGTTCATACAGGAAGAAATTATGTTTTAGTTCTTTACTTTTTGGCATTGTTGTCAAAGGGGAAGAAGACTAATATAAGGGAGAGAAGACTGATTGAAAAGATTGAAGAAATAGGAGAAGTCAAATGTATGGGGGAGAGCATTTCAGTATTTTAGAATCACAACAATCCAAATCTTTTAAGGTCAAATCAATTGGTTTTGCCATCAATGCCAAAGGGGGAGATTGTTAGCATTTGGCATTATAATAGACAATGGAAGATTGTTGGCATCTCAACAAGGATATTGAGAAGGTTGTTGATGATTATGGATATAACTGACTAAGGATGTTTACTATCTTAATATTATTATTTTGTCATTAATGTCAAGAAATTGATTTTCTAATTCAGTATGATGTTGCCATATCTTCAGAAGTATGATTTGAAGAGTATAAAGATGTCGGTAAAAGACACAGAAAGATTATGATGAATAAAAGGATGAATAAGGTATTCAATGGGCAACTATTACCAAGTCAGACAATGATGAGATCATGATGTTTAAATTGTTTTGACATCATACATATGTTGTAAATTGTACGGTCAATACTATACTATGTTACCAAGCAAAGAACCTAGTCGATAAACCCTAAGGAACCTATTCAGTAAACCCTAAGGTTATCGCTATCGGTTAATGAAGGCGGAATGTCTACCGAGTGAATTTTAGTATTTACCGAGTTGTAACCAAGTTGTAATAGAATGCATTAAATGTTTACATGCATTATTTAATGAAGGAATCTGATGAGCTGGAACTGATTAAATGATTGGTATGCCATAAATATAGTTTGTTAAGAATCTATGGCAATGGTAGATCGACAGAAAGATCTATAGCTCAGATTGAACCGTAATACCCTAGCACAAGTTCCAAGAAATATATGCAAGTTCCAAGGTGAGGTAAAACATTTTTCAGATCGAAAGATGCATTGAACCTAGTCAAGCATTAAGATTTGATGGCTATGATTGATCATGGGAAATGTGATCAAGGAGATTAAGCGGTTAGCTAATTATTTATAAATAGGGAACTGTTGATAACCAATGTATGTGGGCAAATGTATGCAAAGGGATGCTACATAGTGATTACCGAGCACAGAAGCTTGAAGATCTGTTTGAATAACAGAGTATAGAAGCCCAGCAAATGGACAAGATTAGTTCTATGTCTAGATTGTATTGAGCAAATAAGAATCTGCTTTAGCATTTTAGATGTGAAGTTGCAGATAGATTTTTATTACCGTTATTTTGTGAAAGTGACAAAAAATCTCTTAACTAAGTGGACTTAACAGTCTTATTTGTAAAACCCTCTAGCAAGGCGACATTCTAATTGAGTGTTTGAAATCCTTTAACAAGGTCACTTCTAACAAGGTGAAGATCCTAACAGATCTAAGGGAAATCCCTTAACCGGGTCACATCTAGCAATGTGTTTGTAATCTTTAATAGGATTTTCTTTTAACCGAGCATACTCTAGAAGAGTATATTTCTTAGTGGGTCTGAAATCCCATAGTGGTTTTTCCCTATTTGGGTTTCCATGTTAAATCTAGTGTTATGAGGTTTATGATGTTTATATGCTTTTGAGTTTGTATGTTTAGCAGTTTTGGTTATATTACTGAAGTATATGTTACCGAGGTTGAATCTGATGTTTTTATTGAAGATCAAGTTTGTATGATTCACCCCCCCCCATCTCATCTTGTTGGATATTGGATCTGTACTGATATTAAGTATCAGAACTATCAACAGTGTTAGTTATGATGCTTTGTTAATGGCTCGAATAAATGTTTATCCTGATAACAAATAGCATTACATATGCTATCGGGTTAATACCCCGATAGCATATTAATGTCGATTCATAAATGAATCGACTTTAATATGCTATCGGGTTACTAGCCCGATAGCATTTAGATCAACTCTTAACTATGTTAAGCAAGGCGTCGATCTAATCCATATTTATCCAATGTCAATATCATAATTATGATCAATGTTACAATCTGATAAACATATTCAGTTCGAAAAGCATAAATCAGATAATCTAATAGCATAGATGACTAAACCAAAACAAAAATAGAGGAGATTAAAGGATTAGGAAAGTCTTATCTTGCAGAAGCTACTAATGCATTAACACTAGAGATCTGGATATTCGACCAAATTACATGTACTAGACCCGCTGGAGTACCCATTGATTTAGTTCTAGAGCAGCTTAGGGTGTTCGCATATCCTCTCACCCATGAGTGGCGGTTTGGAGATTTTTTGCATTGGAGAGTGATATTTGATAGATTAACAACAGATGTTATCAGATGGAGACCCTATCTCAAGATGCACATCTAGACGGGCATACATAGGTAGTTTTTTTGCATGCAAAGGAACCGTCTAATAGGGGGATGGTACAACCACATTATAGTCCCATTCTACTTTGACCGAGTCTGGTGATAGTTTGGGTTTGAGCAATGTGTCCTTATAGATGTGCCTATCTATATTTGACACTCAGTGTGACTCCTAGGTCAAGAGCCATTCTGAGGCCTTCTAGCGATGAGATTGATATCATATATTCAAATGGCTTAGATCAAGATATTGTGACCAACTATAGAGATGATGTGGGTGCACACCGATGGTACATCACATGGTGGGGTAGGACATACCCTGGAACCATCTTTCTGGTAGACTTCCCTAGAGGGAACCCTAGACCATGGAGACAAGCGGGTGATGAGGAAGATCCTGATACATCCAAGGATCTTGGTGAGGAGGACACAGATGATCAGGATGATGATGTAGGAGAGTAGGATTTTGGTGGTGATGAAGATGATCGTGATATAGGAGAGGGAGATCAGGATGGTGATGATGAGGAGGATGGAGAGGACAAGGATGAGGATGAGGATGAGGAAGATGAGGAGGATGAGGAAGAGGAGAAGGATGAGGAGGATGAGTCAAATGTAGTCAAATGCAGTTCCTCATCACTCTAAGGATGACACCATAGCCCTAGATCCACCGAGCATTCTATTATGAGTGGAGAAGGACCCTATAAGGGGTCCTGATCCTAGTCCCCACCATTTCATGCCCACTGTGCAGAGACTTTATGAGTTTGGAGAGCCTAGTGGGTCCCAGACACATGAGGTCCCTTTCCACGACCCTTATTGGTGAGAGGAAGATCTAGGTAAAGTATTTTTATGATTATTTAATTTATGCATCTTAATTAATAGATTTCATGATATAGAATGTTACTGATGAAAAACCTCTTTCTATCTCTATAGTTGGAATCGAGGAGTGGAACTCCCTTATCTAGAACACAGTGACAGGTCTCATCACAACCACACATATTCCTAGCTCCTCACATATAGTGCATAGACCATAGGGGAGTGTCGGGCAGCATGAGGACCTATTCACCCCCATTCAGGTCAAGATGGAGGTCTGGAGTGAGAGAAAGAGAAAGAGAGAGAGAGAGAGAGAGAGAGAGAGAGAGAGTAATTTGTTAGAGAGGCTACAATAGATAGAGTGAGATCTAGCAATGGCTTAGGAAGAGGCAGCCACATATCACGGGATCATGTTGGAGAGGGATCATAGGAGCTCCTCGTAGAGTCACTCGTGCTCCACATCATGATACACACCCATGGGTCCACCCCCATAGCCAGATCAGGAGGCTCCATCTAGTCACCATCCTCTAGCTACTAGTCCTAGTGATAGGAGATGATTGTATTGTTATATTTTTTATGTACTCGGATATACATGTTATGACATATATGCTTATGTTTTATCTCAAACATGTTATTTTAATTATTGAAACAATGTATGCATTTCCTTGATTAAAAGTAACATATTTGGTAATGAACATGTATGTCTAATTTAATTTCCATGTGATTGATTTCTCAATCCTTCGTGATCAAATTGATACATGTGTGATTTAATTAAATATCTAAGTATTTCATTAAATGATACCTTGATGATGTAGAAGAAAAATGTGTTAAGCTTAAGAATTATATGACTAATGTGATCTAATTAAACCCAATTAAACACAACATGATATAATCCTACTCAACACATGTCAAATTGTATAACATGCTAGCACATATTAAAAAAATGTAAATCTATTACAATTTACATAAATGAATCCTTGACTAACTATCAAGTGAAGAAACATGCTTGTCAAGAATGAAGTAATGTAGACTAAACAATATAATATCATTTAATACCACATACTTTAATGAATATATGATAACATATTATCCAATTTGAAGAAATAAAAGACACAAGGAGAGAGAGAATAAACTATAAAGAGAGAGAAAAAGACAGAGAGAAGAATACTAGGTATAGTATCTATGAATATGCATAGCATTTATGGGTTCCTTGAGAGGTGTACCCTCCACATATGCTATCTTGTAAGCACCTAATCCATAGACTTCGATGAAAATATATGGCCCAAGCCAATTAGGGCTAAATTTTCCTTTTTCCTCAGGTAAGGCATTCACGTTACACTGATTTTCATAGAGGACTAAATCACCTACTAAGAAGGAATGTTGAATGACCTTATCATTATAGCTTCATTGTAAAGTTTTATGATATGCTTGAATATTCTCAAGAGAATTTATACATCTTTCATCAAGTATCTCAAGTTGTTGGACCCTCTATTCTCTATAAGAACCATCAACCACTATACCTTTAAGAGAAACCCTTAAAGATGGAATTTCTAATTCCTAAGGAATAATAGCATCAACACCACAAACAAGATTATAAGGAGTACAACAAATAGCAATGTGCACACTCGTCTAGCAAGCCCAAAGAGCATAGATCAATTGAATATTCCAATCCTTACCATGCTTGTTCATGGTCTTACAAAGGATTTGTTTGATTATTCTATTTGAAGACTCGACTTAACCATTTGATTGAGGATAGTATGGTGTAGAAAATTTATGTTGAATATGATATTTCTTGAGAAACTTCTTCACATCTTTGTTTTTAAATAATGTTCCATTATCCAAAAACAAAGTGGAAGGTATTTCGAATCAAAAAATAATGTATCTAAAATGAATTGATAGATTACTTCAGCGGTAGTGGACCAAAGAGGAACTGCTTCTACCCACTTCGTAAAGTAATTAGTGAAAAAGGGGAAAAAGTGAGACTAAGCAAATAAGGCCTAATCCCACTATCATGTACACATTGTAGAATATGAAAGAGCCTAGAGAGGTAACGCACTTTGGCTACTTCTTATGAGAAAGAGAGAGCCAAGGATTGCCTCTTAGAGTTTCTATTCCTTTGCTGCAAATGAGAGGAAGAAGTGATGCAAAGGGCAAATTTGAATGATTTAACCTAGAGTACAAGTATGCATAAACAATCCTAATCTAGAAATGCAGAACTGAGAATAATTGATATACTGCTAAAAAGTACAAATTAAGAGACAAATTCATAGGTGCACCCGTGCCAGAATTCTAAGCCAAAATGTTCGAGATCAGAGTTCTACGCCCCTGTCCTCATTCTGCAAACTAGAAGTTGTACCTAACAGATTGGGATCTATGGATTTTGAAATGCTGGTCTGCCAAATTTTGTTGAAAATAGGGAGGACCAGGCACCACGCTCCTATCCTAAGCATGACCAAGGTACCACACCCCTATCCTAGGGGTTTTTATTGAGATCTGAGCCCTAGAACTATCTCTGTGCGCTTTGTTGGTCTTGAAACTTGCAACGACACTCGGATCCCGAATCTACACCTATAGCTGAAAATAGGGTTTTGGGTGGCTATATGGGGCTTTGCCTTAGTCAAACCTCTATTTTGTGATTTCCAGCTCAACAAATAGCTGATTTGTATAGTAAAATAGTGTGTGCAAGAACCTTGTTTTTGTGCAAGATCTTAGGATGAGAGTAAACAATCTAGAGCAACCCCAAAGAATAAACCCTAAATTCTTGTAATTGACAAAGTAAATGCTCTAAATCAATGATCCAAAGTGATCTAAAGCATAAATGTAAATCAAATTAATGTAATGAAGCTCATACAAATATATGAAAACATTATGAAATCATACCCAACCCTAGGGGAGGGGTGCAAGCCAATCTTCAGTCGGTGATCTCTTGTCACTTTCCTACATATTCAAAAACCCTAATTGATGAAAGAATGATTGATGAATGCTTGATAGGTGTTGTTGAATGTTGTTGAAGACTCCAAAGATCTGCTCTTTCACTAAATAGAAGACTCCTTGTAATCACTCCAAAAGCTTTTTCCTAGATTCGATCCCTATTTTTTTACCTTCAAATGAAGAAAGACGGATCTTATGTATGAAACCCTAGATATTATTTCTCCTTTAGGCTAACCTAGGATTTGAATTTCCTACCAATATTTTGGGGTTAAGCATTATAATATCATAGAATTGTGCTCCCAAAATTTCGAGAAAAATGTCAGGGACTGTGTTGCACTTGCACACAGTCTGACCAACTTTTTACCAAATTTGCAGGGCTATTAGATATGATGATATTAGAGTGGATCCCAAAGTTACAACTGATTCTAAGATGTTTTGATATGTAAAATCGAGCCTTAAAGATCAAATTAGGACATAATTAGGGTTTATGATTTAATGATTAAATATATATTTAAATTTAATTAAACTGATTAATTAAATACTTAAAAGAGATTAAAAATGTAAGATTCAAAACACACTTAGGTAGGTGCTAAACCTAGCATGGAATTGTACTCCATTAGCAAGCGTGTATAATTAAAAAGGCTACACTTGGGCTTCTAGGCTTGAATATTCAATGAGGGTTTGAACCAATATTATAAAGATAATGTAAACATCATGGCTACTCGCCATAGCTTGTGGAATCAGGATTAACTCCAAAGTGTTGGCTCTCATCAATTCCATAGTTCCCAAAGTTGATGATCGCTTGGCTTTCACAATTAGGATTGATAAGCATTGATGGCCAAAGTCAAAATCAATGAATCTATACACAAAACCCTCTTAACCTAATTTGGAGGACCCTACACAAGACTTATGATTGGTCCTTTAAACTTACAACATCAAAATTTACTAGCCTAGTAGCACAAAAAACTTAGTAAAGCATAGCTGGAGGCCAAGATACCAAGGGTTTATCAGGCACCCTCTAACAACAAAAGGATTTTCCCAGACTCTCTTAACCTTTAACAGTATCACCAGGCCACAACAAACCAAGCCTGGACCTAACCAAAAATAATAGATGGCAAAATTGGGCCCTTGAAAACTATTAGCATCAGTTTGTACTTGGCAAGAACAAGAAACATAGGGTTTTTCCAGGCTCCCTCAACCATGATAGTGGGTTTTACAAGGCTCCCACAACCTGAAGTAAGGTTTTTTCAGGCTCCCTCAACCATGAGCGAGGGTTTTACAAGGCTTCCACAACCTGAGAAAGTGGGTTTTATAAGGCTTCCACAACCAAAAAGAGGGTTTTAATAGGGTCCTTAAACCCACAAAATAGTTTGGGAAACTAAGAAAAGAAAGGGAACTTAGATCCGACTGTGAAGAGAACCATGAGAGTATTGACAGGAAACCTTGACCAGCAACACAAACAAAAATAGCTGAAATGTTCCCTCACCCCTTTTATCCATCTCAATAGGACAAGGAGGAAAGAACACCGACATCCCAAAGAGTCCAATTGCAGCTAGCAGAAGCCAACTCACTCCCTCACACCAAATCTCCACCTCAATAAAAGAAAGGGTCACCTCAATAAGACAAAGAGGAGAGTATATCGAACACCTAAACAAACCTCTCACAACCCAACACACAATGAACCTCTCCACCTCAAAAGGAGGAGAACCCACCTTAGACAAAGACTCAAGGAAACAAGGAGGAGGAGCAAAAAATCCCTAACCAAGAATGAGACAAGGAAAAAACCAAGGATCTATACACACCCTAAGCCTAAGGTTTCCACCAAAACAACCACACTAAAAAGAAGTCGAGCCAAGCCCTGATCCAAGCACCCAAAGATAGAGACGAGGAGAACAAGGGAGAACATGAAGAAAGGGGGAGAGAGGAAAAACTCACAAAATCCCAAAGCCACTCCGTCCAACACGAACTCAACTTCGTCCACCCCTCCAAACCCAACCCAGGCCACGCCCATGTCATAAACCATGCAGTGAAAGGAATCCAGAACCAGACCATTGACTAAACAGATTACCGCACAAAGCACAGTCACCCACAAGTGCCTCCCAGCACACCACAGAAGCAAAAAGAATCTACCTGAAGGGAGAATCACCAACATTCACTACAATTCCTAGAGGAGCACAAAACAAAACTTTTAGGGCATGTCCCCATGTTGCTTCTTATCTTATTTTGGGTAGCAACAACTACTCAACTTTTTAAGGAGCAATTTATGGAGCAAGTTTCCCCATAGATAGTCAAAAGGCTGCTTATTTTTAGGCAATCTTCTTAAATTATTTTTTAAATAAAATTATTGATAATATTTTTTACAAATAAAATTCATATGCAAAATTTTAGGCAAGTAAATAGTAGAGCAAAAAAATATCACGAAGCCATGTGTCTTTTTTTCAATAAGCAGCCATTGCTTATTTCTAGCCCGCCCTTTTTTTCAAAGCTTATTTTTATCTTTTAAGCAGCCGCATGGGGACATGGGGTTAGCCCAGTGAAAAGAGGGAGAATGTGGTCAACCCCCAAAAGCACATAGGCACCAAAACATGAAACACCCAAAAAGCCAGCCCTCCAGCAATCCGAGCCTCGCCATCTTCATCATCTTCCCAATTGGCATCCTCATATTTTATTTTGCTTATATAAAATATAAAGTTAGAATTTTTAGAACTAATACACATTACATATTGTTATATTAATGTACAAGTTAAGAGTAAAAGAGAAAATAAATAAGGATAGTAGATATTAATTTAACGTTTATTATAAAAAATAATAAATAAATATAATAATAATAAAGTGTTAATTAATTTATTTAAAGGAAGAAAGTAAAAGTATGAATAATTGTTGTTAAGTAGTAACTTTTATTGATATAATAAACATAGACATGTGTGTGTTCAAGTTAAAGAGAGTTATTATGTTGGAAATTTCACTTAATTAAGTGTTAAATTAAAAAGTGTATTGCTCTTGATAGTTTTTTAAAATAAATAAAAATTAATTTTTTTGTGATAATTAAAGGTTATAATGTGACATTGCATCACCTTTATTTTGTAAAATAGAGATAAAGAAAAATAAATTGATATCTACTAAGTACTAATATAGTATGGGAGGTCTTAGGTTGAGTCTACTAGACTAGTTCTTTGGCTCTAGGGAAACTTCAGGGAAAAGCTACAAAATACCATTGTGGTTGTGACTCATTAAAAAAATGTAATTCCAAACCTTATATGATTAGCCTTAAGTGAATATTCTAAGGATTTAGATTTTAGTGTATATGACCATAAAAGCATTTTTTTTTTAATATTATGCTAAAAGAAAAAAATTATGTATAAATGCACTGGTAACTATAAATACAAGGAAAATAACATGAGGACTTACCCACTTGAGTAGATTATATTATGAAAAAGTCAACTGGTGATTATTAATATCTAATTTGAGGTGGTATATTGAAATGGATATAGACAAAATTTATAATATCATGTGAAATAAACTTGTTATGTTCTTAATACATCATTTTTCTTAGATTACTTATGAATATCTTAGAAGGCATTTATGCATATGATCCATAATCTTTATCCTTGGAAGGTATTTATACTTAAGTTGGAAACAATAATAAGGGATATAAGAAATAGATAAGAAAATAGTATTTGGACCCTAAAGTTAAGGAATATATGGAGTTATTAAATGTATTCATATTAGTTTAAGGAAAAAAATTATTGGAGTTTTCATGCCATGAAAATTAGGGCATGACACAAGAACACTTAGGGAAACATGCCTATTTTAGGCCTAGAAACTCTTGAAAGTTGTCAGTTTAAATGTTTATGGAGGATGACGCATATTTTTTTCTTTAAACCTACAAGATTAGTAATCACATACCTTGTATAACAGAATAAAGAACATAACATAGAATAATAATATACTACATACACTAGGAAAACACTTCTCTAAAATTTTTATTTTGAACATGAAACATCTTCAAATACCAATTCCTACAATTCTTTCTATCTATTTTTATTCATCAATTAACTCCTAAATTACCTCCTAGCCAGAAAAGTTAAGTCGTAAATTAACGCGTATAAAGCTTGCTAAGCATGAGTAATTTTAAATAGAATAATCAACTCCAAAATGAGCTCCTACAGTCCAAACCAAAAAATCAACTCCTACTTTTATGGCTTTAGTTGGCACTAAATCTCCTAATTCTTAATTCTTAGGACTCCATTGGCATTAGAGGTGGCCATTTGCACTTGAGGGAGAACAATTTGGGCAATTTTCAAAATTCATTTCTATGCTGTTTATCTTGGTGTGAAATTTTGGGAGTTGGAACCATCCATGGTTTTCTAGACTTTAAGGGTTAACCTTCTTCACGTAGTTTAGAGGAGGAGGTGGTAGTTTTGCAAGTGGGAGGATCGAGGAGCAAGTTTATTTTCAGAAATCAGATTTTTAGACTTGAAGAATTTCATGATAGTTCAAGTGCTTGAAAGTTGCTGATTTTCATCATATGTTGTTGAATTTTGTATTTAGCCACTAAGACTGAAATCTATTGTAACTTCTTAAACAACTCTCTAATTCCATTTTAAGGGAAAAAAATTGAAAGAAAGAATCATGTCTTGCATGTTTTCTATAATTTTATTGTTGTTTTTGTGAGTTGTATGAGTTGGTTTATATTAAGTGAGCACATTTGCATCAAAAATATTGTAAGAAACATTAAGGAAGGTAATGGGTCTCAAGTTCTTATTTGAGTTTTGTTACGGTTTTGTCATGTTACATGCCATTTCATGCAACAATTGTGATTACATTCAAGAAGCAAAGCAACCATCATCAACAAATTGCAGATCTACAAGGTATACATTTCCATTATTTACATTTAAGCATTTGCAATTACTTTCTTTCAAGGTTGATTCCTCAACCGATGTTTGACTAAGGAAAAGCTGTATTTGCATCTTTGTAGGTATCTTTCAAAGTTTTCAATACTTCATTTATCACTTGATCACGTGTATCATCAAGAACATTCCCTAGAATACTAAAATTTTGTTGTTCTACTTTACCCATTGATTCTTTAGATAGAGTAAACCCTTGTTTATATTGAAATTCACTATTTAAAACTGTTGTAGGATGATCTTTTTCAATGGTATGTTTTCTTTGTTCTTCCAACACAATAACATTTCTACTAGTCTCACCAATATACAAATTTTTATTTACATTTTTCAAAGGAGCTGATAAGTACTTTACAACCTCCAAAGCAACTTGACTTGCAATATCATAATTTTGTCTAATAACTCATTTGATGTCATTTGAATTTCCACCCATTATTAGATTGAGTATCTCATTTTTTCTAAAGCTTGCATTGAGAGTAAGTTGAATGTTTCATCTAGCATCTTCAAACAAAGGACTACAAACTTTATCAATAGCAACAATCCAAATATCATTTTCTTTTTTAATAGCCTTGCTTCCTTTCTTTGTTAATTCCTCGTATAAACTAATAAGGATTGAATCTTGAATATCACATAAATTTTTATTACAGATAATCAAATATCTTACCACTATGTACTCTCAATTACTTCTCTATCTACAGGTTGAGCTTCATCATAGACATCTATAGCATAATTTATAGACTCATTTTCATACATAGAATTAACAAGACTATCCATATTAAAAGACATGGTTCTACCTTTTGTTCCTTCTACTTTTCATCTTTCTTTTGACTTGACTTCTTTTGATCACTTTTCTTCAGTTCAATGACAAATTGGATTCTAGTCTTCTTGGCAGGATGACAACATCCTTTTCTTCAATGACAGATTGGATTCTAGTCTTTGCATTGATGACCAATTTCTCCTTTTTTCCTCTTCACCGCTGTTAAAATTAACTTCCTCAACTTCCTGAACATTGAGTTTTTTTTTAGCTTTATATTTCTTCCTTTGTGTCTTTCTCTCACTCAATGCGAATAAAGAAAGAGTTATGAAAGAATTCTATATCACCTGGGGTGATGCAAAAGATGATCTAGTCGATCTCTACCCATAGACATCTACAACTCTAGGCAACCCTATGTCATGATTTTTTTTTTTCATTATTTTATCTTTTCCCTTCTTGGACCTCTCCTCTCTCATCCTAGCTTCTAGTTCTTCAATAGTACCAAAGAATAGTTCATTGGGATCCTTATCTAGATTAATAATCTTAGAAATTTTTTATTCAGGCAACCCTACAAAAACTTCGTAAGGAAACTCTAGAATCCAAATTGATCCTTGGTTCAACAACCATAATATAACAATTATCTCTATTGACTGAGAAGGTAAATACCTCTTTATATTTAAGAACCAAATCTGGAGGAAACCTATATATTTCCTATATATTTTCTTTAAAGTCAACAAACCATCCACCAATATAGGACTAATTATCGAAATGCTTTATGTATAACCCTATCTGCACTCTGATAGGTGTGGATTTTTCCATAACATAATTTTCCCTTCCAAGAAGCTCATTCAAGTACATGAATGCAAAACAAATAATCAAAGAACCAAACTTGAGCAAGTACTTACTCTTTCTTTTTTAGATCCAAATTCTCCATTAACTGTCCAAGCATGAATTTGCATAGATCAAATTATTCTCCACACACAATCATCCAAAAAACAGTGTGAATAGAAATCATAGTCACAATGCCTTAATTGTTCTAGAATTAAATTTTATACACAAGAACCTTGGATACATATTTGACTCCAGGGTCAACAATATCTTCAATTGCCATGGCTCTCCCATACCACTTAGCACATGTCATCTCAGTTACTATATCACTTTGCTGGAATGATGCCCATCTTGTAAAAGCCATTTAATTTCCTAACATCCTTCTTTATAATCTTGCAGGGTTTATATAGGTATGTTGTTTCCATGAATTCTACTTAAAATAACCCTTATCCATTTAGAATCACAAGAAAAATTAGGAAAAACCCTCTGAATGACTAACCCTAACTCGGTGATGTTCTTGTACTCACTTTTGAGAGAGATTCCATTGTTTTTTTTATATTTTCTCCTAGAAATCATTAAATCTTGCATGGCTAACCTCTCTAATTTCTACATGAATGTAAGATTGAACATCCTTTGTATATAAATAGTGAATTTACACACTTGAAAATGAACCTTCCTTATCCTTTACTATTGCAACAAATGGTTATGACTTAAACACCGATTGTGGCTTGAGATCGGCATCGACAACAACCAAAATTGACATCATATCTACAACTAGGATTTGCTTCTTTTAAAAAAAAAGTGTACACTAACACTTATTCACACTAAAGCTATCCAAACTATGAAGCTGCAAGTGATCAAATAAGCCCGAAAAACCAATATATTCATTTTGTTGATGTATTGTCAATCATAAATGCACAAAACCCAAAAAGTTAATAAATGACTTATGCCAACTACAAACCTAACAAATCATTCAAAAATCACTAGAAATTCCTTTTTGAGCACTACAATGCTAAAAACACTCTTCAACATCAAACAAAATAGGGGTTCATATGATATTTCTTCAAATCTCCCCCTCAGACCTTTTTGTCTGATTAGTTTCCAAAAGAGGGCTCAACATCTTGAATAGGTGTAGATCCATTTTCAACCTTTTCTTTAGTCTTGTCATCTGATTTCTTCACCCAAGTCATCTTAATTTTCTATCTTTCCTGATTGGTATCAATTTTATTTGTCAGACCATTAGATTTGTGTGCTTTTCTTTTGTAATGTGACCCTTCTTGTTACAATTATAGCATACCAAACCTCTCTAGGACTTTCCACCATCCATTTTATTATATTTGAACCTTTTGTTTGACCTACATTCACAAGATTTGTGTCCATATGTATTCAATCAAAGCATACTCAATTGAAGGAATGAGAATGATTCCAATTGATGTATTCATTCCTCATCATCCTACTTCAACATTCAGTGGCCCTATGCCCAACCTTATTTCAAGAGTAGCATCTTATGTTAATTGATTGATTTCTAATATGACTTCTACATTCACTAGCTCTATGTGCAAATATATTACTTGAAAAATAAATTTCCATTAAAACAATACCTTGATCCAGTCTAAGAGAATATTTTTTCATTCTTCTTGTTGTTTTTCGGACTAGAATGAAACAAGCATCCTCAACCTTCTCCTTTCCTTTGGTATTTTTGCCTTTCTCATAACCAAGTCCATCCTTGTTATTATTATTCTTTTGAGCACCAGGTATAGAATCAATCATTTTGCTTCCTCCTTTCAGCTTTAAACCTTTATCAATTTGTTCCTTCACCTCCTTCAATTCCTTCCTTAGTTTATTCATTTCCTTTTCAAGTCGCGAATATTCCTCCATTTTGTTGTTCATTTTTGTATCAATATCATCCATCACTTTTCTTCCTTCATCAAGAAGCTTTCCTAAATAGGCAATTTTGTCTTTATCCTTTTTGCATGTGAATCCGCTCTCATCCAGATTGATCAAAGTGGATCTCAAATCTCTTTCCATATCAACAACACTTTCAGTCTCTAAGTTATGATAGTTCTTAATATCCATATCAATGATTGAAAAAAAAGGTTTTCAAACCCTGAACCTACCTCAGTAGTTAAAAGTTGTTTCTTCAGGAACTAATGCTTTGATACCTATTGTTCAACACTACAGGATGTTGAGAGGGGGAGTGAATCAACATGAACTAAAATATTATAAATTTAAGATGCTTGAAATACACCATTAATTCATAGTATATGATGGAAAGTAAATAGAAGAAATAGTAAATGCATGTACATAAGAACAACAAATTTTTATGTGGAAAACCCAAACTGGGAAAAACCATGTTGATAATCTAACTCACAATATATATATCAAAAATTTACAATGATTATGGCCATCTGCCAAAGAGATTACTACTCTGAAATTTCTAACCAAGGTGCATAACCTTAGGAAGACTACAAAACAAGACTTGCTCAACTGAAGGTCACTTCTTCGTGGAAAGGTACACAATAATTGTCTAGATACAATATGAAATATAATCTGAATTGTAATGGAAAAAAACACCTAATAAATGCAAATAATAATTCATAGTTTAAGCACTCATCTGAATCATCTAATATATCTCTATATCTTTGATTACCTTCAGGTTCACACCACTCTCACACTATATGTCTTCTTATCACAACACCATTGTACATTCCTATTACACCAATTGTATGTATCATGAGGTTGGCTAAGAAAAGATGTAACGTGTGAATTACCACTAGACTAAAAAAAATCAATTCCACCAATCTGAAATGCAAAAAATGTGTAAACTAAAGACTTCACGAACTACAAGAGATCTATCCATTTTGTATGCTACCAAATATGTGCAAACACCTTTAAGGGACATGTATCTATAAACTAACCCTTAATCAAGACCAAAATATAATCACCATGTATTTTGAAAACACATCAAGCTAATCTTACTCAACATTCTGAATCACACTAGATATAATATGATCATCTAGATAATATCTAACCCATATATACATAAACTGTATACAATAAAACCAAGCTGAGTGATACTAGACTACTTCCAAACTTGAGAGTTGACATTAGTGACAAGGTGAGGGTATATTGCAACAAAGTATTTCATAAGTAATAGGGTTGCATCCTTCCAAAGATTGGGGAGGTCCTCTCTGTTATACCTTCTATTCAACCTCAAAACCCATTTTTTGAGCTTGAAAAATATCTTAAATTCATCCTTATGGGATTCTTTTGGTTTTTAAAAAAAAATTATTCCCTCTTGTGTTAAACCAATGATAGCAATGATCATGTTTGGTGAGATTTTGAAAGTAACTCCCCCAATTTTCACATCACCTTTTTCCCATGACTGAGAATTTTTTTTGAGAGCTCAGGATCAAAACCCTACATGTCTTCCACATAGCTTTCAAAGTTCCCCTTGACCACTTTCTATCATAACTTGACATTATTTTTAAAAGCATCACAACTATCTAGTTCAGTTTCTATGAGGTCACCTCCCATCATTATCATTGAGATATTAGAAGTAAAAACTAGGTGGGGAGAGCAAAAAATAGTAGTATGAAGAAAATAGCACTTCCAAGGGTTGGGGAAAGTGACACTATTGTTTGAAAGAGATGTCATCCACCAATACGGTAAAGGACTAGAAAAAAGGGTGGTGATGGTAATAAAAATTGCAATCCTTGGATTATACTCCATCATGAGTCTTTATGTCCTCAAAGATAGCAACGCAAACCATATTTTGGATATCATATATACCCGTCCATATTTTCAAATGATTAAAAAATAGGCCCAATGAGGTCAGGCTATTTGCAACTTTATTTCCTTCCCTCCTTATATGATAAACATGTATGTGGTTCATCCCACAAATAAGGTCCCAATATTTGGCAACAAGGCTTTCACACTTCTAGTCAGGTTTGGCTTCACTTTTTAGCATTAAGATAGTATTTTTTAAATTACCTTTTGTATCATCCTAAAATGTAGTCTCTTACAATTTAGACCATGTTTAGGGCTCTCACCTTACCGCATGTATCTCCACGCTTGACAAAGACCTATTTATGCCCCCACCATCCAATAATGGCCATATTATATCATTTTATCTTGTTGGTCCCTTAATCTTGGTCCAATTATGGGGTAGGACTAGGGTGTTGGTCCTGACTAGGACCATGGCGCTATGCCATGGTCCTCCCTAATTGGAGCCCATTTTTGAACCATTTTCCCTATCCAAATTTTGGGCCAGAATCCCCCCTATGTCATCCTATGTAAGAAAATTAATATAATTAACAAGGAGGAAGTGCATAGGGAGGTCTTCCCCTCTCATTTGGACACAAGCGGCATAAGTGGATAATTGGGATAATCATTTTAAATTCCCTTTAAGCATATAAAGTCTTCTTTTATCATTCTAGACATCATAAAATTGGGCCCTTTACCCTAAGTGTACCCCTTTTTATTCCTCCAATTAATTAATTCATCAAAAGCCCTAATTATGTCCTATTTTCAACTTTCAAGGCCCGATTTCACATATCTAAACATCGTTAATCATCAATACAATTTGGGGATAACCTTATATTAACAATACCTTGCATCAACCCAATCCATAAGAAAGAAATGAAAGGAGCCTCTTGTGAAGTACAAGTCCAGGTCATGTGAAGTCTTCTCAAGCATTCATCATTCTACATCAACCATTTTCATTCAATCATTGTGGAGAAACTTTACATCATTCATTTGCAAGCATATGTGTGTGTTAGGGTTTTGTTTGTTAGTCCCAACCGGTGCTGAGAAGGGAGGGGTGAATCAACACTTGATCAGTTGTTCATAATTAAAAATTTTAACTCTAATCTACATTTATTGAATATTCATCAATATACTTAATCACTGAAGTATAATATGCATGCATGAAAAGTTGACAGTGACAACAAGAATTATCTTGTGGAAACCCAATTGGGAGAAAACCAAGGTGTGAGTAGAAACTCACAAAATTTGTGCTCTTCTAGAGTACGCCTGGTGAGGAGCCATCCCTGTTAGGAGATTACAAAGACACTTGTTAGGTGCCACCTGGTTAAGGGATTTTGTTTAAGGCTGGTTAGTGCCTTTATCTTGGTAAAGGTAGCTTGATTAAAGGACTTAAGAACATCAATTAAGATGTCACCTAGTTAAGGGATTTTATAAAAGGGACCTATTAAGGTCCACTTGGTTAAGGGATTTAAGTTTCAATGGTTATAAATCAATAAATGGATGATCTGTTGACTTAGCTACTGATAGCTTGATTAGATTACAAAGAGAATCACACTCTATCCACACCAGTTGTGCCTGCTCTGTACAACACTAGTTTTCTTCTTCGACTTTGTACACTGTCGGTCCTTTGACCTTCAGCTCTGTACTATATCGGTCCTCTAACCTTTGACTTTGTACTCTCTCTAATCTCTGTCTCTCATCTCTACACTTAGCCAATCTACCTCAAACACCCTATGCTCTACTAAATCCTTTTAGCACTTCCTCTCACTCTACTATTCACTTTGGATCGCCTTCTGCAAGATCTCCTTTTTGCAAATTTTACGATCAAGTCTTTCTGAATGAACTCAAAAATACTTTATACATTTTTTGCCAACATCTTCAAGTGTTCCCTCTATCAAAGCAATCACATATTTCAAAACATTTCAAATTTAAAAATCTCCCACTCTTTCTCTGTGTACCTTGCAACAATTCCACCAACTATCCAACTAATTCTACCACCACATCCCCTAAAAATAGTAACTTCTGGGTCGACTTCAGTCATTAAGGTGAGAAGCAAAAAAGTTGTAGGTAATCATGGCTTGATTGCATGATAACTGAAGTTGACCTCGCCGACTTATGATTTGGCATAGACACAAGCTCACCAAACTCACCAACTCACCTTTTTCCACTGCAACTGAATAACCAATCACCGCTCTGAGATTTATGGTGATTAGCTATCTTCTTTTTGTCATACCGGTGTATCGGTAAGTCACAACACTTCTATAAGACTAGTTCATCCATTCATTGCTAGTTTGTGGTCCTACCATCAAGTCTCTTTCTATGTTTGCCAGTGAGGTTCCGATTGGTATACAACCTCAGACCTTCTTGCCTAGTTCACCTTTTGTGACTTCATCATCATCAAACTAGCCTCAACACTAATCTTCTTGAGTGATAGACCGGTTAGCTTAATCTGTCTTCCCTTGAGCTGATTGAACTTTGGCCATCTGTCTCTTATGTTGTTTTCATGTGTTTACAAGTGTTCACCTTTTCTTGTTGAAATACACCACTTCACTGGTCAGTGTTAGACATCAATGATAAATCTTAGTTCATATATCGGTTCTCAAGATTGACCAGTTTTGTCAATACCAACAATCTCCCCCTTTGGAATTGATGGCAACACTTTAGAATCTGTCTTATCAGTTTTATTTTAGTACCACTCATTACTTCTTCCCTAAGTAATGGATATCTCCCCTAACACTGATAAAACTTTGTTTCAGCAACTTGCAACTTCAGCTCAACCACTACTTACCAATGCTTAAAACATTATAATCATATCTCCCCCTTTGAAAACAATGCCAAAGATTCATTTCATACACTTACAAGACCACTTCCTCTAATTGGAGTAGTCCATATTTATCAATCTAGTCTTAGAAAAAAATTGAAATCATACCAAATTGATATAGAGCCCTTTTTGCTTACTTTACTGCAAGTAGGGCCATCACCCCCAACTTACCTCTGAGATATTCAAAGGTGTCATTTTGTAGTGGGTTGGTGAAGATATCAACCACCTACTCTTTTGTTGGGATATACTCCAACATTGCTTCCTTTTCCTGAACTTGTTCCCTTAGATAGTGATATTTGATAGCTATATGCTTCATTTTGGAATGCATCACTAGATTTTTGGATATGTCAATGGCACTGGTGTTGTCACAATTAATCACTACTAGCCCAATCACCTTTTCTTAGATACCTTCCAACAATTTCTTGATCCAAACTATCTATGTGTAGTTGATTGCAGCAGCTACATACTCAGCCTTGACTATAGATTGAGATATGCAATTTTGTTTCTTGCTTGTCCAAGATACAATCCTATCTCCAAGAAAGAATGCACCTCCACTAGTGCTCTTTCTATCATCAATGTTCCCTACCAACTAAAGACACTTAATTGAAGTCTCCCTTATGTGGATACCAGAGACCATACTCATCAATTTCCTTGAGGTATATAAATATTCTCTTGTCTTCCACCATGTGAGTCTCTTTTAGATTTGTTGAGAATCTAGAAACCAAGCCAACAACTTGTGCTATGTCTAGTCAACTATGGACTGCACACTGTAACTTACCGATCATGGACCGATAAAGTGTCTCATTAACTTCTTTAGCTTCATCATATTTAGAGAGCTTGCAACCTATACTATTGGAGTTCCAATAGGTTTTCAATCTTCCATTCCAAAAGTTTTCAAAATTTCCCTTATGTACTTAGTCTAACTGATGAAAATGCCATTCTTTAGCTATGAGACTTGCAGGCCAATAATAAATTTTATCTCACCAATCATGGACATCTCAAATTCTTGCTTCATTTGTTTTACAAAGCTTCTGATCATCTCATCATCTCCTCCAAAAATGATGTCATCTACAAAGATCTCAGCAATTAGATGTTTTCTTTCAGCGCCACTCTTCAGATATAGGTTATTGTTATCACTAGTTCTTTTAAAACCTATGCTTAGCAGATATGAGTCCAGCCTCTCATACCAAGCTCTTGGTGCTTGTTTCAGCCCATATAGAGCCTTCTGCAAACTCCATACCATATTTCTTTCATATTTAGATGCAAACCCTTATGGTTTCTCTATGTATAATTCTTCCTCTAACACACCATTTAAGAATGCCGATTTGACATCCATTTGATAAACTTTAAAAAATTTGTAAGCAGCATAGGATAGAAAAATTTTGACCCCTTCCAGCTTGGCCATTGGTGAAAAGGTTTCTCCATAGTCCAAACATTCTTCTTGAGCATAGCCCTTATAGACTAATCTTTCTTTTTTTCTTATCACATTACCAGTTTCATCCATTTTATTTCTGAACACCCACTTAGTGCCTATCACATTTTGTTTTCTGGCCTAGGCACTAGAGTCGATGTATCATTTTTCTCAATTTACTCCAGTTCTTCTTCCATGGATTTGACCCAATCATCATCTTTTAGAGCCTCCTTTGATTTTTTGGGCTCAAATATGGAGAGCATACAAGAATTCTCTCTTGTTCTTCTTCTGGTTAGAACTCTTGCATCTTTGTCATCAATGATATTTTCTACAAAGTGATTGTTTCTAACATACTTAGCCAATACCGGTTCACTTCTTGGAGCTTCTTCTACCGATTGTGTAGGTTCTACTTCATAGGCTTTTACATTTGCCACTTCAATGGGATCATTTTTAGTAGGTTCCACCAGTAAATTGTACTTGAACCCTTTATATTTCTTCGGTTCACTATTACTATCCTGTTCAATTTTCTTAGAGTACTCATCTACTCCGACATTTGCACTTTCTACAATCTTACCGGTCCTTTTGTTCAAACATTGGTATGCCTTACTCTTTGTGGAGTAACCTAAGAGGGTCCCTTCATCACTCTTGGGATAAAATTTTCCAGTATACTCATCCCTCTTGATATAGCATCTGCTTCCAAATACTTTGAAATAACAAACATTAGGTGAATATCCACACCATAATTCATAGGGAGTTTTATTTGTCCCTTTCTTTACCTAAATCTGGTTCAAGGTGTATATAGTAGTGCTTATTTATTCTCTCTATAAAATATGTGGAATGTCCTTCTGTATCATCAGAGTCCTTGCACAATCAATAAGAGTTTTGTTTCTTCTTTCAACAACCCCATTCTGCTGAGGTGTTCTAGGTGCAGACATTTGTCTCATAATTCCCTATTCCTCGCAGTAATTCATGAACTCTTAAGAGGTGAACTCTCCTCCTCTATCTGATCTCAAACACTTCAGATTCTTACTCATTCCTATTTCTACTTGAGCCTTAAATACTTTAAACATGTGAAAGGCTTCATATTTTTCCTTCAAGAAGACAACCCATATCATTCTTGAGAAGTCATCCACAAACAACATAAAATACTGATCTCCATAGAAACTCTTGGTTTCGATGGGACTGCACAGGTTTGTATGAGCTAAGTCCAGCACATTTTTAGATGAAAAATATTTGTTGCTGAAACTTGACCCATTCAACTTTCCTAGTTGACACTCTTTGCAAATAGCATTTTCAGGTTTTACTATTTTAGGCATACCTCCGACAGACTTTGTCTTACTTACTTTTGTTATGCTATCAAAGTTAAAATGACAAAGTCTTTTGTGCCACAACCAAGTGTCTTCTACCTTATACATTAGACAACCACCTATGGTAGTGGCTAGGTGAAACAGATTGCCTCTTGATTGTTTACCGGTAGCAATCAGACTTCCTGATTTATCATTTATTTAACATATTCTTTCATTGTATTCTAATTGGTAACCCTTGTTGTTAAGTTGTGCAACACTTAACAAACTATATTTTATCCCTTCTACCCAATAGACATCATCACAATTTGTTTTATCATTCAAGGCTATAGATCCCTTACCTTTTACTACACAAGGAGCATCATTTCTGAATCTCACAGTTCCTCCATTGTAATCCTCCATTCTGAGGAATTTGTTTTTGTCACCGGTCATGTGGTGAGTGAAACCACTATCAATCACCCATTCTCCACACTAATTGATACTAGAAATCAGTGCCATATCTCCTTCCTTTATTCTATCCTCCTTGACTACCACTAATGTAATTCCATCTCCATCAGATCCTTTTGATTCTTCATCAGTGACTCCTTCTTCTACAAGATAAGATTTCTTCTTGCTCGTGTCCTTGTAGCTTCTAAAATTATACTTCTTATCTCTATCATTGTCAGGACATCTTGAAGCAATATGACCTATCTTATTACAAGAGAAGAACTTTAGGGGTAATTTACCTTTATACTTTCCTTTTCCTCTTGGCAATTTTCTTGCCAATAGAGCTTCAATTTCATCTTGCTCATGTTCCTTAGATAACAGGTTGTCACTTTCATGTGAATGACCGGTTCTTGTAGTAGAACTACTTTCGGTTTCTTTCCTTCTCCTTGTTAGTGCATGCATCATGGAGGCTTTGAAAGAAGCATCAATCTTTGGTATGCTATTGTCATAATTGCTCAGTTCAAAAGCAGTCAACTTACCAATCAGTGAGTCAAGAGATACATTAACTATTCCCAAGGATCTAAGTTCCTAGATAGCAGAGACCCTTATGGCATATTGTGGTAGCAAGGTTCTCAGGATTTTTCTAACCTCATCATCCTCCTCAAGCTTCCCTCCAACACTTTTAATGGAGTTTACTACATCCTTTAATCTCTTGCTATATTGCTCTATGTTTTCTCCTTCCTGCATCCTCATCTCATCATATTTTCCTCTCAGGCTATCTACTTTAGATTTTTAAACATGAGGATCTCCCCCATAGACTATCTTCAGCTTATTCCATATATGAAAAGTTGTTTTCAAATCTTGAACCTCAACAAATTCATTATTAGAAAGAGTACTAACAATCAAATCCATAGTAGTAGTATTATCTTGGCTTTCCTTGATCTGATCTGGAGTGAGAGTCCCTAAAGGTTGAATATACTCTGTGATTACATGATTCCAGTAATGTTCTCCTAGGGATCTTAGATAAAGTTTCATTCTTCTGCACCATAATGTGTAATTCTCCTTAGAGAACTTAGAACCCTCCTTTCACATCATCTTGGATCTTTCCTTAAGCTGATTAAGATTCTTCTTATTCTAAGGACTTGATTCTTTGATACCAATTGTTAGTCCCAACCAATGCTGAGAGAGGAGGGGTGAATCAACATTTGATCAATTTTTCACAATTAAAATTTGTAACTCTAATATGTATTTATTTAATATTAATCAATATACTTAATCACTGAAGTAGAATATACATGCATGAAAAGTTGATAGTGACAACAAGATTTATCTCGTGAAAACCCAAATGGGAGAAAACCATGGTGTGAGTAGGAACTCACAAAATTTGTACTCTTTTGGAGTACACCCGATGAGGAGCCATCCTTGTTCGGATATTACAAAGACACTTGTTAGGTGCCACCCAGTTAAGGAATTTTGTTTAAGGTCAATTAGTGCCTTTACCTTATTAAAGGTAGCCTGATTAAAGGACTTAAGAACATCAATTAAGATGTCACCTGATTAAGGGATTTTACAAAAGGGACCTATTAAAGTCCAACCGGTTAAGGGATTTAAGTTGCAATGGTTAGAAAGCAATAAATGGATGATCTATTGACTTAGCTACTGATAGCTTGATTAGATCATAAAAAGAATCACACTCTACCCACACCAGTTGTGCCTACTCTGCACAACACTGATTTTCTTCTTCGGCTCTGCAATCTACTGATCCTTTGACCTTCGACTCTGTACTTTTCCAGTCCTTTGACCTTTGGCTCTATACTCTATCAGTTCTCTATTGCTCAGCTCTACACTCAGCCGGTCTACCTCAAACACCCTCTACTCTTCTAAATCCTTTTAGCACTTTCTCTCACTCTTCTCTTCTCTTTGGATTGCCTTCTGCAATATCTTCTTTTTGTAAATTTTACGATCAAGTCTTTCTCAATGAACTCAAAAATACTTTATAAATTTTATGCCGACACCTTTAGGTGTTCCCTCAATCAAAGCAATCACATATTTTGAAAGATTTCAAATTCAAAAATCTCCCACTCTTTCTCTGCACGCCCTGCAACAATTCTGCCATTGTCCAACTAATTCTACCACCACATCTCCTAAAAATACTAACTTCTGGGTTGAGTTCAGTCATTAAGTTGAGAACCAGAAAATTCACAGATAATCATGGCTTGATTGCATGATAACTGAAGTTGATCTCATGAACTTGTGATTTGGCATAGACACAAACTCACCAACTCACCTTTTTCCACCACTCTGAGATTTATGGTGATCACCTATCATATTTTTGTCATACCAATGTACCGGTAAGTCAATGCGCTCCTTAATACTAGTTCATCCTTTAATTGCCGGTTTTTGGTGCTATCATCAAGTCTCTTTCTATGTTTGCTAATGAGGTTTTGGTTTGTATACAACCTCCACCCTTCTTGCCTAATTCACCTTTTGTGACTTCATCATCACCAGACTAGCCTCAACACCGATCTTCTTGAGTGACAAAGGGGTTAGCTTAATCTGTCTTCCCTTGAGCTGATTGAACTTTGGCCGTTTGTCTCTTATGTTGTTTTCATATTTTTACAAGTGTTCACCTTCGCTTGCTAAAATACACCACTCTACCAGTACCACTTCACCAAAGTGTTAGACATTAATGACAAATATTAGTGCATATACCGGTTCTCGGGATTGACCAATTTTGTCAATGCCAACATTGTTATGGTCATAGCATTTCATAAAACATATGTGAGTACATTCAAGAAGCAAAGCATCATCGTTAGTCATTGTAGATCTGAGGTATACCTTTCCATTATTTATTTCAAGTAGTTGTAATATTTTATTCAAGGTTGATTCCAAACTAGGGTTTGACCTAGGAAAACCCTATTCCCAACCCCTTTTCTCTTCTTTCTATGTGTAGGAAACATGTATGTAGTTGTACTATTAAGATTAAGCTTTATTCATAGAGATGAATCATCCCCCTTTGGCATGCAAAAATTTTAGAGGATTGATATGATGCGCCATGGTCCCAACACTTTTTGGGAAATTTCAAGGAGCAAGTCCGATTAAGCTTACATTACTTGGATCCAAGTGGGTGCAAAAATCCCACATTCATAGCTCACTGTTTTCATGCTTTTACCTCCATGTTTTTAGTATTTTACCTAATTTCAAAACTTCAACTTATCAAAGAGGACGACACATTTAATCGAAGCATTCAGTCTTCATTTGATTTATGACTAGATCTAGTGAATTCCTCATCCTCTTTTAAATGTAAAGTCGCTAAGTGAAAAATATAGCGGCTTCCATTCCTTGGGTGAAAACCCTAGTTCCACATTACATTTAGGTGAACCTGACTCCTTACACCTTCAATTCTGATTTTTGTTCTTAGATCTGAGTGTTTATGCAGGTTAAAATTCAAATTTTCATTTACAAGTTTGATTTCCATGAAAATTTCAAAGGTTTAGAGGTTAAATTCATTAAAACCCTAATTTTCAAATTCAAAATTGAACTTGTATTTTTATTAATTTAAAATAATTATTTTAGATCTGAGTGCTTTTCATATTTCACAATTCAAAATTTTAAAATTAAGTGGTTTATTTTAATTTAAAATTAAGCTTGTGATTGGTTTAAATTATGAATTAATTATTTAAGATTGGTGGTAATTCAAATTCAAATTTTAAATCCTAGATCTCATTGCAAATTAACTTTCAAAACTAAGTAGTTCACTAAAAGGACCCTAATTTTTAAATTAATCTTGTGCATTTCCCAATTTTGCATTAATTTTCAAAATTTCAATCTTAGTGTTAGACACAATGCACCACTGAGAGGGGGGTGAATCAGTGGTTCTCAAAGTTTTCCCTTTGACTATCCTACGTGAGCATATCGGTTAATAGATTTGACTCAATGCAGACTTATCGGTTAGTGGGGAGACTAATCATAAATGCATTCACACATAAAGGGCCATCACATAACACCAGCATATACAAGGAAAACCCAAGATGGGAAAAACATTGATGTGAAATGTTGTTGGAGACTACTGCTCCAATCCAGAATCACAATGAATCTCTAAATACAATATTTAGGGAACCAACCTGTTGAACAATATATTTGAAATTAAAAATCTTCCCAAAGGCATGAAAGCTAAAAGATCATCGGCCAAAAATATCATGTCGAGCATCTCAAAATGAGTTTCACCGAAAGAATAGTTTCATCGAAATAAAACATAAAGTGTAAAACACTAAGTTAAGATGTCTTCGGCAAAATATCTCTTTCGGTAAATGAAGGAAGCCACTCATCGATATTCCAGTTTCATCAAAAAGTGAAGGGCCAACAAAAGGTGAAGTCGAGGAAATAAAATTACTGAGGAAACTTAAAAAACATTCATCGAAAAACAAATCTTATCGATAACAATATGTCGATAAAACAGAGGGATTTCATCGATAAAAGAAGGACATCGAAGAAAAAAGGATTTCCGAGGGCTCGAGTAAACTTTCACCGAAGTATAAAACTCATCGAAATATGATTTGGATGAGATTCATGAATAACTCATCGAAAAAGATTTCATTGAGGAGAGGATGATTTCGAGGAGACTAGAAGATGGTTTTTCGACAAGGGCCATTCACTGATGAGGTGATATCGAGGAAAATGAACTTTTGATGAAAGATTAAAGCATTCAAACGAAGACAAGGGTTTCATCGAAAACTCGATTCACAATCATTTTAGCTGAACAGTACTTCCCGCGAAGGAATTAAAAGCTCAAGTTGAGGATGTCACATCTGCAATTAAGTTTAAACATTTGAGTAGCCATTGTAAACATAGAGACATTAACTATTGTACAAGTTTCCCACACAATTACAGCTGAATTGATCGAATTTTCATTAGAACCAGATTGTTGCCGAAATACAGAAAGTTACAAGGAGCTAGCTAAGATTCGTAAACAACAGTCAGAATAGCTCGACAATTCTCCAAGTAAGTGTGATACCTCACATTGATTGAAATTATGGAACCCTCTTCTTCTTCTAAAAAGAGTAGGAAAGGAAAGGAATTGAACCCTGAAGAGAAACCCAAACGACAGAAAAAGGAGGGTAGAACTTTAGCTCAGGATCTGCTAGACTACTGCCTGACATCCAGTGTGAGGTCCAAAAAAATCAAAAGTGAAGAGGAAGGGTTGGAAGATAGATTTGAACATCTAGGAGACATATGGACTAAAATCAGAGGACATGAGTTGTTCTTATTTGGTTACAAGAGAAGGGATGCTCCTGAGCCCATGAGTAACCTGTGGAAGAAGAATTTAGGGAAATTGGCAGTTCCGAATGTATTTGTGGATGTCGAATTAATGAAAGCCCTAGTAGATTGCTATGATCCAAAAACCAAAACTATATGTGACTACTGAGGGAATCCTATGGTGGTAATTAACAAACAGACCATTGATATGGTGTTTGATCTAGACTGGGATGTAGAAGAGAAAATTGACATACAAAAACTATCGCAAGAGTTCTTCAATTTAGAGGACATCTATAGGACATGGAGACTACCCATTCACCAGCCAAAAGTGGGAAAGTCCTTAGTTCCTTTTAGTAAAGATGACAAGGTGCCTTTTGATGTCAACCAATTCCATCCATATTTCAAGTATACATACTATGTTGTAGCCCAAGTATTAGGCTTAGAGGCTCATCCTCTCATGGATATTGGGGTTATGGTTCTATGTGTTGATCTACAATCAAAAGACCCTAGGCCATTTGACTACGCCACTAATGTTGCAGGAGCCCTAAATCATGGGTTGGAAAAGTTAAAAGGAGACCTTCTAAATGTTCATTTCTCATTGTATTCCTTATTAATGCACATTATTCTTTATTGTGGACAAGAATTCAATTTTTGGTCAGACGATTTTAGCATCAGAGCTTATGATAAAAATGGTTTGAAGAAACCAGTCCAGTTGTGGGTTTTTGCATGGGATCAAAGATTTATAAACAACCAGTATTGGCACTTTAAGGAATATTTTGTAAAACCACTCAGTGCAGCCTTTGGACAACATAGAAATTATGCTTTGTCTCCTGAAATCAAAAGATTCCTCAGGCCAAAAGACTTCTCTCCAGAGTCTCAGATTGATCACAACTTTGGTGATTGGTATTGCCACCATAATTATATATAAATAAAGGTTTTCGGGTATGAAGGAAAGCCATGCATGCTTCCAATTACAGTGCCAAACAGGGTGGCTAGTCTAGAGATCGTAAGACAACTATCTACTGTCAGTGCCAAACATCTCATAGATTTTGGTAAACAATCTATTGTGCCAGGGTTACTAGTGTTTTCTGATTTCATTGTTAAAAGTTCTAAAAGTTATCATTTACTACAAAATAAATTAGATTATTATGGCATGACTCTGGGTGATCCTAGAGAGAACTTTGATCCTGAGGGATATATAAAAGCTGCAAGGGCATCACAGAAGCTAAAAATTGGAATACATGTGGCTCAAATGCCAGACGATTTAATCAGGAATCTTGAAAGGGAAGAGGCCAAGGTTTTGAGAGAAAGAAGCGAGATGACTTGGGAAGCTTTCAAGTGGAAAAGAGCAAGGGGGATGGTGGATGGAGACCTACTTGGAAACCTCCAAGATCCTTTGGAGATAGCCAAAAAACTACTTCAGCATGAGGTAGAGATTATGCATAGAGTACCCCCACAGTTCCCCCATTTTGTCAACACTGGAAAGGATAGTAAGCCATTGGCTCACATGTCACCAAAATCAACTCCTAGTAGCATCCCTGCTAACTCCCCTAGAGAAGATTATCCACCTGGTTTTGAAGCAGAGGTAGATGTGGAAACTGGTGAATTTAATATTAGGGATATAGTTGATATAAGGATAACAGAGCATGAAGACTTTGTTGCGGATGACGGATTCGCTTCCTCAGGAGAATTCCTTTCATTCTTATACCAGTATAAGGTGGCTCATGTGACATGAAGTATGGCAGGGAGATCAGAAGAAGAGCGGATGAGAAGGTTGCAAGATGAGATAGATGCTCTCATGAAAGATATGACCCCTGAGAAGGGGAGGAAAATATTAAAGGAGGCTGGTGTTATCATCTTTTTAAGTTGGGATATAAATTCAGCACTTCTGTTTGATGGATTCTTGAAGAAGCAAGACCTAAATCAACATGTATTGCCTCAAGAGATAGATAAATTGTTCATAGGCTCAGGATATGATCCTGATCAAAAAGCTCTCTTACAATGGGCACTGTATCCGAGAGGAAAAAGACCAGTTATTGTGGATGTTGAAGAAACCTTTGGACACCTTATGATCCATCAGGTAGGAAAGACTGACCCTAGGGTCACTGCAAAATTAAACTTCGATGTAGCCAAATTAAATTTGGATCAGACAGAGTTTTTGGTCAAGGAAAACATTACCTACAAGGGTTTATATGAAAGAACTAAAGGGGAGAATCAGAGGCTACAAGCAAGGATATTGCAATTTGAGACAGGAACTCCTTTAAATGAATATGTTGCATATCCCATAGGACGAAGCTTGGATGATGTCTCTGATGTTCTATATTGGAAATATCAAGTAGGAAAGGCTACCAAACAAGTGAGTAATATTCAACAGAAGATGGATAAATTGGTTAATGATATCATCGAACATAGGTTCAACACCATGCTCATACACGTTGAACATTATTGGAGGGTATACACTGGAACCATAAAAGCATTAAGAGAGCATGAAAGGTTAATGGCACGATTGCATGAAGTGATAAGCAATGTTGATATGATGACCCTAGAGGAGAAAATAGAAGGGACTTTGTATATGGAGAATCATGTTAAATACGAAGATGCGCTAAAAAGAGATCTTCAAGAATTGGATGATGGGAGCCCTATTGGAATGCCCTCGATTTATAAAGAGGGAGAATTAATATCTATGGAGGAATGGCGGAATGAACTTATAAGCATCAAGGATCGGGCTCTGTCAAGATTGGATCGAAGCAAAGACATGGCCCCTACCATCAACCAGATGATATTCGAATACCTTTCACAGGGAGAAGAATTAAAGAAACAGAGCATCAAGATCAAGACTTTTAAAGAAGATGATTACATTCATCATTTAGGGATTCTTAATCTCTTTTTACTTAAGTTTGTTAGGAATGTTGAAATTGACAATTAGTGTTTCGAAAGGACACGTCTTTTCATAGATAGATTTTGCTCTCATATATATATGAGAAAGGTTTCTTGTAATATAATCAATATAACATCATAGGAAGAAGACAGTGATATGTGACAGCTTGTAAGTTTCCTATTATACAAATTTTGACAGATACATAATATAATTAGTCGTCTTTTCTTTGCATATGTGCTATGGATTATTTCATTCGTTGTTGGCAATTGCTTGTGATATTATCTAAAGGAGATAAGGTTATTCATATTCTTTGAGTGAAATTTATGTTGTATGTTATAAGGTAGAAATAAAAGTTCTGCTTGTGAATTATAATTGTTCTTTGCAGTGCTTACTTGGGTGGTCCCTTAAAGGTAGGGTTAAATCCATTCAAGTAGCTTATGATATAGGCATTCAATTGATCCCATAAGAAATAGTAACTAACAGATCCATAAAAGGGGTGGGTTTAAAAACTGTCTCACAAGTTCACACAATAAGTCCTAAGGAAATATAAAGACTCTGTAGCCCAGAAAGCAAAGAAGGCACTGGCCATTTATAAATTACAACTTATCACCATATTCATCATATTTTATTTTAAAACAATAGGAGTAATTGAGTAGGAAGCATAGAGTAAGTTGGCAATAGTGTATACATATAAAATTCTAAGCACAAAGATCAAATAGCTTCTACAACAACAATCTTGAACTCATCTGCTATATCTCTGTCCTAGAAACTTATGCCATCCTAAGATAGGAGGAATCCAGATTGAGACACTGAATCTGCTATAAAAAGCATTAGTTGAAGGAACAACTAGTGAGTAGGTATACCCGCCTAGGTCCTATAGAGCCTAAAGTGAGAGAGTTAGTAACCAAATAAGTTCACTCTATAAGTTGGCCAAGTCAATTGGAGGGTTTGATCATAGGAGTTGGCATTTCCTTAGAACCTATCCAATCTGTTGATTTGAGACCCAACAGATTGGCGACTCTGCTGGGGAAGAATTATTAAAACTCTTCTATGGAAGAACCCATATTAAAAAAAAAAAAAAAAAAAAAAAAAGAAACTTTCCTCTCAAGGAGAGAGGTGGCGGCTCTGAATCAAGGGAGAGGAATATCTATGGATGGAAGGAGATCAGTCACAAAAGGACAACCTTTATCCCGGTTAGATTTCTCTCAACTAAAGAGTAAAGATAAAAAAGAATCCATGAATGAATTCATGAGAGGAAGGTACCATTAGTATAAATATGAAAACAACCAACATTCACCTTTAAAAGAACAAGATAAAGCGTCTACTTCAAGCCCAGTGAATGAGGATTTGGTTGCAGCATATAGAGCCCAAAAGGGCCAATATCAAATTCCCCCTAGTTTTGAATATCACGAAGCACGATCTAGACAGAACACATCAACTTCATCGGGATCAAGTATGGCAAATCCTGCAGATAGATTTGCAAATTTAACTAAAAAGATGATGGAGGCAGCTGCTGAAATGAGAGATTCTGGAAGGACTCAGGAATGTTTGGAGTTATGTGCTAAATTAGGCATAAATGTTGGTGAGGATGACTTTAATCAAGATGTAAACAATTACAGAAAAAAATATGCTCAGACAAATCAGGGAGTGAGTAAAACAAAGAGTGATGATTTTAAAGCTTATGAGAACCCCTTGTTCAGTAACAAAAGGAATGATCATGTGCAATCGAGTGCACCACCAGTCTTGCAAAATTTACATAATAACTTTGCTGCTCATAACCAGTTTCCGCCTCAAGGTCAATTTTATAACCAATGTCCACCCCTTGATCAATTTCAATATCAATACCAAAATCAATACCCTTTTCCTTATCAAAATCAAATGCCCTTATATGATAACATGAACCAAAACTTTAGGAATCCTCATGGGGGACATGGGCTAATGAATATGGAATGAATGAGGCAGTTTGATTTCTCAGGAATGATGGTATACCCATATCCTATCCCGAATGAAATCAGGACTGCAATACCAAGATTCACTGGAAGTAATGCAATTACAGGGGAAGCTCATTGTAAGGCCTTTGATGCAGTAATAGAGGATTTTGGTTTACCACATTAAGATGTTAAGATCAGGTTATTTATGCAGTCATTAACAGAAGATGCAAGAGATTGGTTTAGGGCATTGCCTGATGCATCCATTAGAAGTCTTGCAGAATTCAAAAGCTTATTCCTTGAACAGTATGGAGACCATAACAGCCCTGAATTTGCTTTGCATGAGATCATTAGCATCAAGAAGGAGCAAAATGAATCAATTGTAGATTTTAACAAAAGATTTAACAGGGTTCTAAACAAAATTCCCAATAGGATGAAGCCAGTACCTGAGGTAAGAATTTTATATTACATCAATGCTTATGATAGTAAAACAAACTATGAGTTGAGAACTAGAAATCCTAGAGACCTCCGGGATGTTATGAAAGCTGCCATTGTTATAGAAAATAACAGGAAGGCCGCTGGTAAAGTGGGAAAGAGGGAAGATGCAAGGTTGTACAATCCTAAAGCACCCAAAGCTAACAAGGATGAGGATAAGCTTGACAAAGTTTTGAATGCTCTAAAAGATCTATCTGTGAGGGTAAACAAAATAGAGAAGCAACAATATTATCGTCCTGAAAGGCCCAGGTTGCATGACATGCCCTATAACACTACATGGAAAGATGGAAAACCAGTAGACAGGAACCACAAAGATAACCAAATCCCAAATCCCTTGAAAAGAATAGTAAACTACGCTCAAGATGATGACATGTGGTGTTATGCTTGCAATATGCCACATGCTCCTTCTTTGTGTGTTGTAGCAAGAGGATTGCAGGAGGAAGAGAATGGCTATGAGGAGCATATGGGCGACCTGACTGTTAACATGATATCCTTTGTAGAAGAAGGAGGATCAAATTCCATGAACATTGATCAGTGCTCTATGTTACCCATAATCACCAACATAGGTGAAGGTATTAAGCTCAGAATCCCCACTAAAGAAGAAAAAAGAAGAATTACAGCTTCTACTGTTGCACAAGCAAAAAGGACTTACGATTTGAGGAATAGAATGGTGAATCGAGAGCAAGGTAAACCTGCTAGTTTTTTTATAAAAGAAACTGATGAGACACCCAAGCAAACAAGTAAAGCAGCTAAGACTAAGGAAGTTGTACCAAAGAATAATAAAAGGGGTCTTGATGTTCAAAAGGAAGAAATAGCAAAATTTCCTTTAGCACAACACTCTACTTCATTTGATATTTCAAGTGCATTAACACAATTAAAAGTTTCTGTTCCATTGATGGAAATAATGAAGTTTCCTGAATACAGAGAGAAGACTCTGGAGATGATTTCAGGTATCCAAAAAGAAAAAGTAAATGAACAGAAACAAGAGGTTCCAAAAGGTGACAATAATGAACAAATGGCCCTAGTTATATATTTAGGGTCCACCATAACCAAAAACCCAACACCAGTAGACCCATTTTATCTCACTTTGGTGGTAAACAATAAGAAAGTGAAGAATTGTATGATTGACTCAGGAGCAGCCATAAATGTTATGCCTGTTGGAGTGATGAAAGAGCTTGGATTGGAAGTTGATACTACCTTTGGGAAGTGTTATGCCATGGACAACAGGTTGTTCCTAGTGGTTGGTATCATGAAGGATGTAGAATTCAAATTGGTAGCTTGTCCAGAAGCATCATACAAAACAGATATTACAGTGGTGGATGTCCCTCCAAACTATGGGATGTTGCTATCTAGGCAATGGTCGAACATGATTGGTGGGTATGTGTAGTTAGATTTATCATATGATATGATTCCAATCAATGGACAGGAGGTAAAAATTGATAGGGAACCTCGGTCTACATATATCATAGAAGATATGGAAGAATCAACAAATCAAATATGCTTTTTGCAAACTGATATGGACAATTTCCAAGTGCAGTTGACAAAACCTAAGGTTGATGAGTGGATCCCCATTGAATCATGTCTAGCTGGAAAGGATGATCAAGTGTGGAAAATGTTCTTTGATGGGTCTTGTAGCAAGGAAGGGAGTGGGGCTGGAATCCTATTTATTTCACCCACAGGAGAAACCTACAAATATTCTTTCAAATTGTTATTTGAGTGCACAAATAACATTGCAGAGTATGAAGCCTTACTCACTAGTCTTAATATAG
Organism: Cryptomeria japonica; assembly: GCF_030272615.1. Taxonomy (NCBI): domain Eukaryota; kingdom Viridiplantae; phylum Streptophyta; class Pinopsida; order Cupressales; family Cupressaceae; genus Cryptomeria; species Cryptomeria japonica. Next base: position 691,242,969 of record NC_081414.1, read on the forward strand.
CAGTTAAACATGGAATTAGATTACTCAACGTATTTGGTGACTTAGAGTTAATAGTCTCACAAGTGAAGGAGAAGTATACTTCAAAGCACTTAAGATTGAAACAGTATAGAAATGCTGTCTAAGATACTATAGAACTTTTTGATGCTTTTCAAATAAACTGGATAGACAGATCAAAGAACATTATGGCAGACTTTTTGGCCAGTATTGCATTGAAGGATAATGATATAACATTAACTGGGATATCTAAAGTAGAGATGAAAGTAAGACCATTTGTTCCTGACAACTTATATAATTGGCAAGTGTTTCAAGATGATGCAGACCTGCTGCAATTCTTACAGTGTGTTGATCACTATCAGATTCAGGCTATAAATTTCAATGACTTTGTGGAAGAGACTGAAGGTAAAGAAACTTTATTTGGTCATGAAATCATACAACAGAAGTCAAACAAATTACCAAGAGGCCTAGTAGCATTAGAAAGGGCTTTCAATACTCAGGATGTGATTGAGACTAAAGGATCAACTGTTAAAGAAAGTGATGTGGAACAAGTCAATTTAGGAAATGAAGAAACTCCCAGAAATGTTTTTATTGGGAAAAGGTTAACTTCTGCCATGAGGTAACAACTGACAACATTGCTAAAGAGGTATAAACACATGTTCATGTGGTCTTATGAAGATCTCAAAGCTTATAGGGAAGATCTTTTTCAGCATGAGATACCACTTAAGCTAGAAGCTAAACCATTCAGACAAAAGCAGAGACCTATTAATCCAACATTGTTACCAAAAATGAGGGAAGAGATCATAAAAATGAAAGATGCAGGAATTATTGAACCCTGCAGATATTCCACATGGGTCTCTAACTTGGTGCTTGTCAAAAAGAAGAATGGGGATATTAGATTGTGTGTGGACTTTAGAAACTTAAACATATCATCTCTAAAGGACAATTATCCATTGCCAAATATGGATAACATGTTGTAGAAGGTGACAGGGTGTGAGTTATTGTCTATGATGGATGGGTTTTTAGGTTATAATCAGGTGAAAGTTAAAGAAACTGAAAAATATAAGACAGCCTTTACAACTCCATGGGGCACTTATGTCTATGCACGAATGCCATTCGGATTGACTAATGCTGGTGCTACATTTCAGAGGGCAATGGATGTGGCTTTTGCAAAATTGATTGATATAATCATGGTAGTATACCAAGATGACTTAACTGCATACTCAAAGAAAGCTAATGATCATTGTGAGCACCTTGAAAAGATATTCAAGAAAGCCTTAGAGTATGGGATTTCCTTGAATCCTAAAAAATGCCACTTTGGTGTAGAAGAAGGAAAGTTACTTGGACACATAGTATCCAAGGAAGGGGTAAGAATTGACCCTGAAAGGGTGGCAGCTATCAATGAGATTCCCATTCCCTGAACCATCAAGGCCATCCAATCATTCTTGGGACAAATAAATTTTGTAAGAAGGTTTATTCTAAATTTTGTAGACATAATAAAACCTATAATAAGGATGTTGAAGAAAGGAGCCCAAATAGATTGGACTAAGGAAGCAATCGACTCCTTTATAGCAATCTAAAGAGCAATTTCAGAAGCACCAATACTGATCTCTCCAGATTTTAGCAAGCCTTTTATAATATTCTCATTCGCCTCCTATCACACAATAGTTGCAGTGTTGCTACAGAAGAATCAAGAAGGGTATGAGAAGCCCATTGCATATTTTAGCAAGTCTTTGAGCCCCTCAGAAATAAAATATGAGTTGAATGAAAAGCAAGCTTATGCCTTGGTCAAATCAGTAAAATAGTTTAGACCATACTTAGTAGGGGCTGAAGTTATAGCATATGTTCCCAATGCAGCAGTGAAAGATATCTTCAGACAAACTGAGGTCACGGGCAGGAGATGTAAATGGATCAACCAAATACAAGAGTTCAACATTGAACTCAAAATTTCACAAGTTATCAAAGGTCAAGGATTGGCCAAACTCATGACAGGAATTGAGATTGAGGAGTCTCACGTAAATCAAGTAGGGTTGGAAGAAGCCAATTTCAGCATTGAGAATACAACATGGTATACTGATATCATGTATTACCTTAAGCACTTGAAATGTCTAGATGGTATGACTGATAATTAGAGAAGAACTTTAAAGCTGAAATCTGCAAAATATGTGATTGTCAATGGGGACTTGTATTGGAAAAACAGAGATGGGATATTATTATTATGTCTAGATGACTACCAAGCAAAGAAAGTTCTTCAAGAAATGCATGATGGGGTTTATGGTGGTCATTTTTCGGCTAGGACTACTACACACAAGATATTGAGAGCTGGATACTTTTGGCCATGTGTTTTCAATGACTCTTACAGATATGTCAAAAAGTGTGAAGCTTGTCAAAAATTTTCAGGCAAAATGAAATATCAAGGGTCACTCCCATTAAGACCAATGCTAGCTGAAGAACCATTTCAGCAATGGGAAATAGATTTCATAGGAGAGATATCAGAAAGATCTAGCGGAGGACACAGGTGGATATTGGTTGCTATAGACTATTTTACCAAGTGGGTAGAGGCAATACCCACTAGACAGGCTACTAGTAAAGTGGTAATAAAATTCATAATGGAGAACATTATCACTAGATTCAGTGTTCCTGCAAGGATCATCTCAGGCAATGGTATGTCCTTTAGGTCTGAGGAATTCAACACTTTTTGTGAAGAACATGGCATCAAAATATCTCATTCTTCTCCTTACCACCCTCAAGGAAATGGGCAAGCCGAATCAAGCAACAAAAACATCCTAAAGATCATTAAAAAGATGTTAGGACACAACAAGAAGGCATGGGATTCAAAGTTGAGTTTTGCATTATGGCAGATAGAATAACAGTGAAGAAATCTACAAGAAAGTCTCCATTTGAGTTGGTTTATGGCAAAAGAGCCAAATTGCCTTTGGACAATCTCTTGCCTGTACATAGATTCATGACTCAAGAAGGGATAGATGTTGAAGATCCCTCACAAGAGAGGATGATGCAGTTAGTAGAGCTTGATGAAGTCAGAGCAGAAGCTCAGAAGTAGAATATCAAAATCCAAAATTAGATGAAGAGGTTGTATGACAAGAGGACAGCAGATAGGAAATTTTATGTGGGTGATTGGGTTTTAATGTGGAATGCAAGGAGTCAAGACAAAGGCAAAGCATGGCAAATTTGAGGCCTTATGGATCGGACCATATGTGATTATGTATAAAAAAGGAGAAGATTATTACCTTCTCCAAAGTGCAACAGGGGAAGTCCAAGAATTGCCAGTACAAGGACAATTCTTGAAAAACTTCTTTTCTTGATATATTCTGTTATATGTACAGTAGATTTGGATCCACTTCCATTGTAAATACCATAACTTGTCAAAATGTATCCTCGCTAACGAGAGATTCTAAATTCTTGAAGACATACACAATATGCCTCCATCCTCAGTCAAAGCCACTGTTGAACAATATATTTGAACTTAAAAATCTTCCCAAAGGCGTGAAAGCTAAAAGATCATCAGCCAAAAATATCATGTCGAGCATCTCAAAATGAGTTTCACCGAAAGAATAGTTTCATAGAAAGAATAGTTTCATCGAAATAAAACATAAAGTGTAAAACACTAAGTTAAGATGTCTTCGGCAAAATATCTCTTTCGGTAAATGAAGGAAGCCACTCATCGATATTCCAGTTTCATCGAAAAGTGAAGGGCCAACAAAAGGTGAAGTCGAGGAAATAAAATTGCTGAGGAAACTTAAAAAACATTCACCGAAAATCAAATCTTATTGATAACAATATGTCGATAAAAATAGAGGGATTTCATCGATAAAAGAAGGACATCGAAGAAAAAAGGATTTCAGAGGGCTCGAGTGAACTTTCACCGAAGTATAAAACTCATCGAAATATGATTTCGATGAGATTCACAAATAACTCATCGAAAAAGATTTCATCGAGGAGAGGATGATTTCGAGGAGACTAGAAGATGGTTTTTCGACAAGGGCCATTCACCAATGAGGTGATATCGAGGAAAATGAACTTTCGATGAAAGATTAAAGCATTCAAATGAAGACAAGGGTTTCATCAAAAACTTGATTCACAATCATTTCAGCTGAACAGTACTTCTCGTGAAGGAATTAAAAGCTCAAGTTGAGGATGTCACATCTGCAATTAAGTTTAAACATTTGAGTAGCCGTTGTAAACACAGACACATTAACTATTGTAGAAGTTGCCCACACAATTACAACTGAATTGATCTAATTTTCATAAGAACTAAATTATTGCCGAAAGATGGAAAGTTACAAGGAGGTAGCTGAGATTCGTAAACAACAGTCAGAAGAGCTCGACAGTTCTCCAAGTAAGTGTGATATCTCACATTGATTGAAATTACGGAACCCTCTTCTTCTTCTAAAAAGAGTATGAAAGGAAAAGAATTGAACCCTAAAGAGAAATCCAAATGACAGAAAAAGGAGGGTAGAACTTTAGCTCAGGATCTGCTAAACCAGTGCACGACATCTAGTGTGAGGTCCAAAAAAATCAAAAGTGAAGAGGAAGGGTTGGAAGATAGATTTCAACATCTAGGAGATATATGGACTGAAATCAGAGGACATGAGTTGTTCTTATTTGGTTACAAGAGAAGGGATGCTCCTGAGCCCATGAGTAACTTGTGGAAGAAGAATTTAGGGAAATTGGCAGTTCTGAATGTATTTGTGGATGCCAAATTAATGAAAGCCCTAGTAGATTGTTATGATCCAAAAACCAAAACCATATGTGACTATCGAGGGAATTCTATGGTGGTAATTAACAAACAGACCATTGATATGGTGTTTGATCTAGACTGGGATGTAGAAGAGAAAATTGACATACAAAAACTATCGCAAGAGTTCTTCAATTTAGAGGACATCTATAGGACATGGAGACTACCCATTCACCAGCCAAAAGTGGGAAAGTCCTTAGTTCCTTTTAGTAAAGATGACAAGGTGGCCTTTGATGTTAAGCAATTCCATCCATATTTCAAGTATACATACAATGTTGTAGCCCAAGTATTAGACTTAGAGGCTCATCCTCTCATGGATATTGGGGTTATGGTTCTATGTGTTGATCTACAATCAAAAGACCCAAGGCCATTTGACTATGCCACTTATGTTGCAGAAGCCCTAAATCATGGCTTGGAAAAGTTAAAAGGAGACCTTCTAAATGTTCATTTCTCATTGTATTCCTTATTAATGCACATTATTCTTTATTGTGGACAAGAATTCAATTTCTGGTCAAACGATTTTAGCATCAGAGCTTATGATAAAAATGGTTTGAAGAAACCAGTCCAGTTGTGGATTTCTGCATGGGATCAAAGATTTATAAACAACCAGTATTGGCACTTTCAGGAATATTTTGTAAAACCTCTCAGTGCAGCCTTCGGACAACAAAGAAATTATGCTTTGTCTCCTGAAATCAAAAGATTCCTCAGGCCAAAAGACTTCTCTCCAGAGTCTCAGATTGATCACAACTGGGATGATTGATATTGCCACCCTAATCATACAGAAATCAAGGTTTTTGGGTATGAAGGAAAGCCATACATGCTTCTAATTATAGTGCCAAATAGGGTGGCTAGTCTAGAGATCGTAAGACAACTGTCTGCTATCATTGCCAAACATCTCACAGATTTTGGTAAACAATCTATTGTGTCAGGGTTACTGGTATTTTCTGATTTCATTGTTAAAAGTTCTAAAAGTTATCATTTACTTCAAAATAAATTAGATTATTATGGCATGACTCTGGGTGATCCTAGAGAGAAATTTGATCCTGAGGGATATATAAAAGCTGCAAGGGCATCACAGAAGCTAAAAGGTGGAATACATGTGGCTCAAATGCTAGACGATTTAATCAGGAATCTTGAAAGGGAAGAGGCCAAGGTTTTGAGAGAAAGAAGCGAGATGACTTGGGAAGCTTTCAAGTGGAAAAGAGCAAGGGGGATGGTGGATGGAGACCTACTTGGAAACCTCCAAGATCCTTTGGAGATAGCCAAAAAACTACTTCAACATGAGGTAGAGATTATGCATAGAGTACCCCCACAATTCCTCCATTTTGTCAACACTGGAAAGGATAGTAATCCATTGGCTCAGATGTCACCAAAATCAACTACTAGTAGCATCCCTGCTGACTCCCCTAGAGAAGATTATCCACCTGGTTTTGAAGCAGAGGTAGATGTGGAAACTAGTGACTTTAATATTAGGGATATAGTTGATATAAGGATGACAGAGAATGAAGACTTTGTTACGGATGACGGATTCGCTTCCTCAGGAGAATTCCTTTCATTCTTATACCAGTATAAGGTGGCTCATGTGAGATGAAGTATGGTTGGGAGATCAGAAGAAGAGCAGATGAGAAGGCTGCAAGATGAGATAGATGCTCTCATGAAAGATATGACCCCTGAGAAGGGGAGGAAAATATTAAAGGAGGCTGGTGTTATCATCTTTTCAAGTTGGGATATAAATTCAACACTTCTGTTTGATGGATTCTTGAAGAAGCAAGACCTAAATCAACATGTATTGCCTCAAGAGATAGATAAATTGTTCATAGGCTCAGGATATGATCCTGATCAAAAAGTTCTCTTACAATGGGCACTGTATCCGAGAGGAAAAAGACCAATTATTGTGGATGTTGAAGAAACCTTTGGACACCTTATGATCCATCAGGTAGGAAAGACTGACCCTAGGGTCACTGCAAAATTAAACTTGGATGTAGCCAAATTAAATTTGGATCAGACAGAGTTTTTGGTCAAGGAAAACATTACCTACAAGGGTTTATATGAAAGAACTAAAGAGGAGAATCAAGGGCTACAAGCAAGGATATTGCAATTTGAGACAGGAACTCCTTTAAATTAATATGCTGCATATCCCACAGGACGAAGCTTGGGTGATGTCTCTAATGTTTTTAATATTGGAAATATCAAGCAGAAAAGGCTACCAAATAGGTGAGTAATATTCAACAGAAGATGGATAAATTGGTTAATGATATCATCGAACATAGGTTCAACACCATGCTCATACATGTTGAACATTATTGGAGGGTATACACTGGAACCATAAAAGCATTAAGAGAGCATGAAAGGTTAAAAACACGATTGCATGAAGTGATAAGCAATGTTGATATGATGACGCTAGAGGAGAAAACAGAAGGGACTTTGTATATGGAGATTCATGTTAAATACGAAGATGCACTAAAAAGAGATCTTCAAGAATTGGATGATGGGAGCCCTATTGGAATGCCCTCAATTTATAAAGAGGGAGAATTAATATCTATGGAGGAATGGCAGAATGAACTTATAAGCGTCAAGGATCGGGCTCTGTCAAGATTGGATCGAAGAAAAGACATGGCCCCTACCGTCAACTAGATGATATTAGAATACCTTTCACAGGGAGAAGAATTAAAGAAACAGAGCATCAAGATCAAGACTTTTAAAGAAGATGATTACATTCATCATTTAGGGATGCTTAATCTCTTTTTACTTAAGTTTTGTTAGGAATGTTAAAATTGACAATTAGTGTTTCGAAAAGACACGTCTTTTCATAGATAGCATTTACTCTCATATATATATGAGAAAGGTTTCTTGTAATATAATCAATATAATATCATAGGAAGAAGACAGTGATATGTGATAGCTTGTAAGTTTCCTGTTATACAAATTTTGGCAGATACATAATATAATCAGTTGTCTTTTCTTTGCATATGTGTTGTGGATTATTTCATTCGTTGTTGGCAATTGCTTGTGATATTATCTAAAGGAGATAAGGTTATTCTTATTCTTTGAGTGAAATTTATGTTGTATGTTATAAGGTTGAAATAAAAGTTCTGCTTGTGAATTATAATTGTTCTTTGCAGTGATTACTTGGGTGGTCCCTTAAAGGTAGGGTTAAATCCACTCAAGCAGCTTATGATATAGGTTTTCAATTGATCTCATAAGAAATAGTAACTGACAGATCCATAAAAGGGGTGGGTTTAAAAACTATCTCACAAGTTCACACAATAAGTCCTAAGGAAATATAAAGACTCTGTAGCCCAGATAGCAAAGAAGGCACTGGCCATTTATAAATTACAACTTATCACCATATTCATCATATTTTATTTTAAAACAGTAGGAGTAATTGAGTAGGAAGCATAGAGTAAGTTGGCAATAGTGTATACATATAAAATTCTAAGCACAAAGATCAAATAGCTTCTACAACAACAATCTTGAACTCATCTGCTATATCTCTGTCCAAGAAACTTATGCCATCCTGAGATAGGAGGAATCCAGATTGAGACACTGAATCTTCTATAAAAAGCATTAGTTGAAGGAACAACTAGTGAGTAGGTGTACCCGCCTAGGTCCTACAGAGCCTAAAGTGAGAGAGTTAGTAACCAAATAAGTTCACTCTATAAGTTGGCCAAGTCAATTGGAGGGTTTGATCATAGGAGTTGGCATTTCCTTAGAACCTATCCAATCTGTTGATTTGAGACCCAACACAACCCAAGGAGCACGAACCCCTAATTTTAGGGCACCAACCCAAGGAGCACCAACCCCTAATTTTAGGGCACCAACCCAAGGAGATACGACCCCTGCACTGAGCTCCAACTTAGTGAATACAAAACATATTAATTTACAAGTTAGTAGCCTTGTTACAAATGTATTTTGTAACACTTCTTCAAATCTCTCTATTGGATGCCTTGTCCAGTTCATTGTCGTTTCTCATTTTTGGTTGCCTTTTCTCTCTGCTACTCTTCACTAGTACTACACTCTATCGATTTTATGCCTTGCTTCTCTATAGTTTCCTTCACTTCTTCTCTATTGGTATGGTTGCTATCAGCTCTGCACTTCTGCCAATTGAACACTTCAACCTCATTCTCTCTCACACTCAGTCTCTTCTATATCTCATTGATGAGCACTTGACCAATTTATCTTACATGCAACTACTTTTTCTCATCCAGCAGAAATATTCTCTCCTTTAGCAGCTCACTTCAATGATTTTGTCTTGCATATTTATAGCCTTGTTTTATTGCCAAAAGCCAATTCAAATTCAGGCAGTTAGGGTTTCTTCCACTGATCATAGGCCACATCGAATCCAATAAAATTTCATTCAATCTGATCTCCAATACAACTACCTGCACAACACTATCATTATTGTTGGTGTTGGAAATAAGCCACACCCAGACCAATGATGGAATGGTCCAAGAGGTGCCAGTAGCTTAGTGGTAGAGCACTCCAGCAGTGTATGGAAGGTCCTAGGTTTGATTCCTAGCTGGTCCATGTCTCAACATGGTATCAGAGCCAGGTCTAGGCTAGGAGCCCCAAGCACATGAGAGGTGTGGCTTAAGGGGGGATGTTGGTATTGGAAATAAGCCAAACCCAAACCGACGATGGACTAGTCCAAGAGGGGCCAGTAGCTCAGTGGTAGAGCACTCCAGCAGCTTATGGAAGGTCCTAGGTTTGAGTCCTAGCTGGTCCATGTCTCAAAAATTATCATGCCTTCAGAAACATGTTTGTTATATTTAGCAAACATAGTCAGTCAGTCAGCGAGACACAACACCAATCACCATTAATGGTTCATAGATTTCATCACCAACCTCATCCTGCACCTAGACACTCTTCATCGATCATCTCAGTTTGACCTTCCTTGAGACACACACCCTTGCAACATTTATGCAACACTTTCCATGATTTACCGGGTCTACAATTAATGTCAACCAACTCTATAACAACCTCATCGATACAAACTCCATCTACCACTACATGCTTGTCTGCCAACTTGACTCCAAGTCGAACCATTGTCGACATCCACCTTAGCACATTGTTTATGTCGGTTTAGACTTAGTCATCGACCACACACATAACAGGTACACACATACCGGTTCACTAACCCTACCGACACAAATCACCTTGTCAATTATCCTTCCTACCAATGTCTTATGGCTCCTGTTGGTATATCATGTTTCCCTAATCATCAAACATGTCAGACCTTAGCAATCATGAGGAGTAAATCATCATGTGTACCTTCATCAATGAAGGTCTTTCACTTCTTCTCATTCTATTCACTCTATTACATACCCATGATCACCTAGATGACTCCATGTCATCATCCTCTAGCACTCTGCACTTGTGGCAACACAACACATCATCTGCATAGTGGTAACTTCATGATTGCAATTGCATACCTCATCTTCTCCTGATTGGGTCTCTTCTCTGCCATTTTGCCAAGATGGAAAAATCATCAATTCAACTCCCCTTCTCTGTCCCGGTAGCACCCCTTGTCGTCACACATTGATCCAGTGTTCATCTCTGATTTCATGTACCTAAGGAATCTCTATGATTTACTGGTAGATTTGGTTTGAGCCATCAATCCCCTACCATCTGCATTGTCAACCTATCACTTAGCCATGTGATAGCTTCTTCATCTGGTGGGATTCTTGCTAGTTAATGTCATAATAGAAATCTAGTGGCTTGCTCATACTTCACCTTTGGTGTTGATGTGATTCAAATAACATTCCACCTCTTCATCATAATCAACAACCCATCATGCAATCTCTTCATTTCGGTTGTATGCAACACCATGGCAACAACCTTTTACTCATCAGTCACTTAACTGCACCACTAACATACTGGTACATAACAGTTTATCCTTCTGCATTTTGATGATCACCTGATTGTCATGCTATAATAGTTGACATCAATCTCTAATGCCAATAGCCTCTTGCTCAACAGTTGACATCAATGAAAGTTATACCGGTAACATCCTATACTGGTTGACATCAATGACAACACAATGCCAGCAATCTCCCCCTTTAGTATTGATGTCAACATATGTAGTATCTAGTATACTACAAGGTTCTCTCTCCCCCTTTGACAACAATGGCAAAGGGTCATGACATCTGGGACACTGCAGGAACTCTCTCCCTCTTTTTATTTTGTGCTGCATTTGTCATTTCTTCCCCTTGGACCTTTATGCACCTCATCATCTCAAAAAACAACATAAGAAATGGAGGGCTCACATACCAACTAACACACATTGAGTATACAAGTCGGATACCAATTTTTGTAGCACTCAAATATGAAGGATGTGTCAGTGAGAAATTCTTACCTATCAGTTAGGCTGCATCTCTCCCCTTTTGGCCAACACACAGGGTACCTAGTTCAGCTACCAATTGATGCTCTGCATTACTATCACAATAGGTTCTTTCTCCCCCTATTATGTACACCATCTCAATCAACATCACATGAGATGGAAGACTTAGACACTAACATACCTCAGTTGCACACACTAGTCTGATATCGATTATTGATACAAATTGTTGATAAGAATTTAATGTGATTGTACTATTAAAATCACATATTCTCTTCTATGTAGGTAGTGATGGTATGATGAAAGAATAAGTATTCGTTAAATTACTGAGAGGGAGGCGGTGAATCAATAAGAAGAAAAAATGATACAAACTTCCCAAACTTAAACTCAAACATACAAAGTAAACTTATAAATGAAAATACCACTGTTAAGATCAATACTCATAAGAATATTGGTTGACTATTACAACGACTTAATAGTAAACAACATTTAACTTGTAAACATCCAAATGCTTTATCATATGCCAATGCTTCATTTCTCAATGCTTCTAGTAATCATGCCTTATTAGAAATAGTTAAGTAGTTAATCAAATCAACCATAAGATCATAAACACAAAAACATTCACCACATGACACAAGTATTTATACGTGGAAAACCCAAATAGGTAAAAACCACGATGAGATGGGACTCACAAGATAATATCTGGACTCTTCTAAAGTTCACCCTATTAGGAGCCAAGCTTGTTAAAGCTTTTACAAAATTCCTGTTAAGAATTGATCCTGTTAGAAATCACCCAATTAAGGGATTGACTACAAATTCCTTGTTAGAAGCAAATACCCTTAAGGAGTAACCTCAGTAGAGGATTTGAAAATCCAATCTAATGGACCACCTTGCTAGATGATTTAATAAGTAACCAAGCTTGTTAGAGCTGGTCCAGTTAGGGGATTTCAATTCTGTTGTAATTGTTAGAAAACAACAGGAGTTTCTTGATCTATCTAAATAGCACTACACTTGCTTGATCAGATCCATTTAAGCTTCTATCTGCCTTTACTCAAACTGCAGACTCATTATCCGGTTCAACAACCACACACTCAATTGATTTCAGCCAACTCTTGCCAACACTAAACAAAACAACTTCCTTAACCTTAAATACAAATCAATTAGGTTGGTAACACAACAAAAATCTAGTCCTCTCACGAAGATTACAAACAAGTCGGTACAAGCATGACCGTTGGATTTCATAGCAATCTCTACACATCAATTAAGAAAACCTCAACCGCTCCTTGATTACTGCTTTATCAAGCTCAGTAACTCATCATGTGCTTTGCATTAGATGCAATATACTTTGCTCATTCCCTAGACAAACAAACAAACAAACAAACACGCCAAAACAATCGACCTTGTCTTCATACAATGACCTTTCATGTCACCATCATTACCACTCAACATCAGATCATAAACCAGCATAACCAATTCAACAACCTTAATTGGTTAGGGTTTACCTATTACATAACATAGAAAGGGTTTAACCTTTTACTCTGATTATCGGTTCAACTCACAAACTTACATACCGGTGTACAATATCCTTCACAAAGCTCTTCCTACTGGTTACAAGACAATATCGACAATATCAACAATATCACTAATAGTTCAATTGACATCAATGAAAACATAACATATCATTAATGGAATCTTCATGCAAATGCCAACAGGTAGTTCTACTAGGTAGCTAGATTTATTTTGCTATTCCATTCTTCACCAGGGCAACAAATGGTGACTTTGATAGAAAAATTGAATACAAAAAACTCTTTAAAGCCACAACCACATCGGTGTTGTCAAACATGTATCGGATCTCCCACTATGTTCAACATGTCTGATATTAATCAAAAAATATGGCTTTGAACTCAACCTGAAACACAGATCTTTGGTCATCATCTTTCTGGTAGGTCCTAAATCGATACCCTAAAATAGTACTTTGTACCGGTGAAAGTGAGCATCTATAAATGCTGATAGTCTTTCACCTCCATGACATTCATCCTACCTATGGCATCCTCAATCATGACCACAATACCAACCACAGGTCACTACAACTTTGTGTCACATATCCAACTGATTGACTCACAAAGATTACTGCATATATGGTCAACTATCGAACCACCTCCTATCATTCAGGACCTTTACAATATCACCTAAGACAAAATTCTCACAATTCATGCTACCAGAGTTACTGCAAAGATCCCTCAACTCATTGACTTACATAACCTGCAATACTGAACCAAGGTGGTAATATACTAGACATACCGATATCATATCTCTATTGGGACACTTAATTCACTAACCTACAACTCTTGGTGCCAAATACCTCTGCTACCATTCATTTCATTTGTAGCAGTGATCCACCTTTCTTGTGTAGATGTGTAGCCAAGACAACAACTACACATACTACTAACTCACCTTCTTCCTCTTTCCGGCAACAACCTGTCCTCTAATTTGTTCTCTTCAATCATGAGGGGTAAATAATCTGATCAATAAGTATCTCCCTGTGAGGTCCTACATCTCCTCTAAGCCATAAGAGATATCACTTGTGCATTGAATGCATAATGCCGATCCATGCTCTGATCTTCCTACTTCTTTCTCCATGTCTGCTTGATTTCTTTCCTTTGCACTTCTGCAGTCATGGGATCAATGTTGACGTTCTTCTGCTCATTGGTTCTCTCTCTGCAGATAGTGCTATAGTAGCATACAACATCCATGTCAATCTCATTATTGGGGAACCTTCTAACATACCAATTTGTTTTTCTTTTTTTTTTCATGCCATTATACCTGATTGTCAGTCTCCATGGATTCCTTGTATGTGTAGGAACACTTTTCTTCTCATTCCATGCATATTTTTGTCTCCCATGTGACCTATAACCGCCTCTAATTTTATTAGGATAGTTCCATGGGTTGCCATAGTACTGCAAATTCTTATTCCGGCATTCAAAACTTCTATGGCCAAATCCATTGCAGTTATAACATACTATATTTACATTTTTAGGAGTAGCACATGGATACTTGTTAGCATAACCAGAAGAGGGAACATGCATGTTTCTACTTTGTGAAACATTCTACTCATATGCATGATATCTATAGCCACCTAATTTACCATTCCTAGGAAGAAGACTTTGTCTATTCCTAGACCTCATTTTACATTCTTCTGCCCTATGGCCATATCCTTTGCATGCAAAACAATAACCAGAGAATGGAGTCTTATTACTTACAAGTTTATTTTTCCATGCACGAGGTGATCTTACCGGTTTGACATCTCCATTTCTGCTTCTCTGGGGGTGAATTATAGGATGTCCATTCTGAGCAGTTCTACCATCAGCTCCCTTCTTCTTCCATACTTGATTTGACTAATGGGATTCAACATTTCTTTGTCTTCTACTGGAGGGAGGTCTTCTAGATTGCCTTCTCATGTTCTTGATTTTGATGAAGCTATCTTCTCCTAGCTTCACTTTTCCTTTTACATCTGCATTGTTTCTCCATGCAGCACCATTCTTCAACCTCAGCTTTATGTCCTCACTAGTTGTAGTCAGATTAACCTTTTTTCTCGAAGCATATCTATCTGTAAAGGTTTGTCCCTTGCCATTTCCATCTGAGGAGACAAACTCAATATCCTTTTGGGGGATCTTCTTGCTTGTGGATCATTCATCGATATGACATCCTAATCCACCAACATCCTTAGAGTGTTTCTATTGTCTTAAGATTCTATCCAAGGCTTTAGTGCCACCATCATATTTCTTTCTCAGTTTAAGCTCGTCTTGGCAATTATCAAGCTCTAACGTGAGCTTTGCAACTTCATCCTTAAGCATATGACACTTCTTTTCTTTAGTCTCCACCTCTTGCTCTAACACTTTGCACCTACACCTGTTGGTATCCAGATCCGATCTGGATTCCACATTCACATTCTTACCATCAACCACTTGTGCTTTCAGATTAGCAAGGGTTAACTCTGATTCTTGAAGGCTATTAACCAACCAGTTTTGTTCCACAATAGCAACATTCTTGAACATCTTGTATTCTTTCCTCAAAATCTCCATTTCAATTTCCTAGGAGTCCAGGACTGATTTCAAATCATCAATCAATCTTTTTTCCTCTTCTAGTTGAGTGGTCAATAAAATAACCTTTTGGTTTGATTCTTCAAGGAAGGTTATCAACTGGCTGCAATCCTCATAAATCAATCTTTTGTAGTTTTTAAATTCATTTCTAACATTTTGCAGCTCTTCTAGTGCACTTACTAGTTCACCTTCAGGATCAACTTCAACATCATCTTCTTCATCGTCATCACTTCCAAATAGATCTTGTCAGCTATATCTATCTACCTTGTCTCCTTCTCCTTCTTCATCTTCTTCATTATCACTGCCAAACACATCATACCGATGGGATCTATCTCCATTAACCCCTTTTGATGTGTGATTCTCAATATCTATCTCATGGGCCATGAAGAGATGAGTCTCCTCATCACCATTGCTACTGCAACAATCTGATCTGCATATGTCATTTGCACATGTGTTAGCTTCATTTTTCTTCTCACTCTCACAAAATGATCTAGCAGTGTTAGTCTCATTTCCATAGAACGTTTTCATTCTATTGCATAGACATTTTGTCGATCTGCACTTATCCACCTGTGGGGAGACATCACCGGTAAGCCCACTAAATATAACCTTCATGGCTTCTTCATTGTACTTTCATCTTCTTTCTTCTTTAGAGCCAGTGGGAGGACAGACATTCCTAGGGAGACCATTAACTACTGACATTCATACATCAAAACCTAGAGAGGATGAGTAGACTTCCATTCTACAACTCCAAATGGAATAGTTTGAACCATAAAAAACTAGAGTAGAGATTGATACTAAACAAACCATTGTGTCCTTAAGCCAGAATCTACCCAAGCTGGATAAATCTCTTCTGACTAGGAACCTATGCTCCAATACCAATTGTTAGACACAATGCACCACTAAGGAGGGGGTGAATCAGTGATTCTCAAAGTTTTCCCTTTGACTATCCTAGGTGAGTGTACCAGTTAATAGATTTCACTCAATGCAAACTTATCAATTAGTTGGGAGACTAATCACAAATGCATTCACACAATAAAGGGCCATCACATAACAACAACATATACTAGAAAAACCCAAGATGGGGAAAATCTCGATTATAAATATTGTTAGAGACTACTGCTCCAATCCAACTTCACAATGAATCTCTCAATACAATGTTTAGGGAACCAACCCAAGGAGCACCAACCCTCGATTTTAGGGCACCAATCCAAGGACCAACCCCTGATTTTAGTGCACCAACCCAAGAAGCTACAACCCCTACATTGAGCTCCAACTCATTGAATACAAAATATATTCATTTACAAGTTAATAGCCTTGTTACAAATGGATTTTGTAACACTTCTTCAAATCTCTCTACTGGATCTCTTGTCTAGTTCACTGTCAGCTCTCTCTTTGCTTTTCTTCACTAGTACTACACTCTGTCAGTTCTATACCTGCCTTCTCTGCAGTTTCCTTCACTTCTTTGCTGGTATGGTCATTGTCGGTTCTGCACTTCTTCCAGTTGAACACTTCAACCTTATTTTCCCTTACACTCAGTCTCTTCTATATCTCCTTGATGAGAACTTGATTGATTTATCCTACATGCGGCTACTCTTCCTCATCCAGTGACAATACTCTCTCCTTCAACAGCTCACTTCAATGATTTTGGCTTGCATATTTATAGCCTAGTTTCCTCACCAAAAGAGAATTCAAATTCAGGCGGTTAGGATTTCTTTCACTGATCACGAGGCACATTGAATCCAATCAGATTTCATTCGATCTGATCTCCAATACAACTACTTGCACAACACTTCCATTATTATGACTTCCAAATCACATTTTCTATGTTTAGCGAACACGGTCAGTCAGTCGGTAAGACATAAGATTAATCCCCATTAATGGTTCATAGATTTCATCACCAACCTCATCCTAAACCTGGACACTCTACATCGATCATCTCATTTCGACCTTCCTCGAGCCGCACATCCTTGCAATATTTCTGCAACACTTTCCATGATTTACGGGGTCTACAATTAATGTCGACCAACTCTGTAACAACCTTGTCAATGCACACTCCATCTACCATTGCATACATGTCTGCCACCTTGACTCCACATGGCACAATTGTCGGCATCCACCTTATTATATTGTTTATGTCAGTTCAGACTCAGTCACCAACCACACATAACCAATACACACATATCAGTTCACTAACCGTACCAACACAAATCACCTTGTTGGTTGTCCTTCCTTCCAATGTCTTCTGGTTCATGCCAGTATATCATGTTTGCCTTATCATCAAACATGTCGGACCTTAGAAGCCATCAGGTGTAACTCATCATGTGTACCTTCATCAATGAAGGTCTTTCACTTTTGCTCATTCTGTTCACTCTGGTGCATACCGATGATTGGGTCTCTTCTCTGCTGGTTTGCCAAGATGGCAAACTCATCAATTTAACTCTCCTTCTCTGCCTCGGTAGCACACCTTGTCCTTAAACACTAATCTAGTGTTCATCGCTAATTTCATGTACCTGAGGAATCTCTGTGATTTATCAATAGATTCAGTTTGAGCCATCAATATCCTACAATCTG
Source organism: Cryptomeria japonica (assembly GCF_030272615.1). Taxonomy (NCBI): domain Eukaryota; kingdom Viridiplantae; phylum Streptophyta; class Pinopsida; order Cupressales; family Cupressaceae; genus Cryptomeria; species Cryptomeria japonica. Next base: position 691,260,727 of record NC_081414.1, read on the forward strand.
CACTGTCAACCTATCACTTAGCCTTGTGATAGCTTCTTCATCTAGTGGGAGTCCTGCTAGTTAACATCATACTAGCAATTCGGTGGCCTGCTCATACTTCACCTCTGATGTTGATGTGATTCAAATTACATTCCACCTCTTCATCATAATCAACAACCCATCATGCAGTCTCTTCATTTCGGTTGTATACAACACCATGGTGGCAACCTTTTACTCACCGGTCACTTAACTACACCACTAGCATACTGGTACATACCAATTCATCCTTCTACATTCTGATGATCTCCTGATTGTCCTACTATACCGGTTGACATCAATCTCTAATGCCAACAACCTCTTTCTCACCAATTGACATCAATGAAGGTTATAGCGGTAACATCCTATACTGGTTGACATCAATGACAACACAATGCCAACACTTAGATCCAATTTTAATTTTAAATTTTAAATAAATCACCTTTACAAGATATTCCTTCTTTATCTACTAATCCTTTCATTCCTTTTAAACATTCTTACACTACAAAATTCAAATAAAATTATCATAATGTTCCCCCACCTTCATAATTAATGAATCCTTATAGGACTGACTTTAACATAATATCAAAACAAGGTTTTAGAGGATGAGGACATGGAAAATTTTAACAAGGAATTTGAGTCACTATAAACCCTCCTACACAAATTAGTACAGAAGACCTAGGACATGATCATAAATCTCCTATGGATGACCTTCTTAGGATTCAATACTTTAAAAACCATCTTTCAAGACAAAGGATGCATCAAGAGGCTAAAAGGGCTTCTTCTTCAAAGACTCCTTTCTATTCATTTCATCAAACTCATAACCATCATGTTGATGATTGTCCTGGTTTTCAAAATTCAATGAAAGAACTTATTGATAGTAGTAAGGTTAAAATCTTTGATGACAGTCCTTCTTCTTCTAATCATAACTCTTGTCCTCAATCTCAAAATCCTAAATCTACACCTATTGATGGCCAATAACAATTAGTAACTAGAATCTTTTGGAAATTGAAGTATGACAAGAATATTGTTTTTCGTTTTGTGAAGTGTAACACTAATGAAAAGTAAGGTAGTGGACATTGTCTTTTTCATCATGGTGGTTATCATTCTCTTGGAAAGTGTAAAGCATTTAAGGAATTTATTCAAGAACATTATGATCATGCTCGTATATTTCTTTCAATAGATCTTGCTCTCTTCCTATGTGAAAAGGTAGTGCCTTAGTACTTCTCTCGCCCTAATGTTGCTCCTCACCCTATGATACAAGTAGTTAACTTAATTGGGAGCTATTTTTCATTAGTGGTGGTGCTATTTTAATTTCAAACATCTTGGGGTAGAAACATGGTTTACTTTCACCTCAATTCTATATCTCAGCTTTAAGGTTTCACCATTTCCTTTATGGATTGCATTCTTCATAACTTGATGTATACCTATCATAAGAGGTGTAAGTCCTTGGCTACCACCTCTTCTTCACTAGGCAATGTATACCTATCATAAACTTACCCCCTCACATTGGGTCAAAAGTGTGTCATCCTTCATCAAGAATCTCTTTCATCTAGTAATAGGGGGAAGGTGTGCATTCTTGTTCTCCTTCCTTTCTTTGCGTAGAAGATGTTATGTTTGTTCAAAGAAACTCCTATTGGAGGTAGATGTCTTTTGAAAAAAGATCTCTTCTCCTCCAAGGATCCTCTTTACACTTGTGGCAAGATATCTCTTTTTCAACTATCTTATCCTTTCTTGAAGAGTATTCCCTCTCTAGCTTGGATTTATGACATTGTTGCCTAAAGGATGTCTCCTTAGCGTTGAAGGTTAGGTATCCTTGTTTCTATCTTCCTTAAGACATCAACATAGGACTATGTTGACATCTTAAGGGGCAAAACCCATAATTCTCCCTTTGTACCATAGTGTACCATATTTTTGTACATCATACCTTTTCATGTCTTAGATGGGGAGTTCATTCTCAAAACTAGAGAAAAACTCTTACACGAGATGGTTCACGCCCGAAAATAGATGAAACATTTGATATATGTCCTAGACGAGGATACATATCATTGAAACCAGAGCAAAACTCTTACACAAGATGTCCTCGAAACCAGACATGTATCTTTCATTCACCTCTTAGCATTTGTATTTACATTACATGTCTTAGATAGGTTGATGCACACTCAAAAATGAGGTTCATCATACCTAAAACCAAACATCACTTGCACACACATACAAGGATGAGTGAAACTAGTGGAATAAGGCTAGACTATTCCTACTCTCCTCCCCAACATGGATCACCTAGATGCAAACATCTATGAGTGAGGTATATATGTTCTCTCTCTCACCATTCTTCTCATAGATCACCTGGGTAAACACATCTAGAGTGTATTCATGCTCTCTCTCTCTCTCTCTCTCTCTCTCTCTCTCTCTCTCTCTCTCTCTCTCTCTCTCCCCTTCTCATGAGATCATAGCTTAGCTACTTGTAGTTCATGGAAGATGCTTTCTTTTCTCTTTTATGTTGTCACTTGTGTTCATGAGATGGAATTTTTCAAGATTGATACTAGTTGTTGAGGCATTTTGATATTGAGGTCTCTATGGCTAGTTGACTTGAGGTCTTGTTTTATATTCTTATCTTTTGTGTCTTGTGTGTCTTTTTGTCTTTTGCCTTTTTGTCTTTGTTTTTCTTTTTGCCTATTTTTTCTTTTCTTGTTTTTGTCCCCGTGCATGTGTTTGAGTGAGTTAAGATCCTAAGATTGTGGGCTTGGTTCCTGAAAATTAGTGATGTCTTATACTCCTTGTGATCTTTCTCCACATTCCTCTCTTCTTCATATCTCTTTCATCTACTTTATCATGAGTATTTCCGAAAGCTCATACTCCCACTAAAGTGGGGGCTAAATGTATTATCCTAAATTGTACTCCCTTACAATTTGAATCGTGTTTAGGATCTCACTTTAGCGCCTAGATCTCCACACTTGAAAGAGACCTATTTATTCTCCCACCATGCAATAATGGTAATTTTATATCATTTTATCTTGTTGGCCCCTTAACCTTGGCCCAATTATGGGTAGGACCAAGGCATGGTGTCTGAGTCCTCACTAGGACCATGGCACCACACAATGGTCCTCCCTAATTGGGGCCCATTTTGAATCCTTTTTCCTATACAAGTTTTGGGTAGGAATCCCCCTTATGTTGGCCTATGTCAAAAAATTAATATAATTAATGATGGGAAAGTGCATAAGGAGGTCTTCCCCTCTCATTTGGATACAAGAGGAATAAGCAGAAAATTGGGAGCATCATTTTAAATTTCATTTAAGTATATAAAGCCTTCTTTTATAATTCCACACATCATAAAATTGGGCCCTTTACCCTAAGTGTGCCCCTTTTTATTTCTCTAATTAATTCATTCATCAAAAGCCCTAATTATGTCCTATTTCAACCTCCAAGGCCAAATTTTGCATATCTAAACATCTTTAATCATCACACCCACTTGGGGATCACCTTATAATCACAATACCTTGCATCCCTAAAACTTTCGAAAAAAGTTGGATGGACTCATGTGAATAACATTGGTCCCTACTTTTTCTCCCCGAATTTCAAGATCATGACTTGGCAGTATTATAATGTTCAAACTTGACTTGGTGTGAAAATATATTGTTTCTAGGTTGGCCTTTAATCAAGAAAAATATTAGGGTTTTGTACATATAGTCTTTCATTTCCTCATTTGAAGAATCAACAATCCATCATTCAAAAAAACCTGATCCATAAGAAAGCAATGGAAGGAGCCTATTGTGAAGTAAAAGTGCAAGTCATGTGAAGTATTCTCAAGCATTCATCAAGTTTACATTAACCATTTTCATTAAATCATTGTGGAGCAACTTTACATCATTCATTTGCAATCATGTGTGTGTTAGGGTTTTTTTATGCTTAGGCCATTTCATACAATATATATGATTACATTCAAGAAGCAAAGTATCATCATCACTCATTGTAGATATGAAGTCTACCTTTCCATTATTTATTTCAAGTATTTGGAAAATTTAATTCAAGGTTGTTTCCAAACTAAGGTTTGAATTAGGAAAACACCTATTTCCAACCCCTTTTCTCTTCTCTGTGTGTGCAGAAAATAGGTATGGAGTTGTATGCTTCAGATTAAGCTTCATTCAAAAAGATGAATCATCCCCCTTTGGCATACAAAAGGTTTGGAGGATTGATATGATACACAATGGTCTCAACACTTTTTGATAAATTTTAGGAAGTAGGTCCATTCAACTTACATTACTCAGATCTAGGTGCATGTGAAAATCCAAAATCTGTAGCTCACCGTTTTTATGCTTTGACATACTTTTTTCAGCTTTTTACCTAAGTTCAACACTTCAACTTACAAAAAAGGAAAACACATGCAATCCAAATTCACTTAGCATTCAGTCTTCATCTAATTTATGTCTGGATCTAATGAATTCCTCATCCTCTTTTGAATGTATTCTCCCTAAGTGAAAAATCTAGTGGCTTCCATTACTTGGGTGGAAACCCAAGGAAATTTTTCCATGTTACACCTTCTATAATGATTCGATTATACCTTGTATCATTCACAATAACTAAGCCATAATAGAATTTCACCACTTCTACAACACTTGAAGTTTGCATTCCCAAACTGATCACATAGGCAAGGATCAGATTACCCCTATGGTCACGAATGACCCCACCCTCACCTACTCGACCTAGATTTCCTTTAGAAGAACCATCCAAATTCAATTTAAGCCAACTAGAGTTCGGGGGTCCATAATTATGTTTCTTTGTTTAATTTCTAATAAAAAATATTTTTAAAGAGTATTTATCATTTCTAATATTATATGTTATATCTCATTATTTTGATGTTTATGTAATATTAAAAATAAAGTAGAATTAAGGCCATAACTAATTAGAATATATTTAATTATTTTAAATAAGATTTAATTTTTAAAATTTTGATTAAAATTAAGTTGAAATACTTATAATTATAAGATAAAATTAAGATTACATAGATTATTGTAATTTTGTAATTATATAGTTTTCAAGTTAGAACATATTAATTATTATTTTCAGATTTAAAATAATTATACAATAGCTATAAATGTTTTCATCAATTATATTATAAATATAATGATAATTAATAATTATTTTAAATATTTATTAATTAAGATTAAGATTATAATTACTAATTTTATGGTTATAGTTAAAATAAAATATCATAACTTAATTTATAATTATTAATTATTTTATAACTTTAATCTTTATTATTATTAATTGGTATAATTATATTGATTAGAATCAATATAATTGTGATTTGGATTAAAATTAGGTTTATAGAAAGCGTTGAGTTTAGAATAAGGGTTAAGATTGGGTTTAGAATTAGGGTTCAAATTATTTCTAAAATTAAGGTTAGAGTTAGGTTTTGACATAGATTAAGGGACAAGGCTAGATTTAAGAAAATATTAGGATGTTAGATTTAGGGTTATAATTAGGTTACAAATTAGGGGTAGGGTGCAAATTAATGTTAAAGTTATGGTTGGGGTTATGGTTACAACTATAATTTTAATTGGACTAGACATAAGGTTAAAATTAAGGTTAGCTTAACCTTAGATTAAGGGTTATAGTTAGAATTAGGGTTATTGTTAAGGTTTTAATTAATTATAGAGATTATTGTAATTTTATAACTATAAATTTTTAAATTTCAAACGTATTAACTAATTTTTTAAAATTTAAAATATTTTCACAATAACTACAAATGTTTTAATCAATAAAACAAATATCATTTCTTTGGTATTGTTCTTCATCAATATCACTTTCAACTTTGAATGTAAATTTGTTCATTACAAAGCTACAGTTGTGGGAACTCTCCTCTAAATAGTTGGAATACACATGCCTTCCAAGAATATATTATCTCAAGTTATTATCGAACCGACCTCTAGATTGATATGTTATGAGTCATCTATCAACTAAACAAAAAAGTTATTATTTCAATACTAAAAAGGGAAGTACTCACAACTACATGGCACTTTAAAAAATGATTCTTGTAAAGAAAAAACTAAACCTCTACCCATAGGACCCAAGGAATAGTCCCTAGGAAATAAATGCAATACTTCAAGAATATAGCATAAAAGGTAGGGGCAAGCCGGAAACCTTGACTAATAAACATTTTCAACAAAAAGAATTAAGGGAAAATCTCTCCATTAACACTAACTTGCGTAGAAGCGTTCTACAAAAGTCTTTCAACATATTTGCAAAAGTATCTCTAGAACCCAAAGCTTTTAGAACCATTAAGATAAATGGCCATTCAAATGTATCTAATGCCTTTTCAAAATCAATGAGTGTCTTACATATATTCTAATTGCATTCTTTTTCTCAATATGCAACCCTTCAACAATTGAGGTGTTTTTCATTAACATACCTTCCTTCTACAAAAATAGTTTGAGAATGAAAAAAATAAGTAAGAGAACCTATTGGAGTCTAAAGGTGGACACCTTAGCAAAAATTGATGTAGATGAATCTAGGGGTGTAAGACCAATCTTACATGGACAAAATATTTTAATTTAATTTTTATGTAAATTTTTAAGAATAAATATTTTGGAGAATAAATTATGTATTAAGGGCCTAATATTTAATAAATATTTTGGGGCCATAGTTTAAAGCTTCAAATTGCAAGGGAGAGACACATGTCAAAAACATCTTCAAGGGATATCCTGGGAATCTTCCATTATGGCATCCAATATGAAAGTGGAAAGAAAATTAAATAATCACTCACATTGAGAGTTTCAATTTAATAAATAAATTTCAAATTTGGGAGTTGGAAACACTCATGGTTTTGGGAAATTTAAGGGTTTTTTTCTTTTCAGAGTTTTAGAGGAGTCTGTGGCAGTTTTTCAAAGGTAGAATTTGTAGGTGAGAGGATGGAGGAGCATCTTTACATGAAAAAATCATATTTGAAGACTTGAAGAATTTCATGGTAGTTCTTTCTTCCAGTTTGTTGATTTTCAACATATGTTGTTGATTTTTGTATATTGAAAATAATTGAAAGAAAGAATCATGTCTTGCATAGTTAAAGTAATTTAATTGTTTTTCTCATGAGTCACTTTTTGTAAATTTATATCTGTAAATGCAACTAGAAATAATTTTTTAGATGTATTGGGGAACTAAGATTCATGTGGTTGTGAACAAATCGCCAAATGGGGAAGTATACAATAGAATTTGTGAATGTGAGGCAATCTACATGTCTAAAATTTGAGCATTCTTTAAGAAAACTATGTTGTTGAGGCTTTGTAAGGCCTTGAGTATGAAATAGTGAAAGAGGAAAAGGAATTTCATTACTAGATGGATTTTAACAATTTTGAGACTTCAAATTAGGAAATTTTTTTTGAAAATTAGAGAGAGAATAACAATATATTATTTGAAATGATAAAGATGAAGCAATAGGTGAATAAAATAAGTCTAGAGATTGAAAGGAGGAAAATAAAGAAGAATAAAGGTGAAGGTGAAACAAACTGCTTTTGTCATGACGTATTGACTATAGAGGAGGGGGAAGATAATGAGTTTATAGAAAAGACATGTTTTGAATTGCATGGAGAATGAGAACAAAGAGGTTGCAGTGAATGGAATTCTTTGTGACGACTTGGAAATATTGATAGTAGATGAAGAAGAAAATAAATAATTTGCAGCTATGGGTGGTGTTGTCATGAAGATAGAGAAATATGAAGATGTAGAAAACATTGTGAAATTTCCTTCAGAGGGCATGAGGGTTAGGGAGAGCATGTAGTAGAGTATAAAGAGAATGGTTGTAAACATTTTAGCTAATACAACAAAGAATGCTATAAAGGTGCATGTTGAAGTTATGAGTGTAGAGGAGATTGGAGAGTGCATTTGGTTGGGCTGGCAAGACTCGAGTGGGTTAAAATGCACAAAGAAGAGAAGAGTATAGTTGAGTTGTGAGATGAGGAGGACTAAAGTGGAGCAAAATTTGGAGGAGGGGGGCATATTATAGTAGAGTAGATTCCAAATAGTGAAAGAAGAGTGAATATCAAAGTTGTTGGATAAGGATGCTCTTTTTAACTAGGTGCTTGAATAAGAAAAAGAAGAAAATTGAGATACCTATTATAGTGATGGGGTTGGTTGAAGGTTGTTTACAAATTGAAAGGAAATGGGTCTACCATTCAACTCTATTATGTGAGACCAAAGTCACAAATTTTACTACCCTAGGTGTCTGATGCAGGAGCATCTAGGGGTGTAAGAGGAATTTTGCGTCACCAAAAACATTTTAATTTTATTTTTATGCAAATTTTTAGGAATAAATGTTTTTAAAAATAAATTATGTTAAGGACCTACTATTTAATTAATATTTATTCCATAGTCTAAAGTTTCAAATTGCAAGGGACATGGACACATGTCAGAAGGATCTTCAAAGTATATCTTGAGAATCTTCTATATTGGCATCCAATATGGGAGTGAAAAGAAACTTTCCTTCCAAAATCACTTACATTGAGACTTGTCATTTAATACATTTCAAATTTGGCTGCCCAAGTTGTAACACCCCACCTCACATAAAGCTAATATAACCATAAGTTGTTACATGATTTTCTTTGTTAAATGGTTAAATAGATTTGGGATGATAAATGAGATGGTTGTATGACAATATTCTTAGTATTACTTATAAAACTTGATGGAAAATTGATGGAAAATAATGCCTTATTATTGTTATCTAACTATGCTTATGAACATGTTGGTTGTGCAGGAAAATAACAAGGACTATGGGAGAAACACAAAACAAATCAATTTCCTCTACAAGAAGTTATAAGTTTAACCAAATTGCTGATTTAGAAAAAAGTAAAGTTTTATTATTTGATATGGATGTGTATGTGAAGTTTATTATTATGGGGCTTTATTGGGAGTTTTTGAGTCAATTACCATGTTTAAATTAAAAAGCTAGACCCCTAGGGTCTATACCCTAGAGGTGGGAGCCTTTTGGGAATGAAATAAAGGCCCTAAGACTTTATTTCACTCTCCAAAAGTCCTCATTAAGATGAGTGATGAATTTGGAGGATAGATGAGTTGATGGTACTAACCCCACCCCCCGTACCTCATTTATGAGGGAAGACTTGGGGAATGGGTGTCCTAATTTTTTTACCCTCTAAAATGAGAAAAATACCTCATGGAAGAGAGGATGAGAAGGTGGCAGGTGTCATCTCCCCATCCAAGTATTGCAAGTTAATCTTCCTTATATTGAGTTTGCAAAGAGAGAATGAATTGTTACCCACTTCTCCATTTTGGAGAACTCTTGCATAATTTTGAGAAGGAAGGAGAGGTTTGAAGGAAACAAGGATCCCTTGCATGTAGAGATGGACACTAATGATGCATAGATTTGGAGAGATGAGTCTTCCCTACCTTATCTAGCCTTCTTGTTTATGGGTTGTAAAATTGAGATAGGTTTTCAAAGTTCATCTATAATTTGATAGGAGCTAAATCTAAAATAGGATGTTTAGTGAGTGGTATATTTATATTTATATGAGTTTTTCAATGGCCATGTGCAAATTCTAAAATTACATTACTTATGGTTGTTTTGTGATCTGTGAATTTGACATGGGTCTATAATAGTTTTTTTTCTTGGGGGTATGGTTAGAACCCATGAGGCTCCATGATGCCATTATAATAAGGTAGAGAGAAAGACTGGATTTTGTGGTTTTTTTCATTAGATTTCTTCATTCAATATCATATGATTAATTTGAATAAAGAAGTTTAAGGAGTATCATTGTTAATAAGAGAGAAAGACCTTTCACTAATCATTTCTATTGCATGCTTCTATGACGAGTGTATAGTTGTTCTTTCTTTGAGATAATAACTTATGAGCAATTTTATTATGCTTTGGTTGAAGACTTTATTGTGTAATAGAGAAATATTTATCTAGTATGATTCTTTTGAGATGGTTGTTTAACGAGAATTAACACACTGATTTGGTTGTCCTCTTATAGTGGGGAGAAGTATGCAAAAGTTATAATTTGTTCTAAAAGAAAATTGATTCCTTTCATTCTAAAAGTTATTGTTTTAGCTGCACAATAATAATTAAAGTATGTATTTATTGTTGCAAAGAAGTCGTGCTCTACTATTTCCCAAAGATTGTATGTGCATTGTTTCATATGTGTGCATAGAAAAGGGAAGAAAGTAGCATATAAAAGATTAATTATGGATTAAAACTATGTTTAGGCTACATGAAGAATAGTATTCTATTCTAGAAATTAGGTAGAATTAAGGAATTTAAAAAGAAGTGTTGTAGACAAAACTATTGAGCACATCTTACTTAAATTTGATTATTGGTCATTATTATCAGGTGTTAAGCCATTTTAATATATCTTAGTTGTGGGAGCATCTAGAACAAGTGCCACATAGTGGCGAGTACTTGTTGTTCTAATATTGTAATAGATGTAATAAATATAATAAGTTAAGTATATATAAAATAGAAATAGAAATTGTCAATGTAATTGTAACTTTGAATTATATGCATTCTAGGTTAAAATTATATGAATTGTAATTTGATTTGAATTTTGATTTTAAGCGATGATGTGTATTAGAAAGGGAAAGATACCTTGTAATAATATTCAATTATATTTCATTTATAATTGTTAGAGTTAATAAAATAACACATATTTGACACAATATTTCATCATTTGCTAATATTTAACTGTAGTAATTTTTTGTTCAAAATGGACACAAAATTAAATGAAAATTTATATAATGTAAATTTTACTATGTACATTTGTGAGCCTCTTTTTCTATCATATATACATGTGACACTAATATAGATAACCAATTGTAGAGGGAACCAGATCATATATATCAAGAGGCATTGAATATGGATACAAACAAAAAGAAAATATGACAAAGTAAACTGTCTAGAATAATTTAAGAAGAAAAAAAATGTTTACAAGAAACCTTGAACAACATTGTATTTGTGCATAAACCTAATTCAAGAATGTATTTATTAATTAATTAACATCAAAATATTTTAATGACCTAAAAATGAAAACATGCTAAATATTAATTTAATTTGAAAATCATGCATCTTAACTATTATGCAATAGATTACAATAGTACTAGATTGCCAAGTACTAATAATGCAAAATTCATGAGAAATTATAGATACAATAACTACTAATTAAATTTATTAGAAACTAACTTTTTAAGAAAATATTTCAAGATGTGTACTATCTCATTATTTTATAAACATTATTCTAGCTCTTATAAATGAAATATTATAGGATTTATATAACCCACCAAAACAAAAGGCTTCCCACTTGAGCGATATGTTACAGTATTCATTCTCAAAAATAATTAAGAAAAAAACATAAGAAAATAAATGAATCAATAATCTATCTAAATGGTTGGGCAATGCGAGTTGCCTTTAGAGCTGGGAAATCCTTGCAGAAAGATTAAATAAATAGTTTTGAAGATTGCTATAAAGTTTGATGTGGGAGGTTAAGATTATAAGTTTAGGAGTTAGCTCTATCATTAAATCATGCATTAGAAATTAATTCCTACGTGTCCCTTACTCTCTTGATACGGGTGAGTTAAAAAGCAAGTAATTTTTAATATTAATGTGACCATTATTTTAAAGATAGAAAGTAAGATAGAATTATTTCATTTACTCTTTTGTTAGCTAAAGAAATACATAAACTAATAGCTCTTTTGTTCGTTAAAGAAATACATAAACTATTAAGTTTCTATTTGAATTTCAATAAATTTTTTATTTTAATTTAAAATTGGAAAGATAAAGTATATGTTAGTTTATGTTTTTTTTTACTTATTTGCAATATAAAGTTAGAATTTTTAGAACTAATATACATTACGTATTATTATATTATTCTACAAATTAAGAGTAAGAAAATAAATAAGGATATAGGATTGTTCTTGATTGTTATTTAAAACAAAAAATATGAAAATTTTTGTGATAGTTAAAGATTATAATGCGGCATTGCTTCCCCTTTATTTTATAAAAAAAAGATATAAAAAAGAAAAAATAAGTACTATATTAAGGATTGTAGTAAGAAAATGTAATTCCAAGTCTTATATGATTATCCTCAAGTGAATATTGTAAGGATTTAGATTTTAGTATATATGACTTTAAAAGCATTTTTATTTTATTTTTTAAACATTATGCTTATATTCTTGTCAATTTTTTTTTTCGTATTTAAGATAGGGAACAAAAGGTCAATGTAATGAAAAACAAATAATATGTATAAATGCACTGCAAATTATTAATACAAAGAAAACAAGTGCCACATTTTGGTTAGTACTTGCCTTGTTTTTAGTATATTTTTAATAATAATTATGATTTAATTTGAATAATAATTATATTTTAAAAATTATTATAATCTGGTTGCCCTCATTGTGATATATTTTAGTTGACAAATTTTTATATTATAAATTTTTGTTTTATGGGGAATCCTTTGGAAGCAGCTTTAATTGATGGACTACTGCAATATCAAAAAATGAAAAACTCATTACAATAGTATTTGTGACAAGTACTAATAACATGAGAAAATATTTTTTCTCAAAACCTACAAGATCAGTAATGGCATACTTTGTATAACATAAAAAAGAACATAACATAAAACAATAATAGACTACATACACCATGAAAACACTTCTCTAAAATCTTTATTTTGAGCATGAAAGATTACATCTTCAAATGTGAATTCCTACAATTCTTGCTATCCCTTTTTATTTAAATTACCTCCTAAACAGAAAAGTTAACATCTATTAAGCTTGCTAGGCATCAATAGTTTTAAATAGAATAACCAACTCCAAAATGAGTTCCTACAAAGTTTGAATATTAACAAAAATCAAAACAAAAAAATCAACTCCTGCTTTTATGGAGTTAGTTGGCAACTAACTCCTAATTCTTAGGAGTCCATTTGCATGGTGACCATTTGCAATTGAGGGAGAACAATTTAGGCAATCTTCAAAATTCATTTAGGCTCCTTATATTGGTGTGAAATTTTGGGAGTTGGAACCATCCATGTTTTTGGACACTTTAAGGGTTAACCTTCTTTTTGTAGTTTAGAGGAGGAGGTAATAGTTTTGTATTTAGCCACTAAGGCTGAAATCTATTGTAACTTTTTAAACAACTCTCTAATTCCATTTTAAGAAAAAAGCAAGAATCATGTCTTGCTTGTTTCCTATAATATTATTGTTATTTTTGTGAGTTGGTTTATGTTAGGTGAGCACAATTGCATCAAAAATATTGTAAGAAACATTAAGGAGGGTAATGGGTCTCAAGTTCTTATAGGAAAGACTTAATTGATAGAAATCTTGAACTTGTCAACATTCTCATAAACCATTAGATGAAAACAAATCACTAAAGAAAGATCAGAAGGCCAATCTTATTTGAGACTCCTTTAATAACTTAATTCTAACATCAATTACAAATATTCTCTATCTAAAATGTTAAAACATCTGAAAAGAAAAAGACCTTTTATCCCACAATTTGAATCAAATCATTCTTACTCTAAACCCAATATTAACATCTCAGGAATTATCTTGAAGTCAAGTCTTCATCTCAATAAGACTCTCTCGACCCTCCCTATTCTTATTCAGCATCTACTTATCTATATCTTTCCCTTAAATTCTTAAATGCTTTTCAGCAGTCTCAATAGCAGATTACCAATCAATTGTTTTGGTATCAAACACAAACTAGGCAACTTAAGCTCTACGATTCCAAACATTACTAACCCAAGCTCTACGATTCCAAACATTACTAACCCATATAGACAAGACTGATCCTTAAGATGAGAAAAATTCATAATAAATAATCAGATACGATATATAGCAGAACTTGGACAACATAATTATCATTATTATGAAAACTCCAAAGAAGGCTGTATCCTTGTAGAACCAATGAATCCTCTACGAAAGCCTCTTAGAACCTTTCTAGATATTGCTCTAGGACTTCTCTCATCCCTTCCAGAGCAGGAAAAGCTGTCTGTGTTGCAGAAGATGGAGCATGTGGCACACATGCTGTTTTTGAGGAATTGGGTAAGAAATAACAAAATTCCTCAACTAAATCTTGATGGTCCTTGAACAATGAAGCCACCTGTGAAGCAAAGTTTTTTAAAAAATGTGAATTTGGATACTTAAAACAAATATAAACTTTTGAGGACTTCCTAGAGATAATGAAATAGGTATAATACACAAATATGATAGTAGAATGCCAAAAAAAACCCTACTGCACACTACCTCTTGATACACTTCACTGATTGTCTTGTTTCCCTTCCGATACATATTCAAAATTTCCAGAAAAGCTTTGTATACTTGTTCGTCATATTGAAACCGACTCTAGCAAAACACATCAATTATAATTTAGAACTGTTTGTATGGCAATAAAGGCTTCAAACTTTTAATCCATAACCATGAACTTGAATGGCCGTGAGATTTACCTTGATCTTACTGACATAATTAATGGCTTGGTCAAAGTCAACAGGTTGATTTATGGGTGGGAGTTCATCCTCAGGCGCAAGTAGAATTTGAAAACCTTTAGGAAGAAAGGTGTTAAAGCCCAAAATAAGATTGGGATGCCCTTTAAATAATTCTTTCACACGGGTAATAACACCAGTCATATCAATTCTGCAAGGCAAACAAACTCTTCTCAAAATGAAGTTCCACTTAAACAGTGCAAATAAACAAGGCACATCTACTCCATGAAAACATTTCTATACAATCAGTTACAAACCTTTGTGCCTTGAAATCTTTCAATACTTCAATAAATTCATCGTGTTTCTCTTTTCTGTCTTTGAACGTTACTGCCATTGCTTTCAGATAGGCCAATGCATCGTCTTTTGTTAACTCCCGTTTTCCTCCTAAATTTTCTGGCGGTCCAGAGCTGTTTCAACTCACCCAAGACAATAAAATTTTGAAAATCCTTCATAAATGAAAGACAAAATAACCTAATCTTTTATTTGCAAAGAACCAATTTAAGGTCAATAATACAAGTTTGACAGTAAAGATGGTCCTGATATTGTAACCACTCAGACCAAAAAAATTGTGAAATAAAAAACTCACAAATTCATACAAATATAAAAAATTAACAAAATGTAAATTTGCAGAGCAGACCATGTATCCCAGATCCAAAGCTTTGACCTACACGGCCCAGATCCAAAACTTGCAAGAGTGTAGTTTGTTTCCTCTCCATGATCCGAAACTTGCAAGAGTGTAGTTTGTTTCCTCTCCATAATCCAAAACTTGCAAGAGTGTAGCTCATAGAATAGCCTTTTCCAATGAAAATAATTTTAAAAGCTCATGTTGAAAGATGATATTACCACGCTGCACGAAATGAATAGTGCCAAATAAACACAAAAGCCCTAAGGTAAACTTGCCGCAATCCGACTCTCCCCACAGAGATAAACACAAAAGCCCTAATCTTGAGGCTCATAGAATAGCCTTTTCTAATGAAAATAATTGCACAGAGGGTCCTGTTGAAAGGATATATTACCGCGCTGTGCACAAAAGCCCTAAGGTAAACTTGCTATTACATGCAATCCGACCAGATGAGGAAAACCAGGGATACCTCATAAACATTGAATACCTATATGAAAAATCTGACATCTAGAAATAGTTTGATAGAACAATTAACATAAGATTTAATAGGAACAATTTAAATCACACACATTAAGTTTACATTTCTAAACTTACAAGTATTAAACATTCAGAATTGACTAACATTTTTAGACTTAATATGTGTGATTTAAGACTGAAACATTTAATAAACTCAAAGATAACATTGTTTAGATTGTAACCCAGTTCTTTGAACCACTACAACTGATGCAGATTGACCAAATATTAACAGATTGTAGGAAAAATGATATTATATTGCATAATCATGGAGGGCAGAAACACCAAGATAGAAAATAAGAAAGATCTAAAACTGCAGATTGATTATTTCCAGCAAATAAAAATATACTATCCATATTATGCACTCATTTGAGCCATTCAAAAAATAAAATAGAGATATAGTCTCCCCACTAAACCTCAAACAAACATAGCAACCAGGAATTAAATTCCTGTAATAGTTCTCACAAAAAACTACAAAACAATGACCTTTGAATTAACAGGGATAAGGACAAGAACTTACGGTTCGCCTCTAGATGTAGAAGGGCGCTTCACTTGAGCAGCCACCATGTAGCTTTCCTCGCTTCCTCTCTCCATTTATATGAACACTTCAATCTGCTTTTGCCCAAAAAAACAAAGACAAAGACCAAAAATCTTGTTTTTACAACCCCCTTCTCCTCCTTTCACTACAACCCCCTAGAATCACACAAAGCATGATTCCTTCACAGACAAAACCTCAAATTCTCAACAGTCAAAATGGAAACAAATTCAAAACCCAATAAAACCACCAAATACTTAAATACAAAATTAAGATCGAGCTCCTCTAAACACCAAGAAGAAAAAAGATAGAACAAAAGAATAAAGCTTATTTCAATTTCTCAACCATGTCTCGCATTTTTTTCCTTTCTCAAACAGATCCTTGCAAGCTTAATGGCAGATGTAAAATAAATTTAAACCCCAACTATTACTAAAGCCTGCTTAAAAAAGAGCATCATTTTAAAACATAATAGACTAGCTTCCACACTAAACACTTTCAAGGAACAGACAAACGGCATTGCAATACAATACAAAATAAAATAGAAAAAGCGAATCAAGATAAGCACCAAAGACCTTGTTTTGAAGCACAGATCTCCGTTGTTCAGAAAAAATCGAATCTCTGCCTATCCACTGCAACTAAAATCAATCACAATTCCATTAAATCCATGAAAACTAAAGTAACAACTTCACAATTTCACAAACACTTTCACAATTAGTTGATTGGCTATTATATGTGACAAAGCACCAACCCCAGTATAATAGTTGTGGGAAAATATGTTCCACAGCGGTGATGCTGGTTTTAATGCACCAAGTCAAACAAAACAGCATGCATTTCTTTCCGTTGATTCATATTTTGACAAATGGCTCTTGATTCTTATAGACTAAACCTAACTTCAAACAATTGAGCTTGAGCTTAGTCAAATTTATCATCTCTTTGTCCCATAGATTAAACCTAACTTCGGACAATTTATCTCAAGATTAATCCCAACCTTGTTAAAACTATTTCTTTCTTTCTTTCTTTCAAATCGCCTATGGCCAATACAACTCACTCCTCTATACATTTTTCCTTGAGCAAGGCCCATAAATTTGTTTTCTTTATGCAAGTTAGTTATTAAAAAAAATTATTTAAAAAAAAAAAACTTAATCAAGTCCGAAAAATTTTGAATTCTTTGAGGCTAGGTCTTTAAGAACATTAAACCCCCAAGGACTAAGCTTAGATTCTTTGTGATCAAGTGATGATGAGTAATATTCTTATGATTACCAAAATAAAAAAAGATCCTACAAGATAATCTCCACACAAAAATTCCAAAATTTGAGGAGTATTTTTCAATTATTATAGTAAATTGTAACAACCAAGAGTGTAATATCTCATGCTGAGAAATTGCTCCTTGGGGTTTTTTAATTTCTTATATTAAATTATTATATTAAATTGTAACAACCAGGATTAGGGGAGTGTAATATCTGTAATGTCTAAAGTCAGAAAAAAAAAATGACATTCAACAATGAGCTTAAAATGACATTCAACAATGAGCTTAATTCAAGCCAATTGTTAAAAATTAAATAATGTTTTTCAATTATTATAGTAAATTGTAACAACCAGGGGGGTGTAATATCTCATGCCAGGAAATTGTTCCTCATGGTTTTTTAATTTCTTAACAGCTTATAAACATAACAATTTCATAATTAGTTAATAAGCTATTATAATTTAAACCTAACCATAACCTAACCCTAATTTTAGGTGCAACCCTACAATTAAGTCCTAACTATATCAAACAAAACAACTTGCATTTCTTTCCGTTGATTCATATTTTGACAAATGGCTCTTGATTCCTATAAACTAAACCTAACCTCAAACAATTGAGCTTAGTCAAATTTATCATCTCTTTGTCCCATAGACTAAACCTAACTTCAGACAATTTATCTCAAGACTAATCCTAACCTTGTTAAAACTATTTCTTTCTTTCTTTCTTTCAAATCGCCTATGGCCAATACAACTCACTCTTCTATACATTTTTCCTTGAGCAAGGCCCATAAATTTGTTTTCTTTATGCAAGTTAGTTATTAAAAAAAATTATTAAAAAAAAAAAAACTCTTAATCAAGTCCGAAAAATTTTGAATTCTTTGAGGCGAGGTCCATAAGAACATTAAAACCCCAAGGACTAAGCTTAGATTCTTTGTGATCAAGTGACGATGAGTAATATTCTTATGATTACCAAAATAAAAAAAGATCCTACAAGATAATCTCCACACAAAAATTCCAAAATTTGAGGAGTATTTTTCAATTATTATAGTAAATTGTAACAACCAAGAGTGTAATATCTCATGCTGGGAAATTGCTCCTCGTGGTTTTTTAATTTCTTATATTAAATTGTAACAACCAGGACCAGGGGAGTGTAATATCTGTAATGTCTAAAGTAGGAGAACAAAAATGGCAATCAACAATGAGCTTAAAATGACATTCAACAATGAGCTTAATTCAAGCTAGTTGTTAAAAATTAAATAATGTTTTTCAATTATTATAGTAAATTGTAACAACCACGGGGGTGTAATATCTCATGCCAGGAAATTGTTCCTCATGGTTTTTTAATTTCTTAACAGCTTATAAACATAACAATTTCATAATTAGTTATTAAGCTATTATAATTTAAACCTAACCATATCCTAACCCTAAATTTAGGTACAACCCTACAATTAAGTCCTAACTGTATCAAACAAAACAACAAGCATTTCTTTCCGTTGATTCATATTTTGATAAATGGCTCTTGATTCCTATAGACTAAACCTAACCTCAAACAATTGAGCTTAGTCAAATTTATCATCTCTTTGTCCCATAGACTAAACCTAACTTCGGACAATTTATCTCAAGACTAATCCTAACCTTGTTAAAACTATTTCTTTCTTTCTTTCTTTCAAATCGCCTATGGCCAATAAAACTCACTCTTCTATACATTTTTCCTTGAGCAAGGCCCATAAATTTGTTTTCTTTATGCAAGTTCGTTATTAAAAAAAATTATTTAAAAAAAAAAAAACTTAATCAAGTCCGAAAAATTTTGAATTCTTTGAGGCTAGGTCCTACAGAACATTAAACCCCCAAGGACTAAGCTTAGATTCTTTTTAATCAAGTCCGAAAAATTTTCAATTGTTATAGTAAATTGTAACAACCAAGAGTGTAATATCTCATGCTGGGAAATTGCTCCTCGGGGTTTTTTAATTTCTTATATTAAATTATTATATTAAATTGTAACAACTAGGACTAGGGGAGTGTAATATCTATAATGTCTAAAGTGAGAAAAAAAATAAAAAAATGACATTCAATAATGAGCTTAATTCAAGCCAGTTGTTAAAAATTAAATAATGCTTTTCAATTATTATAGTAAATTGTAACAACCAGGGGGGGTGCAATATCTCATGCCAGGAAATTGTTCCTCATGGTTTTTTAATTTCTTAATAGCTTATAAACATAACAATTTCATAATTAGTTAATAAGCTATTATAATTTAAACCTAACCATAACCTAACCCTAAATTTAGGTACAACCCTACAATTAAGTCCTAATTACAACTTTAACCCTAATCTTGTTGGATGTGGTTGGTCATTATTGTTGCTAGGATATGTTGCTGTCATTGATGCCAACATATTCTTGTCATTTTCTCTCGTGACTACAAATTGGGAATATTTTCTGATTCGATTTGTAGTATTGTTTTGTTGATCACTCTTTTGCAGAGGTTGATACTTTCTTTTGTATATTCTGGTGTGATCAGATTTGGTGCTGAGATTCTGGTATATTATCTTGAATGGTCTTGTGTATGTTTAGTTTAGATGGATCGTGATTTGGTTCTCCGCAAGTTATCTTTCTTTGTGACAGTTGTTGATTGGTTGTGTTCTTGAGCTTTCAGACGTTGATCAATGAAGATTTGATAAGTGGTGTTGGTGCAACTGTTCTAAATGATTCTAACATGCTTGTTGGTGTTTCCTAGTCATGACCTATTTGTTTTGGCAATATGCATTGATCATTGTGTGATTTTTTGGTGGTTTCTATCAACCGGTGATGATTTGCATGTTATGCGTTATTTCTGGTGGTGTAGCATGTTGCGGTTGATCTTGTCATGATTTCTGGTGGATGTAATCATTTGGGAATTTAATGTAGGAGCATGCTATGCTATGTAAATCATTAGATTGGTTTGATGGTCGATCTTTGTATCGTGTGATGTAATTTTGTAATTGAGGGTTGAGGGTTTAGATGACCTTGTTGTCAAGGTACCTTGATGAATTGTATATATAGGTGATATATTCATGTAATTTGGGTGTCAATGTTGTGTCTGCATTATCAGAGAAAGGATTATGTGTGAACAAGTGATTTATCCTTCGGTGTTGTAGGGCAGACATTTGTGCTTAATTGGAATTGTAATCAAGCATTTGAAGATGTTATTCTTTCAGTTCATTTCTTCTGCATTGTAGTTTGAATCCTATTGTAAGTTAGTGAGACTTCCCTGGCAGTTGTAGCCTTCCAGGAAAATATTATTTGAGCAGTGAGCTCTAGGCAATGTGCCTAAATGCATGTGCATTCCCCATTATAATATTTTCACATACTACTGCTAACCCTAACCCTAATGATAACTCTAATCCGAACCATGATGTAAACCATAAACTTTACCATATTCCTAACTATGACTCTAAACAATTACCCTAATAATAACGGTAACCCTAAACCTAACCTAACCTAATTATAAGCCTAAACCCTAACCCTTAATTATAGGGAATGACTCTACAACCCTTCGGATGAACCAATCATCTAGTACAATGTATTAATAATATATGAATGGCATTAATATCTTGGTGCATCCTAAGGGCTAGATAGTTATTTCCCTAAAAATAACCCTAAAGCTAACCCTAACCCTATCCATAATTCTAACCACAATGTAAACCCTAATCCTAAACATGATGTAAATCTAAATCCTAACCTTAACCATATCTAGAATTATAACCTTAAACCTAACTAATACCTGAACCCTAAACCTTAAGCCAATCAATAATCCTAACCATAACCATAACCATAACCATAACGATAACCATAACCATGATATAAACACTAACATTAATCCTAACCCTAACCCTAACCATGATCTAAACCCTAACCCTAGCCATGATCCTAACCATAACTGTAACCCTAAGCCTAGCCATAAACCTAACCCTAACTCTAACACCAACCATGATGTAGACCATACCCCTAACCATAACTCTAGACCTTAACCCTAACCTAACCATGACCATAAACCCTAACCCTAACAATAATCCTTAGCCCTAACCATAAAATCTAATCCTAATCATAAGCCTAACCATAACCATAACTCAAAACCTATCCCTAATCCTAAGAGTAAATCCTACCCATAATTCTAATCCTAACCATAAACCCTAACCCAAAAAAACCCCAACCCTAACCTTAATTTTAAACCCTAACCCCAACCATAATCCTCACCCTAACCCTAAGCATGATGTAAAGCCTAACCATAATCCTAAACCCAACCCTAACTATAATCTTAATCATAATCCTAACCCTGACCCTAACATTAATCCTAACCCTAGCTATGATGTAAACCCTAATCCTATCCATAATCCTAACTATGACCCAAATTATAATCCTAAACCAAACCTTAACCCCAACCATGATGTAAACAATAAACCTAACCATAACCCTAATCATAATCCTTACCCTAACCCTAACCATAACACTAACCTAACCATAATCCTAAGCCCTAACCATAACAATAATCCTACCCTAAACTTAAACTTAACCTTAACCCGAATTTAACTTTAATCCTAATTTGTTCCTAACCTTAATCTAGCCCAAATCCTAATCCTAATTGAATTTTAATACTAATTGAACCCTAACCTTAATATAATTGAACCATAACCCTAATTCTAACCCTAAATTTGATGTAAACCCAAAACATATTTATAACCTTCACACTATACCCGACCATGAACTTAACCTTAACACTAAAACCCAACCCTAGCCATAATTGTAAACCCTAACCCTAACCATAATCCTAAACCAAAACCAAACCCTCACCTTGATGCTAACCTTGAGCATGATATACACCCTAACTTTAAACCCTAACCCTAATCATAATCCTTACCATGATGTAAACCTTAACCCTGACCATAATACTAACCTTAACATTGATCCAAAACATAACCATAAACCAAATCTTAATCTTAACAATACCCCCAGTTATAATTCTAACTCTAACCCTAACTTTAATTATGCTTACCCTAACCCTACCTTTGACGTAAACCCTAAACATAATTGTAACCCTCACAATAAACTCTAACCCTAATCATAAATTTAAACCTAATATTATATCATAACCATAACCTTGATGCTAACCATAATCCTAAACGAAAACCAAATCCTAATGTTGATGCTAACCCTAACCATGATATATAAACTTGAACCATTATCATAACCCTAGTCTTAATCATAACCTGAACCCAAACCATGATTAAACATTATCCCTAACCATAACACTAACCTTAACCCTAACACTAACCATAACCATAATACTTAATATTAAATAAAGTTTAATATATCGTAGATTTTAGTATTTGCCTTGGTCTTGCAACACATATATATTATTGAAAATAGTGTAAAAAAATTTAAAATTTAATATCTCTTGTAATAATATAATAATTTTATAATATTATTATATAGTTTATTTTAATATAAAGATACTATATAATTATAATTTTGATTTCTTTTATGCTTTCCATGTTGCACCACACGACTGCCACTAGCATATATAACTTAAATTTTAATTTAATCTATATAAAATACACGGAGAGATATCCATCTTGAGGCCCCTATTTGACTTTAGGGTTTAAAATTAATAAAAATAGGCTATTAATAGGCTTTAAATTCCTAATTAAAGTCTAATCTTAACTATAATTAAATCATTAACATAATCAAACCCTAATCGTATTGGACCCTAAATCTAATTAACTATAACCTTAACCCTTAACCCTAATGCCTCTGATTCAATTCTAACCCGTAACCCCAATAATAACATGGTAATAACTATCATTTTAACCCTAATCCTATTTTAAAGTGTTTGTATTTTAAACTTATATTAATAATCAAAATTGAACCCTAATCTAGCCATGTTTGAAACCCTACCCTAAACTAAACCCTAATCCTAGTTAAATTCTAACCCAAACCTTTACCCTCATTGAACTCTAATCCTAATTCAACCCTAACCCTCATATATTTGAATCATATCCCTTATTTTATTTTTTATTTTAATAAGTAAATATATGCACAGGGTCAATACCCTTGTATTAAACAAGAAGGAGAATACAAGGCCTGATTCAATAAGAGCGGTAGGGGCAAAAATGAGGAAGAATACCCCCTACCATCGCTCTAATCCTTGGAAAAGAGAAACCAACATAGGACTGGATGAGAACAACAATATACCGACCTCTTAAGGACGTAGAGGTCATAAAACAAAAACAAACAATCTCAAAAAGCAGAGAGACCAGAGAGCTTAGAGTCAACTGGAGTCATAGAGAGCCATCAGATACATCACCCATGGGCGCATTAGCCGCATCTAGGACAATAAGACATTCAGGGCCACAATTCAAATGAGTTGCCAATTTTGCCTTCTCCTTAGGGAGTCGGTAGTCATTTGGATACCATTCTTCACCCAGCCCAAACCCCCAGTGGTTTCCATCCACCAGATCACCATTCTCAAAGATCCTGAGGTCATCAGTCACCGCTAGATCTTCACCATAGAGAAATATTACCCTCTAATTCAACATGAAACTGCTTTGTATACTAGCCACTTTTAGAAGGAACTCAATGTTCTTGAAGATGACAGGCCAAGTTGCTTGGAAGGATTCAAAATCCAAAGAATTAACAATCACAAGCTTCTTCAGCTCCGCTCCATTGCTAAGTGACATATAGTAATTTTGGGGAAGTAGAATAATGAGATTGGCATCAATATTGTCCAATACAACATCCATTTCCCCTAACAGGCGGTGCTTGAACATCATCTGGATTATCAGTTTTGCTTGTTGTTTACTAGTCCCCATGTAGATTAACATTGCAAGAAAAAATGCTGGAATATCAGCATTGGCTCTATACCTGTGGTAAGCCATAAGAAATTCCTTTCCCAAAATCCTCTTTAAGCTGTGAAGAATGAGAGGATGTCGAGAGAAAACGATCTCTTGCAAACGCCTATCTGTGATTTCGCCCAGGAAAGCCATCTATCGACAAGTAGCTTCGAGGAGGATTGGGGTCTCCATACTGAGTTGCCAAGAGAGGAAAGCAAAATATGGTGGAAAGAAGGGTTATTCCATTATTAAATAGCAAGGAATTGAACCAAAGAATATGACACCCTACAACTACATCTCCAATAAATGCCCACATACGTGAGCTGCTTGTATCTGACTAACCATCTACTCCAAAACTCCTCAACTTATTGTGGACCGACTTTAAGCATCAAGTGATCTTAACAAATCTTGAAAGTATATAGTCATAACTAGATACTCAAGTACACTTGAATTTAATAGCCACGAGCCAAAAGCTAGCACTGATCAATAGTGTCGGCAATGCATCACATCACAATGATAAGAGGAGACCTTAACCAGTTAACAAGGCAGTCGGTCGATCTTTCCACCGAAAACAAGACCAAAAGGTGGAGAGGGGGAATTACGGCTACTGGGGAGCAGAGTACTAGTTTGCACCACAACTAGAAGAGGCAGATAGAAACGAAGAGCGTGCACCTATCAAGAGACCCACCGACACATGCCATATTTCAAAGGACCCAACTTGAGTGAGGAGAGCATGTCAATCGGCCCAACAAAAAAAATCATCAGTGGATCTTCAGTGGGGGTCACTACCGGTTATAGCCAATTTAGAAAGTCTATCAGCTTCACCATTGCCTTCTTTCTAGATATGGCGAACCCAAAATTCATTAAAGGTCGCTAGCAGCGCCAGGATCGGTTGAAGCCACTGGTTAAGGCACCAACAAGGGGTGCTATTGCAGCGGATCGCGTTAATGACGTTTAATGAATCACCCTCCAAATGAATTTTCTACACCCCAAGCTCCTTCCCTAGCTGAATACATCTTAATGCCGTTCTAAATTCCACTTCATTATTAGTAGCCACTCCAATCTTTTTCAGAGATTTCTTTTATACAGAGACCATTAGAGTCCCTCAGAATGCAACCAATAGCACTTTGGCCTAGATTTTCTATAGAGGCACCATCAAAGTTTACCTTGCTCCACCCAACCGCTGGTGCGTCCTAGATCACCCCCGCTCTTGGATTGGTCTGATCCACCGGAGTGCCCAGATAAAAAATCAAAGGGATGAGTAGGTTTGGAAGAACCATCTTAATCTTACAATCCCAGTCTGTGAAAAAAAATTTCTTAAGTGTTTTGGATTGAGCCACCACATTCAGGAGCTCAGTCAGGTGGTTCTCAAATTTCACACAAAGAGACTGAGGGCGCATATCTTTACCCTGGATGATTCTGTGGTTCCTTTCTTTCCAAATTTCCCAAATCAAAAGTGATGGGAGGATGCTGAGAAAAAAAAAAAATTGGCTTTCCTACTGGTTTAGGACATTGCAAATACCATTTGTCCAACCCTGCTGGGAAGGGGCCGAATATTCTCAGTTTTCCCATCAAATACCACCAGTAGTGACTGGAGAATTTTCAATGGAGAAGAAGATGATCTACAGTCTCTTCTTTATCTAGACATAAAGGACATCTGCTAGGTCCATTGATACCCATTGAATGGATCCTTTCTTGAGTTAAGATTTTCCTCTGGCAGGCCAACCAGGCAAAGGAACCTGCTTTGGGAAGGAGGTGTTGATGCCAAAAGAAGATTAACAAGCTAGTCCTTTTTGTCTATAGCTGCTTCTTTTAGCTTGTAGCCAAAGAATACGTTGTGTTTTCCATCAGAGGAGCCACACCACCTCATAATATCTTTATCAGGGGAGGGGAAAATAATCCTTTTGTTGAGAATGTCAGTAAATAAGTCCTTCTGAAATTAATCCAAGTCCAGCTCATCCAAGGAGTTCCATTTTCATTTAGCAATACCATTTTTTAGGATCGGATAACCACAATCACATATATTATGCCCCCAGAGATGACAGGTTTCCTCCATAACAGGTTTTAGAGAGGGGTTGTGACATAGGTCAGCTTCACCTGACCAAGAATCAAACCAAAAGGAGGCATCCCTCTTATTCCTGACCTCCTAGGTAACCTGATCGCTTATGATTTCCCTGCTATCCAAAATAAAATTCCAAATAGCCGAGCCCCTAGGAGGGTTGTTGATAGTCAGAATCCTCTTAGGTTCTAGGGAGTCCAAATATTTATGTTTCAGGAGCCTTGCCCATTTTTGCTTCCCACCGCTATAGATTTCCCAAACCAGTTTAGCACCCATTGCTAAATTCATAAATGATATTTGGCGAATACCAGCACCACCTGCCATTTTTTGTTGACATATATTTTTCCAAGCTATCAAGGGAAATGGGAGTACAAAGAGCTATATTTTGATTAGCGGAAATGATGGATGGGATTGAGTTCAGAACTCTGGCTCTTGCTTCATGATCGATCTGATGGTCAACATTTAGCAGAGAGTCAAAGAATCTTACAGCTTCATGTGCAATGTCCTCATAATTCCTGACAGTGACTCCATCTAATCTCATAATCTCTGATATTCTGTTTCTATTTCGATTGGCAATGGCGACCAGTGGAAGAATTTTGTGTTTTTATCTCCTTCCTTTAACCATAACTCTCTTGATTTTTGTCGGCAGTGGATTTCCTCACATCTAAGGATTTCATTTAGGTCAGATTTGAGAGAAGTTTCTTTGATGAATAGATCCTCAGTCATTCCTGAAGATGTAATAGAGTTGGTTAAATCTGCCAGTTCAACCTTAATTCTTAATTTCTCCATATGAATATTCTTGAAGTGGTTATTATTCCATTCTTTGATCTTAACCTTAATATACTTGAGCTTTTTATTGAGAATGAGAAGTCTCGAATGATTCCTAAAAACTGACTCATTCGACCAAGCCGCTATAAGATCATGTAGTTCAGCCACTCTGAGCCACATTTTCTCAAACTAGAATAGAGTACCTCCCTCCACTTGAGCCAAGGTGACCTCTAGACAGATCGGGTAGTGATCTGATCTAGCAAGTGATAGAATCTATGATTCTAAGGCTAGATTTTAGCCTAGCCACTCACCAGAAACAAGGAACTGGTCAGGTCATTCAACAATATTAGTGAAGCCCAATCTTCGGTTCGACCATGTGAAAATTCCATTTTTCAGAACAATGTCTAAGAGGTGATTCTTCTCAACAAAGTCCAAGAAGTCTTTCTGGGATGTACCAGTCCTCTAAATACCCCCACTTTTCTCAGTGCCAGAAAGGATCGCATTAAAATCCCCAGCTACTACACAACTACCATTGATAATACTCATTAGCTTAATGGATAGGAGATCCTAGAGAGCCCGCTTATCACCAGCAGAATAAGGTCCATACACATTGAAGAGATTGAAGTTCTCATTTCGTCCAAGAATAGTGACCAAGCAATGTTGCCAATACTTATCTTCTCCCACAAGTGAGATCTTAACATTCATGGGGTTCCAAATAATTCCCAAGCCACCAGAAGCTCCATCCGATTTCCTAAAATTCCCATTCCACTGTTTCCAAACTCTCATTTTGGCCTCAATGTCAGCCTTGCTCCATTTAGTTTCTTGTAGTAGCCAAATATCTCCTTTGGTGTCATCAATATGGCACTTAATCAAGTGCCATTTGCTAGGGGCATTGATGCCCCTGACGTTCCAAGATAGGAGTCTCATGACTCCTGGGGAAGGGCATTTCCCTTCCCTAAATTAAGTTTTATTCAACCACAGGTAGCACCAGTTACTGCTAGCATGACTTTTTTGGACTTGCGCCCCCACACACCTTTTGGTTTAAAATTTAGTTTATCAATAGTCAAATCTAATTTTCCAAAACCTTTTAAGGAACCCTCCATCATAAGCTCTAAGTCAGGTTCAAATTCCTCCTCCCCCTCCTAGGAGGAGCTTTCAATTTCGCCATCTTCTAGTTCAATGCCTATCGGAGAGCATGTCTGCCCTCCCAACACCCCTATATTGTCATTATCCATACCCTGAGAGAATGGATTTCCATCTTCAATTGCCAATTGATTCCTAGGCACGAAGGGGGAGGGTGGAAGAGAGTCCGCTATCTTGGATTCAATGTCTGCCTATAGGGATTTGGTCTTCTCTAGTAGTGTGAGAAGATCTTGTTGGCTCTCTCTTTGACTAGAGGAGGGGGGGACTATGATCAAAGGGGTTGCCTCCATTAGCGTAACATTCTCCTTCTCAAGAGTATCATTGCAAAGGGCATTCCTAGTGTCATTGGTAATGAGAGGTTTCAGTTGCAGTTTATCCTCAATAGGAGATTGCATACAGGAATAATTTGGATGTATCATAGCTGAGATATCACAGCTAATACTGGTATGATCCAAGAAGAAGCATTTAGGACAAATATGCAGCTGATCTTCCTTGTCAATCTTTCGAATCTAGATCTTTCCAGCCCCAATAATTCTGACTTCGTCGAGGATCTTGTTGATTTGATTTTTGCTAATACAAATTCTAAGAAAGCTTCCCCATAGATTATCTTCCAAGATGTCATCTATTGATACAAAGGTACCAAGGTTTTTGCATATGTCCTTAATGACATCAATGTGCCAATAATTCTAAGGGACAATTATATAATCTTATCCATACCTCGCTATCTAGAAATACATATGTCCGGGGATTGAAATTGGGCTGGCAATCGATGATGTGAACTTCAATGCCATCTAGGATATATGGACCTCTATTTTTAACTTGCCATTTCTCCTTATTGCTCATAAATTCAATCATATAGAAATCATTTGGGAGAATATTAACATTAATATCCTTTCCCCACTGTGCTCTACACCTAGATTCAAAGCTGTCCTTAACCTGCTTTCCACCACCCCACTTGATAAAAAGGCAAGACTCAAGAAAATTTTGCCAAGCATAATTAATTTTATTCTCATCCAGAAAGATAGTGGGTCTTGAGGTTTTTCTTACCGGTTTATGAAAACGGGGTCGCTAAGAGAGAGAGCTTGCTCTTCGAAAATCTGGGTGTCTTTCAAGATTCGATAGAGGGTTCCAATCAATCGGATGGAAGTTATATCTCCAAAACATATCTTGATCCGCCTTTGAGTTTCCTTTCTTGAAGCGCCCATTCAATTTTTGGAAATTACCATGTTCAGTTGGGGGAGCTAAAAAAGAGTCAGTATGAGGGATGTCTCTCTCGAGCGGTGCATCAGAACTGTTAGGTTTAGGATGTGGATAACAGTTTCTAGGGTCCTCAGATATGGGATGGTTAGCCTTGTGGAACCAGCCTTTGTTGTTCCAAATGAAACCATTTGCCTTCGACTTGTGCAGGTCAATAGGGCACATATTGCCACTTGAATAGGGATTTCCATGGTTTAACCGCAGACTAGAATATTTGGAGCCCTGAAACCTATCTCTTACCCCAACTTTATTTGATTCCTGGACCGTTTGCATTCTACTAGTCTTAATGGGAAAAGAAATGTCTGCTTCATTGCTCCAAGAACCAACCTTCGTGGACTAGGAGCCAGAATACCTCAGATCGGTAACGTTGTTCTATTCGCCAGTGCCGTTCCTGCTGCCATCCAGTGCTGCCATTTCACTCCTCCCCACTCATCCCGAATCATATCCCTTATTATAATCCTACTTAAAATATAATAGTAGCCCAAACCCTAACCTTGATTAAATTATAATTGAATGATAAACCTAATTGAAATCTAACACTAACCATAACTACAAGTAAACCGTTATCATAATCAAATCCCAACCCGAATGATATATAGTTATAACTGCAATCTAAGCGCCAACCTAATAATGACCCTAAACCAAAGTCTCTCTCTAATCCAAAGCTAAGCCTAAGCATAACCCTAACCATGATTCTAACCCTTACCCTAACTAGAATCCTAAACCAACTAACCACAATCCTAACCCTACCCCTAACCCTACATCAAAACCTAACCTTAATCCTATAGTTATTCATAAATTTGACATAAACCCTAACCCTGACTCTAATCTCGACCTTTTCACTAAAGTAGCAACCCTAAACCCTAACCCTAACCATAGTTCTAACCCTTACCCTATCCCTAATCCTAATTATGATGTTAATCCTAACCCTTACCCTAAATATATTATCTTTAACCTAACCCTAGGCCCTAACCCTAAGCTTGACAATAATCCAAACACTAAACCTAACCCTAACCATAATTGTTAACATAAACCTAACCATGATGTTGACCCTAACACTAACCATAACCATAACCCTAAATACAAATTAAACATTATATAGTATAAATCAAAATTTATTACATAAAAATTTATTAAATTAATATTATGATAATTTTTGCTTTGAGAAAGGTCCTAAAATTTGCTTAATTTTAAAAAACCCAACTTAATAGGGCCTAAAAATTTTGAATTCTTCCATACCTCGTCTCATGTTTCTATGTGGCTTTTTAAGTGCATTATAAGGAGATAGTGTGTCCCATGCAAGGTTTTATTTGGTAATTAAATATTTTATAAATAATTATTTAGTTGTATTAGAATTAAGTAATGCCATAAGAATGACATTTCTTGTACTTAAAATTCCATGTCATTTATAAATTATAAAAAATAAAAAAAGTGTTTTATGCGAAATGGCTCTGCAACATATCCACGAAATGGCTCTACAACCTAACAGATATGCGGACATCAAAGTAGTCAAAGAGAGGAGAGAAGCTAACAAAATTGCCACAACATCTAACAAAGCTCCCTTATGGCAAGAACGCAACTAGGAACTGGTGAAAATTAAGAAAACCATCAGGGCAGAAAGGAGATGGGCTGTGAAGGCAAATGGAATCTATTTAGTTCAATATCATGGCAAAAAACATCTAAACCAAGGAAGGATTCGGGAGATGGCAAGGAAGCAACCATATGCAAGGTATGCTTCCACACATACCCTTTCAAACATTGTGGATATGAGAAGGAAAGCAGCTAGGATAGAGATGAAGAAAGGAAGGGCATTGGATCAATCACAAATGTGGGTGATTCCAATCAGATCACAAATCCCTAGCTATGCAACCAATGCAAACATGATTCCTTTGGTGCTCAAACAAACTCTGACTTCGGAGATTCCAACCATAGACCACAGAAGACAATGTTCCCATGGACTAGCAGAGGGAAGGGTTTTGGTAGACCCATGGAAAATGGAGGAAGGGCAAAAAATGTCCCTAAATTGGTCAATACAGCCCTAGACACCAAGTAGGACAAAATGCCCCACAAAGACCCAAGAAAAGTAGATACTCTAGAGACATTAAATCTTGCTTCCGAGCCCATCAAAATCAAATATCCCATAGAAGAAGAGGCCCTAGCAGATTATTGCAGAGGGCATGACCTCTTCGCAAAATGGGGAGGGAACAACCTACCAATAGAAGAAATTATGGAATGATGGAAATCAAAATTCCATAGCGAGGTAAGTATAACAACCCTAGCCAACAATTTCATATATTTAGAATGCAATGATAAAAATATGAAGGCCAAACTATTGCATGAAGATTATTTTTTTTATAAAGGCATAAACTTTAAATTTATAAATTGGCAACCAAATTTTGATGCCAAAAGCTTTGAATTCGATACAGAAATAAAATGGATAGAAATCCACAATGTTCTTGTAGAAAAAATGCATGCCAAAATCCTTATAGAGATAGGGGAAAACCTGGGCAAATTCATAGCAGTTGAGAAAAATTGGGCAGAGAACTCAGACATAAAAATCGTCATAGAATTTGATGCTCTGTAAAAAGGAGATTGTTAGGATGACAAAATACAAACAACTAGCATTAGTGTTAGCAAACCAGAATTTAAACAATAGCCTAATCAATCATATCAAGAGAGATACTAAATAAGAAATGGAAAGCATTCAAAGATACAAGAAATAAAAACAAATTCCTCCAAATGCTGACCAAAACATCACAGTGGCTCCTCCCTTGTTCCTCTCCTCTCCAAGTTCCCAAATGAGTGTAGCTCTCAGTAGCATTTTGCACTATTTTTGGATGTCTTATGGAGATTCGAGATTATGAAATAAAAAGCTCATGAAATGCAAACATGAACAAACTTAGAAATGACATTATTATCTAATCTAGTGTTGATTTTAGTCCAAAAGAGTAAATGTAAATACTTATGCTAAATGCTCTCTAAAATTCACTATAGGTTAAATGCATACAAGTTTTTAGGATCTGGATTATGAAGAAATAGGCTCTATTTATAGGAAAAATGGAGCAATGGATGGTTGAGATTGAACAGTCTCTACAAGGGTCAGGATTGAATGATATTCAATCCATCTGAGGGCTTTCAACCCAATTCCAGGATAACAAGTGTCAACATGAGATGATTTGAGAGGAGAGGGAATTAGTATTAAATTCTTGACATGACCTAAGAGTTAACTTGTGAGTTAAGGTCAAGGTTGGGTTGAGTGAATAAATTCATTATTCAAAGAATAATGCTTTTATCCAATGGATAAACTCTTGTGCAAAGGTTAAAGGGATAACCATGGTCAAAGCAATAAACGCTTGAGGAGACACATGGGTCACATGAGGGTTGAGTTAGGGGTCAAAGTCTCTAACCATGGGTGCAAGTGGAATTAACCATAAATGGTTATGTAAGAGCCATTAATGGTCATGTAAGAGCCATTAATGGTTTGGAAGACTTTGGAGGTTAAATTGTTGAACACACAAAGCATTTAATGCTTTTCAAAGACTTTGGAGTCTTTGAGAAGTGACTTCAAGCTGCTTAGGAATGTGACAATAATTAGGGGATGGATTAGGCTAATTAGGAAAGGGTTAGAAGAATCTAGAAGGGGGTTAGGATTGCAAGTGGGTTTGGTGGGTGAAAGAAATTAGGATTTAAATTTAAAATAAATAAATTTATTTCAACTTGTGGTTGCAACTTGCATTTGTAGGAAAATGCAAGTTGGGGGGTGAATGATTTAAATAAATGTTTTTAATTATTTATTTAAAAGACGAAAAGGGGATTTAAATTGAGAATATAGGATTTATTCATTTAATTGATTATGAATTTGGTTTAATGAATTAATTAAACTAAATTGAATAATTGATTTAATTAATAGGAGAATGTCTGAAGATGAATTAATTAAATACTAATTTAATTAACTAATGGCTAGTGGATTTTTAATCAAATAAATAGCAAATATTCATTTAATTAAAATAAACAGATTTATGTGATTGCATATGCCCCTCTTTGAGACGGTGCAGTTTTTCGTGTTGTTCAAAAGAAAGAAAAATAGGTGTGAAGAAATATGCCCC
The DNA here is from genome assembly GCF_030272615.1 of Cryptomeria japonica. Taxonomy (NCBI): domain Eukaryota; kingdom Viridiplantae; phylum Streptophyta; class Pinopsida; order Cupressales; family Cupressaceae; genus Cryptomeria; species Cryptomeria japonica. The sequence goes on from NC_081414.1 coordinate 691,294,327, forward strand.
ATAAATATAAATTTAGTGGGTGGTATGCCCCCTCGAGAGATGGGCCGAATTTTTTTGAAAAATCAGGTGATCTCTTGAAAAAAGAATGAAAATTGGCGGGGTGATAGAAGATAAGATTTTAGTAAGACTGGTGAAAAAATAGAAGAAATCAGAGATAAAATGAAGAAATAGGAGGCGCAGGAAGTTCACGGGGACCACGGTGGTGAGATGGGGAAAATTAGGGTTATGACGAAGGGTATAAATGGGGGGAAAGGAATGAAAATAGGCTCATTTTCATTCATGGCCATAGTGAATTTTGAGCTCTGGGAGTGAGCTTTTAGAAGAGAAAGGAGCAGTCAGGATGCCGGTTCCAATAGCAGAGCACTGATTAGAGCGAGTCTGACGATTCCAGCGACCAGACGACTACGGACTAGCAGTATGTAAATTTGAATTTTGAATTTCATGCATTTTTGATAAGTTTTTTTGCTTAGTCCAAGTTGAGTCAATACAATAGTGCTAAAATGATGTTTTGGCGCTATTGTCAACTAAATTAGCCCTATTGTGCCGCTATAGAACTATTGCATAGTGGTTTTAGCGCTTGTGTCAAGTCTAGGGCTATTGTATAGTTGCTTGAGCACTTTTTCTTATTTAGCGCTATTGAGTAGTTGATTGAGTGTTGTTGTTGTGAGGTGGTGCTATTTTATAGTCAATGTAGCATTATTGTTTATTTAGCACTATTGCATAGCTGATTTAGCACTGTTGTGTTCAAAATAGTGCTTTTGGTTGGGAAAATAAATGCCCTAGTGTGCTTTGAACAAGAATCTCTGGATGCCTATGATGGATGGATGGAGAGGTGAGGTGAGAGTTGTTTTGAAGCATAGCAGCCCTGATGAGACTTAGGTCATTAGGATAAATGCCTGTTATAGTCTAGGTGTGCCATGATTGCTTACATGTTGAGACCCGAAGATGCTTGATCAAAGTATCTGTTGATAGTCTAGGTTTAAACTTAAGAAAGTTTGAAACAAAACAACTGATGATGATGGTTGATGCACGTGTGTAGGAGGATCTTCGTGTCTTACAAATGCGCAAGAGGCATCCCGCCACATAGGTGTTGCGCGATCGATTGACAGAGGCCGACGTGGATTGCATTGCAGCGCCATGCATGTATGATGTTATGCATATGCCCGTGATTCAGGCGAATCATGGGTTGTTGACAACATTGGCGGAGTGATGGCATAGCGAGACATGCACGTTTCACTTGGCAAAGGGGGAGATGACAGTGACCCTAGAGGATGTATGGTGCATCCTGCACATTCCCATTTGAGGAGAGCTGGTGACATATGACCGAGCATGGGGGACATTAGCATTGCAGAGATTCTTTGAGGAGGATGTCTTTATTGATGATGGATTGATAGCCTGGGAGGATATAGCAGCCTTGTATGAGCCATTACCAACAATGCTATGAGGGATTTTTGGGGGACTGCTATGTCCAGATCGACGATCACATGGACTTGTCATTGGTTGGGGTTAGGTGATCGAGCAGATGATGATAGAGGGTACCCGGTTTGCATGGGGACCGTGTGTGCTATCGCACTTATATCGGGATCTACATGAGGTAGCATACAGAGGGGTGGGCTCATTAGGAGTGGGGATCACGCTGCTGCATATTTGGGCTTGGGAGCGCTTACCTATTACTCGACCAGTTATTCTTGAGATTCCAAGCAGTGGATTAGCCATATGTATACATGTATGGAGGTATGATGAGTCAGCCCCACCTGGGGAAGTTAGAGTGAAGGCGGCGGGCACTGGACGATTTGGATACAGTGATCTAGAGGCCGTACATTGAGTGTGATCCATGGGAGGATGATGCAGAGGCATTTCCATATGTGTTTATGAAATGATACCTCATTGGTAGGACAACCTACAATGGGGAGAGACATCTTCCTGGCAGAATATTGAGATAGGTTGGACAGCGACAGGGATTGCCTAGTGGATCGGGAGAGTATGCACGTGTGGTCCGAGAGAGGTACTTATGGGGACCAATGTTACCTTATGATCAGGAATTGGTAGAGTTTCGCACACCATAGGCGAGACCATGGCATATGAGGCCAAGGGCAGTAGATGCAAGGGTGTCAAAGGAGTACACTCAGTACATTGTGGCACATCCGATTTTGCGGATATCAGATCCGACAGAGTTGATTCCATATTTTGAGGAGGATAGGGGTCAGAGATGGAGGAGGAGAGGAGGTCGTGGAGTAGTAGGTGGATGAGGGAGAGGGGATGGTGGTGGTGGGGATGGAGTAGGTGGTGATGGAGGAGGAGGAGGGGGTGGGGGTTTTGGAGGAGATGGTGGATTCGGAGGTGGAGGTGGGGGTGATGCACGGTTACAATGGAGAGGGAGAGGTGGGAAGCCATTGTGGCTATCTCAAGGACCTTTGATGGAGGGAGGCATGAGACTAGGTGGTAGGGATGTAGATGAGGGACAGGAACCTATGGATATAGGGGAGGGAGCCACTGGAGAGGCACCTATGGATATGGGGAAGGGAGCTATAGGTGGAGATCTGTGAGACCATATGATATTATATTTGCAGACATGACTAGAGGATATGGAGGCAGAGGTGGCTGCTAGAGATGTGCAGCTGCTTGCACAAGAGTCAGAGCTGATGGTAGTGCTATGGGAGAGAGATCAGGCCATGGAGATATTTGTGGTATTGCAGGAGAGAGTATGGGTGGGAGCAGGAGTAGGAGCATAGGGTCCTACTAGGGATGTGATGAGGGAGATGTGATGAGCATAGGAGGAGATATATTATTGGTGGGGGTTATATGAGCAGGTGGTGCCAGTTAGTCAGTGAGCACTTAGTTATTCCCAGATGTCGCGAGCGAGATCAGAGCGGTCTCAGAGGATGCAGAGTAGTGGTGGTGTGATGGGTCCTCCACAGAGAGATAGATCAGGTGGTGTGGAGGCTAGTGGGGGAGCAGGTGGTGATGGTGGTGCGGTATCTGGTCAGAGTGGTATCTGAGAGGGCATTTATGTATGCTTTTACATTATCATTTTGCAATATGTCTTGGATGGCTCTTGGTAGCCGATATTTTGGACTTCATTGTACTCTGATACATGTATGTTTTTGGCGATATGATATTATATATGAGGAGATCCCATATTTTTGTGTTGATATGCATTTTGATGATATGGATGGATGTATGCAGGATGATGATCTTATGATTTATGATTAGATGGATACTTGTACTTGCTATATGTATGCATTGATGAGATGATTCCTATTTGCATGTTGTATGATGATTTATTCCTACATGATGTTTATATGCATGTTTTATGAATGTGATGCTAATATGTAGATGCAGGTTTATATATGTGTGCATGATGTGTTGGTGAAATTCTTTATGTATGTAATGCCATGATGATGATGTATGCATATTGAAATGATGCTTATGATTATATAGACAGTATCATGTACTTTATGTTGATACAATGATGAGATAATGATATGCAATGATGTTCGATTATATTGAAACTATAATGCTTGATTTATGTAAATGCATTTAGATGGTTAAAAATGAATGCAATATGGATAAACAAATGTAAGGTAGACATGTTTATATGATGATATCTAAATGAATGTAGATGTGTAATGTATAAACTCATGTTGAGACAAATGGTTTTGTTTATGATTTGATAAAATATGACTAAGTGAAATGATAATGTTATGATAATGCAACTTTATGAGAAATGAATAACTGCACCGAAATGCAATTAAAAGGATAATGAATGCATTGTAATGAATCCTAAATGAAATGAAATGAATGAGTATAAGGATGTACTAGATGTATAGATGAATGCACTTAACTAATGGATAGACATATATAAATGCATGCAACTATGGGAATCTAAAAAAATGCAGGGTAAACAAGTTTTTAAATGATGTTAAATGATGATCGGTAACTGACACTAAATGACTGCATAGTAATGGCTAATAATGATAGTAAATGCAATGATGAGGAATTTATAAATAAATCTAAATGTCATGATTTGTGAAATGATGAAATGATATAATGATGAATGATAATGAGCTATATGTATATAAATGCAACTAAATGATTTGAAATGCATACTAATTAAGATTTTAAGATTTTTAATAAACCTATATGCAAGTAAATGAGTTGGGTTTATGCAAATGCAACTAAATGTAATGATGATGTGATTTATGATAATGAATGCAAGGTTGTTGAAACTTTTGCATGATGCACTGATGATGTATCAGAGAACTCCGTCGTGATTATATTTAATACCAACTCAATTTCACATAACTACTCATATTCACTTGTTCACACTTGCATACAAAACCGTGCATATGAATAATGAATGATTAAATGGATGGGTAACATGCAACAGAATGCAATATAAATAGATGTGATGGAATGATGATCCATAGTGCTTTATTTTCATCATTGAGCATGATAATATCAAACTTGGATGAGGCAGTAGGAACCAAGGATGGTGTATTGTACCTGGAAGCAAACATCATAAATAAAGCATACAGAATATGGATCCTCGATAATGGTTCATTCTCATATGGTTGAGGTATACTCTGTAATCAGCAAGCCATAGTGATCCATGACTATATTTTGCATATGATCACGTAGCTTAGTGAACTTCCCACGTAGACACCTTTAGTACATGCTCCAAAATTCTATGAGAATAATTCACAGAAGACATACAAACAATGTTTAGGAACCATCCCAACCACTATAATCACTTGTGGATATACCAGAGTAGTGTAGGAACCTGATATAGATGAATAAATAACCTACAACCAACCAAGTACTTGATATCTTTAAAAAAAATTTTCTTGCCAAAGAATATGTCATCTTGTCTTTGTTTTGGTAAGGAAGAATGCATCTTTGTTAAGACAGTTGGTGTGTCGATTGTTGATTGTTTGGTTGATGTGATAAGTGGTCATCTTTTGAGCATTTCCACAGTGTTTTTTTGGTAACCACTTGGATTCGTATGTACAAAAGTGTTTGTCATGTTTTTGAGTGATTTTTGATGTTTTTCAAATGTTTTTTGATTTTGTGAAACAATTTTACAATGTTTTTGGGTTTTTGATGATTGTTTTGAATGTTTTTGGATTTTGTGAGACAGTTTTGAATGAAGAACTCACTGAATCACAAGTAATGCAGAATCCATTTCCATCAATAGGATCAAGGGTATTGCCCCTAGTTTTTAGACATGACTATGAAAAAGGGGGATGCAAGACGCATGGAATACTATCCTTGATTGCAGATCAATAACAAGCCATGGTTTTTGACTAATGGATGTGTGGATGCAATGAATGTGATCGCAACAAGTTTGAAAGACAATGGAACCATAGTCTTTACTAGTGGCGACTGTTTGCTAGGTTTTCACCATCGCACTTACCCAAGGTGCCACCGGAGTGGTTGTTCATCGTTTGGATGCATGATTTTTCTTTACTATTTTAATGTTTTTGTATTTTCTTCAGGACATTTTTTGAATGTTTTTGGTGTTTTTCCTGATATGTATGGGAGCTTGATGCTTTGTGCACCTTAGGTATAAAACCTTTGTAGGTGCATGTTGTTGATTGGATCTGCTAGCAGCTCTCCTTTTGAAGTAGCCAACTAATATGCCCTGAACCCAAATATGGCAGTGATAACATATGGACCCAGCCAGTTTGATTCAAATTTTCCCTAATGTTCTCTATTTGGTTGGTTACAAGGATTCTCTCAAAGAACATGATCACCTACCTCAAATGTGCTAGGTCTAACTCGATGATTATAGCTTTTGCTCATGCATTGCTGATAGGCTTTGAGGTGATTGTATGCATCTTGTCATTTCTCATCAAGTAGATCTAAATCTTGGAGACATGAGACTCTGTATGCTTCATCATCGATGAGATTATGCAAGGAAACCCATAGTGATGGTATCTCTACCTCAATAGGTAAGATAGCTTCTGCACCGTAGACTAGTGAGTAGGAAGTTGCACCTGTAGGGGTTCAAATGCTAGTTCGATATGCCCATAGTGTTGGATTCAATTGAACATGCCAATCACGACCAGCATCATTGATGGTTTTCTTGAGGATTCTCAGTATGTTCTTGTTTGATGCTTCAGCTTGACCATTTCCTTGTGGGTAATAGGGAGTGGAAAAGTAGTGTTGGATATGAAACTTCTCACAGAGCTCACGGACATCTTGATTTTTGAAAGGAAGACCGTTATCTATGATGATGGACATGGGTACACCATATTGGTAGATGATGTAATTTAGGATGAATGAGGCGATCTGCTTGCTGGTGAATTGGGTAAGTGGAACAACTTCGATCCACTTTTTGAAGTATTCGGTGGCGGTAATGATGAACTTGTGACCATTGGATGAAGATGGATGGATTTTACCCACAAGGTCAAGTCCCAATTGCCAAAAGGGCCATGGTGTTGTGATTGGTTGCAATTCTTGTGCGGGTGCATGTATTAGGTCTCCATGAACTTGGCATGTCTTGCACTTTCTGACAAAGTAGTAGGAGTATTTTTCCATGGATGGCCAATAGTATCCACTGCGCATGAGTTTCTTGGATAGTGATGGACCGCTTGCATGAGTTCCACAAATTCCTTCATGGACCTCTTCCAAGGCCTTTGTTATCTCATCCTGTTCTAGACATTGAAGGAGAGTACCATCAAGACTGCATCGGTATAGGGTTTCGGCAATAATGCTATTTCGAGCGGTTTGGTGAATGAAGGTTTTACATTGGTTATTTGATTGGTTAGGTGGAAGCGTGTGATCACGGAGGTAAGTGTAGAACTCACCATACCATGTGGATTCAAAACTAACAAGGAGACATATCATCTCAGATTTGGGGATATCATAAGTGGGAATCCAAAGTTGTTCGACCGAGAACTCGTAGTGTGTTGAATTCTATGGAAGATATAGGAGAGATGAAATGGTAGCCATAGCGTCAACAACTCAATTCTGATCTCTGGGTATCTGCTCAAAGGTGATAGTAGTAAATGATGCCTTTAGATTGTTCACCATTTTCTTGTTATGCATGAGTTTGTCATCCTTGGTTTGATATTCATTTGTTACTTGTTGGATGACCAGTTGGGAGTCGCCATATATCTGTAACTCTTTCAATTTCCATTGTATGGCTAGTCTGAGTCCTATGATCAAGGCCTCATATTCTGCTATGTTTTTTGTGCATGGAAATGTGAGCCTGTTAGACTTCGGGATGCTGTCACCTTGAGGTGTGATAAACAGAATGTCGGTCCCTGAGCCATGCCTGGTGTATGAACCATCAAATTATAGTTTCCATGGTTGTACTATTGTGATCATGAATATCTCTTCATCTAGAAAATTGGAAATAAGAGGATGATCACCTATGAGGGGTGCATCAGCCAACTCATCTGGAATAACTTGTCCTTTGATAGCCTTACGGTCCACATATTTGATGTCAAATTCACTTAGAATCATCACCCATTTCGCCAAATGGCCTGTCAATGCTGCTTTGCTGAGTAAGTACTTTAGTGGATCAATTTTAGGAATGAGTTGTACTTTATGTGTTAACATATAGTGCCTTAGTTTAGTAGCTGCTAAGATTACTGCTAGGCAAGCTCACTCAATAGGTGTGTAATTGAGTTCATAGCTGACCAATGTGTGAGAGATGTAGTAAAATACACACTCTTTCCCTTTTGTATTGTGTTGAGCTAGTAGTGCATGCAATGATGTACTTATTGCTGAAATATAGAGCAATAGAGGTCTACTCAGATCTTGTGGGATCAGCAATGGTGTATTCATGAGATAGTCTTTAAGCATCTGGAATGCTTGTTGGCATCTGGTATCCCATTGAAAGTAGATCTTTTTGTGTAACAGGAGTGTAAAAGGATGGCATTTATCTGCCAGTTGTGCAATGAATCTTTAGATGGACTGTAGTCGCCCTTGTAATGTCCTTAGCTGATTGATGTTCTTTGGAGGTGGCATGTCCATGATTGCTTTGACCTTTGCAGGATCGACCTCAATACATTTGCTTGAGACAATGTATCCTAGAATCTTCCCTGAAGTTACTCCAAAGACACATTTCTTTGGGTTAAGTCGAACATGATATTGTTCCAGTCTATCAAAGATTTTCTGTATATTTCTAGATGACCTTCTCTTGTCAGTGATTTTTCTAGTAAGTCATCGACATAATCTTCCATTATGGTATGCATCATGTCATGAAAGATGGTGGTCATTTCTCTTTGATAGGTCACTCTTACATTCTTTAGACCAAAACATATTACATTCCATAGGTCATAGACATAATCTTTCATTATGGTATGCATCATGTCATGAAAGATGGTGGTCATTGCTCTTTGATAGGTCGCTCCTGCATTCTTTAGACCAAAAGGCATTACATTCCAGTAGTATGTGCCCCATGGACATGTGAAGGTTGTCTTATGTTGAACCTTTGGTGCGATCTTTATCTGATTGTACCCAGAAAATCCATCCATGAGTGAAAGCATGACATGTCTTGCTATTAGGTCCACTATTATGTCGATGTTGGGTAGGGGGAAGTCATCCTTAGGACATGCTTTATTTAGATCTCTAAAGTCAATACAAATATGGAGGCCCCCATTTGGTTTTCCGATAGGCACAATGTTGGATATCCAATCTGCATAATCAATTGGTCTAATGAAACCAACATCTAGGAGTTTCTTCAGTTCTACTTTGACGACTACTACAATCTGAGGGTGCATCTTGTGAAGCTTCTGTTTGATAGGTTTGGCTCCTTCTGCTATAGCAAGGTGATGCATGACTAAATCCGGATCAAGACCAATCATGTCTACATATTACCATGCAAAGTTAATTTGATGTTTCTGGAAGAATTTTACAAACTTAGGTTGTTCCTCTGGAGTTAAAAGAGATGCCAGATGTATGTGGTGAGGAGTTTCAAGAGTCCCCACATTTTATTCTTTTGTCTCTTCAATGAGAATTGTTGATCATTCTTGTTGTGTACTAGAGGGGAGAATGTCAAACCTTTCATCCTCAGGCACCTTAGAGAGGTTTTCACCATTGGATACGCTCTTTCTTTTTACTTTTGCGGGATCAAACAGTGCCACAGTATGGTCTTCACTGGAAGATCCATGTTTTATTGCTATATTTTTTGCAGCTGAAAAGTTTGGCATCCGCCCTAAAGTATGCTACGCTATTAAGTTCTATAGCGAATCCAACTTTGTGATGCCAACTGGGTATGTTATCCCATAGTTCCAAAAATTCAATGATTGCCTCATCATTTTGGAAATGGTCAAGACATGGGGTATTAGGTTGGTTCCATTCAATGAGTTCAAGATGGAAAATGGGCATTACCTCATCGAGTAGGTTAAGTTCGTTAGATGTGTTAGTGAGGGTTAAGACATTGTGGTGAAGGTCATTGATGGTACTCTCCCTGTCAGAATTAGGCGTAGGATGTGACGTAGGGTCTGTGGAAGGTGTTTTCAGCTCAAGAACCCAAGAGGTCTTTATATGTGTTTCTTCATAAACAAGGATGTCTTTGTGAGGTGGAGGGGGTGATGCATCTTCCTCATATGAAGTATTAAGCTATATTGAATCAAATTCCCACTCATGCGAGTTGGTCTCTAAGTCGCTTTCCAGTAGCTGATTACTATACCATACTAGGGTGTCCTTTGAGTTAAGCACTGCAGGTGTGATCGACTGATGTACCTTTGTAGATAAAATGATCGGTGATGTAGGATGGATTATGGGGATCAATGAATCTGATATGGGAAGTGTTGGTAGTGTTGAAGTTGCTTCTGCTGAAATTGTCGGTGTTGTCAATACTGCTATGGGTTCTCATACAGTTGCTGCTACTCAGGGTGATATTGAGGTTATTGTTGTTGCTGATGGGGTTGCTGGGATGACTGGTGTTGTGGATGGTTTTGCTAGGATTTTAGCCTCAATGGGGTAGTTTCTATGATGTGCAGTGCCACTAATATAATCAAAAGTGACTTCTTTATATCTGGTTGATATAGAGGTTTGTTGGGTTTTCCTTTGAATCTTAGCTTAGGAAGGATCTCCTTTTGAAAGCCTAATCTTGTGTTATCTTTGGGCTTTAATTCTGGCTGTAGTGGTTCATGTCTTCCTTTCTTGCAAGGTCCCAAAGCACTCTGACCATCATAGCCCATTCTTTGCATAATGAGAAGGCCATTTCCATACTAATCTGTCAGAAGCTTAGCTTGTGGAATGTCCGTGGGGATTGGGTCTTTATAGATCCATTATGCTAAGTCCTCATCTCTGGTCTCTTCTTCTTGACTCTTTTCGAGTATGAACGATGTCAAAGTACATGATGGCTTGATCAGTGGTGTTATAAGTAACCATTGAGGTTTACCATGAGTTCTAGGAGAACTAGGCAATTGTCCAACACAAAAGAGTTGGCTCAAATTGTATTCCCCAGAACCTTCCTCTGCTACTTTCATCTTGAGCTTCTCTTGCTTGGGTATAGTGGTGTTTGAACTCAAAAGAGAGGTTGGACTTACGTATTATGTGGATGAGATGGCTTCTCTATTGTTGGGAATGGTAATCTCTGGTTGATGACTGATATTATGACAATATGCAAAGGGGTTTGCATCGCCTAGGATTGTGATTTCTACACCATTATGCGGAAACTTGATACACTGATGGTAAGTGGATGGAACGGATTGCATGGTCTATATCCAAGGTCTTCCTAACAATAAATTGTATGGTAGGGGAAGGTTCATAACTTGATAGATGATGTGTTTCACCACTGGACCTACTCGGATTGGTGGCACCACAGCTCCTTTGGGTGAACACTCTGCATCATCATAGGCTTTGATTGTTATCTTCTTGCAACAATCCACTGATTCAATTGCATATCCCAATGTTGTGACCAATTGTAGTGTACAGATATTCAGGCCTGCTCCATTGTCGATCAAGCCTCGCTTGATCCTATGTTGGTTGATAAACCCTTCAATATGGAGTGAGGCATTACGAGGTTGCTAGAAGGATGTGTTGTCACTTTCAGAGAAAGTGAGACATGGTGACGACCTTAGATTTCCAACCATGGCTTCGAATTGATCTGTATTTAGGTTTGCAGGGACTGACACTACTTGGAGAGCTTGATCCAAGATGGTTTTATGAGATGGAGATAGGCGCAATAGCTCTAAGATAGATATTAGTGCGGCGGTTTTATCTAATTGGTCCATAAGGTTATACTACTTTGGGATAGATGTGGTTCCTTGTGAATCTGCTTTTATGGTAATCTTGTCACGACGTGTAACAACATTGCAATTGGAACTGGGATTTTTTATGGTAATAGTTGCAATTTGTTCACTAGCATCATATCAGTGATTCACAATGTAATTATACGAGGCTTGCATATAATCAGTGGTGTCTGTGTTTCTCCCTGAAGTGGAAGGACCCCTTTGATCTTGTGATGGAAGTGGATTTTTAAACATGAGATGATCATTGTTTGTTGTCTTTGGGTCATGTCCTTCAATTTTGATCTCACCTTGGTCAATAAAATCTTGGATGAGATCTTTCAATCTGTGACAATTGCTTGTCGTATGCCCTTTCCCTTGATGGAAATTGCAATGTTCAGTATCCCTCCACCACACCCGATTTTGAGAAACCAACTGACGTAACACTATTTCAATCGGTTCCCCTGAGGGAGTATATGTTCATTTTGGTTTAAAATTTTGTTGATGTTGTCTGGGTTCCTCTTGAGGGACATTGTGTCATTGATTTGGAGGAGCAACTGTGTTATTCTTGGGTGGGGGGTTTTGTCCTGTAAATCAAACCACAGGTTGTGCACTTTTGATAGTTCTTGCATCCACAACCTCATCGTTGATGATGTTTTTGTTTTTGTTCCAAAAGTTAGGTTTGTCACTACTAAAGCGTGGGCGAGGACCATCCTTTGGCTCATTATATATCTTGATAAGCCCTTTTTTTATGAGAACCCGCTCACATTTTAAACCTTTGGTGATCATGTCATTGAAAGAATCTGTGTCTTTTATGTCTAGGTGAAATTCCATTTCTTTGTTTAAGTTTAAAATAAATATTTCCACTAGTTCTTGTTCAAGTAACTAAAGAGAACGTCTGGTAGACATTTGACGCCATCATTGTAGAAGACTGAAAAATAGCTCACCTAGTTTTTGTTTAGTGTTACATAGATCAGCCATTGTGATATCGCGTTCAATTTTGTGTGAGCAATGTGCTAGGAACTTCTAGATGAGTTCTTCAAATGTCCTAATGCCATCGGGTAATTAGGAAAGCCATGATGTGGTTGTTTCTCCCAGGCTTTGGGGAAAAAGTTGCATTAGGTATGTGTCCTCGTATGCCACTTCGAGGCAAGATGAATGGAATTCTCTAACATGATCATGAGGGTCTCCTTTTCGTTGGTACTTTTCAAACTTGGGTGTTTCAAACCCTTGTGGAATAGGTGGCATATGAAGATTCCTATCAAAGGGATAGGGACAAATGTCATTAAGTGAAAACTAGTTAGTTTTCACACCACTATGAAGTTGTTGGGAAAGATTTTCAACTTGTTGCCGCAACATGTCTATTTCATTTGGAGGAGGAGGAGGTTGGGGATTACCTTGATGAAGGTTGTATTTGATTTGATCTTGACCTCTTTCATCCTCATTGCAACTTTGGCATTCTGATGCTTGCCTTAGTTGTGCAACATCAAAGTCAGAGGGTAGTTTGGCTCCTTCTTGAGCAAGTCTTAAATAGTGAGCATTGGCATTGCTCCTGAGTATTTCATCAAACAGTCTATTAAAGAGAGGGTTGTGTTGTGCCCTTTCTATTGCTTCTGGAGTGGGAGTACTTGGATTTTCGTCATTGGCATTTCCTCCGAGGGCTTCTTGGAATTCATTGATATTTTCCTCCTCTTCCTCTTCAATTTCTTGTTGTCTAGACCATGATCTGGTATGAGCGATTTTGTTTATAAGTTTTTGTTGAAGTTGGGTGAAAATGATGATGAGTTGTTGATGAAATGAGAGATTTATGTTTGGTGAGGTGCTTTGCATATGGATCCCTAGCACTAAAGGTAGATGTTACCAAAGTTCTTTCTTGAATTGCTTGTTGTGTTGGATTGACAAAGTTTGATGTGATAAGGTGTAGAGAAATCTGAGATGTATTACATACTCAACTACCTAGCAATGAGAGGATACACTCAGAAAGTAGTTTTAACTATGTAGAAATGCCTCTTAGGATGAGTTTATCCTAGATGTAGAGACACTCTAAAAGTGATGTGTTTTGTGTTTGATTCAAGCAATATCCAAAATAGAACTTAGGACAAAAACCTCCTAATATTTTGAGAGTTGGAATGGATTGATGATATGTGAATGAAGGAAAGGATGAGATGATAACTTTAATAAAAACTCCATGTTACATAGGGGACAAATTCTTCCTCTTCTCTTTCGGGAGTTGGTGGTTCTTCCTTAGCTACATTATATGTGATGCAAATGTCTCAAAAGAAGTCAGGATTGATTTTTCCTTCTTTGTTTTTGTGATAACTCAAAGCTCTATATTGAGTAAAAGCTCTGCGGTTTAGAGACTTGATCAAATTCGTTCGATTTTCCTTGAAGATATAGACACATGTGACATAAGAAAGCTCTATGAGAGACAAAGATTTGTCTATTAAGATAGAAGAATTTCCTCCTTTTGATAAAAGCCTTTGAGCTCAATGGTCTTCTCTTCAAGTTGACATGTTGATGAAGATTCTTCTTTCTTAAGATGTGAAGAATGGTCATATAGTTTGACACTTTTGTTATTTGCACTTTGTTTTTGATCTCTTGTTTTTGAAAATGTTTGTGTTGGATGAATACTTGTTTTGGACTTGGATTTTATGATGTTTCTTTGACAAGAAAACAAAACAAGCACACAAACACAAGAATGTTGCCTCAAAAGGCACAAGTAAGTATGGGTCTAGATCGACCCAATCTTTTGAACTTTTATGACCCTTTCCTTCAAATGTATTTTAGGTGTTTTCCAAAGCCTGAAGTTGGCTCAATTTGCACTGGTCTTGACTCAAAAAATGAAAACACTTCAAACACTCTTTATCCCTAAGGTAAAATGGCCAATTGTGATAATTTCAGCCCACATCTTGATATTTCTTCAACTTTGGTACTACATACCTTATGAATCCCATCGTGGCAAGTAAGGATGTGATATACTAAGTCTTGCACAAGCATAACAGATAGATGATCCCTATGATGGGGGAGTCACAACTTTTATCAGGCTACAAGTAACCTTTCAAAAAGCTATGTTTCTACTCAAGGAAATATGTATGGTGAGTACCTTGGGAGCAAAACCTTCTATGCTCTTATACTGAATTTATCATAAATATCCTCAATCAATAGAATGGGTTGGCTACTACTTAGAGGTGTTTAGTAATTTTTGATGTTTTTGGACATAAGTTCATTCTGCAGTGACTCACTTAAGAGCCTTGTAACTTGTGGTGGGGCCCATTTGTCCTTTCGGCAAGTTACACTGTAGGAATAGCTATACCCAAGGCTACAACTTTCGCTCACACCTGATTTCTATAATAGCTCGAAGGATTTACTGTGCGAGGTCATTCCCAAGAGTGATGTGTCTCTTGGCAAGCCTCTCTTAAAAAGATAAAATTTGAGTGTTACTAACACTTTTCTCTTGCACCTAGGACCACGAAAGCCAAGGGAGAGGATAGTGTGTGTTAGAAGTAGGACCACTCGACAAACTCTTTTTGCAAAAGTGTGCCAAGCACAAAATACACTTGTTCTTTTAAACTTTTCATTGCAATGATGTTCTATCTATTTGGAGATGTTGCTCCAACAACCATGATGTTCTTTTTAACTTCAAAGGCATTATGTTTGAGTAAACTAGGAATTTGAAATCTTGGTCAATTGAAATTGAAACATGCATGCATGAAGTAAATCATTTTCGCAAAATGAAACAAGTTGATTGTTCTTTACTTGGACACAATTGAAGTGTTGATTGTGAATTTCCTTAAGTTTGATGCAAGAAATGAGATTTGTCTTGTTTTGTTTTAAGAACCAAAATAGAGTGTATCCTAACTTGCAATGAAAGCAAGTTTGTGGGGTTTTGAATTTGTTGTTCTTTTTAACTTGGACAAATGAAATTCATTTTTAAATACAAGTTGAAAAGTGTGATTTAATTTTTAGAACCCAAAATGAAGTGTGTAATTCAATTTTAAACAACAATAAAAAGTGAATTCATTTTAAGACCAACTTTGAAAGGAAAGTTAGTAAAACAAATAAATCTACTTTTTAGTCTAATTTAAACCTGCACAACAGAAAAAAATAGTTAGTAAAATCCGCCTATATGGTGGGCTTCAACAAGCCTAAAAAAAAAAAAAATTATCGGTTACAAGGCCTTTTTTACAACGTTCTGTTACAATAGCGCTACTCTGTGTGAAAACAGAAGCGCTACATACCACAAATGCGCTAAAGTAAAAACAAAAGCACTAAAACATAATATTTATGCAGCAATACAAAAGCGCTAATGATGAAACAAACACACTAACTAATGAACAAAAGCACTAAATTATTAACAAAAGTGCTAAGTTTTGTACAATAGCGATATTGTAAAAACAAAAATGCCAGAAGACCAAAAATGATAGCACTAAAGTGGGAACAAAAGCGCTGAAGCGCGACCTATGTGTCAAGCTAAATAGTCAAAAAGTTAGTTTGTCAAAAAAAAAAATTATTGTTTGATTCACATCAGGTTCACCAAATGATGCTTTGTAAAAAGGAGATTGTTAGGATGAAAAAACACAAACAACAAGCGTTAGTGTTAGCAAATCAGAATTTAAACCATAGCCTAATCGAACATATCAAGAGAGATACTAAATAAGAAATGGAAAGCATTCAAAGATACAAGAAATAAAACCAAATTCCTCCAAATGCTGACCAAAACATCATAGTGTCTCCTCCCTTGTTCCTCTCCTCTCCAAGTTCCCAAATGAGTTTAGCTCTTAGTAGCTTTTTGCACCATTTTTGGATGTCTTATGGAGATTCAAGATTATGAAATAAAAAGCTCATGAAATGCAAACATGAAAAAACTTAGAAATGAGATTATTATCTAATCTAGTGTTGATTTTAGTCCAAAAGAGTAAATGTAAATGTTTATGCTAACTGCTCCCTAAAATTCACTATAGGTTTAATGCATACAAGTTTTCAGGATCTGGATTATGAAGAAATGGGCTCTATTTATAGGAAAAATGGAGCAATGGATGGTTGAGATTGAGCAATGTCAACAAGGGTCAGGATTGAATGATATTCAATCCATGTGAGGGCTTTCAACCCAATCCCAGGATGACAAGTGTCAACATGAGATGAGTTGAGAGGAGAGGGAATAAGCATTAAATGCTTGATATGACTAGAGAGTTAACTTGGGAGTTAAGGTCAAGATTGGGTTGAGTGAATAAATTCATTATTCAAAGAATAATGCTTTTATCCAATGGATAAACTCTTGTGCAAAGGTTAAAGGGATAACCATAGTCAAAGCAATAAATGCTTGAGGAGACACATGGGTCACATGAGGGTTGAGTTAGGGGTCATAGTCTCTAACCATGGATGCAAGTGGAATTAACCATAAATGATTATGTAAGAGCCATTAATGGTCATGTAAGAGACATTAGTGGTTTGGAAGACTTTAGAGGTTAAATTGTTGAACACACAAAGCATTTAATGCTTTTCAAAGGCTTTGGAGTCTTTGAGAAGTGACTTCAAGTTGCTTAGGAATGTGACAATAATTAGGGGATGGATTAGGCAAATTAGGAAGGGGTTAGAAGTATCTAGAAGGGGGTTAGGATTGCAAGTGGGTTTGGTGGGTGAGAAAAAATAGGATTTAAATTTAGAACAAATTAATTTATTTCAACTTGTGGTTGTAACTTGCATTTGTAGGAAAATGCAAGTAGGGGGGTGAATGATTTAAATAAATGTTTTTAATTATTTATTCAAAAAAGGAAAGGGGGATTTAAATTGAATAAATAGGATTTATTCATTTAATTGATTGTGAATTTGGTTTAATGAATTAATTAAAATACATTGAATAATTTATTTAATTAATAGGAGAATGTTTGAAGATGAATTAATTAAATATTAATTTAATTAACTAATGGCTAGTGGATTTTTAATCAAATAAATATCAAATATTCATTTAATTAAAATGGACAGATTTATGTGATTATAGAATTCAATAAAGCTAAAGGTAATCTAAAAAATATAACTATAGAAACTACTGATGACACATATACTCTAAAGTAGGTCTGGTTCAATGGGTAGGTGATAGAAGATCTAGCCTTTTGCAAGAAGTTAAACCCTAATCATCAGAAGCCACAAGATTCAGATGTGGACAGAAATGCAACACCAAATGGGAAAATAGACACACAATTTAATATAAAACTTGATGGAAAATAGATGGAAAATAATGCCTTACTATTCTTATCTAACTATGCTTATGAACATGTTGGTTGTGCGGGAAAATAACAAGGACTATGGGAGAAACACAAAACAAATCAATTTCCTCTACAAGAAGTTATAAGTTTAACTAAATTGTTGATTTAGAAAAAAGTAAAGTTTTATTATTTGATATAAATGTGTATGTGAAGTTTATTATTATGGGGCTTTATTGGGAGTTTTTGAGTCAATTACCATGTTTAAATTAAAAAGCTAGACCCCTAGGGTCTATACCCTAGAGGTGAGAGCCTTTTGGGAATGAAATAAAGGCCCTAAGACTTTATTTCACTCTCCAAAAGTCCTCATTAAGATGAGTGATGAATTTGGAGGATAGATGAGTTGATGGTACTAACCCCACCCCCCGTACCTCATTTATGAGGGAAGACTTGGGGAATGGGTGTCCTAATTTTTGTACCCTCTAAAATGAGAAAAATACCTCATGGAAGAGAGGATGAGAAGGTGGTAGGTGTCATCTCCCCATCCAAGTATTGCAAGTTAATCTTCCTTATATTGAGTTTGCAAAGAGAGAATGAATTGTTACCCACTTCTCCATTTTGGAGAACTCTTGCATAATTTTGAGAAGGAAGGAGAGGTTTGAAGGAAACAAGGATCCCTTGCATGTAGAGATGGACAATAATGATGCATAGATTTGGAGAGATGAGTCTTCCCTACCTTATCTAGCCTTCTTGTTTATGGGTTGTAAAATTGAGATAGGTTTTCAAAGTTCATCTATAATTTGATAGGAGCTAAATCTAAAATAGGATGTTTAGTGAGTGGTATATTTATATTTATATGAGTTTTTTAATGGCCATGTGCAAATTCTAAAATTACATTACTTGTGGTTGTTTTGTGATCTGTGAATTTGACATGGGTCTATAATAGTTTTTTTTCTTGGGGGTATGGTTAGAACCCATGAGGCTCCATGATGCCATTATAATAAGGTACAGAGAAAGACTGGATTTTGTGGTTTTTTTCATTAGATTTCTTCATTCAATATCATATGATTAATTTGAATAAAGAAGTTTAAGGAGTATCATTGTTAATAAGAGAGAAAGACCTTTCACTAATCATTTCTATTGCATGCTTCTATGACGAGTGTATAGTTGTTCTTTCTTTGAGATAATAACTTATGAGTAATTTTATTATGCTTTGGTTGAAGACTTTATTATGTAATAGAGAAATATTTATCTAGTATGATTCTTTTGAGATGGTTGTTTAAGGAGAATTAACACATTGATTTGGTTGTCCTCTTATAGTGGGGAGAAGTATGCAAAAGTTATAATTTGTTCTAAAAGAAAATTGATTCCTTTCATTCTAAAAGTTATTGTTTTAGCTGCACAATAATAATTAAAGTATGTATTTATTGTTGCAAAGAAGTCGTGCTCTACTATTTCCCAAAGATTGTATATGCATTGTTTCATATCTGTGCATAGAAAAGGGAAGAAAGTAGCATATAAAAGATTAATTATGGATTAAAACTATGTTTAGGCTACATGAAGAATAGTATTCTACTTTAGAAATTAGGTAGAATTAAGGAATTTAAAAAGAAGTGTTGTAGACAAAACTATTGAGCACATCTTACTTAAATTTGATTATTGGTCATTATTATCAGGTGTTAAGCCATTTTAATATACCATAGTTGTGGGAGCATCTAGAACAAGTGCCACATAGTGGCGAGTACTTGTTGTTCTAATATTGTAATAGAAGTAATAAATATAATAAGTTAAGTATATATAAAATAGAAATAGAAATTGTCAATGTAATTGTAACTTTGAATTATATGCATTCTACGTTAAAATTATATTAATTGTAATTTGATTTGAATTTTGATTTTAATCGATGATGTGTATTAGAAAGGGAAAGATACCTTGTAATAATATTCAATTATATTTCATTTATAATTGTTAGAGTTAATAAAATAACACATATTTGACACAATATTTCATCATTTGCTAATATTTAAATGTAGTAATTTTTTGTTCAAAATGGACACAAAATTAAATGAAAATTTATATAATGTAAATTTTACTATGTACATTTGTGAGCCTCTTTTTCTATCATATATACATGTGACACTAATATAGATAACCAATTATAGAGGGAACCAGATCATATATATCAAGAGGCATTGAATATGGATACAAACAAAAAGAAAATATGACAAAGTAAACTGTCTAGAATAATTTAAGAAGAAAAAAAATGTTTACAAGAAACCTTGAACAACATTGTATTTGTGCATAAACCTAATTCAAGAATGTATTTATTAATTAATTAACATCAAAATATTTTAATGACCTAAAAATGAAAACATGCTAAATATTAATTTAATTTGAAAATCATGCATCTTAACTATTATGCAATAGATTACAATAGTACTAGATTGCCAAGTACTAATAATGCAAAATTCATGAGAAATTATAGATACAATAACTACTAATTAAATTTATTAGAAACTAACTTTTTAAGAAAATATTTCAAGATGTGTACTATCTCATTATTTTATAAACATTATTCTAGCTCTTATAAATGA
This sequence comes from Cryptomeria japonica, assembly GCF_030272615.1. NCBI lineage: Eukaryota > Viridiplantae > Streptophyta > Pinopsida > Cupressales > Cupressaceae > Cryptomeria > Cryptomeria japonica. Next base: position 691,314,313 of record NC_081414.1, read on the forward strand.
AATATTATAGGATTTATATAACCCACCAAAACAAAAGGCTTCCCACTTGAGCGATATGTTACAGTATTCATTCTCAAAAATAATTAAGAAAAAAACATAAGAAAATAAAATAATCAATAATCTATCTAAATGGTTGGGCAATGCGAGTTGCCTTTAGAGCTGGGAAATCCTTGCAGAAAGATTAAATAAATAGTTTTGAAGATTGCTATAAAGTTTGATGTGGGAGGTTAAGATTATAAGTTTAGGAGTTAGCTCTATCATTAAATCATGCATTAGAAATTAATTCCTACGCGTCCCTTACTCTCTTGATACGGGTGAGTTAAAAAGCAAGTAATTTTTAATATTAATGTGACCATTATTTTAAAGATAGAAAGTAAGATAGAATTATTTCATTTACTCTTTTGTTAGCTAAAGAAATACATACATCATGAAAACACTTCTCTAAAATCTTTATTTTGAGCATGAAAGATTACATCTTCAAATATGAATTCCTACAATTCTTGCTATCCCTTTTTATTTAAATTACCTCCTAAACAGAAAAGTTAACATCTATTAAGCTTGCTAGGCATCAATAGTTTTAAATAGAATAACCAACTCCAAAATGAGTTCCTACAAAGTTTGAATATTAACAAGAATCAAAACTAAAAAATCAACTCCTGCTTTTATGGAGTTAGTTGGCACTTAATCTCCTAATTCTTAGGAGTCCATTTGCATGGTGACCATTTGCAATTGAGGGAGAACAATTTAGGCAATCTTCAAAATTCATTTAGGCTCCTTATATTGGTGTGAAATTTTGGGAGTTGGAACCATCCATGTTTTTGGACACTTTAAGGGTTAACCTTCTTTCTGTAGTTTAGAGGAGGAGGTAATAGTTTTGTATTTAGCCACTAAGGCTGAAATCTATTGTAACTTTTTAAACAACTCTCTAATTCCATTTTAAGAAAAAAGCAAGAATCATGTCTTCCTTGTTTCCTATAATATTATTGTTATTTTTGTGAGTTGGTTTATGTTAGGTGAGCACAATTGCATCAAAAATATTGTAAGAAACATTAAGGAGGGTAATGGGTCTCAAGTTCTTATAGGAAAGACTTAATTGATAGAAATCTTGAACTTGTCAACATTCTCATAAACCATTAGATGAAAACAAATCACTAAAGAAAGATCAGAAGGCCAATCTTATTTGAGACTCCTTTAATAACTTAATTCCAACATCAATTACAAATATTCTCTATCTAAAATGTTAAAACATCTGAAAAAAAAAAGACCTTTTATCCCACAATTTGAATCAAATCATTCTTACTCTAAACCCAATATTAACATCTCAGGAATTATCTTGAAGTCAAGTCTTCATCTCAATAAGACTCTCTCGACCCTCCCTATTCTTATTCAACATCTACTTATCTATATCTTTCCCTTAAATTCTTAAATGCTTTGCAGCAGTCTCAATAGCAGATTACCAATCAATTGTTTTTGGTATCAAACGAAAACTAGGCAACTTAAGCTCTACGATTCCAAACATTACTAACCCAAGCTCTACGATTCCAAACATTACTAACCCATATAGAAAGGACTGATCCTTAAGATGAGAAAAATTCATAATAAATAATCAGATACGATATATAGCAGAACTTGGACAACATAATTATCATTATTATGAAAACTCCAAAGAAGGCTGTATCCTTGTAGAACCAATGAATCCTCTACGAAAGCCTCTTAGAACCTTTCTAGATATTGCTCTAGGACTTCTCTCATCCCTTCCAGAGCAGGAAAAGCTGTCTGTGTTGCAGAAGATGGAGCATGTGGCACACATGCTGTTTTTGAGGAATTGGGTAAGAAATAACAAAATTCCTCAACTAAATCTTGATTGTCCTTGAACAATGAAGCCACCTGTGAAGCAAAGTTTTTTAAAAAATGTGAATTTGGATACTTAAAACAAATATAAACTTTTGAGGACTTCCTAGAGATAATGAAATAGGTATAATACACAAATATGATAGTAGAATGCCAAAAAAAACCCTACTGCACACTACCTCTTGATACACTTCACTGATTGTCTTGTTTCCCTTCCGATACATATTCAAAATTTCCAGAAAAGCTTTGTATACTTGTTCGTCATATTGAAACCGAGTCTAGCAAAACACATCAATTATAATTTAGAACTGTTTGTATGGCAATAAAGGCTTCAAACTTTTAATCCATAACCATGAACTTGAATGGCCGTGAGATTTACCTTGATCTTACTGACATAATTAATGGCTTGGTCAAAGTCAACAGGTTGCTTTATGGGTGGGAGTTCATCCTCAGGCGCAAGTATAATTTGAAAACCTTTAGGAAGAAAGGTGTTAAAGCCCAAAATAAGATTGGGATGCCCTTTAAATAATTCTTTCACACGGGTAATAACACCAGTCATATCAATTCTGCAAGGCAAACAAACTCTTCTCAAAATGAAGTTCCACTTAAACAGTGCAAATAAACAAGGCACATCGACTCCATGAAAACATTTCTATACAATCAGTTACAAACCTTTGTGCCTTGAAATCTTTCAATACTTCAATAAATTCATCGTGTTTCTCTTTTCTGTCTTTGAACGTTACTGCCATTGCTTTCAGATAGGCCAATGCATCGTCTTTTGTTAACTCCCGTTTTCCTCCTAAATTTTCTGGCGGTCCAGAGCTGTTTCAACTCACCCAAGACAATAAAATTTTGAAAATCCTTCATAAATGAAAGACAAAATAACCTAATCTTTTATTTGCAAAGAACCAATTTAAGGTCAATAATACAAGTTTGACAGTGAAGATGGTCCTGATATTGTAACCACTCAGACCAAAAAAATTGTGAAATAAAAAACTCACAAATTCATACAAATATAAAAAATTAACAAAATGTAAATTTGCAGAGCAGACCATGTATCCCAGATCCAAAGCTTTGACCTACATAGCCCAGATCCAAAACTTGCAAGAGTGTAGTTTGTTTCCTCTCCATGATCCGAAACTTGCAAGAGTGTAGTTTGTTTCCTCTCCATGATCCAAAACTTGCAAGAGTTTAGCTCATAGAATAGCCTTTTCCAATGAAAATAATTTTAAAAGCTCATGTTGAAAGATGATATTACCACGCTGCACGAAATGAATAGTGCCAAATAAACACAAAAGCCCTAAGGTAAACTTGCCGCAATCCGACTCTCCCCACAGAGATAAACACAAAAGCCCTAATCTTGAGGCTCATAGAATAGCCTTTTCTAATGAAAATAATTGCACAGAGGGTCCTGTTGAAAGGATATATTACCGCGCTGTGCACAAAAGCCCTAAGGTAAACTTGCTATTACATGCAATCCGACCAGATGAGGAAAACCAGGGATACCTCATAAACATTGAATACCTATATCTCATAAAAATTGAATACCTATATGAAAAATCTGACATCTAGAAATAGTTTGATAGAACAATTAACATAAGATTTAATAGGAACAATTTAAATCACACACATTAAGTTTACATTTCTAAACTTACAAGTATTAAACATTCAGAATTGACTAACATTTTTAGACTTAATATGTGTGATTTAAGACTGAAACATTTAATAAACTCAAAGATAACATTGTTTAGATTGTAACCCAGTTCTTTGAACCACTACAACTGATGCAGATTGACCAAATATTAACAGATTGTAGGAAAAATGATATTAGATTGCATAATCATGGAGGGCAGAAACACCAAGATAGAAAATAAGAAAGATCTAAAACTGCAGATTGATTATTTCCAGCAAATAAAAATATACTATCCATATTATGCACTCATTTGAGCCATTCAAAAAATAAAATAGAGATATAGTCTCCCCACTAAACCTCAAACAAACATAGCAACCAGGAATTAAATTCCTGTAACAGTTCTCACAAAAAACTACAAAACAATGACCTTTGAATTAACAGGGATAAGGACAAGAACTTACGGTTCGCCTCTAGATGTAGAAGGGCGCTTCACTTGAGCAGCCACCATGTAGCTCTCCTCGCTTCCTCTCTCCATTTATATGAACACTTCAATCTGCTTTTGCCCACCAAAAAAAAAAAAAAAAATCTTGTTTTTACAACCCCCTTCTCCTCCTTTCACTACAACCCCCTACAATCACTAAAACCTCAAATTCTCAACAGTCAAAATGGAAACAAATTCAAAACCCAATAAAACCACCAAATACTCAAATACAAAATTAAGATCGAGCTCCTCTAAACACCAAGAAGAAAAAAGATAGAACAAAAGAATAAAGCTTATTTCAATTTCTCAACCTTGTCTCGCATTTTTTTCCTTTCTCAAACAGATCCTTGCAAGCTTAACGGCAGATGTAAAATAAATTTAAACCCCAACTATTACTAAAGCCTGCTTAAAAAAGAGCATCATTTTAAAACATAATAGACTAGCTTCCACACTAAACACTTTCAAGGAACAGACAAACGGCATTGCAATACAATACAAAATAAAATAGAAAAAGCGAATCAAGATAAGCACCAAAGACCTTGTTTTGAAGCACAGATCTCCGTTGTTCAGAAAAAATCGAATCTCTGCCTATCCACTGCAACTAAAATCAATCACAATTCCATTAAATCCATGAAAACTAAAGTAACAACTTCACAATTTCACAAACACTTTAGTTGATTTCACAAACACTTTAGTTGATTGGCTATTATATGTGACAAAGCACCAACCCCAGTATAATAGTTGTGGGAAAATATGTTCCACAGCGGTCATGCTGGTTTTAATGCACCAAGTCAAACAAAACAGCATGTATTTCTTTCCGTTGATTCATATTTTGACAAATGGCTCTTGATTCTTATAGACTAAACCTAACCTCAAACAATTGAGCTTGAGCTTAGTCAAATTTATCATCTCTTTGTCCCATAGATTAAACCTAACTTCGGACAATTTATCTCAAGATTAATCCTAACCTTGTTAAAACTATTTCTTTCTTTCTTTCTTTCAAATCGCCTATGGCCAATGCAACTCACTCTTCTATACATTTTTCCTTGAGCAAGGCCCATAAATTTGTTTTCTTTATGCAAGTTAGCTATTAAAAAAAATTATTAAGAAAAAAAAAACTTAATCAAGTCCGAAAAATTTTGAATTCTTTGAGGCTAGGTCTTTAAGAACATTAAACCCCCAAGGACTAAGCTTAGATTCTTTTTGATCAAGTGATGATGAGTAATATTCTTATGATTACCAAAATAAAAAAAGATCCTACAAGATAATCTCCACACAAAAATTCCAAAATTTGAGGAGTATTTTTCAATTATTATAGTAAATTGTAACAACCAAGAGTGTAATATCTCATGCTGAGAAATTGCTCCTCGGGGTTTTTTAATTTCTTATATTAAATTGTAACAACCAGGATTAGGGGAGTGTAATATCTGTAATGTCTAAAGTCGGGAAAAAAAAATGACTTTCAACAATGAGCTTAAAATGACATTCAACAATGAGCTTAATTCAAGCCAATTGTTAAAAATTAAATAATGTTTTTCAATTATTATAGTAAATTGTAACAACCAGGGGGGTGTAATATCTCATGCCAGGAAATTGTTCCTCATGGTTTTTTAATTTCTTAACAGCTTATAAACATAACAATTTCATAATTAGTTAATAAGCTATTATAATTTAAACCTAACCATAACCTAACCCTAATTTTAGGTGCAACCCTACAATAAGTCCTAACTATATCAAACAAAACAGCATGCATTTCTTTCCGTTGATTCATATTTTGACAAATGGCTCTTGATTCCTATAGACTAAACCTAACCTCAAACAATTGAGCTTAGTCAAATTTATCATCTCTTTGTCCCATAGACTAAACCTAACTTCGGACAATTTATCTCAAGACTAATCCTAACCTTGTTAAAACTATTTCTTTCTTTCTTTCTTTCAAATCGCCTATGGCCAATACAACTCACTCTTCTATACATTTTTCCTTGAGCAAGGCCCCTAAATTTGTTTTCTTTATGCAAGTTAGTTATTAAAAAAAATTATTAAAAAAAAAAAAACTTAATCAAGTCTGAAAAATTTTGAATTCTTTGAGGCTAGGTCCTTAAGAACATTAAACCCCCAAGGACTAAGCTTAGATTCTTTGTGATCAAGTAACGATGAGTAATATTCTTATGATTACCAAAATAAAAAAAGATCCTACAAGATAATCTCCACACAAAAATTCCAAAATTTAAGGATTATTTTTCAATTATTATAGTAAATTGTAACAACCAAGAGTGTAATATCTCATGCTGGGAAATTGAGGAGTACTTTTCAATTATTATAGTAAATTGTAACAACCAAGAGTGTAATATCTCATGTTGGGAAATTGCTCCTCGGGGGTTTTTTAATTTCTTATATTAAATTGTTATATTAAATTGTAACAACCAGGACTAGGGGAGTGTAATATCTGTAATGTCTAAAGTCAGAAAAAAAAAAAAATGACATTCAATAATGAGCTTAATTCAAGCCAGTTGTTAAAAATTAAATAATGCTTTTCAATTATTATAGTAAATTGTAACAACCAGGGGGGGTGCAATATCTCATGCCAGGAAATTGTTCCTCATGGTTTTTTAATTTCTTAATAGCTTATAAACATAACAATTTCATAATTAGTTAATAAGCTATTATAATTTAAACCTAACCATAACCTAACCCTAAATTTAGGTACAACCCTACAATTAAGTCCTAACTACAACTTTAACCCTAATCTTGCTGGATGTGGTTGGTCATTATTGTTGCTAGGATATGTTGTTGTCGTTGATGCCAACATATTCTTGTCATTTGCTCTCGTGACTATAGATTGGGAATATTTTCTGATTCGATTTGTAGTATTGTTTTGTTGATCACTCTTTTGCAGAGGTTGATATTTTCTTTTGTATATTCTGGTTTGATCAGATTTGGTGCTGAGATTCTGGTATATTATCTTGAATGGTATTTTGTATGTTCAGTTTAGATGGATCGTGATTTGGTTCTCCGCAAGTTATCTTTCTTTGTGACAGTTGTTGATTGGTTGTGTTCTTGAGCTTTCAGACGTTGATCAATGAAGATTTGATAAGTGGTGTTGGTGCAACTGTTCTAAATGATTCTAACATGCTTGTTGGTGTTTCCTAGTCATGACCTATTTGTTTTGGCAATATGCATTGATCATTGTGTGAGTTTTTGGTGGTTTCTATCAACCGGTGATGATTTGCGTGTTATGCGTTATTTCTGGTGGTGTAGCATGTTGCGGTTGATCTTGGCATGATTTCTGGTGGATGTAATCATTTGGGAATTTAATGTAGGAGCATGCTATGCTATGTAAATCATTAGATTGGTTTGATGGTCGATCTTTGTATCGTGTGATGTAATTTTGTAATTGAGGGTTGAGGGTTTAGATGACCTTGTTGTCAAGGTACCTTGATGAATTGTATATATAGGTGATATATTCATGTAATTTGGGTGTTGATGTTGTGTCTGCATTATCAGAGAAAGGATTATGTGTGAACAAGTGATTTATCCTTCGATGTTGCAGGGCAGACATTTGTGCTTAACTGGAATTGTAATCAAGCATTTGAAGATGTTATTCTTTCAGTTCATTTCTTCTGCATTGTAGTCTGAATCCTATTGTAAGTTAGTGAGACTTCCTGGCAGTTGTAGCCTTCCAGGAAAATATTATTTGAGCAGTGAGCTCTAGGCAATGTGCCTAAATGCATGTGCATTCCCCATTATAATATTTTCACATACTACTGCTAACCCTAACCCTAACGATAACTCTAATCCAAACCATGATGTAAACCATAAACTTTACCATATTCCTAACTATGACTCTAAACAATTACCCTAATAATAATGGTAACCCTAAACCTAACCTAGCCTAATTATAAGCCTAAACCCTAACCCTTAATTATAGGGAATGACTCTACAACCCTTCGGATGAACCAATCATCTATTACAATGTATTAATAATATATGAATGGCATTAATATCTTGGTGCATCCTAAGGGCTAGATAGTTATTTCCCTAAAAATAACCCTAAAGCTAACCCTAACCCTATCCATAATTCTAACAACAATGTAAACCCTAATCCTAAACATGATGTAAATCTAAATCCTAACCTTAACCATATCTAGAATTATAACCTTAAACCTAACTAATACCCGAACCCTAAACCTTAAGCCAATCAATAATCCTAACTATAACCATAACCATAACCATAACCATAACCATAACCATAACCATGATATAAACACTAACATTAATCCTAACCCTAACCCTAACCATGATCTAAACCCTAACCCTAGCCATGATCCTAACCATAACTGTAACCCTAAGCCTAGCCATAAACCTAACCCTAACTCTAACACCAACCATGATGTAGACCATAACCCTAACCATAACTCTAGACCTTAACCCTAACCTAACTATGACCATAAACCCTAACCCTAACAATAATCCTTAGCCCTAACCATAAAATCTAATCCTAATCATAAGCCTAACCATAACCATAACTCAAAACCTATCCCTAATCCTAAGAGTAAATCCTACCCATAATTCTAATCCTAACCGTAAACCCTAACCCAAAAAAACCCCAACCCTAACCTTAATTTTAAACCCTAACCCCAACCATAATCCTCACCCTAACCCTAAGCATGATGTAAAGCCTAACAATAATCCTAAACCCAACCCTAACTATAATCTTAATCATAACCCTAACCCTGACCCTAACCTTAATCCTAACCCTAGCTATGATGTAAACCCTAATCCTATCCATAATCCTAACTATGACCCAAATTATAATCCTAAACCAAACCTTAACCCCAACCATGATGTAAACAATAAACCTAACCATAACCCTAATCATAATCCTTACCCTAACCCTAACCATAACACTAACCTAACCATAATCCTAAGCCCTAACCATAACAATAATCCTACCCTAAACTTAAACTTAACCTTAACCCGAATTTAACTTTAATCCTAATTTGTTCCTAACCTTAATCTAGCCCAAATCCTAATCCTAATTGAATTTTAATACTAATTCAACCCTAACCTTAATATAATTGAACCATAACCCTAATTCTAACCCTAAATTTGATGTAAACCCGAAACATATTTATAAACTTCACACTATACCCTGACCATGGACTTAACCTTAACACTAAAACCCAACCCTAGCCATAATCGTAAACCCTAACCCTAACCATAATCCTAAACCAAAACCAAACCCTAACCTTGATGCTAACTTTGAGCATGATATACACCCTAACTTTAAACCCTAACCCTAATCATAATCCTAACCATGATGTAAACCTTAACCCTGACCATAATACTAACCTTAACATTGATCCAAAACATAACCATAAACCAAATCTTAATCTTAACAATACCCCCAGTTATAATTCTAACTCTAACCCTAACTTTAATTATGCTTACCCTAACCCTACCTTTGATGTAAACCCTAAACATAATTGTAACCCTCACAATAAACTCTAACCCTAACCATAAATTTAACCCTAATATTATATCATAACCATAACCTTGATGCTAACCATAATCCTAAACAAAAACCAAATCCTAATGTTGATGCTAACCCTAACCATGATATAAACTTGAACCATTATCATAACCCTAGTCTTAATCATAACCTGAACCCAAACCATGATCTAAACATTATCCTTGACCATAACACTAACCTTAACCCTAACACTAACCATAACCATAATACTTACCATTAAATAAAGTTTAATATATCGTAGATTTTAGTATTTGCTTTGGTCTTGCAACACATATATATTATTGAAAATAGTGTAAAAAAATTTAAAATTTAATATCTCTTGTAATAATATAATAATTTAATAATATTATTATATAGTTTATTTTAATATAAAGATACTATATAATTATAATTTTGATTTCTTTTATGCTTTCCATGTTGCACCACACGACTGCCACTAGCATATATAACTTAAATTTTAATTTAATCTATATAAAATACACGGAGAGATATCCATCTTGAGGCCCCTATTTGACTTTAGGGTTTAAAATTAATAAAAAATAGGCTATTAATAGGCTTTAAATTCCTAATTAAAGTCTAATCTTAACTATAATTAAATCATTACCATAATCAAACCCTAATCGTAATTGGACCCTAAATCTAATTAACTATAACCTTAACCCTTAACCCTAATGCCTCTAATTCAATTCTAACCCCTAACCCCAATAATAACATGGTAATAACTATCATTTTAACCCTAATCCTATTTTAAAGTGTTTGTATTTTAAACTTATATTAATAATCAAAATTGAACCCTAATCTAACCATGTTTGAAACCCTACCCTAAACTAAACCCTAATCCTAGTTAAATTCTAACCCAAACCTTTACCCTCATTGAACTCTAATCCTTATTCAACCCTAACCCTCATATATATGAATCATATCCCTTATTTTATTTTTTATTTTAATAAGTAAATATATGCAGAGGGTCAATACCCTTGTGTTAAACAAGAAGGAGAATACAAGGCCTGATTCAATAAGAGCAGTAGGGGCAAAAAATCAGGAAGAATACCCCCTACCATCACTCTAATCCTTGGAAAAGAGAAACCAACACAGGACTGGATGAGAACAACAATATACCGACCTCTTAAGGACGTAGAGGTCATAAAACAAAAACAAACAATCTCAAAAAGCAGAGAGACCAGAGAGCTTAGAGTCAACCAGAGTCATAGAGAGCCATCAGAAACATCACCCATGGGCGCATTAGCCGCATCTAGGACAATAAGACATTCAGGGCCACAATTCAAATGAGTTGCCAATTTTACCTTCTCCTTAGGGAGTCGGTAGTCATTTGGATACCATTCTTCACCCAGCCCAAACCCCCAGTGGTTTCCATCCACCAGATCACCATTCTCAAAGATCCTGAGGTCATCAGTCACCGCTAGATCTTCACCATAGAGAAATATTACCCTCTAATTCGACATGAAACCGCTTTGTATACTAGCTACTTTTAGAAGGAACTCAATGTTCTTGAAGATGACAGGCCAAGTTGCTTGGAAGGATTCAAAATCCAAAGAATTAACAATCACAAGCTTCTTCAGCTCTGCTCCATTGCTAAGTGACATATAGTAATTTTGGGGAAGCAGAATAATGAGATTGGCATCAATATTGTCCAATACAACATCTATTTCCCCTAACAGGCGGTGGTTGAACATCATCTGGGTTAGCAGTTTTGCTTGCTGCTTACTAGTCCCCATGTAGATTAATATTGCAAGAAAAAATGCTAGAATATCAGCATTGGCTCTATACCTGTGGTAAGCCATAAGAAATTCCTTTCCCAAAATCCTCTTTAAGCTGTGAAGAATGAGAGGATGTCAAGAGAAAAGGATCTCTTGCAAATGCCTATCTGTGATTTCGCCTAGGAAAGCCATCTATCGACAAGTAGCTTCGAGGAGGATTGGGGTCTCCATACTGAGTTGCCAAGAGAGGAAAGAAAAATATGGTGGAAAGAAGGGTTATTCCATTATTAAATAGAAAGGAATTGAACTAGAGAATATGACACCCTACAACTGCATCTCCAATAAATGCCCACATACATGAGCTGCTGGTATCCGACTAACCATCTGCTCCAAAACTCCTCAACTTACTGACGACTGACTTTAAGCATCAAGTGATCTTAACAAATCTTGAAAGTATATAGTCATAACTAGATACTCAAGTACACTTGAATTTAATAGCCACGAGCCAAAAGCTAGCACTGATCAATAGTGTCGGCAATGCATCACATCACAATGATAAGAGGAGACCTTAACCAGTTAACAAGGCAGTCGGTCGATCTTTCCACCGAAAACAAGACCAAAAGGTGGAGAGGGGGAATTACGGCTACTGGGGAGCAGAGTACCAGTTTGCACCACAACTAGAAGAGGCAGATAGAAACGAAGAGCGTGCACCTATCAAGAGACCCACCGACACATGCCATATTTCAAAGGACCCAACTTGAGTGAGGAGAGCATGTCAATCGGCCCAACAAAAAAAATCATCGGTGGATCTTCAGTGGGGGTCACTACCGGTTATAGCCAATTTAGAAAGTCTATCAGCTTCACCATTGCCTTCTTTCTAGATATGGCGAACCCAAAATTCATTAAAGGTCGCTAGCAGCGCCAGGATCGGTTGAAGCCACTAGTTAAGGCACCAACAAGGGGTGCTATTGCAGCGGATCGCGTTAATGACGTTTAATGAATCACCCTCCAAATGAATTTTCTACACCCCAAGCTCCTTCCCTAGCTGAATACATCTTAATGCCGTTCTAAATTCCGCTTCATTATTAGTAGCCACTCCAATCTTTTTCAGAGATTTCTTTTATACAGAGACCATTAGAGTCCCTCAGAATGCAACCAATAGCACTTTGGCCTAGATTTTCTATAGAGGCACCATCAAAGTTTACCTTGCTCCACCCAACCACTGGTGCGTCCTAGATCACCCCCGCTCTTGGATTGGTCTGATCCACCGGAGTGCCCAGATAAAAAATCAGAGGGATGAGTAGGTTTGGAAGAACCATCTTAATCTTACAATCCCAATCTGTGAAAAAAAATTTCTTAAGTGTTTTGGATTGAGCCGCCACATTCAGGAGCTCAGTCAGGTGGTTCTCAAATTTCACACGAAGAGACTGAGGGCGCATATCTTTACCCTGGAGGATTCTGTGGTTCCTTTCTTTCCAAATTTCCCAAATCAGAAGTGATGGGAGGATGCTGAGAAAAAAAAAAAATTGGCTTTCCTACTGGTTTAGGACATTGCAAATACCATTTGTCCAGCCCTGCTGGGAAGGGGCCGAATATTCTCAGTTTTCCCATCAAATACCACCAATAGTGACTGGAGAATTTGCAATGAAGAAGAAGATGATCTATAGTCTCTTCTTTATCTAGACATAAAGGACATCTGCTAGGTCCATTGATACCCACTGAATGGAGCCTTTCTTGAGTTAAGATTTTCCTCTGGCAAGCCAACCAGGCAAAGGAACCTGCTTTGGGAAGGAGGTGTTGATGCCAAAAAAAGATTAACAAGCCAGTCCTTTTTGTCTATATCCGCTTCTTTTATCTTGTAGCCAAAGAATACGTTGTGTTTTCCATCAGAGGAGCCACACCACCTAATAATATCTTTATCAGGGGAGGGGAAAATAATCCTTTTGTTGAGAATGTCAGTAAATAAGTCCTTCTGAAATTAATCCAAGTCTAGCTCATCCAAGGAGTTCCATTTCCATTTAGCAATACCATTTTATACGATCGGATAACCACAATCACATATATTATGCCCCCAGAGATGATATGTTTCCTCCATAACAGGTTTTAGAGAGGGGTTGTGACATAGGTCAGCTTCACCTGACCAAGAATCAAACCAAAAGGAGGCATCCCTATTATTCCTGACCTCCCAGGTAACCTGATCGCTTATGATTTCCCTGCTATCCAAAATAAAATTCCAGATAGCCGAGCCCCTGGGAGGGTTGTTGATAGTTAGAATCCTCTTAGGTTCTAAGGAGTCCAAATATTTATGTTTCAGGAGCCTTGCCCATTTTTGCTTCCCACTGCTACAAATTTCCCAAACCAGTTTAGCACCCATTGCTAAATTCATAAATGATATTTGGCGAATACCAGCACCACCTGCCATTTTTTGTTCACATATATTTTTCCAAGCTATCAAGGGAAATGGGCGTACAAAGAGCTGTATTTTGATTAGCGGAAATGATGGATGGGATTGAGTTCAGAACTCTGGCTCTTGCTTCATGATCGATCTGATGGTCAGCATTTATTAGAGAGTCAAAGAATCTTACAGCTTCGTGTGCAATGTCCTCGTAATTCTTGACAGTGACTCCATCTGATCTCATTATCTCTGATATTCTGTTTCTATTTCGATTGGCAATGGCCGACCAGTGGAAGAAATTTGTGTTTTTATCTCCTTCCTTTAATCATAACTCTCTTGATTTTTGTCAGCAGTGGATTTCCTCACATCTAAGGATTTCATTTAGGTCAGATTTGAGAGAAGTTTCTTTGATGAATAGATCCTCAGTCATTCCTGAAGACGTAATAGAGTTGGTTAAATCTACCAGTTCAACCTTAATTCTTAATTTCTCCATATGAATATTCTTGAAGTGGTTATTATTCCATTCTTTGATCTTAACCTTAATATACTTGAGCTTTTTATTGAGAATGAGAAGTCTCGAATGATTCCTAAAAACCGACTCATTCCACCAAGCCGCTATAAGATCATGTAGTTCAGCCACTCTGAGCCACATTTTCTCAAACTAGAACAGAGTACCTCCCTCCACTTGAGCCAAGGTGACCTCTAGACAGATCGGGTAGTGATCTTATCTAGCGAGTGATAGAATCTATGATTCTAAGGCTAGATTTTAGCCTAGCCACTCACCAGAAACAAGGAACTGGTCAGGTCGTTCAACAATATTAGTGAAGCCCAATGTTCGGTTCGACCATGTGAAAATTCCATTTTTCAGAACAATGTCTAAGAGGTGATTCTTCTCAACAAAGTCCAAGAAGTCTTTCTGGGATGTACCAGTCATCTAAATACCCCCACTTTTCTCAGTGCCAGAAAGGATCGCATTAAAATCCCCAGCTACTACACAACTACCATTGATAATACTCATTAGCTTAATGGATAGGAGATCCTAGAGAGCCCACTTATCACCAGCAGAACAAGGTCCATACACATTGAAGAGATTGAAGTTCTCATTTCGTCCAAGAATAGTGACCAAGCAATGTTGCCAATACTTATCTTCTCCCACAAGTGAGATCTTAACATTCATGGGGTTCCAAATAATTCCCAAGCCACCAGAAGCTCCATCCGATTGCCTAAAATTCCCATTCCACTATTTCCAAACTCTCATTTTGGCCTCAATGTCAGCCTTGCTCCATTTAGTTTTCTGTAGTAGCCAAATATCTCCTTTGGTGTCATCAATATGGCACTTAATCAAGCACCATTTGTTAGGGGCATTGATTCCCCTGACGTTCCAAGAGAGGAGTCTCATGACTCCTGGGGAAGGGCATTTCCCTTCCCTAAATTAAGTTTTGTTCGACCACAGGCAGCACCAACTACTGCTAGCATGACTTATTTGGACTTGCGCCCCGACACACCTTTTGGTTTAAGATTTAGTTTATCAATAGTCGAATCTAATTTTCCAAAACCTTTTAAGGAACCCTCCATCATAAGCTCTGAGTCAGGTTCAAATTCCTCCTCCCCCTCCGAGGAGGAGCTTTCAATTTCACCATCTTCTAGTTCAATGCCTATCGGAGAGCATGTCTTCCCTCCCAACACCCCTATATTGTCATTATCCATACCCTGAGAGAATGGATTTCCATCTTCAATTGCCAATTGATTCCTAGGCACAAAGGAGGAGGGTGGAAGAGAGTCCGCTATCTTGGATTCAATGTCTGCCTATAGGGATTTGGTCTTCTCTAGTAGTGTGAGAAGATTTTGTTGGCTCTCACTTTGACCAGAGGAGGGGGGGACTATGATCAAAGGGGTTGCCTCCATTAGCGCAACATTCTCCTTCTCAAGAGTATCATTGCAAAGGGCATTCCTAGTGTCATTGGTAATGAGAGGTTTCGGTTGCAGTTTATCCTCAATAGGAGATTGCATACAGGAATAATTTGGATGTATCATAGCTGAGATATCACAACTAATACTGGTATGATCCAAGAAGAAGCATTTAGGACAAATATGCAGCTGATCTTCCTTGTCAATCTTTCGAATCTAGATCTTTCCAGCCCCAATAATTCTGACTTCGTTGGGGATCTTGTTGATTTGATTTTTGCTAATACAAATTCTAAGAAAGCTTCCCCATAGCTTATCTTCCAAGATGTCATCTACTGATACAAAGGTACCAAGGTTTTTGCATATGTCCTTAATGACATCAATGTGCCAATAATCTAAGGGACAATTATATAATCTTATCCATACCTCGCTATCTAGAAATACATATGTCCGGGGATTGAAATTGGGCTGGCAATCGATGATGTGAACTTCAATGCCATCTAGGATATATGGACCTCTATTTTTAACTTGCCATTTCTCCTTATTGCTCATAAATTCAATCATATAGAAATCATTTGGGAGAATATTAACATTAATATCCTTTCCCCACTGTGCTCTACACCTAGATTCAAAGCTGTCCTTAACCCGCTTTCCACCACCCCACTTGATAAAAAGGCAAGACTCAAGAAAATTTTACCAAGCATAATTAATTTTCTTCTCATCCAGAAAGATAGTGGGTCTTGAGGTTTTTCTTACCAGTTTATGAAAACAGGGTCACTAAGAGAGAGAGCTTGCTCTTCGAAAATCTGGGTGTCTTTCAAGATTCAGTAGAGGGTTCCAATTAATCGGATGGAAGTTATATCTCCAAAACCTATCTTGATCCACCTTTGAGTTTCCTTTCTTGAAGCGCCCATTCCATTTTTGGAAATTACCATGTTCAGTTGGGGGAGCTAGAAAAGAGTCAGTATGAGGGATGTCTCTCTCGAGCGGTGCATCAGAACTGTTAGGTTTAGGATGTGGATAACAGTTTCTAGGGTCCTTAGATACGGGATGGTTAGCCTTGTGGAACCAGCCTTTGTTGTTCCAAATGAACCATTCACCATTGACTTGTGCAGGTCAATAGAGCACAGATTGCCACTTGAATAGGGATTTCCATGGTTTAACCGCAGACTGAAATATTTGGAGCCCTGAAACCTATCTGTTACCCCAACTTTATCTGATTCCTGGACCGCTTGCATTCTACCAGTCTTAATGGGAAAAGAAATGTCTGCTTCATTGCTCCAAGAACCAACCTTCGTGGACTGGGAGCCAAAATACCTCATATCGGTAATGCTATTCTATTCGCCAGTGTCGTTCCTGCTGCCATCCAGTGCTGCCTTTTTGCTCCTCCCCACTCTCATCCCGAATCATATCCCTTATTATAATCCTACTTTAAATATAATAGTAGCCCAAACCCTAACCTTGATTAAATTATAATTGAATGATAAACCTAATTGAAATCTAACACTAACCATAACTACAAGTAAACCGTTATCATAATCAAATCCCGACCTGAATGATATATAGTTATAACTGCAATCTAAGCGCCAACCTAATAATGACCCTAAACCAAACTCTCTCTCTAATCCAAAGCTAAGCCTAAGCATAACCCTAACCATGATTCTAACCCTTACCCTAACTAGAATCCTAAACCAACTAACCACAATCCTAACCCTAACCCTATCCCTACATGAAAACCTAACCTTAATCCTATAGTTATTCCTAAATTTGACATAAACCCTAACCCTGACTCTAATCTCGACCTTTTCACTAAAGTAGCAACCCTAAACCCTAACCCTAACCATAGTTCTAACCCTTACCCTATCCCTAATCCTAATTATGATGTTAATCCTAACCCTTACCCTAAATATATTATCTTTAACCTAACCCTAGGCCCTAACCCTAAGCTTGACAATAATCCAAACACTAAACCTAACCCTAACCATAATTGTTAACATAAACCTAACCATGATGTTAACCCTAACACTAACCATAACCATAACCCTAAATACAAATTAAACATTATATAGTATAAATCAAAATTTATTACATAAAAATTTATTAAATTAATATTATGATAATTTTTGCTTTGAGAAAGGTCCTAAAATTTGCTTAATTTTAAAAAACCCAACTTAATAGGGCCTAAAAATTTTGAATTCTTCCATACCTCATCTCATGTTTCTATGTGGCTTTTTAAGTGCATTATAAGGAGATAGTGTGTCCCATGCAAGGTTTTATTTGGTAATAAAATATTTTATAAATAATTATTTAGTTGTATTAGAATTAAGTAATGCCATGAGAATGACATTTCTTGTACTTAAAATTCCATGTCATTTATAAATTATAAAAAATAAAAAAAGTGTTTTATGCAAAATGGCTCTGCAACATATCCACGAAATGGCTCTACAACCTAACAGATATGCGGACATCAAAGTAGTCAAAGAGAGGAGAGAAGCTAACAAAATTGCCACAACATCTAACAAAGCTCCCTTATGGCAAGAACGCAACTAGGAATTGGTGAAAAGTAAGAAAACCATCAGGGCAGAAAGGAGACGAGCTGTGAAGGCAAATGGAATCTATTTAGTTCAATATCATGGTGAAAAACATCTAAACCAGGGAAGGATCCGGGAGATGGCAAAGAAGCAACCATATGTAAGGTATGCTTCAACACATACGCTTTCAAATATTGTGGATATGAGAAGGAAAGCAGCTAGAATAGAGATGAAGAAAGGAAGGTCATTGGATCAATCACAAATGTGGGTGATTCCAATCAGATCACAAATCCCTAGCTATGCAACCAAGGCAAACATGATTCCTTTGGTGCTCAAACAAACTCTGACTTCGGAGATTCCAACCATAGACCACAAAAGACAATGTTCCTGTGGACTAGTAGAGGGAAGGGTTTTGGTAGACCCATGGAAAATGGAGGAAGGGCAACAAATGTCCCTAAATTGGTCAATACAGCCCTAGACACCAAGTAGGACAAAATGCCCCACAAAGACCCAAGAAAAGTAGATACTCTAGAGACATTAAATCTTGCTTCAGAGCCCATCAAAATCAAATTTCCCGTAGAAGAAGAGGTCCTAGCAGATTATTGCAGAGGGCATGACCTCTTCGCAAAATGGGGAGGGAACAACCTACCAATAGAAGAAATTATGGAATGATGGAAATCAAAATTCCATAGCGAGGTAAGTATAACAACCCTAGCCAACAATTTCATATATTTAGAATGCAATGATAAAAATATGAAGGCCAAACTATTGCATGAAGATTATGTTTTTTATAAAGGCATAAACTTTAAATTTATAGATTGGCAACCAAATTTTGATGCCAAAAGCTTTGAATTTGATATAGAAATAAAATGGATAGAAATCCACAATGTTCTTGTAGAACGAATGCATGCCAAAATCCTTATAGAGATAGGGGAAAACCTGGGCAAATTCATAGGGGTTGAGAAAAATTGGGCAGAGAACTCAGACATAAAAATCATCATAGAATTTGATGCTCTGTAAAAAGGAGATTGTTAGGATGACAAAATACAAACAACTAGCGTTAGTGTTAGCAAACCAGAATTTAAACAATAGCCTAATCAAGCATATCAAGAGAGATACTAAATAAGAAATGGAAAGCATTCAAAGATACAAGAAATAAAAACAAATTCCTCCAAATGCTGACCAAAACATCATAGTGGCTCCTCCCTTGTTCCTCTCCTCTCCAAGTTCCCAAATGAGTGTAGCTCTCAGTAGCATTTTGCACAATTTTTGGATGTCTTATGGAGATTCGAGATTATGAAATAAAAAGCTCATGAAATGCAAACATGAACAAACTTAGAAATGACATTATTATCTAATCTAGTGTTGATTTTAGTCCAAAAGAGTAAATGTAAATGCTTATGCTAAATGCTCTCTAAAATTCACTATAGGTTAAATGCATACAAGTTTTTAGGATCTGGATTATGAAGAAATAGGCTCTATTTATAGGAAAAATGGAGCAATGGATGGTTGAGATTGAACAGTCTCTACAAGGGTCAGGATTGAATGATATTCAATCCATCTGAGGGCTTTCAACCCAATTCCAGGATAACAAGTGTCAACATGAGATGACTTGAGAGGAGAGGGAATTAGTATTAAATTCTTGACATGACCTAAGAGTTAACTTGTGAGTTAAGGTCAAGGTTGGGTTGAGTGAATAAATTCATTATTCAAAGAATAATGCTTTTATCCAATGGATAAACTCTTGTGCAAAGGTTAAAGGGATAACCATGGTCAAAGCAATAAATGCTTGAGGAGACACATGGGTCACATGAGGGTTGAGTTAGGGGTCAAAGTCTCTAACCATGGGTGCAAGTGGAATTAACCATAAATGGTTATGTAAGAGCCATTAATGGTCATGTAAGAGCCATTAATGGTTTGGAAGACTTTGGAGGTTAAATCGTTGAACACACAAAGCATTTAATGCTTTTCAAAGGCTTTGGAGTCTTTGAGAAGTGACTTCAAGCTGCTTACGAATGTGACAATAATTAGGGGATGGATTAGGCTAATTAGGAAAGGGTTAGAAGAATCTAGAAGGGGGTTAGGATTGCAAGTGGGTTTGGTGGGTTAGAGAAAATAGGATTTAAATTTAAATAAATAAATTTATTTCAACTTGTGGTTGCAACTTGCATTTGTAGGAAAATGCAATTGGGGGGGTGAATGATTTAAATAAATGTTTTAAATTATTTATTTAAAAGACGAAAGGGGGATTTAAATTGAATATATAGGATTTATTCATTTAATTGATTATGAATTTGGTTTAATGAATTAATTCAAATAAATTGGATAACAGATTTAATTAATAGGAGAATGTTTGAAGATGAATTAATTAAATATTAATTTAATTAACTAATGGCTAGTGGATTTTTAATCAAATAAATAGAAAATATTCATTTAATTAAAATAGACAGATTTATGTGATTACATTTTCCCCTCTTTGAGACGGTACAGTTTTTCACGTTGTTCAAAAGAAAGAAAAATAGGTGTGAAGAAATATGCCCCATAAATATAAATTTAGTGGGTGGTATGCCCCCTCGAGAGATGGGCCGAATTTTTTTGAAACATCAGGTGATCTCTTGAAAAAAGAATGAAAATTGCGGGGTGATAGAAGATAAGATTTTAGTAAGACTGGTGAAAAAATAGAAGAAATCAGAGATAAAATGAAGAAATAGGAGGCGCAAGAAGTTCACGGGGACCACGGTGGTGAGATGGGGAAAATTAGGGTTATGACGAAGGGTATAAATGAGGGGAAAGGGGTGAAAATAGGCTCATTTGCATTCATGGCCATAGTGAATTTTGAGCTCTGGGAGTGAGCTTTTAGAAGAGCAAGGAGTACTCAAGATGCCGGTTCCCATAGCAGAGCACTGATTAGAGCAAGTTCGACGATTCCAGCGACCAGACGACTACGGACTAGTAGTATGTAAATTTGAATTTTTGAATTTCATGCATTTTTGATATGTTTTCTTGCTTAGTCCAAGTTGAGTCAATACAATAGTGCTAAAATGATGTTTTGGCGCTATTGTCAACTAAATTAGCGCTATTGTGCCGCTATAGAACTATTGCATAGTGGTTTTAGCGCTTGTGTCAAGTCTAGGGCTATTGTATAGTTGCTTGAGCACTTTTGCTTGTTTAGCGCTATTGAGTAGTTGATTGAGTGTTGTTGTTGTGAGGTGGTGCTATTCTATAGTCAATGTAGCATTATTGTTGATTTAGCACTATTGCATAGTTGATTTAGCACTGTTGTGTTCAAAATAGTGCTTTTGGTTGGGAAAATAGATGCCCTAGTGTGCTTTGAACAAGAATCTCTGAATGCCTATGATGGATGGATGGAGAGGTGAGGTGAGAGTTGTTTTGAACCATAGCAGCCCTGATGAGACTTAGGTCATTAGGATAAATGCCTGTTGTAGTCTAGGTGTTGCATGATTGCTTACCTATTGAGACTCGAAGATACTTGATCAAAGTATCTGTTGATAGTCTAGGTTTAAACTTAAGAAAGTTTGAAACAAAACAACTGATGATGATGGTTGATGCATGTGTGTAGGAGGATCTTCGCGTCTTACAAATGCTCAAGAGGCATCCCACCACATAGGTGTTGCGCGATTGATTGACAGAGGCCGAGGTGGATTGCATTGCAGCGCCATGCATGTATGATGTTATGCATATGCCCATGATTCAGACGAATCACGAGTTGATGACAACATTGGCAGAGTGATGGCATAGCGAGACATGCACGTTTCACTTGGCAAAGGGGGAGATGACAATGACCCTGGAGGATGTATGGTGCATCCTACACATTCCCATTCGAGGAGAGCTGGTGACATATGACCGAGCATGGGGGACATTAGCATTGCAGAGATTCTTTGAGGAGGATGTCTTTATTGATGATGGATTGATAGCCTGGGAGGATATAGCAGCCTTGTATGAGTCATTACCAACAGTGCTATGAGGGATTTTTGGGGGACTGCTATGTCCAGATTGATGATCACATGGACTTGTCATTGGTTGGGGTTAGGTGATCGAGCAGATGATGACAGAGGGTACCCGGTTTGCATGGGGACCGTGCGTGCTATCGCACTTATATCGGGATCTACATGAGGTAGCATACCGAGGGGTGGGCTCATTGGGAGTGGGGATCACGTTGCTGCATATTTGGGCTTGGGAGCACTTACCTGTTACTCGACTAGTTATTCTTGAGATTCCAAGCAGTGGATTAGCCATATGTATACATGTATGGAGGTATGATGAGTCAGCCCCACCTGGGGAAGTTAGAGTGAAGGCGGCGGGCACTGGACGATTTGGATACAGTGATCTAGAGGCCGTACATTGAGTGTGATCCATGGGAGGATGATGCAGAGGCATTTCCATATGTGTTTATGAAATGATACCTCATTGGTAGGACAACCTACAATGTGGAGAGACAGCTTCCTGGCAGAGTATTGAGACAGGTTGGACAGCGACAGGGATTGCCTAGTGGATCGGGAGAGTATGCACGGGTGGTCTGAGAGAGGTACTTATGGGGACCAGTGTTACCTTATGATCAGGAATTGGTAGAGTTTCGCACGCTACAGGCGAGACCATGGCATATGAGGCCAAGGGTAGTATATGCAGGGGTGTCAAAGGAGTACACTCAGTACATTGTGGCACATCCGATTTCGCGGATATCAGATCCGACAGAGCCGATTCCATATTTTGAGGAGGATAGGGGTCAGAGATGGAGGAGGAGAGGAGGTCGTGGAGTAGTAGGTGGATGAGGGAGAGGGGATGGTGGTGGTGGGGATGGAGTAGGTGGTGATGGAGGAGGAGGAGGGGGTGGGGGTTTTGGAGGAGATCATGGATTCAGAGGTGGAGGTGGGGGTGGTGGACGGTTACAACGGAGAGGGAGAGGTGGGAAGCCATTGCGGCTATCTCAAGGACCTTTGATGGAGGTAGGCATGAGACTAGGTGGCAAGGATGTAGATGAGGGACAGTAACCTATGGATATAGGGGAGGGAGCCACTAGAGAGGCACCTATGGATATGGGGAAGGGAGCTATAGGTGGAGATCTGTGAGACCATATGATATTATATTTGCAGACATGACTAGAGGATATGGAGGCAGAGGTGGCTGCTAGAGATGTGCAGCTGCTTGCACAAGAGTCAGAGCTGATGGTAGTGCTACGGGAGAGAGATCAGGCCATGGAGATATTTGTGGCATTGCAGGAGAGAGTATGGGTGGGAGCAGGAGTAGGAGCATAGGGTCCTACTGGGGATGTGATGAGGGAGATGTGATGAGCATAGGAGGAGATATATTATTGGTGGGGGTTATATGAGCAGGTGGTGCCAGTTAGTCAGCGATCACTTAGTTATTCCCAGATGTCGCGAGCAAGATCAGAGCGATCTCAGAGGATGCAGAGCAGTGGTGGTGTGATGGGTCCTCCACGGAGAGATAGATCAGGTGGTGCAGAGGCTAGTGGGGGAGCAGGTGGTGATGGTGGTGCGGTATCTGGTCAGAGTGGTATCTGAGAGGGCATTTATGTATGCTTTTACATTATCATTTTGGAATATGTCTTGGATGGCTCTTGGTAGCCGATATTTTGGACTTCATTGTACTTTGATACATGTATGTTTTTGGCGATATGATATTATATATGAGGAGATCCCATATTTTTGTGTTGATATGCATTTTGATGATATGGATGGATGTATGCAGGATGATGATCTTATGATTTATGCTTAGATGGATACTTGTACTTGCTATATGTATGCATTGATGAGATGATTCCTATTTGCATGTTGTATGATGATTTATTCCTACATGATGTTTATATGCATGTTTTATGAATGTGATGCTAATATGTAGATGTAGGTTTATATATGTGTGCATGATGTGTTGGTGAAATTCTTTATGTATGTAATGCCATGATGATGATGTATGCATATTGAAATGATGCTTATGATTATATAGATAGTATCATGTACTTTATGTTGATACAATGATGAGATAATGATATGCAATGATGTTCGATTATATTGAAAATATAATGCTTGATTTATGTAAATGCATTTAGATGGTTAAAAATGAATGCAATATGGATAAACAAATGTAAGGTAGACATGTTTATATGATGATATCTAAATGAATGTAGATGTGTAATGTATAAACCAATGTTGAGACAAATGGTTTTGTTTATGATTTGATAAAATATGACTAAGTGAAATGATAATGTTATGATAATGCAACTTTATGAGAAATGAATAACTGCACCGAAATGCAATTAAAAGGATAATGAATGCATTGTAATGAATCCTAAATGAAATGAAATGAATGAGTATAAGGATGTACTAGATGTATAGATGAATGCACTTAACTAATGGATAGACATATATAAATGCATGCAACTATGGGAATCTAAAAAAATACAGGGTAAACAAGTTTTTAAATGATGTTAAATGATGATCGGTAACTGACACTAAATGACTGCATAGTAATGGCTAACAATGATAGTAAATGCAATGATGAGGAATTTATAAATAAATCTAAATGTCATGATTTGTGAAATGATGAAATGATATAATGATGAATGATAATGAGCTATATGTATTTAAATGCAACTAAATGATTTGAAATGCATACTAATTAAGATTTTAAGATTTTTAATAAACCTATATGCAAGTAAATGAGTTGGGTTTATGCAAATGAAACTAAATGTAATGATGATGTGATTTATGATAATGAATGCAAGGTTGTTGAAACTTTTGCATGATGCACTGATGATGTATCAGAGAACTCCGTCGTGATTATATTTAATACCAACTCAATTTCACATAACTACTCATATTCACTTGTTCACACTTGCATACAAAATCGTGCATATGAATAATGAATGATTAAATGGATGGGTGACATGCAACAGAACGCAATATAAATAGATGGGATGGAATGATGATCCATAGTGCTTTATTTTCATCATTGAGCATGATAATATCAAACTTGGATGAGGCAGTAGGAACCAAGGATGGAGTATTGTACCTGCAAGCAAACATCATAAATAAAGGATACAGAATATGGATCCTCGATAATGGTTCATTCTCATATGGTCGAGGTATACTCTGTAATCAGCAAGCCATAGTGATCCATGACTATATTTTGCATATGATCACGTAGCATTTCCACAGTGTTTTTTTGCTATCCACTTGGATTCGTATGTACAAAAGCGTTTGTCATGTTTTTGAGTGATTTTTGATGTTTTTCAAATGTTTTTTGATTTTGTGAAACAATTTTCCAATGTTTTTGGGTTTTTGATGATTGTTTTGAATGTTTTTGGATTTTGTGAGATAGTTTTGAATGAAGAACTCACTGAATCACAAGTAATGCAGAATCCACTTCCATCAATAGGATCAAGGGTATTGCCCCTAGTTTTTAGACATGACTATGAAAAAGGGGGATGCAAGACGCATGGAATACTATCCTTAATTGCAGATCAATAAAGAGCCATGGTTTTTGACTAATGGATGTGTGGATGCAATGAATGTGATCGCAACAAGTTTGAAAGACAATGGAGCCATAGTCTTTACGAGTGGCGCCTGTTTGCCAGGTTTTCACCATCGCACTTACCCAAGATGCCACCGGAGTGGTTGTTCACCATTTGGATGCATGATTTTTCTTTACTATTTTAATGTTTTTGTATTTTCTTCAGGACATTTTCTAAATGTTTTTGGTGTTTTTCCTTATATGTATGGGAGCTTGATGCTTTGTGCACCTTAGGTATAAAACCGTTTGAGGTGCATGCTGTTGATTGGATCTACTAGCAGTTGTCCTTTTGAAGTAGCCAACTAATATGCCCCGAACCCAAATACAGCAGTGATAACATATGGACCCAGCCAGTTTGATTCAAATTTTCCCTAATGTTCTCTATTTGGTTGGTTACAAGGATTCTCTCAAAGAACATGATCACCTACCTCAAATGTGCTAGGTCTAACTCAATGATTATAGCTTTTGCTCATGCACTACTGATAGGCTTTGAGGTGATTGTATGCATCTTGTCATTTCTCATCAAGTAGATCTAAATCTTGGAGACGTGAGACTCTGTATGCTTCATCATTGATGAGATTATGCAAGGAAACCCATAGTGATGGTATCTCTACCTCAATAGGTAAGATAGCTTCTGCACCATAGACTAGTGAGTAGGAAGTTGTGCCTGTAGGGGTTCAAATGCTAGTTCAATATGCCCATAGTGTTGGATTCAATTGAACATGCCAATCACGAACAGCATCATTGATGGTTTTCTTGAGGATTCTCAATATGTTCTTGTTTGATGCTTCAGCCTGACCATTTCCTTGTGGGTAATAGGGAGTGGAAAAGTAGTGTTGGATATGAAACTTCTCACAGAGCTCACAGAAATCTTGATTTTTGAAAGGAAGACCGTTATCTATGATGATGGACATGGGTACACCATACCGGTAGATGATGTAATTTAGGATGAATGAGGTGATCTGCTTGCCAGTGACTTGGGTAAGTGGAACAACTTCGATCCACTTTTTGAAGTATTCGGTGGCGGTAATGATGAACTTGTGACCATTGGATGAAGATGGATGGATTTTACCCACAAGGTCAAGTCCCAATTGCCAAAAGGGCCATGGTGTTGTGATTAGTTTCAATTCTTGTGTGGGTGCATGTATCAGGTCTCCATGAACTTGGCATTTCTTGCACTTTTTGACAATGTAGTAGGAGTATTTCTCCATGGATGGCCAATAGTATCCACTGCGCATGAGTTTCTTGGATAGTGATGGACCGCTTGCATGAGTTCCACAAATTCCTTCATGTACCTCTTCCAAGGCCTTTGTTATCTCATCCTATTCTAGACATCGAAGGAGAGTACCATCAAGACTGCATCGGTATAGGGTTTCGGCAATAATGCTATTTTGAGCGGTTTGGTGAATGAAGGTTTTACATTGGTTATTTGATTGGTTAGGTGGAAGCGTGTGATCATGGAGGTAAGTGTAGAACTCACCATACCATGGGGATTCAAAACTAACAAGGAGACATATCATCTTAGATTTGGGGATATCATAAGTGGGAATCCAAAGTTGTTCGACCAAGAACTCGTAGTGTGTTGAATTCTATGGAAGATATAGGAGAGATGAAATGGTAGCCATAGCATCAACAACTCAATTTTGATCTCTGGGTATCTTCTCAAAGGTGATAGTAGTAAATGATGCCTTTAGATTGTTCACCATTTTCTTGTTATGCATGAGTTTGTCATCCTTGGTTTGATATTCATTTGTTACTTGTTGGATGACCAGTTGGGAGTCGCCATATATCTATAACTCTTTCAATTTCCATTGTATGGCTAGTCTGAGTCCTATGATCAAGGCCTCATATTCTGCTATGTTTTTTGTGCATGGAAATTTGAGCCTGTTAGACTTCGGGATGCTGTCACCTTGAGGTGTGATAAACAGAATGTCGGCCCCCGAGCCATGCCTAGTGTATGAACCATCAAATTATAGTTTCCATGGTTGTACTGTTGTGATCATGAATATCTCTTCATCTGGAAAATTGGAAATAAGAGGATGATCGCCTATGAGGGGTGCATCGGCCAACTCATCTGCAATAACTTGTCCTTTGATAGCCTTACGGTCCACATATTTGATGTCAAATTCACTTAGAATCATCACCCATTTCACCAAATGGCCTGTCAATGCTGCTTTGCTGAGTAAGTACTTTAGTGGATCGATTTTAGGAATGAGTTGTACTTTATGTGTTAACATATAGTGTCTTAGTTTAGTAGCTGCTAAGATTACTGCTAGGCAAGCTCACTCAATAGGTGTGTAATTGAGTTCATAGCCGACCAATGTGTGAGAGATGTAGTAAAAAACACACTCTTTCCCTTCTGTATTGTGTTGAGCCAGTAGTGCATGCAATGATGTACTTATTGCTGAAATATAGAGCAATAGAGGTCTACTCAGATCTAGTGGGATCAGCAATGGTGTATTCATGAGTTAGTCTTTAAGCATTTGGAATGCTTGTTGGCATCTGGTATCTCATTGAAAGTAGATCTTTTTGTGTAACAGGAGTGTAAAAGGATGGCATTTATCTGCTAGTTGTGCAATGAATCTTTAGATGGACTGTAGTCACCCTTGTAATGTCCTTGGCTGATTGATGTTCTTTGGAGGTGGCATGTCCATGATTGCTTTGACCTTTGCAGGATCGACCTCAATACCTTTGCTTGAGACAATGTATCCTAGAATCTTCCCTGAAGTTACTCCAAAGACACATTTCTTTGGGTTAAGTTGAACATGATATTGTTCCAGTCTGTCAAAGATTTTCTGTGATATTTCTAGATGACCTTCTCTTGTCAGTGATTTTTCTAGTAAGTCATCGACATAATCTTCCATTATGGTATGCATCATGTCATGAAAGATGGTGGTCATTTCTCTTTGATAGGTCGCTCCTACATTCTTTAGACCAAAACATATTACATTCCATAGGTTATAGACATAATCTTTCATTATGGTATGCATCATGTCATGAAAGATGGTGGTCATTTCTCTTTGATAGGTCGCTCCTGCATTCTTTAGACCAAAAGGAATTACATTCCAGTAGTATGTGCCCCATGGACATGTGAAGGTTGTCTTATGTTGAACCTTTGGTGCGATCTTTATCTGATTGTACCCTGAAAAATCCATCCATAAGTGAGAGCATGACATGTCTTGCTATTAGGTCCACTATTATGTCGATGTTGGGTAGGGGGAAGTCATCCTTAGGACATGCTTTATTTAGATCCCTAAAGTCAGTACAAATATGGAGGCCCCCATTTGGTTTTCCGATAGGCACAATGTTGGATATCCAATCTGCATAATCAATTGGTCTAATGAAACCAACATCTAGGAGTTTCTTCAGTTCTGCTTTGATGACTAATACAATCTGAGGGTGCATCTTGTGAAGCTTCTGTTTGATAGGTTTGGCTCCTTCTGCTATAGCGAGGTGATGCATGACTAAATCCGGATCAAGACCAAGCATGTCTACATATTACCATGCAAAGTTAATTTGATGTTTCTGGAAGAATTTGACAAACTTAAGTTGTTCCTCTAGAGTTAAAAGAGATGCCAGATGTATGTGGTGAGGAGTTTCAAGAGTCCCCACGTTGTATTCTTTTGTCTCTTCAATGAGAATTGTTGATCATTCTTGCTGTGTACTAGAGGGGAGAATGTCAAACCTTTCATCCTCAGGCACCTCAGAGAGGTTTTCACCATTGGATACGCTCTTTATTTTTACTTTTACGGGATCAAATAGTTCCACAATATGGTCTTCACTGGAAGATCCATGTTTTATTGCTATATTTTTTGTAGCTGAAAAGTTTGGCATCCACCCTAAAGTATGCTACACTATTAAGTTCTATAGCGAATTCAACTTTGTGATGCCCACTCGGTATGTTATCCCATAGTTTCAAAAATTCAATGATTGCCTCATCATTTTGGAAATGGTCAAGACATGGGGTATTAGGTTGGTTCCATTCAATGAGTTCAAGATGGAAAATGGGCATTACCTCATCAATTAGGTTAAGTTCGTTAGATGTGTTAGTGAGGGTTAAGACATTGTGGTGAAGGTCATTGATGGTACTCTCCCTGTCAGAATTAGGCGTACGATGTGATGTAGGGTCTGTGGAAGGTGTTTTCAGCTCAAGAACCAAAGAGGTCTTTATATGTGTTTCTTCATAAATAGGGATGTCTTTGTGAGGTGGAGGGGGTGATGCATCTTCCTCATCTAAAGTATTAAGCTATATTGAATCAAATTCCCACTCATACGAGTTGGTCTCTAAGTCGCTTTCCAGTAACTGATTACTATACCATACTAGGATGTCCTTTGAGTTAAGCACTGCAGGTGTGATCGACTGATGTACCTTTGTAGATAAAATGATCGGTGATATAGGATGGATTATGGGAATCAATGAATCTGATATGGGAAGTGTTGGTAGTGTTGAAGTTGCTTCTGTTGAAATTGCCAGTGTTGTCAATACTGCTATGGGTTCTCATTCAGTTGCTGCTACTAAGGGTGATATTGAGGTTATTGTTGTTGCTGATGGGGTTGCTGGGATGACTGGTGTTGTGGATGGTTTTGCTAGGATTTTAGCCTCAATGGGGCAGTTTCTATGGTGCGTAGTGCCACTAATATAATCAAAAGTGACTTCTTTATAGTTGGTTGATATAGAGGTTTGTTGGGTTTTCCTTTGAATCTTAGCTTAGGAAGGATCTCCTTTTGAAAGCCTAATCTTGTGTTATCTTTGGGCTTTAATTCTGGCTGTAGTGGTTCATGTCTTCCTTGCTTGCAAGGTCCCAAAGCACTTTGACCATCATAGCCCATTCTTTGCATAATGAGAAGGCCTTTTCCATACTAATCTATCGGAAGCTTAGCTTGTGGAATGTCTGTGGGGATTGGGTCTTTATAGATCCATTATGCTAAGTCCTCATTTCTGGTCTCTTCTTCTTGACTCTTTTCGAGTATGAATGATGTCAAAGTACATGATGGCTTGATCAAAGGTGTTGTAAGTAACCATTGAGGTTTACCATGAGTTCTAGGAGAACTAGGCAATTGTCCAACATAAAAGAGTTGGCTCAAATTGTATTCCCCAGGACCTTCCTCTGCTACTTTCATCTTGAGCTTCTCTTGCTTGGGTATAGTGGTGTTTGAACTGGAAAGAGAGGTTGGACTTACATATGATGTGGATGAGATGGCTTCTCTGTTGTTGGGAATGGTAATCTCTGGTTGATGACTGATATTATGACAATATGCAAAGGGGTTTGCATCGCCTAGGATTGTGATTTCTACACCATTATGCGGAAACTTGATACACTGATGGTAAGTGGATGGAATGGATTGCATGGTCTATATCCAAGGTCTTCCTAACAATAAATTGTATGGTAGAGGAAGGTTCATAACTTGACAGATGATGTGTTTCACCACTAGACCTACTCGGATTGGTGGCACCACAGCTCCTTTGGATGAACACTCTACATCATCATAGGCTTTGATTGTTATCTTCTTGCAGCAATCCACTGATTCAATTGCATATCCCAATGTTGTGACCAATTGTAGTGTACAGATATTCAGGCCTGCTCCATTGTCGATCAAGACTCGCTTGATCCTATGTTGGTTGATAAACCCTTCAATATAGAGTGAGGCATTATGAGGTTGCTAGAAGGATGTGTTGTCACTTTCAGAAAGTGAGACATGGTGACGACCTTAGATTTCCAACTATGGCTTGGAATTGATCTGTATTTAGGTTTGCAGGGACTGACACTACTTGGAGAGCTTGATCCAAGATGGTTTTATGAGATGGAGATAGGTGCAATAGCTCTAAGATAGATATTAGTGCGGCGGTTTTATCTAATTGGTCCATAAGGTTATACTACTTTGGGATAGATGTGGTTCCTTCTGAAGCTGCTTTTATGGTAATCTTGTCACGACGTGTAACAACATTGCAATTGGAACTAGGATTTTTTATGGTAATAGTTGCAATTTGTTCACTAGCATCATATCGGTGATTCACAGTGTAATTATACAAGGCTTGCATATAATCAGTGGTGTCTGTGTTTCTCCCTAAAGTGGAAGGACCCCTTTGATCTTGTGATGGAAGTGGATTTTTAAACATGAGATGATCATTGTTTGTTGTCTTTGGGTCATGTCCTTCAATTTTGATCTGTGACAATTGCTTGTCGTATGCCCTTTCCCTTGATGGAAATTGCAATGTTCAGTATCCCTCCACCACACCCAAGTTTGAGAAACCAACTGACGTAATACTATTTCAATGGGTTCCCCTAAGGGAGTATATGTTCGTTTTGGTTTAAAATTTTGTTGATGTTGTCTGGGTTCCTCTTGAGGGACATTGTGTCCTTGATTTGGAGGAGCAACTGTGTTATTCTTGGGTGGGGGGTTTTGTCCTGTAAATCAAACCACAGGTTGTGCACTTTTGATAGTTCTTGCATCCACAACCTCATTGTTGATGATGTTTTTGTTTTTGTTCCATAAGTTAGGTTTGTCACTACTGAAGCGTGGGTGAGGACCATCCTTTGGCTCATTATATATCTTGATAAGCCCTTTTTTTATGAGAAGCCGCTCACATTTTAAACCTTTGGTGATCATGTCATTTAAAGAATCTATGTCTTTTACGTCTAGGTGAAATTCCATTTCTTTGTTTAAGTTTAAAATAAATATTTCCACTAGTTCTTGTTCAGGTAACTAAAGAGAACGTCTGGTGGATATTTGACGCCATCATTGTAGAAAGACTGAAAAAATAGCTCACCTAGTTTTTGTTTTGTGTTACATAGATCAGCCATTGTGATATCGCGTTCAATGTTGTGTGAGCAATGTGCTAGGAACTTCTGGATGAGTTCTTCAAATGTCCTAATGCCATCGGGTAATTAGGAAAACCATGATGTGGTTGTTTCTCCCAATCTTTGGGGAAAAAGTTGCATTAGGTATGTGTCCTCGTATGCCACTTTGAGGCAAGATGAATGGAATTCTCTAACATGATCACGAGGGTCTCCTTTTTGTTGGTACTTTTCAAACTTGGGTGTTTCAAACCCTTGTGGAATAGGTGGCATATGAAGATTCCTATCAAAGGGATAGGGACAAATGTCATTAAGTGAAAACTAGTTAGTTTTCACACCACTATGAAGTTGTTGGGAAAGATTTTCAACTTGTTGCTGCAACATGTCTATTTCATTTGGAGGAGGAGGAGGTTGGGGATTACCTTGATGAAGGTTGTATTTGATTTGATCTTGACCTCTTTCATCCTCATTGCAACTTTGGCATTCTGATGCTTGCCTTAGTTGTGCAACATCAAAGTCAGAGGGTAGTTTGGCTCCTTCTTGAGCAAGTCTTAAAAAGTGAGCATTGGCATTGCTCTTGAGTATTTCATCAAATAGTCTATTAAAGAGAGGGTTGTGTTGTACCCTTTCTATTGCTTCTGGAGTGGGAGTACTTGGATTTTCATCATTGGCATTTCCTCCAAGGGCTTCTTGGAATTCATTGATATTTTCCTCCTCTTCCTCTTCAATTTCTTGTTGTCTAGACCGTGATCTGGTATGAGCAATTTTGTTTATAAGTTTTTGTTGAAGTTGGGTGAAAATGATGATGAGTTGTTGATGAAATGAGAGATTTATGTTTGGTGGGGTGCTTTGCATATGGATCCCTAGCACTAAAGGTAGATGTTACCAAAGTTCTTTCTTGAATTGCTTGTTGTGTTGGATTGACAAAGTTTGATGTGATAAGGTGTAGAGAAATCTGAGATGTATTACAGACTCAACTACCTAGCAATGAGAGGATACACTCAGAAAGTAGTTTTAACTATGTAGAAATGCCTCTTAGGATGAGTTTATCCTAGATGTAGAGACACTCTAAAAGTGATGTGTTTTGTGTTTGATTCAAGCAATATCCAAAATAGAACTTAGGACAAAAACCTCCTAATATTTTGAGAGCTGGAATGGATTGATGATGTGTGAATGAAGGAAAGGATGAGATGATAACTTTAATAAAAACTCCATGTTACATAGGGGACAAATTATTCCTCTTCTCTTTCGGGAGTTGGTGGTTCTTCCCGAGCTACATTATATGTGATGCAAATGTCTCGAAAGAAGTCAGGATTGATTTTGCCTTCTTTGTTTTTGTGATAACTCAAAGCTCTATATTGAGTAAAAGCTCTGCGGTTTAGAGACTTGATCAAATTTGTTTGATTTTCCTTGAAGATATAGACACATGTGACATAAGAAAGCTCTATGAGAGACAAAGATTTGTCTATTAAGATAGAAGAATTTCCTCCTTTTGATAAAAGCCTTTGAGCTCAATGGTCTTCTCTTCAAGTTGACATGTTGATGAAGATTCTTCTTTCTTAAGATGTGAAGAATGGTCATATAGTTTGACACTTTTGTTATTTGCACTTTGTTTTTGATCTCTTGTTTTTGAAAATGTTTGTGTTGGATGAATACTTGTTTTGGACTTGGATTTTATGATGTTTTTTTGACAAGAAAACAAAACAAGCACACAAACACAAGAATGTTGCCTCAAAAGGCACAAGTAAGTATGGGTCTAGATCGACCCAATCTTTTGAACTTTTATGACCCTTTCCTTCAAATGTATTTTAGGTGTTTTCCAAAGCCTGAAGTTGGCTCAATTTGCACTGGTCTTGACTCAAAAAATGAAAACACTTCAAACACTCTTTATCCCTAAGGTAAAATGGCCAGTTGTGATAATTTCGGCCCACATCTTGATATTTCTTCAACTTTGGTACTACATACCTTATGAATCCCATCGTGGCAAGTAAGGATGTGATATACTAAGTCTTGCACAAGCATAACAGATAGATGATCCCTATGATGGGGGAGTCACAACTTTTATCAGGCTACAAGTAACCTTTCAAAAAGCTATGTTTCTACTCAAGGAAATATGTATGGTGAGTACCTTGGGAGCAAAACCTTCTATGCTCTTATACTGAATTTATCACAAATATCCTCAATCAATAGAATGGGTTGGCTACTACTTAGAGGTGTTTAGTAATTTTTGATGTTTTTGGACATAAGTTCATTCTGTAGTGACTCACTTAAGAGCCTTGTAACTTGTGGTGGGGCCCATTTGTCCTTTCGGCAAGTTACACTGTAGGAATAGCTATACCCAAGGCTACAACTTTTGCTCACACCTAATTTCTATAACAGCTCGAAGGATTTACTGTGCGAGGTCATTCCCAAGAGTGATGTGTCTCTTGGCAAGCCTCTCTTAAAAAGATAAAATTTGAGTGTTACTAACACTTTTCTCTTGCACCTAGGACCACGAAAGCCAAGGGAGAGGATAGTGTGTGTTAGAAGTAGGACCACTCGACAAACTCTTTTTGCACAAGTGTGCCAAGCACAAAATACACTTGTTCTTTTTAACTTGTCATTGCAATGATGTTCTATCTATTTGGAGATGTTGCTCCAACAACCATGATGTTCTTTTTAACTTCAAAGGCATTATGTTTGAGTAAACTAGGAATTTGAAATCTTGGTCAATTGAAATTGAAACATGCATGCATGACGTAAATCATTTTCGCAAAATGAAACAAGTTGATTGTTCTTTACTTGGACAAAATTGAAGTGTTGATTGTGAATTTCCTTAAGTTTGATGCAAGAAATGAGATTTGTCTTGTTTTGTTTTAAGAACCAAAATAGAGTGTATCCTAACTTGCAATGAAAGCAAGTTTGTGGGGTTTTGAATTTGTTGTTCTTTTTAACTTGGACAAATGAAGTTCATTTTTAAACACAAGCTAAAAAGTGTGATTTAATTTTTAGAACCCAAAATGAAATGTGTAGTTCAATTTTAAACAACAATAAAAAGTGAATTCATTTTAAGACCAACTTTGAAAGGAAAGTTAGTAAAACAAATAAATCTACTTTTTAGTCTAATTTAAACCTGCACAACAGAGAAAAATAGTTAGTAAAATCCGCCTATATGGTGGGCTTCAAGAAGCCTAAAAAAAAAAAAATTATCGGTTACAAGGCCTTTTTTACAACGTTCTGTTACAATAGCGCTACTCTGTGTGAAAACAGAAGCGCTACATAGCACAAACGTGCTAAAGTAAAAACAAAAGCACTAAAACATAATATTTATGCAGCAATACAAAAGCGCTAATGATGAAACAAACACACTAACTAATGAACAAAAGCACTAAATTATTAACAAAAGTGCTAAGTTTTGGACAATAGCGATATTGTAAAAACAAAAATGCTAGAAGACCAAAAATGATAGCACTAAAGTGCGAACAAAAGCGCCGAAGCGCGACCTGTGTGTCAAGCTAAACAGTCAAAAAGTTAGTATGAAAAAACACAAACAACAAACAACAAGTGTTAGTGTTAGCAAATCAGAATTTAAACCATAGCCTAATCGAACATATCAAGAGAGATACTAAATAAGAAATGGAAAGCATTCAAAGATACAAGAAATAAAACCAAATTCCTCCAAATGTTGACCAAAACATCATAGTGTCTCCTCCCTTGTTCCTCTCCTCTCCAAGTTCCCAAATGAGTTTCGCTCTTAGTAGCTTTTTGCACCATTTTTGGATGTCTTATGGAGATTCAAGATTATGAAATAAAAAGCTCATGAAATGCAAAGATGAAAAAA
The DNA here is from genome assembly GCF_030272615.1 of Cryptomeria japonica. Taxonomy (NCBI): domain Eukaryota; kingdom Viridiplantae; phylum Streptophyta; class Pinopsida; order Cupressales; family Cupressaceae; genus Cryptomeria; species Cryptomeria japonica. Next base: position 691,350,525 of record NC_081414.1, read on the forward strand.
CTTAGAAATGAGATTATTATCTAATCTATTGTTGATTTTAGTCCAAAAGAGTAAATGTAAATGTTTATGCTAAATGCTCCCTAAAATTCACTATAGGTTTAATGCATACAAGTTTTTAGGATCTGGATTATGAAGAAATGGGCTCTATTTATAGGAGAAATGGAGCAATGGATGGTTGAGATTGAGCAATCTCAACAAGGGTCAGGATTGAATGATATTCAATCCATGTGAGGGCTTTCAACCCAATCCCAAGATGACAAGTGTCAACATGAGATGAGTTGAGAGGAGAGGGAATAAGCATTAAATGCTTGATATGACTGGAGAGTTAACTTGGGAGTTAAGGTCAAGATTGGGTTGAGTGAATAAATTCATTATTCAAAGAATAATGCTTTTATCCAATGGATAAACTCTTGTGCAAAGGTTAAAGCGATAACCATGGTCAAAGCAATAAATGCTTGAGGAGACACATCGGTCACATGAGGGTTGAGTTAGGGGTCAAAGTCTCTAACCATTGGTGCAAGTGGAATTAACCATAAATGATTATGTAAGAGCCATTAATGGTCATGTAAGAGCCATTAATAGTCATCTAAGACTTTAGAGGTTAAATTGTTGAACACACAAAGCATTTAATGCTTTTCAAAGGCTTTGGAGTCTTTGAGAAGTGACTTCAAGTTGCTTAGGAATGTGACAATAATTAGGGGATGGATTAGGCTAATTAGGAAGGGGTTAGAAGAATCTAGAAGGGGGTTAGGATTGCAAGTGGGTTTGGTGGGTGAGAGAAAATAGGATTTAAATTTAGAATAAATTTATTTATTTCAACTTGTGGTTGTAACTTGCATTTGTAGGAAAATGCAAGTAGGGGGGTGAATGATTTAAATAAATGTTTTTAATTATTTATTCAAAAAAGGAAAGGGGGATTTAAATTGAATAAATAGGATTTATTCATTTAATTGATTGTGAATTTGGTTTAATGAATTAATTAAAATACATTGAATAATTTATTTAATTAATAGGAGAATGTTTGAAGATGAATTAATTAAATATTAATTTAATTAACTAATGGCTAGTGGATTTTTAATCAAATAAATATCAAATATTCATTTAATTAAAATGGACAGATTTATGTGATTACAGAATTCAATAAAGCTAAAGGTAATCTAAAAAATATAACTATAGAAACTACTGATGACACATATACTCTAAAGTAGGTCTGGTTCAATGGGCAGGTGATAGAAGATCTAGCCTTTTGCAAGAAGTTAAACCCTAATCATCAGAAGCCACAAGATTCAGATGTGGACAGAAATGCAACACCAAATGGGAGAATAGACATACAATTTAATATGAATAAGGGTGGCTTTATTATAAACACTAGACAACAAAGGATTGAGAATAACGCAAAAACTACTCCCTCCCCAGTCTTGCAAATCGTCAGTAACAAAACCCTAGAAATTTAGACCCTTAACAATGAAGAAAAAATTCAAAATGAATTGAACAAGGTTATAGATAACCTAATGGGGAAATTAGCTGAGGAATATGTAGGTGAAATACTCATCAATACCCCAGCCAAATTGACAGAGATTGATAATATCCCCAATATAGAACAAGTTCAGCCCATCCACAAAATACCCTCTCTGATTGGTAACTCTAATAAAGAGGATCAAGAAGACATAACTCCAACCTTTATCAACCTAGAGGACTCCCCTATGGTGGAAGGGTTGAATGCAAATGAGGAAAGAGATTTCATTATCAAGGAATTAATCAACGTGCAGGTAGAAGACAATAACACAACAATAGATAATAACCTAATCAGTCCATCAATCAGAGGTATTATCCAAACAGGAAGTAAAAGAACAACTTTTGATTGTGCAAAATCCATAAGCAACAAAAGAAAGTCTTTTTTAGACAAAAGAAAGATGGATGGGGATGCAGAGGGGTAGGCCAAAATAATAGCATTATTGGGGCTAGGAAAATCTCCCCCTCCCTTGTCAAAGGTATAAACATACTTACCTAGAATGTCAGTGGCTTGGGAGCCCCTAACAAACAAAGATTGGTTAAGAGAAGTATACTGAAATCTACCATGGATCTAGTTCTAATACAAGAAACAAAACTAAGTAAGAATGAAATAGATAATTTTAGTAGGAAATTTAATCAATGGCAAATGGAAGTAGTAGAATCTATAGGGGCATCAGGAGGGCTAGGTATAATGTGGAGAAACAGTATGGTTGTATTCACATGCCTATCCAAAATGCAAAATTGGATGGCTAGCAGGGTCAGAACACTCAGGTTTAACCTTCAGTTTATAATCATTAAAGTATATGGCCCAATCCCAACAGAAAAGAAGAAATCAGTGTGGCAGGAAATCGAACAATTCTTAAGGATGCAAGAGGAATCACACATCATCACAGGTGGTGATTTCAATACAATATTAAACGCATCGGATAAAAGCGGTGGTAATACAAACATGAAACAATCACAAAGAGACTTCGTTAATTGGATAAATAACAATAACTTATTTGAAATCGCAATAGAAACTGGCTTCCACACATGGAATAATAGGAGAAAAGACTTCACTAACATTGTAGAAACATTAGATAGATACTTCTTTAAGGGAGATCTAACTGAGTTCCACATAGAACTAAAAACCATGGTGCTACCCTGGTCAAGGTCTGATCACTTCCCAGTTCTCTTAGAACTTATGGGGGAAACAGAGAAAATGGGGTATCCCTTTAAGTTCGAGAGAATGTGGTTTACATACGAAGAGTTCCTCCCCAATATACAAAAATGGTGGAAGGAGAGTAATGTTGTAGGATCAAAATTATTTTGTCTGGTATCTAAGATGAAATAAATTAAGCACAAGTTACTAGATTGGAACAAAGAGAAATTTGAAAATATTTTTGAGGAAAAGGAAAGACTTGAGAAAGAATTAGAGACAATAAATTATGATGTGATGCAAAATGGGATTATTTTTGAGACATATGAAATTGAGAAGAGGCTCCTAAGTGAATATGAAAGCATCTTAGTAAGAGAAGAGATATATTGGAAGCAAAAATCACAAGAATCATGGTTAGAAGATGTGGATCGGAATACCAAATTATTTCACAACAATGTTAAAATTAAAAGAGCAACAAATAGAATAACCCAAATCACCGATAATAGTGATCAAATTATAATGGATCAAGACCAGACTGCAAATGATGCAATCATGTATTTTGAAAACATTCTAAACAATTGAGAACATTCAAAGCTCACCAACAATAGAATTTTAAAAAACAACATACCCAACCTAATAACAAAAGATGATAAAAAAAATTTAAACTCCAAAATCACATACGAAGAAGTTAAAATGGCTTTGGATCAATTCCATGGAGATAAAGCCCCTAGACCGGATGGCTTTCCTTCTTGCTTCTTCTAGAAATGCTGGTACATCTTAGGGCACGAGGTAATGAATGCATTGGAATCTACCCGAAATGCCGGAAGATTCTTAAAAGAAATTAACAACACTTTTTTGGCCTTAATCCCAAAGAAGGAGAATCTCACAACATGGGATGAGTTCAGACCCATTTCGCTATGCAATATGATCTACAAGCTACTAGCTAAAGTCATGGCTAATAGATTAAAAATATTAATGCCTATCATAATATCAAAAGAGAAGACATGATTTGTACCCAATAGATCTATCTTAGATGGGATCATTATTATGCAGGAAGCCATTCACTCCTGCCAAATCTAGGGGCAGTCCAATATACTACTAAAACTAGACATCAAAAAGGATTATGACAAAGTGGATTTGTACTTCCTATGCAATTGTATGAAGGCCTTTGGATTCAATAAACAATGGATAAATTGGATCTACTTCTATATATCAAACCCTAAGTTCTCTATCTTACTAAATGAGAAACTGAAAGGCTTTTTTCAAACCTCTAGAGGACTCAAACAAGGGGACCCTTTATCACCATTCTTATTCATAATAATGTCTAAAGCTCTGGGAAGGAGTTTGGAGGAAGCACGAAGGGCCAACAAACTATCTGGAATATAGATCACGAGTGGAGTAGACCCGTGTACCCATCAACAGTTTGTGGATGATGCAATTATATTGGGAAAATGACAGCTAAAGAAAGCTAAGGAAATTAAAAAAATATTAAACTCCTATGGAATGGCCTCAAGATAAATGGTAAACAAAGAAAAGTCAGAAATATTTTTCTTCAATATAGGTCCACAGGAAGAACATAGGATAGCTTTATATCTAGGATACAAAAGAGGACATCTACCATTAACATATTTAGGGATGCCCCTAGATAAAGGAAATAGAATAAACAAACTTTGGGATCCATTGATTGAAAAAGTAAGGAAGAAGTTGGCATCATGGAAATCCCTATGGCTGATAGGGGTAGGTAGATTAACTCTCATAAAAATAGTATTATCAATAATGCCTATATACCTTCTATCTTGTTTACCTCTTCCATCAGGAACATATAAAAAATTTACTCAAATTATGAGAGATGTCTATTGGAATGGTGCAAAAGATAAAAACAAAATGAAACTAATTTCCTTGGAAAAGATATGTCGAGAAAAGAGTGATGGAGGAATGGGAATAAGGAAAGTATTATGGTAAAATAGGGCCTTAGGGGCAAAATTGGCATGGAGAATATATGCATCCTTAGAAGCAAAATGGGCTAGAATCCCGAGGAGAAAATATATGTCACAAAATCAAAGAGAAGCTATCTTTAGGGAAGCACATTCCCCCAAGGGATCTAGAATCTGGAACTTTATAAGAGAAAGTTGGATACTCATTATGAAGTACATATCCTGGGATATCTATGATGGCAGAATAACTTTGTTCTGGGAGGATTCCTGGGGTGGTCACCCCTCAATTGACATCTTAATGGATAAAAACAACATTAAAGATCAAATTAAATCCTTATGGGGAAATAATGTAAGGGGTTACATGGTGATGGCACTTGAATCAATAACATGATGGGCATGGAAAGACATGTCTCATCTATTCGTACAATACAAGGCAAGACATTAATTCTCAGACCTAGGCCAGATGAGCTTATATGGTCAAAATAAAAGAATGGACAATATAATTGCAAAGAAGGTTTTAGAACCATCTATGAGGAGGAAAACTTAACCAAAGACTACTCCCTGAACACAATATGTTGGGATAAATTTGTACTTCAAAAAGCTGGCTTTTTTGCCTAGGAAGCATTCCAAGGAAAATTTCTCACAACGAAACAATTTAAACTCACAGGGTATGAAGTGTCGTCAATGTGTGTCTTATGCAAGAAAGATGAGGAAACAAATGATCACTTATTCACAACCTATAATTACACACAAGTATGTTGGTATTGGTTGATGGCACAATTAGGCTGGTCAAGAGCCATCATCCCTAATGTAAAGGACTGGCTCAAAAATTGGCCATTAATAAAAAAGAATAGCATCTTCGATAACCTCTGGATTTGTAGTCCAACAACAGTAATATGGGAGGTATGAAAGGATAGATATAGGAGAATCTTTCAGGATACTAAAATAAAAACATAAATACTGGTAGCAAAAATAGAGGCCTCCATGATAGAAACCTCCAACAATAGGAATATTAACATACCACAATATGACATAGAGTGGGATAACTACATTAGGAAGATGTGGAAAGGGATTAGGATTCCCCTATTCATTGGGAAAGGGAACAAAGATAAAACTAAGGATAGGAAAGCATGCAAATGGGTACCCCAAAAATGGGATGGTGCAAACTCAATTTTTATGGAGCATCTAGAGGCAATCCAGGGGAGGCAGGGGTAGGGTTCATTATTCACTCACATGAAGGGATATGTATTGGATCGAGCTCCCAATATTTAGGACATGCCACAAACAATAAGGCAGAAATATGGAGCCTAATAGAAGCTTTAAATCTATGCAAACAATTAAAGATAAACAAAATAGAAATAGAAGGAGATTCTACTATTATTGTTAATGCAATAAGGACTAGGAAAATGGAAAATTCGGAGCTCAGAAGCTTATTGGATAGAGCCCTAGAGATTTTAGGAAACTTCACAGATTACACAATCAATCACATATACAGGGAAGTAAACACATTGGCAGATAACTTAACCAATATAGGGGCAGATGGAATCAACAAAATCACATAAAGCCAGCCAGAGATGGTAACCCCACAATTAAAATAGAAATTGAGACAGAACCACATACACATACACAACATTCAGGTAGAACGGAAGGTACACATGTACTCATGTACAAACAAATATATATATGCATGTATACAAGTGTATTTATGCAGCTATATATGTACACGTGTATGTATATGAACATAGACATATATGGATGCACAGACGCACATATAGACATATATACAGGCATAGGTATAGTAATAAGCACATGCAAGCACATATATACTTAACAAGGTTGCCTAAAATCAGAAAATATTTCCCACTATAGGCACAAAGATAAGCTAGGAATGGTGTGAGATAGAAAGAGGTTAAGATAGCATACTCATAACAAATAAGCATTATGTAGCCTGATTCCTCAGCAAATGATACCATTAAGACATAACACCATGATTCACTAACATTATGATATAAATGGACAGAGTCCTGACCACATACAGTATGGCAATTTTATATATATATATATATATATGCATACACCTACATTACTGCATGACAATACTATCTAGTGTTTTCTTTCTGATAAATATTGTAGACTGGATAATCTTTCAAAGTAGGAACAACAAGCTTTGATGTTGACCGAGTTTTAAAGATACCTGGCTAGAATGTTAACAAATAATATTGTACGCACGAATCCAATAGTATACTGGTATGCATATATAGATATATACATACAAATATATGTATATATACAAAACAAAATCCAAGTATATATGTATATGCACACAAAGACACAGACACATCCCAAAATTACCTAGAGATATACAAAATATCTGTATAGATGGACATCTATATATACAAAGGCTGAAATATGTAGACTCTCTATGTAGATTGTCAGGTTTTAGCATAGCCCCAAATATGTTCCTTCGATGGTTAAAAGTTACTCTGATGAGCCCTCCTTCATAGTTTGCATCTTGTTGGACACATCGGGTCATCTTATCGAGTATCAGAACAAATCATTTTATGTTTCTTTGATGAACTGATGACATTGACTTCATACTTGTGTATCCTTTAAAACCTCCTTCTTGTTCATCATGTTTCAAAGCTTATCGGGTGTTGGGACAACCTTTCCTATGTTTCTCCGATGACCTGATGAGATTGGGCTCTAGCTTGTCTATCTTTATGTTATTTTGGTCCATCGGCCTATGTCCCCCCGATGAGGTCTCATTTCTAGCAACTACCTCACCTTCCTCATCAGGTATCGACATAGTAAAAAATGTTTTCTACTGAATAGCCGATGTTATCCTGATGACTTCACCTTGTTTCTTTTCTAGTCACTTCTTTCATTGTAGGCTATCCCGATGAAACCTCATTTCCATCTGCCATAATATTTATCCTGTTGGGTATCGGGGTAGCTATTTCGTACACTTTCCGATATCCCAATGACTTGTGCTCGACTTGTCTTCCTCAGCAGGTAGTGGCATAACCTAAATCACCTTTCCCCGATGGCTTAAGTTACCCCGATGATTCACCTGCCTTTGTCACCTAGTCCATCAGGTATCAAGGTAATATGATTTTCGATGACCTGATGACACCACCAACAGGAACCCAGTCCATCTGATATTGGCATAAGCTATGTCGATAACCCCATCGGGTATCAGGGTAACCTTTCTCAAATTTCCCTCACCGGGTTTCAGGGTAACTTTCTAAAATAGCTCTCCCTAATGGCTAAAGTTACTTCGATGAATCACCTACCTTTGTCACCTAGTCTATTGGGTATTGGGGTAATATTCTCTTTGATAACCTGATGACACCACCAACAAGTGCTCTGACATCAGCATAGGGTCTTCCAATAACCTCATCGGGTATAGGGGTAATTTTCTCTCTGTGTGAATCTCTGTGCTCAGCTTGTCTTCCTCATAAGGGACCAAAATAACCTAAAATAGCTCTCCCCAATGGCTTAAGTTATTCTAAAGACTCTCCTGCCTTTGTCACCTAGTCCATTGGGTATCTAAGGTAATATTCTTTCTGATGAGCCAATGCCACTACCAACAAGTGTCTGCTCCATCTAATATTTCCATAGGACCTACCGATAATCTCATCAGGTATCAAGGTAACTTTTTCTCCGTGTTCCGATAGTGAACACTATGCCGATATTTGTGCTCGATTTGTCTTCCTCATCGGGTACCGATATAACCTACAACATCTCTCCCCGATGGCTTAAGTTACCCGACGACTCACCTGCCTTTGTCACCCAGTCCATTGGGTACCGGGATCCCTCTGAATAGTCGATGTCATGACTACACCTTGGTTCTCTTTTAGTCACTTCTCTCGGTATAGGCTATCCCGATGAAATTGCATTCCCATCCATCTTGATATTCAATCTATCGAATATCAAGGTAGCCATTCCCTATGCTGACCGATATCCCAATGACTCCGATCTGCAATTTCCTTCATTGGCGTAAAGCACTCCAGTAGCCTCCATCTTTTTGCCCTACTTGTCTTCCTCATTGGGTATCGGTATAACCTGAAACATCTCTCCCCAAGGGCTTAAGTTACCTCGATGACTCACTTTAGGTAGCACCTCATTGGAGTAAGTCCAGCTGACAACACTGTCTTTGCCACCCAACACATCGAGCATTGGGGTAATATAGAATAATGTTTTCCGATGACTCGATGACTTAGCCAACAAGTATCTATTTCATCTAATATTGGCATAGGCTATAACTGATAACCTCATCGGGTATTGGGATAATTTTTTCTCCATGCCTCTGATAGTAAACCTATGTCGATGATCCCATTTTTTTGTCACACAGATAGATACTTGTTGATAGTTTCAAATCATATAGTTACATTAAATAAGTGAAGTTTTGAATACAGATGGTTTTTTAACTAGGCACATTCTAGAATACAGTAACAGGGAGTACTTAAGTAAATTTAGCATATTGGTTTACTTCAGCATTTAAACACTTACAAGTCCCGACTACCATGATAAGAGAAAGAAGTACAGGCTAGATAGGTTGTGTTATTATCAGCCCTTTGTTGACTAGTGTTTATACCCTTAATATTATTGTAGACATGGTAATATTTCATAGTATGGCCAACAAGGGTAAGTATGCAAAAATAATATTGGCTCTTCATCCTTGGCACTAACAGTTAACAAGTGATTTTGTAGAAGGATAGTATAATATGTATAATAAACTAAAAATATTTACTTAAATTTTTAATCTAAGTGATAGTATTATATTCAATAAATAATATGTAAGGAGGAGGTGACAAGGTCAAAGAGGAAGAAGCCAAGTGGGAAGTGGAGATGATGGCCTAGCTACCTTGGCTGGTCATGGTCACCATTTTGCCTTCATATGATAGAAGGCACAACCCTTACAAACCATAAGGGATGGGATTTTGGATCATATGGATATTTCAATGGTAGATAGTAGTGCAAAATATATGAATGTAAAAAAAAACTGACTTAATATAATGCGTGTCCTTAGCAGCTAAATTTTTTTTTAAAATTATTAATTTTTTTTACTCTTTAATTTATAATCTATAATTTATAATCTTTCAAATTTATTTAGTAAGTTAGTAAATCTTATGTAAAATAGCATTGCCATTTCTAATCTTGGTAATATTACATAATTTTAAATTATTATTTATAAAAAATGTACATATTATATATCAAATATATATTTATTAGATAATTTTAAGGTTTCATTTTTCTTGTAAAAATAAATATTCAAAGGACTTGAATTATGTTTATTGTCTTGTTTAAATATTTTTTAGTTTATTTCTAACTGAAATGATATATAGTCATATTTAATAAATAACAAGTTAAAAATTGAATAATATGTTGAATACCATCTTTTATGGAAATATTTAGAAATCGATGTTTTTAAAAAGATATTATGTGATAAGGACCTAATATTTAATAAATATTTGGGAAATAGTCTTAAGTTTCAAATTGCAAGGGAGATGAGCACATTTGAAAAGCATCTTCAAAGTATATATTGAGAATCTTGTATATTGGCGTCCAATATGGGAATTAAAAGAAATTTTCCTTCCAAAATAACTTATTTTGAGACTTTCCTTTTAATGCATTTCAAGTTTGGGTGCCCAAGCTGTAACACCCCACCTCACGTAAAGCTAATATAACTCTAAGTTGTTACATTCTTTTCTTTGATAAATGGTTAGATAGATTTGGGATGATAAATGAGATGGTTGTATGACAATATTCTTAGTATTCCTTAGCAAACTTGATGAAAAATTTATGGATAATAATGCAACTTATAATTGTGATCTAGTTATCTTGTGAGCATGTTGGCTATGTGCAAAAACATAAAACAAATCAATTTCCTCTATAAGAAGTTATAAGTTTCACTATTGTTGGCTTGGAAGGAAATAGGGTTTTTATTATTTGATATAGATGTGTTTATGAAGTATATATATATTGATCAGTAATGGGCTGAAGCCGATAAGGTTTACATACCCTACCCCCTTGTGGGATTTGAACTTGTGACCTCCCATTCAAGAGTACAAATTCTCCACCACTCGGCCAACTCAAGTTGTACTATTTATGAAGTATATTATTATGGGGCTTTATTGACAATTTTGGAGTCAATAACCATGTTTAAATTACAAAAATAGACCCCTAGGGTATATACCCTTGAGGTGGGGACCTACTGGGCATCAATAAAGTGCCTAGGACTTGATTTCACTCCAAATGTCCTCATTAAGATGAGTGACAAAATTGGAGAATAGATCAGTTGAGGGTACCAACCCCACCCCCTATGCCTCATCAATGAGAGAAGACTTGGGGAATGGGGTGTCCTAATTTTTGTCCAATCTAAAATTAGGAAAAGACCTGATGTAGGAGAGGATGAGAAGGTGAAAAGTGTCACCTGCCCATCCAAGTATTGCAAGTTAATCTTCCTTATATTGAGTTTGTCAACAAAGAATGGGTCGTCATGCAAAGTTTTGAGAAGGAAGAATAGGTTTGAAGGAAAGAAGGATCATTTGCATGTAGAAATAGAGGTCAATGATGCATATATTTGGAATAATAAATGAAAATCAACACACAAAGGTGATGGTTACACAACTCATCCTTTTAGATACTCTTGGTGTGTAGGGCAAAAAGTGAGACTAAGCAAACAAGTCCTAATCCCACTCTCATGTACACACTGTGGAATACGAAAGAGTCTAGGGAGGTAACAAACTTTGGCTACTTCTTGTGAGGAAGAGAGATCCAAGAATTACCTCTTAGGGTTTCTATTCCTTTGATGCAAGTGAGAGGAAGAAGCGATGCAAAGTGCAGATTTGAATGATTTACTCTAGAGTACAAGTATGCAAAAACAACCCTAATCTAGAAATGCAAAACTTAGAATAACTTATATACTGCTGAAAGGTACAGATTAAGAGACAAATTCAGAGGTACACCTGTGCCAAAAATCTGAGCCAAAATGTCTAAGATCATGTTGCACTTGCACACGGTCTGACAAACTTTTCACCAAATTTTTTAGGGCCATTAGATATGATGATATTAGAGCAGAACCCAAAGTTATAGATGATTTTGAGATATATTGATATGCGCAATCGAGCCTTAAAGATCAAAGTAGAACATAGTTAGGGTTTATGATTTAATAATTAATTGAAGGAATAAAATGAAAAAGGGGTACACTTAGGGTAAAAGGCCCTACTTTATGATTTGTGAAGTGATGAAATATGGATTTAGATTTAATTAAATTGAATAATTAAATAACTAAAAGAGATTATAAATGTACAATGCAAAACACACTGAGGTAGGTGATAAACCATGTGTGGAATTGTACTACCCTAGAAAGGGTGTACAATTTATGATGCTACATTTAGCCCCCACTTTAGCGGTGATATGACACTACATGCATATGCAAGCTAAAGTATAGAAAAGTAAACATAATTTTTTTAAAAGGATATATCCATAAGTTGTCGGATGAAGCACTCAACAGTATCTAGAGTACATAATTAGGAACTGCACCCTACAAAACCACATGTAATCACAAAATCACCTAATGCTTACTAAGAAAAGTAATGAAATTTGTGGGCAGCTATATGCCCCCCCTTTTTCGGCGTCCTTAGTAGTGAGGTGAAATAGGGTATCATGTTTACCACAACGAATTGTGATGAAGACCTTGATGAAAACATATTCTCAACAAGGCTTGATTGTACTTCCAAGCTCTTTATGGAATGAATGTGGAGCAAGAGAGTGAATTCATGATTCTGACACCATCGATGGGGCTAAAATCGGAGCTCCCTAGCTCAAGTTATGATAGACACTTTCATTTGACACTTTTTGACTTTCAACACTCTTCATTGCAGAGGAGCCCACACATCAGTCATCATGCCTCGACGTCGAGTTGAGAAACTTGATGAGGATGCAAAATACTAGAAGGATAACCTTGAAGCAACCAACCTCTAAGGCTCACAAACTCAACCAAAACCCTACTACCAAAGGGTCCTTACACAACACCAAGTAAATAAATGGTTTAATGACACTAAACAATTCCTTGGGTGATTCGAAGGCTCTAGTATGTCCACTTACAAACAACTAACACTCTCAAGTCTTGTGTGACTACACACACCCTTGCATACATGATTGGGCTACTACTAAGCTTTAGGGGTTTGAATGACCCACTTGACCAATTCAATACAACAACCCTTGGAGGGGTGTTCTCACAACACCTTAACACAAATGAAATCAGATTTCATGGTTTAGACCCACTAGAACATCAATTTTGACTCACTTGCCCACAAATAGAACCGGTTGTAATTAGGCCTCCATTTGAAGAAATCGATCGATAAATTTTGAGACCTTGAGGATCTAGGTAAAACAAATATATTTTCAGATACCCTTTTGGGATTTCTCAACAATATCTCAGTTTTTGGTACCAAACCAACTTGCAGATATTCCAACCAATACTCCACTAATAGACCTATTTGACTTAATGCCTTCCACAAACTAGTTGGGTTCTCCTAATTGTTGGCCATCGCTGACCATGATATGTTATTTCAACCTCCAAAGTACTCTTCTACCACATTCAAACCTCTTTCCAGTGCTCTACCACTCAATTCTCACATACTGCACTCATCAAATCAATCTGTCACATAGAGATGTTAGACCTAGGGTTAGTTCTCCATCCTCCTCGTACTGTTGTGTCCTCTCAATGTATTTTCAAAATGATATATGATATAGTGGCCTATCATCTCCTTTAATGGCAGGGTGTTCAATTAAGGATTGATAGGCTAAAACCCATTATTACAGTCAAACCCTAGGGGTTTGAAGGTTTTAGGCTACCCGGTAGAGATTTGCTTGTAGAATAGGGTAGTGATAACTTCAAGGATTCACACCAAATGAAAAAAAGGGTAAAACAATCTAGTTTCAGGATCTATGTGATGATCATTCTTTCCAATCCACCTTCAGTATGCAATCAATAGAAATTAGACTGTTTCTTGTGTTTCCAACAGTTTTGATGCTTCAATTTCCTTCTCAAAACAATCAATTCAACCCCTAAATCTTTCAGTGTTTGGGGTCCTTAAAGGTTTCACCCCAAATGAACATAACCTTCTCCAACCATTTTTCAAACTGAGTTGATCGATGGAGAATAACAACATACAAAAAGTGTATAAATGTCATTGACAACAAATTGACAATATGACAATTTTTGCATTATTCAACCAACTTAGACTCCAGATTATCACAGTCCCCCAAAATGATTAAATTTGATTCTAAAACATAAAAAATGACTCAAATAAACCTTTAGTCTCTTGATCCCTCAATTTAGACCATTGTGACCCTTATTGACTCAATTTGCTCTACAAGGCCCTTGGTGACAATTTGACCCATACATGGACAAACTTGTCACACTCCTAGGATAGTGAAATATAAAAAAGACCCATAGGGTCTTCTTACATTCATATTAGACTAATAGAAAATCATCTTTTCTTTGGCTCATTCCTTCATAGGTAGGTGCTCCTACACCACAACCCATGCATATGGATATCATGCACCAGGCCATGTTGACTGAGAGACCGCTTAATGAGGTGAGTTGACCAACCATTGACTTTTCATTGAATTTTCTTATTTGCATTGTTTTTCATATCGATGATGTCAGCATCTAATTGTTCACATGCCCCCCTATCGAGGCACCATCATCCCCTAGGGCGCCCTGGTCCTCCTTGGGTGCCCTAATCCCACAAGGGTGCCCTGGTCCTCCTAGGGTTCTCTGGTCCCACTTGGGCGCCCTGGTCCTCCCAAGGTGCTTTGGTCCTAGAGGGGTGCCCTGGTCCACTCAGGGCACCCTGGTCCTTTCTCGGAGCAACTAAGGGTTGCACATGATTAGGCATCAGATTTGTAGAATAGATGCAATGATAATTTTGATTAGATGATGATGATCGATGAGTGATTACTGATGATTTGATTGTTTCACTTTGCAAAATCTTCCCTACATCCGTGAGCACATTGCCAGCCACACCTTCGAGTGCCTCTAGAGTCAAATTCTGAGGCTTTCACTAGAGGATAGGGAGTTGATGCATTAAGTAGTTTTATGGTATGTGATGACCATGCCTACCATCAAGTTCCACCCCATGATGTCGATGGCACTAATAAAGATATGGGACATGGATACCTCCACCTTTCTTCTACATGTGGGGGAGATGATAGTCAGGCTCAAGGATGTATACTGTATACTTCGTCTTGCCATCAGAGGAGAGACAGTGAGATACCGAGCAGACTGCACCGCTACCAATTATAGGAGGGAGCAAGTCTATTGTATTGGGAGAGAGATAACCTATGAGACAAGGGGTTGAATCATGATCAGTTAGATCTTGCATCCCACTATTGAGGTTCCACTAGTGAGATGGTTAATGATTGCTACCATTGCACTAGCCATGTGCCCTAATGGGCGCGACACTCACATGCATGGAGGTCTCTCTTATGCAGTTAGAGCTATGGAGATACATAAAAGAGTATTCTCCTGGGGGTGGAGCATGGTAGCCCACTTCTTTCAAGATCTAGGATAGTATGTGTTTGGATAGGGATGCAGCCTGATGACCTGCACACTACTAGAGATCTGGATATTCGAGAAAATTATATGTACTAGACTCACTGGAGTACCCATTGATTTGGTTCTAGAGTAGCCTATGGTGTTCACATATCCTCTCACCCATGAGTGGTGGTTTTGATATTTATTGCATTAGAGAGTGACATTTGATAGATTAACATTAGAGGTTATCAGATGGAGACCCTATCTCGAGATGCAAATCTGGGCGAGCATACATAGGTAGTTGTTTTGCATACAGAGGTACCATCTAATAGGGGATGGTACAACCACATTGTAGTCCCATTCTACTTCGACTGAGTCTGGCGACAATTTGGGTTTGAGCAATGTGTCCCTATAGATGTGCCTAACTATATCCAGCACTCAATGTGACTCCTAGGTCAATAGCCATTTTGAGGCTTATTAGCGACAAGATTGATATCATAGATTCAGATGGGTTAGATTTGGATATTGTGACTAACTATAGAGATGATGTGGGTGCACACCGATGGTACATCACATGGTGGGGTAGGACATACCCTGGAGCCATCTTTATGGTAGACTTCCCTAGAGGGAACCCCAGACCATGGAGACACGTAGGTGACGAGGAAGATCTTGATACATCTGAGGACCTTGGTGAGGAGGACATGGATGATCAAGATGATGATGCAGGAGAGTAGGATTTTGGTGGTGATGAAGATGATTGTGATGTAGGAGAGGGAGATCAAGATGGTGACGATGAGGAGGATGGAGAGGACAAGGATGAGGATGAGGATGAGGAAGATGAGGAGGATGAGGAAGAGGAGAAGGGTGAGGAGGACTAGTCAAATGTAGTCAAATGCAGTCCCTCATCACTCTAAGGATGACACCATAGCCCTAGATCCACCAAGTATTCTATTATGAGTGGAGAAGTACCCTATAAGGGGTCGTGATCCTACTCCCCACCATTTCATGCCCACTGTGTAGAGACTTTATGAGCGCGAAGAGCCTAGCGGTTCCCAGACACATGAGGTCCCTTTCCATGACCCTTATTGGCGAGAGGGAGATCCAGGTAAAGTGTTTTTATGATTATTTAATTTATGCATCTTAATTAATAGATTTGATGATATAGAATGTTACTGATGAAAAACCTCTTTCTATCTCTGCAGTTGGAATCCAGGAGTGTCGGGTGGCATGAGGATCTATTCACCCCCATTCAGGTCAAGATGGAGGTCTAGAGAGAGAGAGAGTATTTTGTTAGAGAGGCTACAATAGACAGAGTGAGATCTGGCAGCGGCTCAGGCAAAGGCAGTCACATATCATGGCATCATTCTGGAGAGGGATCATAGGAGCTCCTCGTAGAGTCACTCGCACTCCACATCATGATACACACCCTTGGGTCCACCCCCATGGCTAGATCAGGAGGGTCTATCTAGTCACCATACTCCAACTACTAGTCCTAGGGATAGGAGATGATCGTATTGTGATATTGTTTATGTATAGGGATATACATGTTATGACATATATGCTTATGTTTTATCTCAAACATGTTATTTTAATTATTGAAACAATGTATGCATTTCCTTGATTAAAAGTAACATAATTGGTAATGAACATGTATGTCTAATGTAATTTCCATGTGATTGATTTCTCAATCCTTCATGATCAAATTGATACATGTGTGATTTAATTAAATATCTAAGTATTTCATTAAACGATACCTTGATGATGTAGAAGAAAAATGTGTTAAGCTTAAGAATTATATGACTAATGTGATATAATTAAACCCAATTAAACACAACATGATATAATCCTACTCAACACATGTCAAATCGTATAACATGCTAGCACATATAAAAAAAATGTAAACCTATTACAATTTACATAAATGAATCCAAGACTAACTATCAAGTTTGTCAAGAATGAAGTAATGTAGAATAAACAATACAATATCATTTAATACCACATACTTTAATGAATATATGCTAACATATTATCCAATTTGAAGAAATAAAAGACACAAGGAGAGAGAGAGAATAAACTATAAAGAGAGAGAAAAAGACAGAGAGAAGAAGACTAGGTATAGTATCTACAAATATGCATAGCATTTATGGGTTCCTTGAGAGGTGTACCCTCCACATCTTCTATCTTGTAAGCACCTAATCCATACACTTCGATGAAAATATATGGCCCAAGCCAATTAGGGCTAAATTTTCCTTTTCCCTCTGGTAAGGCATTCACGTTACACTGATTTTCATAGAGTACTAAATCACCTACTAAGAAGGAATGTTGAATGACCTTATCATTGTAGCTTTGTTGTAAAGTTTTACGATATGCTTGAATATGCTCAAGAGAATCTATACATCGTTCATAAAGTATCTCAAGTTGTTGGACCCTTTGTTCTCTATAAGAATCATCATCCACTATAAGGAGTACAACAAATAGCAATATGCATGCTCGTCTGGTAAGCCCAAAGAGCATGGATAAACTAAAAATTTCAATCCTTACCATGCTTGTTCATAGTCTTACAAAGGATTTGTTTGATTATTCTATTTGAAGACTCATCTTGACCATTTGATTGAGGATAGTATGGTGTAGAAAATTTATGTTGAATATGATATTTCTTGAGAAACTTCTTCACATCTTTGTTTTTAAGTTCCATTATCCAAAACCAAAGCGGAAGGTATTTCGAATTGAAAAATAATGTATATAAAATGAATTGATAGATTACTTCAGCGGTAGTGGACTGAAGAGGAACTGCTTCTACCCACTTCGTAGAGTAATTAGTGAAAAAGGGAAAAAAGTGAGACTAAGCAAACAAGGCCTAATCCCACTATCATGTACACATTGTAGAATACGAAAGAGCCTAGACAGGTAACTCACTTTGGCTACTTCTTATGAGGAAGAGAGAGCCAATGATTACCTCTTAGAGTTTCTAGTCCTTTGCTGCAAATGAGAGGAAGAAGTGATGCAAAGGGAAAATTTGAATGACTTAACCTAGAGTACAAGTATGCATAAACAATCCTAATCTAGAAATGTAGAACTAAGAATAATTGATATACTGCTAAAAAGTACAAATTAAGAGACAAATTCAGAGGTGCACCCATGCCAGAAATCTGAGCCAAAATGTTCAAGACTAGAGTGCTATGCCCCTATCCTAATTCTGCAAACTAGAAGTTGTACCTGAGAGATTGGGATCTATGGATTTTGAACTGCTTGGTCAAATTTTGTTGAAAATAGGGAGGACAAGGCACCACGCTCCTATCCTAGGCATGACCAAGGTACCACACCCCTGTCCTAGGGGTTTTTTTTTATATCTGAGCCCTGGAACTGTCTCTGTGCGCTTTGTTGGTCTTGAAACTTTCAACGATGCTCGGATCCCAAATATGCACCTGTAGCTAAAAATAGGGTTTTGGGTGGCTATATGGGGTTTTGCCTTAGTCAAACCTCTATTTTGGTGAATTCCACCTCAACAAATAGCCGATTTGTATAGTAAAATAGTGTGTACAAGAACCTTGCTTTTGTGCAAGATCCTAGGATGAGAGTAAATAATCTAGAGCAACCCCAAAGAGTAAACCCTAAATTCTTGTAATTGACAAAGTAAATGCTCTAAATCAATGATCCAAATTGATTTAAAGCATAAATGTAAATCAAATTAATGTAATGAAGCTCATACAAAGATATGGAAACAACATGAAATCATACCCAACCCTAGGGGAGGGGTGCAAGCCAATCTTCAATTGGTGATCTCCTATTGCTTTCCTACATATTCAAAAACCCCAATTGATGAAAGAATGATTGATGAATGCTTGATAGGTTTTGTTGAATGTTTTTGAAGACTCCAAAGATTTTCTCTTTCACTAAATAGAAGACTCCTTGTAATCGCTCCAAAAGCTTTTTCCTAGATTTAATCCCTCTTTTTTTACCTTCAAATGAAGAAAGAGAGATCTTATGAATGAAACCCTAGATCTTAATTTCACCTTTAGGCTGACCTAGGATTTGAATTTCCCACCAATATTTTGGGGTTAAGCATTATAATATCATAGAATTGTGCTCCCAAAATTTCGAGAAAAATGTCAGGGACTATGTTGCACTTGCACACGATCCGACCAACTTTTTACCAAATTTGCAGGGTAGTTAGATATGATGATATTATAGCGGATCCCAAAGTTACAATTGATTCTAAGATGTTTTGATATGCAAAATTGAGCCTTAAAGATCAAAATGGGACATAATTAGGGCTTATGATTTAATGATTAAATATATATTTAAATTTAATTAAACTGATTAATTAAATACTTAAAAGAGATTAGAAATGTAAGATTCAAAACAAACCTAGGCGGGTGCTAAACCTAGCGTGGAATTGTACTCCATTAGCAAGGGTGTACAATTTATGACGCTACACTTGGGCTTCTAGGCTTGAATATTCAATGAGTGTTTGAACCAATATTATAAAGATAATGTAAACATCATGGCTACTTGCCATCGCTTGTGGAATTAGGATTAACTCCAAAGTGTTGGCTCTCATCAATTCCATAGTTCCCAAAGTTGATGATCACTTGGCTTTCACAATTAGGATGGATAACCATTAATGGCCAAAGGCCAAATCAATGAATCTCTACAGAAAAGCCTCTTAACCTAATTTGGAGGATCCTACACAAGACTTATGATTGGTCCTTTAGACTTACAACATCAAAATTTACTAGCCTAGGAGCACAAAAAACTCAGTAAAGCCTAGCTGGAAGCCAAGATACGAAGGGTTTATCAGGCACCCTCTGACAACAAAATGGTTTTTCCAGACTCTCTTAACCTTTAACAGCATCACCAAGCCATAGCAAATCAAGCCTCAACCTAACCAAAAATAATAGCTAGAAAAATTGGGACCTTGAAAACTGCCAGCATCAGTTTCTACGTGGCAAGAACAAGAAACATAGGGTTTTTCCGGCTCCCTCAACCATGATAGCGGGTTTTACAAGGCTCCCACAACTTGAAGTAGGGTTTTTTTAGGCTCCCTCAACCATGAGCGAGGGTTTTACAAGGCTTTCACAACTTGAGAAAGTGGGTTTTATAAGGCTCCCACAACCAGAAAGAAGATTTTAATAGGGTCCTTCAACACACAAAACAATTTGGAAAATTGGGAAAAGAAAGAGCACTTAGATCCGACTGTGAAGAGAACCATGAGAGTATTGATAGGAAACCTTGACCAGCAACATGAACAACAATAGCTAAAATTTTTCCACACCCCTTTTCTCCACCTCAATAGGAGAAAGATCTACCTCAATAGGACAAGGAGGAAAGAACATCGACATCCCAAAGAGTCCAATTGTAGCTAGAAAAAGCCAACTCACTCCCTCACACCAAATCTCCACCTTAATAAAAGAAAGGGTCACCTCAATAAGACAAAGAGGAGAGTAGATCGAACACCTAGACAAACCTCTCACAACCCAACACACAATCAACCTCTCCACCTCAAAAAGGAGGAGAATCCACCTTAGACAGAGACCCAGGGAAATAAAGAGGAGGAGCAAAGAATCCCTAACCAAGAATGAGACAAGGAAAAAACTATGGATTTGTACACACCTAGAGCCTAAGGATTCCACCAAAACAACCACACCAAAAAGAAGTCGAGACAAGCCCTGATCCAAGCACCCTGAGACAAAGAAGAGTACCCAACACTAGACGAGGAGAACAAGGGAGAGCATGAAGAAAGGGGGAGAGAGGCAAAACTCACAAAAGCCCGAAGCCACTCCATCCAACACAAACTCAACTCCATCCACCCCTCCAAACCCAACCTAGGCCACACCCATATCATAAACCATGCAAAGAAAGGAATCCAAAACCAGACCATTGAATATAAATATATTACCACACAAAGTATAGTCGCCCACAAGTGCCTCCTAGCACACCACAGAAGCAAAAAGAATCTACCTAAAGGGAGAATCATCAACATTCACTACAGTTCCTAGAGGAGCATGAAACAAAACTTTTAGGGAATGTCCCCATGTTGCTGCTTAGCTTATTTTGGCTAGCAGCAACTGCTCAACTTTTTAAGGAGCAATTTATGGAGCAAGTTTCCCCATAGATAGTCAAAAGGCTGCTTATTTTTATGCAATCTTCTTAAATTATTTTGTAAATAAAATTATTGATAATATTTTTTACAAATAAAATTCATAAGAAAAATTTTAGGCAAGTAAATAGTAGAGCAAAACAATATGGTGAAGCCATGTGTCTTTTTTTTCAATAAGCAGCCATTGCTTATTTTCATTTTTTAAGAAAACGCATCGGGACATGGGGTTAGCCTAGCAAAAAGAGGGAGAATCCGGTCAACCCCCAAAAGCACATAGGCACCAAAACATGAAACATCCAAAAATGTCAGCCCTCCAGCGATCCAAGCCTCGCCATCTCCATCATCTTCGAATCGGCATCCTCATGTTTTATTTTGCTTATATAAAATATAAAGTTAGAATTTTTAGAACTAATACACATTACATATTGTTATATTACTGTACAAGTTAAGAGTAAAAGAGAAAATAAATAAGGATAGTAGATATTAATTTAACGTTTATTATAAAAAATAATAAAGTGTTAATTAATTTATTTAAAGGAAGAAAGTAAAAGTATGAATAATTGTTGTTAAGTAGTAACTTTTATTGATATAATAAACATATACATGTGTGTTCAAGTTAAAGAGAGTTATTATGTTGGAAATTTCACTTAATTAATTGTTAAATTAAAAAGTGTATTGCTCTTGATAGTTTTTTAAAATAAAAAAAATTAAAATTTTTGTGATAGTTAAAGATTATAATGTCACATTGCATCACCTTTATTTTGTAAAATAGAGATAAAGAAAAAAATTGATATCTACTAAGTATTAATATATTATAGGAGGTCTTAGGTTGAGTCTACTAGACTGGTTCTTTGGCTCTAGGGAAACTTCGGGGAAAAGCTACAAAATACCATTGTGGTTGTGACTCATAAAAAATAAAAAAAAGTAATTCCAAACCTTATATGATTAGCCTTAAGTGAATATTCTAAGGATTTAGATTTTAGTGTATATGACCATAAAAGCATTTTTTTTTAATATTATGCTAAAAGAAAAAAAATATGTATAAATGCACTGGTAACTATAAATACAAGGAAAATAACATGAGAACTTACTCACTTGAGTAGATTATATCATGAAAAAGTCAACTGGTGATTATTAATATCCAATTTGAGGTGGTATATTGAAAAGGATATAGACAAAATTTATAATTTCATGTGAAATAAACTTGTTATATTCTTAATACATCATTTTTCTTAGATTACTTATGAATATCTTAGAAGGAATTTATGCATATGATCCATAAGCTTTATCCTTGGAAGGTATTTATACTTAAGTTGTAAACAATAAAAGGGATATAAGAAATAGATAAGAAAATAGTAATTGGACCCTAAAGTTAAGGAATATATGGAGTTATTAAATGTATTCATATTAGCTTAAAGAAAAAAATTATTGGAGTTTTCATGTCATGAAAATTAGGGCATGACACAAGAACACTTAGGGAAACATGCCTATTTTAGGTCTGAGAAAGTCTTGAAAGTTGTCATTTTAAATGTTTATGGAGGATGACGCATATTTTTTTCTTAAAACCTACAAGCTTAGTAATCACATACCTTGTCTAGCAGAAGAAAGAACATAACATAGAATAATAATATACTACATACACCAGGAAAACACTTCTCTAAAAATTTTATTTTGAACATGAAACATCTTCAAATACCAATTCCTACAATTCTTTCTATCTCTTTTTACTAATCAATTAACTCCTAAATTACCTCCTAACTAGAAAAATTATGTCATAAATTAACTCGTATAAAGCTTGCTAAGCATGAGTAATTTTAAATAGAATAATCAACTCAAAATGAGCTCCTATAGTCCAAACCAAAAAATCAACTCCTACTTTTATGGCTTTAGTTGGCACTAAATATCCTAATTCCTAATTCTTAGGACTCCATTTGCATTAGAGGTGGCCATTTGCACTTGAGGGAGAACAATTTGGGTAATTTTCAAAATTCATTTCTAGGCTGTTTATCTTGGTGTGAAATTTTGGGAGTTGGAACCATCCATGGTTTTGGAGACTTTAAGGGTTAACCTTCTTCACGTAGTTTAGAGGAGGAGGTGGTAGTTTTGTAAGTGGGAGGATCGAGGAGCAAGTTTATTTTCAGAAATCAGATTTTTAGACTTGAAGAATTTCATGGTAGTTCAAGTGCTTGAAAGTTGCTGATTTTCATCATATGTTGTTGAATTCTGTATATGGTCACTAAGACTGAAATCTATTGTAACTTCTTAAACAATTCTCTAATTCCATTTTAAGGGAAAAAAATTGAAAGAAAGAATCATGTCTTGCATGTTTTCTGTAATTTAATTATTGTTTTTGTGAGTTGTGTGAGTTAGTTTATATTAAGTGAGCACATTTGCATCAAAAATATTATAAGAAACATTAAGGAAGGTAATGGGTCTCAGGTTCTTATTTTAATTTTGTTCTCTTGAGAATAGGTTTAATGACTCCTTGTTAGAAGCAACAACAAAAGTAACTAGTAGATATAGCTTCATATGAACATCCTAAAGTAGGGTGGCAACCCAATCAATGTTAGTCTTTAAAAAATTAGTTGGATCATAGCCAAAAGTTTTTATATTGCTTATAGAACCAATACCCTAAGAGATCTCATCAATAGAAATTTCATCAAGGTTCCTTGCAAGACAACAACTTAATTGATAGAAGTCTTGAACTTGCCAACATTCTCATAAAACATTAGATGCAAACAAATCACTAATGAAAGATCAAAAAGTCAATCTTATTTGAGACTACTTTAATAACTTAGTTCCAACATCAATTGTAAATATTCTCTATCTGAAATGCAAAAACATCTAAAAATTTTTTTAAAAAAAAACTTTTATCCCACAATTTCAACCAAATCATGCTTACTCTTTCACCTTTATAGTTTCATCTCAATAATACTCTCTTGAGCCTTCCTATTCTTATTCAACATCTACTTAATTATATCTTTCCCTTAAATTCTTAAATACTTTTCAGCAGTCTCAATAGCAGATTACCGATCAATTGTTTTGGTATCAAACTAGGTAACTTAAGCTCTATGATTCCAAACATTACTAACTCATATAGGTAGGATTGATCCTTAAGATGAGAAAAATTCATCATCAATAATTAGATAAGATATATAGAAAAACTTGCAAAACATAATTATCGTTATTATGAAAAATCCAAAGAAGGTTGTATCCTTGTAGAACCAATGAATCCTCTACGAAAGCCTCTTAGAACCTTTCTAGATATCCTCTTGAATCCTCTATGAAATCCTCTTAGAACCTTTCTAGATATCCTCTTGAATCCTCTACGAAAGCCTCTGATTTGATTTGTAGTATTGTTTTGTTGATCACTCTTTTGCAAATGTTGATATTTTCTTTCATATATTCTGGTGTGATCAGATTTGGTCCTGAGATTCTGGTATATTATCTTGAATGGTCTTGTGTATCTTCAGTTTAGATGGATCATGATTTGGTTCTCCACAAGTTATCTTTCTTTGTGACAGTTGTTGATTAGTTGTGTTCTTGAGCTTTCAGACGTTGATCAATGAAGATTTGATAAGTGGTGTTGGTGCAACTATTCTAAATTGTTCTAACGTGCTTGTTGGTGTTTCCTAGTCATGACCTATTTTTTTTTGGTGATATGCATTGATCATTCTATGATTTTTTGGTGGTTTCTATCAACCGATGATGATTTGCATGTTATGTGTTATTTCTGGTGGTGTAGCATGTTGTGGTTGATCTTGGCATGATTTTTGGTGGATGTAATCATTTGGGAATTTAATTTAGGAGCATTCTATGCTATGTAAATCATTATATTGGTTTGATGGTCGATCTTTGTATCGTGTGATGTAATTTCATAATTGAGGGTTAAGGGTTCAGATGACCTTGTTGTCAAGGTAAGTTCATGAATTGTATATATAGGTGATATATTCATGTAATTTGGGTGTCAATGTTGTGTTTGCATTATCAGAGAAAGGATTATGTGTGAATAAGTGATTTATCCTTCGGTGTTGCAGGGCAGACATCTATGCTTAACCAGAACTGTAATATTTTCACATATTGTATATATAGGTGATATATTCATGTAATTTGGGTGTCGATGTTATGTTTGCATTATCAGAGAGAAAGGATTATGTGTGAATAAGTGATTTATCCTTCGGTGTTGCAGGGCAGACATCTATGCTTAACCAGAATTGTAATATTTTCATATACTACTGCAAACCCTAACCCTAACTTTAACCCTAACCCTAATCCAAACCATGATGTAAACCATAACCTTTACCATATTCCTAACCATGACTCTAAAAAATTACCCTAATAATAACGGTAACCCTAAAACTAACCTAACCTAATTATAAGCCTAAACCCTAACCCTAAAAATAGGGAATGACTCTACAACCCTTCGGATGAACCAATCATCTATTACAATGTATTAATAATATATGAATGAAATTAATATCTTGGTGCATCCTAAGGGCTAGATAGTTATTTCCCTAAAGATAACCCTAAAGCTAACCCTAACCCTATCCATAATTCTAACCACGATGTAAACCCTAATCCTAAACATGATGTAAATCTGAATCCTAACCTTAACAATATCTAGAATTATAACCTTAAACCTAACTAATACCCAAACCCTAAACCCTAAACCAATCAATAACCCTAACCATAACCATAAGCATAACCATGATATAAACACTAACATTAATCCTAACCCTAACCCTTAACCCTAACCATGATCTAAACCCTAACACTAGCCATGATCCTAATCATAATTGTAACCCTAAGCCTAGCCATAAACCTAACCCTAACTCTAACACCAACCATGATGTAGACCATAACCCTAACCATAACTCTAGACCTTAACCCTAACCTAACCATAACCATAAACCCTAACCCTAACAAGAATCCTTAGCCCTAACCATAAAATCTAATCCTAATCATAAGCCTAACCATAACCATAACTCAAAACCTATCCCTAATCCTGTGAGTAAATCCTATCCATAATTCTAATCCTAACTGTAAACCCTAACCCAAAAAAACCCCAAGCCTAACGTTAATTTAAATCATAACCCCAACCATAATCCTCATCTTAACCCTAAGCATGATGTAAATCCTAACCATAATCCTAAACCCAACCCTGACCCTAACCTTAATCCTAACCCTAGCTATGATGTAAACGCTAACCCTATCCATAATCCTAGCTATGACCCAAATTATAATC
The DNA here is from genome assembly GCF_030272615.1 of Cryptomeria japonica. Lineage (NCBI taxonomy): Eukaryota > Viridiplantae > Streptophyta > Pinopsida > Cupressales > Cupressaceae > Cryptomeria > Cryptomeria japonica. Next base: position 691,377,006 of record NC_081414.1, read on the forward strand.
CTAAACCAAACCTTAACCCCAACCATGATGTAAACAATAAACCTAACCATAACCCTAATCATAACCCTTACCCTAACCCTAACAATAACACTAACCTAACCATAATCCTAAGTCGTAACCATAACAATAATCCTACCCTAAACTTAAACTTAACCTTAACTCGGATTTAACTTTAATCCTAATTTGTTCCTAACCTGAATTTTAATACTAATTCAACCCTAACCTTAATATAATTGAACCGTAACCCTAATTCTAACCCTAAATTTGATGTAAACCCTAAACATAATTGTAACCTTCACACTATACCCTGACCATAAACTTAACCCTAAAACTAAAACCCAACCCTAGCCATAATCGTAAACCCTAACCCTAACCATAATCCTAAACCAAAACCAAACCAAAACCTGGATGCTAACCTTGAGCATCATATACACCCTAACTTTAAACCCTAACCCTAATCATAACCCTAACCATGATGTAAACCTTAGCCCTGACCATAATACTAACCTTAACTTTGATCCAAAACATAACCATAAACCAAATCTTAATCTTAACAATACCCCCAGTTATAATTCTAACTCTAACCCTAACTTTAATTATGCTTACTCTAACCCTACCTTTTATGCAAACCCTAAACATAATTGTAACCCTCACAATAAACTCTAACCCTAACCATAAATTTAACCCTAATATTAAATCGTAAACATAACCCTGATGCTAACCATAATCCTAAACAAAAACCAAATCCTAATGTTGATGCTAACCCTAACCATGATAGAAACTTGAACTATTATCATAACCCTAATCTTAATCATAATGTGAACCCAAACCATGATCTAAACATTATCCCTAACCATAACACTAACCTTAACCCTAACACTAACCATAACCATAATACTTGCCATTAAATCAAAGTTTAATATATCATAGATTTTAGTATTTGCTTTTGTCTTCCAACACATATATATTATTGAAAATAATGTAAAAAAATTTAAAATTTTATATATCTCTTGTAATAATATAATAATTTAATAATATTATAATATAGTTTATTTTAATAGAAAGATACTATATAATTATAATTTTCATTTCTTTTATGCTTTCCATGTTGCACCACACGACTGCCACTAGCATATATAACTTAAATTTTAATTTAACCTATATAAAATACATGGAGAGATATCCATCTTGAGGCCCCTATTTGACTTTAGGGTTTAAAATTAATAAAAAATAGGCTATTAATAGGCTTTAAATTCCTAATTAAAGTCTAATCCTAACTATAATTCAATCGTTACCATAATCAAACCCTAATCGTAATTGGACCTATATCTAATTAACTATAACCTTAACTGCTAACCCTAATGCCTCTAATTGAATTCTAACCCCTAACCCCAATCATAACATAATCATAACTATCATTTTAACCCTAATCCTATTTTAAAGTGTTTGTATTTTAAATGTATATTAATAATAAAAAATGAACCCTAATCTAACCATGATTGAAACTCTACCCTAAACTAAACCCTAATCCTAGTTAAATTCTAACCCAAATCTTTACCCTCATTGAACTCTAATCCTAATTTAACCCTAACCCTCATATATTTGAATTATATCCCTTATTTTAATTTATTTTAATATGTAAATAGCTGCAAAGGGGCAGCACCCTTGTATTAAACAAGAAGGAGAATACAAGGCCTGATTCAATAAGAGCAGTAGGGGAAAGAATCAGGAAGAAAATCCCCTACAAAATTAAGATCGGGCTCCTCTAAACACCAAGAAGAAAAAAGATAGAACAACAGAATAAAGCTTATTTCATTTTCTCAACCTTGTCTCGCATTTTTTTCCTTTCTCAAAACAGATCCTTGCAAGCTTAATGGTAGATGAAAAATTAATTTAAACCCCAACTATTACTAAAGCCTGCTTAAAAAAGAGAGCATCACTTTAAAACATAATAGCCTAGCTTCCACACTAAACACTTTCAAGGAATAGACAAATGACATTGCAATACAATACAAAATAAAATAGAAAAAGCGAATCAAGATAAGCACCAAAGACCTTTTTTTGAAGCACAGATCTCCGTTGTTCAGAAAAAATTGAATCTCTGCCTATCCACTGCAACTAAAATCAATCACAATTTCTTTAAATCCATGAAAACTAAAGTAACAACATATCCTCCTCCCAGCTCCTCCTCCTACTTACAAACATAACAATTTCACAATTAGTTGATCAGCTATTATATGTGACAAAGCACCAACCCCAGTATAATAGTTGTGGGAAAATATGTTCCACAACGGTGATGTTGGTTGTAATGCACCAAGTCAAACAAAACAACATGCATTTCTTTCCGTTGATTCATATTTTGACAGATGGATCTTGACTCTTATAGACTAAACCTAACCTCAAACAATTGAGCTTAGTCAAATTTATCATATGTTTGTCCCATAGACTAAACCTAACTTCGGACAATTTATCTCAGAGACTAATCCTAACCTTGTTAAAATTATTTCTTTCTTTCAAATCACTTATGGCCAATACAACTCACTCTTCCATACATTTTTCCTTGAGAAAGGCCCATAAATTTTTTTTCTTCATGCAATTTAGTTATTAAAAAAATTATTAAAATAAAAATAAAAAATAATCAAGTTGGGAAAATTTTGAATTCTTTGAGGCTAGGTCCTTAAGAACATTAAAACCCCTTACTAAGCTTAGATTATTTGTGATCAAGTGACCATGAGTAATATTCTTATGATTACCAAAATAAAAAAGATCCTACAAGATAATCTCCACACAAAAATTCCAAAATTGGAGGAGTATTTTTCAATTATTATAGTAAATTGTAACAACCAAGAGTGTAATATCTTATGCTGGGAAATTGTTCCTCGGGGTTTTTTAATTTCTTAACGACTTGCAAACATAACACTTTCATAATTAGTTGATAGGCTATTATATATGAGAAAACACCACCAGGAGTGTAATGTCTCTACATAAATTTTCCAATCTATATAAATATTTCAAAATTTGAGGAGTTCCTATCCAATGACATTCAACAGTGAGTTTAAGCCAGCTATTAAAAATTAAATAGTATTTTTCAATTATTATATTAAATTGTAACAACTAGGGCAATGTAATATCTGTAATGTCTAAAGTCAGAAAAAAAATCTTACAAGGTAATCTCTACATAAATATTCCTAAATTTGAGGAGTGCCTATCCAATGACATTCAACAATGAGCTTAATTCAAGCCAGTTGTTAAAAATTAAATAATGTTTTTCAATTATTATAGTAAATTGTAATAACCAGGGAGTGCAATATCTCATGCCAGGAAATTGTTCCTCATGGTTTTTTAATTTCTTAACAACTTATAAACATAAAAATTTCATAATGTTACTACTTATCAGATTGCCATTAGTTGGTTACTATTACCGAAATATTCAGTCGGTTACAGAAGAAAGCAGTCACAGAATGCAGTATACACTGAGTTGTCTACCGAGTATCTTTTCATGTCTACCAAGCAGCAAAGATGACACACCAAGTTGATATACACCAAGTGAAACATGTTACCAGATTCATTGAACCTGGACATGCATATGAAAACGTGATACAAGATCGAGGCACATCTAACCGTTATCACATTGGAAATTGCACTAGAAGATTGTGTATGCTTTTGAGGTCATCTAACCAATGACATATTTTATATGGTTATAAATCGTGTTCGTAAGATCGAAGCAATGAATTGGATCACTGTCTTAAGAGATCTATTTATATAGCATGAGTTAAGGGTGTATGTATGAATGTAAGAAGACTGTTACAGAGACACAGAGGTCACCGAGAAGGTTTTCAAAGAACAGTCGAAGAACAGAGTAAACAGAAGGGTTTACCGAGTTACTATATGGGTTACCAAGGTATGCTATAAGCAAGGTAATCTATTCTGAGCACATAGAATCTGCTATAACATTTCAAATGTAAAGTTGCAGATATTTGTAATGACTTTATTGTAATATTGTGAAGTTGTAAGAGAAACCTTTAATAGGGTAAAAGACTCTAATCAAGTCTATAAATTATAAAGCCTCTAACTAGGTGCAGCATTTAGATTAAGTGTTGTAAAATCCTTTAGTAAGGTAGATCTAACAGATCTTGTTACTCCTAACAAGGTAAGCTATCAGAAATAGCTAAACATGTAGCTCTAACCGAGCACTCTTTATTATTGCAGTAGTGAAGTTGTGGGTGCCATCCCCACCACAGTTTTTCTCTTTAACCAAGAGTTTCTGCGTAACCGAAATATATGTGTTATGGAGTGAATCATGTATGATTGTTATCTATTTGTTTTAGCTTTAGTTTATGTTACTGCACTATTCAGTTTATGCATAACAGTAAAGATATTGTTGAAGAAATGTTTTGGAGTACTGATTCACCCCTCCCCTCTTAGTACATTAGCTTTCCATATTGGGCCTTACAATTGGTATCAGAGCTCAAATCTTGGAAAAGTGTTTAACTGCCTAAAGAGAAAGATCTTATCAATGGAAGGCTATAAACAATCCTGGAGGATTGTGTATCTGCAAGAAGACCTGGATCATGCTAATCAAGTTATTGCAGACATGCAAAGGCAAATACAAAAATCTTTGAAAGTAAGAAGAAGATTATCTGATGATTTATAGGACTCTCAAGAGTTAGTGGAACAAATTGAGACATCATCTGAGAATAGTATATCTGAAGAAACTAAAGAAATGATTGGAGTATTGAAAGAAAATAACAAAGCACTGGCTGATCAATTAAAAGCAATGAAAAGAGAACATGAACATTTCAGCACACAGATGACTGAAAATCTAGATGCATTAAGAATAGCTGAGGATAAAGTAAGAGATCTAGAAAGAGAGAAACAACAACTTGAAGTCTTAGTATCTGATAAGAATGATGAAATCTCAAGGTTGACTAGAATTCAACAAAACCTATCAGATCAACTAGGTTATGCACATCATGAAGCAATTCTGAAGAATGATGAGAATCAAGCATTGAGACTTGAAGTATCAAGGTTGACCGATGAACTTGAAATAGAGAAGAAATCCAAAGAAACACTGAAGAAGAGTTATGAAGCATCAAAGATGTTGGATGAGCAATTGAATACAAGAAGACCCAACAAAGATGTAGGACTCGGTTACAAAGGAAAAGACTCTATCGAGAAAGGAATTCATACTACCGAGAGAGGAGAATCATCAAAGCAAGCTGGAAATAGGAATAACATCAAAAGAAAGAAGCCTATTTGCAACTACTATGGAAATCAAGGTCACACTGCCAACATATGCCAAATTAGAAAAGGTAAGCAACCGAATGCCACTAAGTCCAATGGTTATTGTTACAATTGCAATAAATATGGTCACACATTTAATCAATGTAGGAAAAAGTCTGTTAACAATTATCAGATGGCAAAATTCAAAGGGTTTTGTAGAAACTGCAATAGATATGGACATAGTACTGAGAAGTGTTGGTTTAAGCAAAAGAACTACATTTGGTCTGCACACCGAGCAAACACTAGAGGTTACCGATTACATAGATCCTTACCGACAATATGCAGCAGTACCATGGGATTACAATACAAGGATATGGTGTGAATGTTGTGGAAGATATGGACATATTAGTGCTCACTGTTTTATAAGGTTTGGAATGAACAACCGAAGATCATGGAGAAATCTTGGTATGGCATGTTTTCATTGTCACAAAGTTGGACACTTGGCTGGAGATTGTAGAGATCAACCTAGAAAAGACACTGAAGAAATAAAAGAAAAATTACAGATGATTTGGAAAAAAAAGGAAATTGTGTCAAATAAAGAAAGCACCTTACCTACCAAGTTAGGTACACCTATTCCAAATTAATCGGTAAAGGTATGAAGGGACTGCATTCTCTAAAGGTTAAAATCATAACAGTTCCTATTCTATTATGTACTAAATTCAAAATATGCATAGTTAAGATGTATTAGTAAGTTTGAAATTCTATCAAAGTCTTTTGAAGCACTTTACAGGAAACCTGTCAAGTCGGTGAATACAGGAAGCCTGTCAAGTCGGTAAATGAAGGAAGCTTGGTTACTCGGTTAAAACAAAAAGGGAGATTAAATCAGTTAAAGGTGAACTGAGTGCATTTAATGTTTTTGAACTAACCCGTACAGAGCCCAATAAGGTATTTTGTGTACTTAAAAGCATTTTCGCAGTCATTTACACTTACCAAGTTTTTGAGAGAGCATAGCAAGTGATTCCAAGGTGATCAAAACCTCATTCAAAGCAAATCCAAGGTATTTACATCAAATCTCAACGTATTGTTAAGCTGGTTTATTGATCTTATCTAGTTGCCATTATCTACTAAGTTTAAAGCATCTGTCATTTGAAATCTTGAAACCCTAAGGACTCTTTACTAGTTTTTAACTAAAATCTTAAATGGCGCCCAAGACCCAAGATCCCATAGTTGTCAAGAATGTAGAGAAGCCCTCACTGAAATACTCTTTGACTCCCAAAGTCGCTTCTGAACCGGATGACAAAACTGCCTTTTCACTCATCCTGGACAGAGTGTTGTTAGTCGAAGATGTGAGATTCTTCACCAAATGTCGTGTTGAAGAACTCAGTCATGTTGAAATCAGAGACACCTATGATGAGCTATGTACCGATGGTAAATTGAACATCAAGTATGAACACATCAAAATCAAAGGATTAACTGAAGCCCTAACCTATCCTCGTGTGTTCAAACCCTAGTGGGTCAATTTTGTTCTAAGAAGAGTTCATGATGATTTCATGTGGCTAGAAGAGCAACCATTCAAGATAACCAAGGAAATCATTCATCTGATTACCAGTTACCCTGTCCATGATCATGCCCGAGCCCAGAAGATGATATCACAGAAGGAATTGATCAGTTTAACCAGAGTAGAATCTGATTATAGAGGCCTGAAACTGAACAATGTCACTGATGCAAAACTTAAGTTTGCTATTAGAGTAATTGGTTATTGTTTCTTCCAATCAGAAAGGGAAAACAGTGTACCCTGTGTAGTAGTTGACTTAGCTTATAAAATTATGAAAAAGGGAATGAAAATTGACTTATGTGAGGTGTTATTGAAGAATCTGTTTGAGAACCTAAACACAATCAGGAAGTCGAAGAAGAACAACTCAGCTAATACTCTAAAGTTTGGATCACTACTGGTATGCATGTTTTTCTACTTTGAAAAATTCTTTCCATCAGTCGGTAAAGTAGTTTGGGAGCTACACCAACCAATCACCCATCAGATTAATGACTTCATCAAGAAGTTAGGAGATAGTTTCAATGATATCATGGATGATTACTTCAGTAAATTTCAAGAGAAAATGCATAACAGATATAGGATACCACCCCAGCTAGTAGAGAAATACAAAAATGATATATGTTTTGAAGTTGACACCGATTACTATTATGTGAATGCTGTGGAACCAAGGACTCAATCTTTGCCACCTATGGGATATGAGATTGACTTTGACATCACAAAATAGAAAATTGATGCATTTATTACATTACCAAGGCATGCTACCGAGCTAAGATATGGAACCTATGAAGAAGTAAAGGAAAAGGTAAAAATGAGCATTGTAGTACCCAAAGCTACAAGAAAGGCAATAAAGATGATTAAGGCATTGTCAAAGAAATTCAGAGAAGAATCCTTCTCTACACCTATCAAAGGCACTCTTGCCATCACCGAAGAGGAATCAGAAGTCCAAGAGGCAGCTATAACACTAAGCATTGAATTGCCTAAGGGTAAAGTGTTAAAAAGAAAGAAACAGGGCACTTCAAAGGCCCTACCAACTCCTCCAACAAAGAGACCTAACACAAGAGCATCTATAGCCTCCAAGAGTAAGAAGACAAAGAGTGTTACTATTCCCAAGGTAACAAAGACATACAAGAAATATACTCGGAGACTCATTTTGGCAAAAGAGTCTAGTGATTCAAAATCTGAGGATGCAAACAAATTCCAGATTGTCAAGAGCAAGAAGGTAAATATACATAGTTTTGAAAACTTCTGTGCTAATCTGAAAGAATATGGAGGATTTGGAGGATTTAGATTTGTTAAGTATGAAACTAGGAACAATGATGAAAAGAGACAAATTTAAGAAGCTATCATCTGGACACTTCTAAAGTTCCGGTTAGCTCCATTGGAACTAGCAAAGTCACTTCATAATGAACTTTACTTGCATATTGATAATAGGTGGAAGTATGCAATGGACTCAGAGAAACAAATCAGAGAAAGAAGTCTAGTCCATCTCTTTCCTGATATGTCAGTAGCTGAAATAAAGGAACATCTGACAACCTACAATTCAAAGTTTCTTGTCAAACAGAGAGCCTTAAAACTGATGAATGGGCTATATATAGATGTAGAAAATGAGACAAAAGCAAAGTGGCAGGAAATCTTCAAAATCAAGAATGCTGGTGAACAAACTATAGTTGAAATCGTTGATGTCACCGAGCATGATCTTGATGTCACCGAGCAAGGTCCTGATGCTATTGAACAAGACCCTGCTGACACTATTCAAATAGATGAAGATGTCATGGATGTAGAAGCACCGGAGGAGGAAATGATAGAAGGCACTACATATGCAAAACTTGTATCTAGTGAATCCATTTTAGAACAAGTTCAGCCTTGTCCCCCGATCAAGCAACCTGTCTCAACTGAAACTCCTTAGGATACAGCACAAGGCACTAAAGGTTAGAAGTCTATAGCAGGAGAAGATACTACTCTAGAATAGACCTCACAAGCACCTTCGAGCACTAAAAATGTTGCAGCTAAGACACCCAGTACCGAGACACCAAAAGACACCACAGAGGCTATAGGAACCAACCAAAGTGTTGCCTCTACCGAGCAACCTACCGAGGGTCAGCAAACCTCCCAAGCTATTGTCTTGGTCCAACCGACCAAAGGTAAAGAAAGGAAAGTGAAAAAGCATAGTTTCAAAGTTGATTTATCTAAACCAATAGTGTTGCCCAATATGGATATATCAAAATTAAAGGGGCAAGCACCCATTGATTTTGGTGAACTGTGCAAAGAAAAGGCCGAACAAGAAAAACAGATGGCCATACAAAAGAAGAATAAAGTACTTTAGAAGGTGAAGACACTGCTATCAGATATGCTACCTACAGCTACAGTGTCAACCGATGCAACCATCCATATTCAACTGGATGAACTCCTTAATCAAATAGAAACATCCAGAGTTGATGCATCTGAGTATTTGAGCAAGCTAAAAGACAAGGAGCTCACTGCAAAAATGATAGAAGAGGTACAGAAAGCTCTAGCCATTGGCAAAGTTAAACTTGTCAAATTTATTAATGAGTTGACTCCTCAACTCAAGCACATTCATTATTTATTTCAGAAACTTTGCACATTTTCTTTATTCATTAAAGACATTAAGAATAAAACAGAGACAATTTAGAAAGAGATCACCAATCTCTCAAGCAAGTTGACCATAGAGCCAAATTCAATTCAGAATTTTTATACAAGGTTACAACAGCTCATGGCTCAACAATTGGACTTAAGAAATGAAGAACACAAGATCCGGATGGACATAATGACACTTCAGACATTATTCCTTCCACATCTTTCATCAGTCCAAGAATAGATCAACTGAGACACATACTTGTCTACTACACAAGAAGGAAGCACTCTTGATGGCTTAATATCACTATTAGCTGATATTCAAGCGCAAAATTCTTTAATGGATAGTGTAAAGGATGCACTCTCTGTCGCTCTCACCAATGCCCGAAACAAGTACAAATCTATTTTTGACCAGTTACCACCCCCGAATGGAAATTAAGTTTTTGATGTTTGTCAAGAAGGGGGAGTGATACAATATATTTGGGGAGTGATACAGTTTTGATACAGTATTCAGAGTATAGTATACAGGGGGAGTATACCGAGCAAAGTAAGCAGAGTATCAAAGAGTAGTATACAGAATAGTAAGCAATGCACACAAGAACAGATCGCCGAGCATTCAAAATCAGAGTTATGTATAGTATAATGATAAGGGGAGTATATCTGAATATGCTATTTCATTGACTATTGTATATACTGTCAGTATAGTCATTTTGCAAAGTATATAGATTTTTTGAGTTATAACTTTGAAAGTAGTTTTTGTCAAACATCTCAACTAATGTCAAAAGGGGAGATTGTTACTACTTATCATATTGCCATTAGTTTTATGTCAAAGTTATATTATATACTCTAGTCAGTTACTATTACTGAAATATTCAGTCGGTATGTACAGTTTAGTCAATTATAGAAGAAAGCAGTCATAGAATGCAGTATACACCAAGCTATCTACCGAGTATCTTTTCATGTCTACCGAGTAGCCAAGATGACACACTGAGTGAAACATGTTACCAAATTCATTGAACCTGGACATGCATATCAAAATGCGTTACAAGATCGAGGCACATCTAATCATTATCACATTGGAAATTGCACTAGAAGATTGTGTATGATTTCGAGGTCATCTAACCAGTGAAGTATTTTACATGGTTATAAATTGTGTATGTAAGATCAAAGCAATGAATTGGATCATCATCTTAAGAGATCTATTTATACAACATGAGTTAAGGGTGTATGTATGAATGTAAGAAGACTGTTATAGAGACACAAAGGTCACCGAGAAGGTTTTCAGAGAATAGTCAAAGAACAGAGTAAATAGAAGGGTTTACTGAGTTACTATATGGGTTACCGAGGTATGCTATAAGCAAGGTAATCTATTCTGAGCACATAGAATCTGCTATAACATTTCATATGTAAAGTTGCAGATATTTGTAATGACTTTATTATAATATTGTGAAGTTGTAAGAGAAACCTTTAATAGGGTAAAAGACTCTAATCAAGTCTATAAATTGTAAAGCCTCTAACCAGGTGCAGCATTTAGATTAAGTGTTGTAAAATGCTTTAGTAAGGTAGATCTAATAGATCTTATTACTCCTAATAGGGTAAGCTATCAGAAATAGCTAAACATGTAGCTCTAACCAAACACTCTTTATTATTGCAGTAGTGAAGTTTTGGGTGCCATTCCCACCACAGTTTTTCTCTCTAACCAAGAGTTTCTGCATAACCAAAATATATGTGTTATGGAGTGAATAATGTATCATTGTTATCTATTTGTTTTAGCTTTATTTTATGTTACTGCACTATTCAGTTTATGCATAACAGTAAAGATATTGTTGAAGAAATGTTTTGGAGTACTGATTCACCCATCCTCTCTCAGTACATTAGCTTTCCATATTGGGCCTAACACATAATTAGTTAATAAGCTATTATAATTGAAACCTAACCATAACCTAACCCTAAATTTAGGTACAACCCGACAATTAAGCCCTAACTATAACTTTAACCCTAATCTTGTTGGATTTGGTTTGTCATTATTGCTGCTAGGATATGTTGTTGTCATTGATGTCAACATATTCTTGTGATTGCTCTCGTGACTACAAATTGGGTATTTTTTTATCCGATTTGTAGTGTTGTTTTGTTGATCACTCTTTTGTAGAGGTTGATATTTTCTTTCATATATTCTGGTGTGATCAGATTTGGTGCTGAGATTCTGGTATATTATCTTGAATGGTCTTGTGTATCTTCAGTTTAGATGGAACGTGATTTGGTTCTCCGCAAGTTATCTTTCTTTGTGACAATTGTTGATTGGTTGTGTTCTTGAGCTTTCAGATGCTGGTCAATGAAGATTTGATAAGTGGTGTTGGTGCAATTGTTCTAAATGGTTCTAACGTGCTTGTTGGTCTTTCCTAGTCATGACCTATTTTTTTTTGGCAATATGCATTGATCATTGTGCGATTTTTTTGTGGTTTCTATCAACTGGTGATGATTTGCATGTTAAGTGTTATTTCTAGTGGTGTAGCATGTTGCGGTTGATCTTAGCATGATTTTCGGTGGATGTAATCATTTGGGAATTTAATTTAGGAGCATTCTATGCTATGTAAATCATTATATTGGTTTGATGGTCAATCTTTGTATCATGTGATGTAATTTTGTAATTGAGGGTTGAGGGTTTAGATGACCTTGTTGTCAAGGTACGTTCATGAATTGTATATATAGGTGATATATTCATGTAATTTAGGTGTCGATGTTGTGTCTACATTATCAAAGAAAGGATTATGTGTGAACAAGTGATTTAGCCTTCGGTGTTGCAGGGAAGACATCTATGCTTAACCAGAACTGTAATCAAGCATTCAAAGATGTTATTCTTTGAGTTCATTTCTTCTGCATTGTAGTTCAAATCCTATTGTAAGTTAGTGAGACTTCCCTAATGGTTGTAGCCTTCCAGGAAAATATTATTTGAGTAGTGAGCTCTAGGCAATGTGCCTGAATGCATGTGCATTCCCCATTGTAATATTTTCACATACTACTGCTAACCCTAACCCTAACGTTAACCCTAACCCTAATCCAAACCATGATGTAAACCATAACCTTTACCATATTCCTAACCATGACTCTAAACAATTACCCTAATAATAACAGTAACCCTAAAACTAACCTAACCTAATTATAAGCCTAAACCCTAACCTTAAAAATAGGGAATGACTCTACAACCCTTCAGATGAACCAATCATCTATTACAATGTATTAATAATATATGAATAGAATTAATATCTTGGTGCATCCTAAGGGCTAGATAGTTATTTCCCTAAAAATAACCCTAAAGCTAACCCTAACCCTATCCATAATTCTAACCACGATGTAAACCCTAATCCTAAACATGATGTAAATCTAAATCCTAACCTTCACCATATCTTAAATTATAACCTTAAACCTAACTAATACCCAAACCCTAAACCCTAACCCAATCAATAACCCTAACCATAACCATAACCATAACCATGATATAAACACTAACATTAATCCTATCCCTAACCCTTAACCCTAACCCTAACCATGATCTAAACCCTAACACTAGCCATGATCCTAACCATAACTATAACCCTAAGCCTAGCCATAAACCTAACCCTAACTCTAACACCAACCATGATGTAGACCATAACCCTAACCATAACTCTAGACCTTAACCCTAACCTAACCATAACAATAAACCCTAACCCTAACAATAATCCTTAGCCCTAACCATAAAATCTAATCCTAATCATAAGCCTAACTGTAACGATAACTCAAAACCTATCCCTAATCCTAAGAGTAAATCCTATCCATAATTCTAATCCTAACCGTAAACCCTAACCCAAAAAAATCCCAACCCTAACCTTAATTTTAAATCCTAACCCCAACCATAATCCTCATCCTAACCCTAAGCATGATGTAAATCCTAACCATAATCCTAAGCCCAACCCTAACTATAATCTTAATCATAACCCTAACCTTGACCCTAACCTTAATCCTAACACTAGATATGATGCAAACCCTAACCCTATCCATAATCCTAACTATGACCCAAATTATAATTCCAAACCAAACCTTAACTGCAACCATGATGTAAACAATAAACCTAACCATAACCCTAATCATAATCCTTACCCTAACCCTAACCATAACACTAACCTAACCATAATCCTAAGCCCTAACAATAACAATAATCCTACCCTAAACTTAAACTTAACCTTAACCCAAATTTAACTTTAATCCAGATCTGTTTATAACCTTAACCTAGCCCAAATCCTAATCCTAATTGAATTTTAATACTAATTCAACCCTAACCTTAATATAATTGAACCATAACCCTAATTCTAACCCTAAATTTGATGTAAACCCTAAGCATAATGATAACCTTCACACTATACCCTGACCATAAACTTAACCCTAACACTAAAACCCAACCCTAGCCATAATCATAAACCCTAACCCTAACCATAATCCTAAACCAAAACCAAACCCTCACCTTGATGCTAACCTTGAGCATGATATACACCCTAAACTTAAACCCTAACCCTAATCATAACCCTAACCATGATGTAAACCTTAACCCTGACCATAATACTAACCTTAACTTTGACCCAAAACATAACCATAAACCAAATCTTAATCTTAACAATACCCCCAGTTATAATTCTAACTCTAACCCTAACTTTAATTATGCTTACCCTAACCCTACATTTTATGTAAACCCTAAACATAATTGTAACCCTCATAATAAACTCTAACCCTAACCATAAATTTTACCCTAATATTAAATCGTAAACATAACCCTGATGCTAACCATAATCCTAAACAAAAACCAAATCCTAATGTTGATGCTAACCCTAACCATGATATAAACTTGAACCGTTATCATAACCCTAATCTTAATCATGACCTGAACCCAAACCATGATCTAAACATTATCCCTGACCATAACACTAACCTTAACCCTAACACTAACCATAACCATAATACTTGCCATTAAATAAAGTTTAATATATTGTAGATTTTAGTATTTGCTTTGGTCTTGCAACACATATATATTATTGAAAATAATGTAAAAAAATTTAAAATTTTATATATCTCTTGTAATAATATAATAATTTAATAATATTATATTATAGTTTATTTTAATAGAAAGATACTATAAAATTATAATTTTCATTTCTTTTATGCTTTCCATGTTGCACCACACGACTGCAACTAGCATATATAACTTAAATTTTAATTTAATCTATATAAAGTACACGGAGAGATATCCATCTTGAGGCCCCTATTTGACTTTAGGGTTTAAAATTAATAAAAAATAGGCTATTAATAGGCTTTAAATTCCTAATTAAAGTCTAATCCTAACTATAATTCAGTCGTTACCATAATCAAACCCTAATCATAATTGGACCCTAAATCTAATTAACTATAACCTTAACCCTTAACCCTAATGCCTCTAATTGAATTCTAACCCCTAACCCCAATCATAACATAATCATAACTATCATTTTAACCCTAATCCTATTTTAAAGTGTTTTTATTTTAAATCTATCTTAATAATCAAAATTGAACCCTAATCTAACCATGTTTGAAACCCTACCCTAAACTAAACCCTAATTCCTAGTTAAATTCTAACCCAAACCTTTACCCTCATTGTACTCTAATCCTAATTTAACCCTAACCCTCATATATTTGAATCATGTCCCTTATTTTATTTTATTTTATTTTAATAATTAAATAGTTGCAAGGGTACAACACCCTTGTATTAAACAAGAAGAGAATACAAGGCCTAATTCAATAAGAGTGGTAGGGGGAAAGAATCAGGAAGAAAACCCCCTACCATAACTCTAATCCTTGGAAAAAAGAAACCAACACAGGACTGGATGAGAACAACAATATACCGACCTCTTAAGGACATAGAGGTCATAAGACAAAAATAGACAATCTCAAAAAGGAGAGAGATCTGAGGGCTTAGAGTCAACCAGAGTCATAGAGAGCCATCAGAAACATCATCCATGAGTGCATTAGCCACATCTAGGACAATGGGACATTCAGGGCCACAATTCAAATGAGTTGTCGATTCTGCCTTCTCCTTAGGGAGTTGGTAGTCGTTTGGATATCCTTCTTCACCCAACCCAAACCCCCAGTCATTTCCATCCACCAGCTCAGCATTCTCAAAGATCCCAAGGTCATCAATCACCACTAGATCTTCACCACAAAGAAATATTTCCCTCCAATTCGACGTGAAACTGCTTTGTATACCAACTGCTTTTAGAAGGAACTCAATGTTCCTGGAGATGACATGCCAAGTTGCTTGGAAGGATTCAAAATCCAGAGAATCAACAATCACAAGCTTCTTCACCTCCGCTCCATTGCTAAGTGACATATAGTAATTTTGGGGAAGTGGAATTCTGAGATTGGCATCAATATTATCCAATACAACATCTATTACCCCCAACAGGCAGTGCTTGAACATCATCTGGGTTAGCAGTTTTTCTTGATGCTTACTAGTCCCCATGTAGATTAACATTGCAAGAAAAAATACTGGAATATCAGCATTGGCTCTGTACCTATGGTAAGCCATAAGAAATTCCTTTCCCAAAATCCTCTTTAAGTTGTGAAGAATGAGAGGATATCGAGAGAAACGGACCTCTTGCAGGCGCCTATCTGTGATTTCGCCCAGGAAAGCCATCTATCGACAAGTAGCTTCAAAGAAGATTGGGGTCTCCATACTAAGTTGCCAAGAGAGGAAAGCAAAATATAGTGGAAAGAAGGTTTATTCCATTATTAAATAGCAAGGAATTGAACTAGAGAATATGACACCCTCCAACTGCATCTCCAATAAATGGCCACATGTGTGAGCTGCTGGTATCTGACTAACCATCTGCTCCAAAACTCCTCAACTTGTTGTCGACCGGCTTTAAGCATCAAGTGATCGTAAGAAATATTGAAAGGATACAGTCATAACTAGATACTCAAGTACACTTGAATTTAATAGCCACGAGCCAAAAGCTGGCACTAATCAATAGTGTCAGCAATGCATCACATCACGATGATAAGAGGAGACCTTAACCGGTTAACAAGGTAGTCGGTTGATCTTTCTACCGAAAACAAGACCAAAAGGTGGAGAGGGGGAATCGCGGCTACTTGGGAGCAGAGCATCAGTTTGCTCCACAACCAGAAGAGGCAGATAGAAATGGAGAGCTGGCACCTATCAAGAGACCCAACGACATGCACCACATTTCAAAGAACCCAACTTGAGTGAGGAGAGCATGTCAATCGGCCCAACAGAAAAACATCATCGATGGATCTTTAGCAAGGGTCACTAATGGTTATAGCCAATTTAGAAAGTTTATCAGTTTCACCATTGCCTTCTCTATAGATATGGCTAACCAAAAATTCATCAAAGGTAGCTAGCAGCACTAGGATCGGTTGAAGCCATTAGTTAAGGCGCCAACAAGGGGTGCTATTGTAGTGGATCATGTTAATAGCATTTAATGAATCACCCTCCAAATGAATTTTCTACACCCCAAGCTCCTTCCCTAGCTGAAGACCTCTTAATGTTGCTCTAAATTTCGCTTCATTATTAGTAGCCACTCCAATCTTTTTCGGAGATTTCTTTTATACAGAGACCATCAGAGTCCCTCAGAATGCAACCAATACCACTTTGGCCTAGATTTTCTACAGAGGCACCATCAAAGTTTACCTTGCTCCACCCAACCACTGGAGCATCCTAGATCACCCCCGCTCTTGGATTGCTTTGATCAACCATAGTGCCCAGACCAAAAATAGGAGGGATGAATAGGTTTGGAAGAACCATCTTAATCTTACAATCCCAGTTTGTGTACAATTTTTTCTTAAGTGTTTTGGATTGGGCTGCCACATTCAGAAGCTCATTTAGGTGGTTCTCAATTTTCGCACAAAGAGACTGAGGGTGCATATCTTTACCCTAGAAGATTTTGTGGTTCCTTTCTTTCCAAATTTCCCAAATTAAAAGTGATAGGACGATGAAGAGAAAATCAGAAAAAAAAAAAAAAAAAAGAAAAAAAAAAACTGCCTTTCCTACTGGTTTAGGCCATTGTAAAAACCATTTGTCCAGCCCTGCTGAGAAGGGGCCGAATATTCTCAGTTTTCCCATGAAATACCACCAATAGTGATTGGAGAATTTGCAATGGAGAAGAAGATGATCTAGAGTCTCTTCATGATCTAGATGTAAAGGACATTTGTTGGGTCCATTGATACCCATTGAATGGAGCCTTTCTTGAGTTAAGATTTTCCTCTGGTAGGCCAACCAGGCAAAGGAACCCGCTTTGGGAAGGAGCTGTTGATGCCAAAAAAGATTAATAGGCCAGTCTTTTTTGTCTATAGCCACTTATTTCAGCTTGTAGCCAAAGAATACATTGTGTTTTCCATCAGAGGAGCCACACCACCTAATAATATCCTTATCAGGGGAACGGAAAATAATCCTTTTGTTGAGAATGTCAGTAAATAAGTCCTTCTAAAACTCATCCAAGTCCAGCTCATCCAAGGAGTTCCATTTCCATTTAGCAATACCATTTTCTAGGATCGGATAACCATAATCACAGATATTATGCCCCCAGAGATGACAAGTTTCCTCCATAACAGGTTGTAGAGAGGGGTTGTGACATAGGATAGCTTCACCCGACCAAGAATCAAACCAAAAGGAGGCATCCCTCCCACTCCTGACCTCCCAGGTAACCTGATCGCTTATGATTTCCCTGCTATCCAAAATAAAATTCTAGGTAGCCGAGCCCCTGGGAGGGTTATTGATAGTCAGAATCCTCTTAGGTTCTAGGGAGTCTAGATATTTATGTTTCAGGAGCCTTGCCCATTTTTTCTTCCCGCCACTATAGATTTCCCAAACCAGTTTAGCACCCACTGCTAAATTCATAATTGATATTTGGTGAATACCAGCACCACCTACCATTTTTGGTTGATAGATCTTTTTCCAAGCTATCAGGGGAAGTTTACCTTTATCATCCGACCCATTCCAAAGGAAATTTCTCATTATAGAAATCAATTCATTTTCAACTACCATTAGTAATCATAGGCAAGCCATGGAAAAAACTAGTAATGCTGAAAGGACCGACTTTATCATAGTGAGTTTCCTAGTAGAAGATAACCACTTGCCTTTCCAAGTTGCAAGCTTGGATTTGCACTTATCAATGAGGTTCTTCTAGTAGTGAGCTCTATTACTACCAATGAAGAGTGGGGTACTAATAAATTTCCCTGGGAAATTAGCAACTCTAAGATTGAGAATCCTTGATAATACTGTTTGCAAGTTGACCATAGTGTTGACAAAAAAAACTTCAGAATTGTGCTAGTTGATTTTCTAACCAGAAGACAAATAGTAATCTTCAAGGCAAGTTTTGATTGATCTGGCTTCCTGCCTACAGGCCGAACCAAATAGAATGGTGTCATCAAGAAACTGAAGATGAGTCATTTTTTCAACCCCTGTTGCCACATTAACTCCAACCCAACAACCATCTTGCTTGAGAGCTCTTATGGATCGACCTAAAGCTTTAGCCATTATGATAAACAGAAAGGGTGATAATGGATCACCTTGTCTAATGCCTCTTGTCGAAGAGAAGAAACCGTGGGATGAACCATTGACCAGAACAAAGAATTTGGGGGAAGAGAGACAACTCATGACCCAAGTGAGCCATTCCTTGGAGAAGCCAAATTTATTGAGAACATAAAATAAGAAATCCCTATCCACCATGTCATAAGCTTTCAGAATGTCTAGTTTTAAAATCATATAGGAGTCCTTGGTTTTCCTGGCTATGTGGAGTGTTTCATGAGCAATAATGATACCTTCTGCAATAGATCTTCTAGGGGCAAACCCGCTTTGTTCCTCTAATATGATGTGCTTAAGGAGGGTCTTCAATCTATTATCTATGATCTTTGTTACAATGTTATATATAGTATTGCATAGAGCGGTAGGCCTAAAGTCACTCATCTATTGTGGATTTTGCTTCTTCAAAATTAGAGTTAAAAAGGTGTGATTGATGGCCCCTAACATAGTCATCTTCTTTCTTGATTCTTCTACAACAATGTGTAAATCTCGAGCAATAATATCCCAAAAATGATGGAAGATCACAGCAGGGAAGCCATCCAGGCCAGGAGTCTTATCCGGTTTCAACTGGAGGGTGGTTTTCCTTACTTCATCAATAGAAATGGGCATACAGAGAGCTGTATTTTGATTAGTGGAAATGATCGATGGGATTGAGTTCAGAATTCTAGCTCTTACTTCATGATCAATCTGATGGTCAACATTCAACAGAGAGTCAAAGAATCTTACAACTTCATGCACAATGTCCTTGTAATTCCTGACAGTGACTCCATCTGATCTCATAGTCTCCGATATTCTATTTCTATTTCGATTGGCAATAACCGACTGGTGGAAGAATTTGGTGTTTTTATCTCCTTCCTTTAACCATAACTCCCTTGATTTTTGATGCCAGTGGATTTCCTCACATCTAAGGATTTCATTTACGCCAGATTTGAGAGAATTTTCTTTGATGAATAGATCCTCAGTCATTCTTGAAGAGGTAACAGAGTTGGTTAAATCTGCCAGTTCAGCCTTAATTCTTAATTTCTCCATATGAATATTCTTGAAGTGGTTATTATTCCATTCTTTGATCTTAACCTTAATATACTTGAGCTTTTTATTGAGAATGAGAAGTCTTGAATGATTCCTAAAAACTGACTCATTCCACCAAGACGCTATAAGATCATGTAGTTCAACCACTCTGAGCCACATTTTCTCAAATCGGAACGAAGTACCTCCCTTCGCTTGAGCCAAGGTGACCTCCAGATAGATCGAGTAGTGATCTAATCTGGTGAGTGATAGAATTGATGATTCTAAGGATAGATTTTGGCCTAGCCACTCACCAGAAATAAGAAACCGGTCAAGCCATTCAACAATATTAGTGAAGCCCAATCTCCAGTTCGACCATGTGAAAATTCCATTTTTTGGAACAATGTCTAAGAGGTGATTATTCTCAACAAAGTCCAAGAAGTCTTTTTGGGATGTACCAGTCCTCTGAATACCCCCACTTTTCTTAGTGCCAGAAAGGATCACATTAAAATACCTAGCTACCACACAACTACCATTGGTAATACTCTTTAGCTTAATGGATAGGAGATCCCAGAGAGCCCACTTATCACCAGTAGAAGAAGGTCTGTACACATTGAAGAGATTGAAGTTCTCATTTCATTCAAAAATAGTGACCAAGCAATGTTGCCAATACTTATCTTCTCCCACAAGTGATATCTTAACATTCATGGGGTTCCAAATAATTCCCAAGCCACTGGAAGCTCCATCTGATTGCCTAAAAAACCCATTCCATTGTTTCCAAACTCTCATTTTGGCCTCAATCTCAGCTTTGCTCCATTTAGTTTCCTATAGTAGCCAAATATCTCCTTTGGTGTCATCAATATGGCACTTAATCAAGCGCCATTTGTTAGGGGCATTGATGCCCATGACGTTCCAAGATAGGAGTCTCATGACTCCTGGGGAGGGGCATTTCCCTTCCCTAAATTAAGTTCTGTTTGACCACAGGTAGCACCAACTACTGCTATCATGACTCTTTTGGACTTGTGCCCCTGCACACCTTTTGGTTTAAAATTTAGTTTATCAATAATCGAATCTGATTTTCCAAAACCTTTTAAGGAACCCTCCATTATAAGCTCTGAGTCAAGTTCAAATTCCTCCTCCCCCTCTGAGGAGGAGCTTTCAATTTCACCATCTTCTAGTTCAATGCCTATCGGAGAGCAAGTTTGCCCTCCCAACACCCCTATATTGTCATTGTCCATACCCTGAGAGAGTGGATTTGCATCTTCAATTGCCAATTGATTCTTAGGCACAAAGGGGGAGGGTGGAAGAGAGTCCGCTATCTTGATTTCAATGTCTTCCTATAGGGATTTGGTCTTCTCTAGCAATGTGAGAAGAACTTGTTGGCTCTCGCTTTTATGAGAGGAAGGGGGGACTATGATCAAAGGGGTTGCTTCTGTTAGCGTAACATTCTCCTTCTCAAGAGTATCATTGCAAAGGGCATCCCCAGTGTCATTGGTAATGAGAGGTTCTAGTTGTAGTTTATCCTCAATAGGAGATTGCATATAGGAATAATTTTGATGTATCGTAGCCGAGATATCATAACTAATACCGGTATGAGCCAAGGAGAAGCATTTAGGACAAATATGCAGCTGATATTCCCTGTCAATCTTTTGAATCCAGATCTTTCTTGCCCCAATAATTATGACTTCGTTGGGGATCTTGTTGATTTGATTTGTGCTAATACGAATTCTGAGAAAGCTTCCCCATAGTTTATCTTCCAAGATGTCATCTACCAATACAAAGGTACCAAGGTTTTTACATATGTCCTTAATGACATCAATGTGCCAATAATCTGAGGGACAATTATACAATCTTATCCATACCTTGTTATCTAGAAAGACATATGTCCGGGGATTGAAATTGGGTTGGCAATCGATGATGTGAACTTCAATGCCATTTAGGATATATGGACCTCTATTTTTAGCTTGTTATTTCTCCTTATTGCTCATAAATTCAATCATATAGAAAACGTACTTTATATAGATTCTATAAGATATATATGTTAGTTTCTTAACTGTTGTGGGGAAATGTGTATCATGAAATTTTTGCTTTGAGAAAGGTCCTAAAATTTGCTTAATTTTAAAAAACCCAACTTAATAGGGCCTAAAATTTTTGAATTCTTCCATACCTCATCTCATGTTTCTATGTCGATTTTTAAGTGCATTATAAGGAGATAGTGTGTCCCATGCAAGTTTTTATAGTAAATTACATAGTTATTTTCTAATATTATAGTAAATTGGAACAATGTGGTAGTGGTGTAGTAATATGTTGTCATAACAACATTTTTTTTGTTTTTCAATTATTTAAAAGGGGGAGGTTTTAGGTGTTTCTAATGTTAAGGAAAGTATATTTTAGAATTTTGTAGGAATGGGAAGAAGAAAATAATATTTAAAGAAAGTTCAATACAAAAAGAAAAAGGGAAAAAGAAAAAAGAAAAAAATTAATAGAAAATTGAGTGAAAGTGTTATTAAAAAATAGATATAAAACAATTATATAGAATTTTATTGTGAAGTTTCTTTATAATTAATTGATTTTTTCATGAAATTAATATATATATATATATATATATATAATATTATTTATATTATTTGGTAATTAAATATTTTATAAATAATTATTTAGTTGTATTAGAATTAAGTAATGCCATAAGAATGACATTTCTTGTACTTAAAATTCCATGTCATTTATAAATTATAAAAATAAAATAAAAAATAAGTGTTTTATGCGAAATGGCTCTGCAACATATCCGCGAAATGGCTCTACAACCTAACAGATATGCGGACATCAAAGCAGTCGAAGAGAGGAGAGAATCTAACAGAATTGCCACAACATCTAGTAGGGCTCCCTTATGGCAAGAACACAACTGGGAATTGGTGAAAAGTAAGAAAACCATTAGGGCAGAAAGGAGATGGGTTGCGAAGGCAAACAAAATCTATTCAGTTCAATATCATGGTGAAAAACATCTAAACCAGGGCAAGATCCGGGAGATGGGAAAGAGGCAACCATATGCAAGGTATGCTTCGACACATACCCTTTCAAACATTGTGGATATGAGAAGGAAATCAGCTAGGACAAAGATGAAGAAAGGAAGGGTGTTGGATCAATCACAAATGTGAGTGATTCCAATCACATCACAAATCCCTAGCTATGCAACCAGGGAAAACAGGATTCCTTTGGCGCTCAAACAAACTTTGACTTCAGAGATTCCAATTGGAGACCATAGTAGACAACGTTCCCATGGACCAGTAGAGGGAAGGGTTTTGGTAGACCCGTGCAAAATCGAGGAAGGGCAACAAATGTCCCTAAATTGGTCAATACGGCCCTGGACACATAGCAGGACAAAATGCCCCACAAAGACCCAAGAAAAGTAGATACCATAGAGACATTAAATCTTTCTTCAGAGCCCATCAAAATAAAATTTCCCATAGAAGCAGAGGCCCTAGGAGATTATTGCAGAAGGCACAAGCTCTTTGCAAAAATGGGGAGGAAACAACCTACCAATAGAAGAAATTATGGAATGATGGAAATCAAAATTCCACAGCGAGGTAAGTATAACAACCCTAGCCAACAATTTCATATATTTAGAATGCAATGATAAAAATATGAAGGTGAAACTATTGCATGAAGATTATGTTTTTTATAAAGGCATAAACTTTAAATTTATAGATTGGAAACCAAATTTTGATGCCAAAAGCTTTGAATTTGAAACGGAAACAAGAGAGATACTAAATAAGAAATGGAAAGCATTCAAAGATATAAGAAATAAAACCAAATTACTCCAAATGCTAACCAAAACATCATAATGGCTCCTCCCTTGTTCCTCTCCTCTCCAAGTTCCCAAATGAGTGTAGTTCTCAATATCTTTTTGCACTATTTTTAGATGTCTTATGGAGATTCAAGATTATGAACTCATGAAATGCAAACATAAACAAACTTAGAAATGAGATTATTATCTAATCTAGTGTTGATTTTAGTCCAAAATATTAAATATAAATGCTTATGCTAAATGCTCTCTAAAATTCACTATAGGTTAAATATATACAAGTTTTCAGGATCTGGATTATGAAGAAATGGGCTCTATTTATAGGAAAAATGGAGCAATGGATGGTTGAGATTGAGCAATCTCAACAAGGGTCAGGATTGAATGATATTCAATCCATGTGAGGTATTTCAACCCAATCTCAGGATGACAAGTGTCAACATGAGATGAGTTGAGAGGAGAGGGAATAAGCATTAAATTCCTGACATGACCTCAAAGTTAACTTGGGAGTTAAGGTCAAGGTTGGGTTGAGTGAATAAATTCATTATTCAAAGAATAATGCTTTTATCCAATGGATAAACTCTTGTGCAAAGGTTAAAGGGATAACCATGGTCAAAGCAATAAATGTCTGAGGAGAGACACATGGGTCACATGAGGGTTGAGTTAGGGGTCAAAGTCTCTAACCATGGGTGCAAGTGGAATTAACCATAAATGGCTACGTAAGAGCCATTAATGGTCATGTAAGAGCCATTAGTGGTTTGGAAGACTTTAGAGGTTAAATTGTTGAACACACAAAGCATTTAATGCTTTTCAAAGACTTTGGAGTCTTTGAGAAGTGACTTCAAGTTGCTTAGGAATGTGACAATAATTAAGGGATGGATTAGGCTAATTAGGAAGGGGTTAGAAGAATCTAGAAGGGGGTTAGGATTGCAAGTGGGTTTGGTGGGTGAGAGAAAATAGGATTTAAATTTGAAATAAATTTATTTATTTCAACTTGTGGTTGCAACTTGCATTTGTAGGAAAATGCAAGTGGGGGGGTGAATGATTTAAATAAATGTTTTTAATTATTTATTTAAAAGAGGAAAGGTGGATTTAAATTGAATAAATAAGATTTATTCATTTAATTGATTGTGAATTTGGTTTAATGAATTAATTAAAATAAATTGAATAATTTATTTAATTAATAGGAGAATGTTTGAAGATGAATTAATTAAATATTAATTTAATTAATTAATGGCTAGTGGATTTTAAATCAAATAAATAGAAAATATTCATTTAATTAAAATGGATAGATTTATGTGATTACATTTGCCCCTCTTTGAGACAGTGTGGTTTATCACTTTGTTTGAAAGAAAGAAAAATAGGTGTGAAGAAATATGCCCCATAAATATAAATTTAGTGGGTGGTATGGCCCCTCGAGAGATGGGCCAAATTTTTTTGAAAAATCGGGTGATCTATTGAAAAAGAATGAAAAATGGCGGGGTGATAGAAGAGAAGATTTTAGTAAAATAGGTGAAAAATTGAAGAAATAGGAGGTGCAGGAAGTTCACGGGGACCACGACGGTGAGCGGGGGAAAATTAGGGTTACGATGAAGGGTATAAATGGGGGGAAAGGGGTAAAAACAGGCTCATTTAAATTCGCGGCCATAGTAAATTTTGAGCTCTGAGAGTGACTTTTTTAGAAGAGCAAGGAGCAGTCAGGATGCCGGTTCCCATAACAGAGCACTGATTAGAGCAAGTCCAATGATTCCAGTGGCCAAACGACTACAGACTAGTGGTATGTGAATTTGAATTTTTGAATTTCATGCATTTTTTATATGTTTTTTTTCTTAGTCCAAGTTGAATCAATACAATAGTGCTAAAATGGTGTTTTGGCGCTATTGTCAACTAAATTAGCGCTATTGTGCCGCTATAGCACTATTGCATAGTGGTTTTAGTGCTTGTGTCAAGTCTAGCATTATTGTATAGCTACTTGAGCGCTTTTGTTTGTTTAGCACTATTGAGTAGTTGGTTGAGCGCTAGTGTTGTGAGGTGGTGCTATTGTATAGTCAATGTAGCGCTATTATTGATTTAGCACTATTGCATAGTTGATTTAGCATCATTGTGTTCAAAATAGCACTTTTGGTTGGGAAAAAAGAACTGGATGCTCTGTAAAAAGGAGATTGTTAGGATGACAAAAATACAAACAACTAGCGTTAGTGTTAGCAAATCAAAATTTAAACAATAGCCTAATCAAGCATATCATGAGAGATACTAAATAAGAAATGGAAAGCATTCAAAGATACAAGAAATAAAACCAAATTCCTCCAAAAACTGACCAAAACATCATAGTGGCTCCTCCCTTGTTCCTCTCCTCTCCAAGTTCCCAAATGAGTGTAGCTCTCAATAGCTTTTTGCACTATTTTTGGATGTCTTATGGAGATTCAAGATTATGAAATAAAAAGCTCATGAAATGCAAACCTGAACAAACTTAGAAATGAGATTATTATCTAATCTAGTGTTGATTTTAATCCAAAAGAGTAAATGTAAATGCTTATGCTAAATGATCTCTAAACTTCACTATAGGTTAAATGCATACAAGTTTTCAGGATCTGGATTATGAAGAAATGGGCTTTATTTATAGGGAAAATGGAGCAATGGATGGTTGAGATTGAGCAATCTCAACAAGGTTCAGGATTGAATGATATTCAATCCATGTGAGGTATTTCAACCCAATCCCAGGATGACAAGTGTCAACATGAGATGAGTTGAGAGGAGAGGAAATAAGCATTAAATGCTTGACATGACCTGAGAGTTAACTGGGGAGTTAAGGTCAAGGTTGGGTTGAGTGAATAAATTCATTATTCAAAGAATAATGCTTTTATCTAATGGATAAACTCTTGTGCAAAGGTTAAAGAGATAACCATGGTCAAAGCAATAAATTCTTGAGGAGACACATGGGTCACATTAGGGTTGAGTTAGGGGTCAAAGTCTCTAACCATGGGTGCAAGTGGAATTAACCATAAATGGTTATGTAAGAGCCATTAATGGTCATGTAAGACCATTAGTGGTTTGGAAGACTTTAGAGGCTAAATTGTTGAACACACAAAGTATTTAATGCTTTTCAAAGTCTTTGGAGTCTTTGAGAAATGACTTCAAGTTGCTTAGGAATGTGACAATAATTAGGGGATGGATTAGGCTAATTAGGAAGGGGTTAGAAGAATCTAGAAGGGGGTTAGGATTTCAAGTGGGTTTGGTGGGTAAGAGAAAATAGGATTTAAATTTAAAATAAATAAATTTATTTCAACTTGTGGTTGCAACTTGCATTTGTAGGAAAATGCAAGTGGGGGGGTGAATGATTTGAATAAATGTTTTTAATTATTTATTTAAAAGACGAAAGGGGGATTTAAATTGAGTAAATAAGATTTATTCATTTAATTGATTGTGAATTTGGTTTAATGAATTAATTAAATTAAATTGAATAATTGATTTAATTAATAGGAGAATGTTTGAAGATGAATTAATTAAATATTAATTTAATTAACTAATGGCTAGTGGATTTTTAATCAAATAAATAGCAAATATTCATTTAATTAAAATAGACAGATTTATGTGATTACATTTGCCCCTCTTTGAGATGGTGCAGTTTATCGCATTGTTTGAAAGAAAGAAAAATAGGTGTGAAGAAATATGCCCCATAAATATAAATTTAGTGGGTGGTATGCCCCCTCGAGAGATGAACCAAAAATTTTCAAAAAATCGGGCGATCTCTCGAAAAAAGAATGAAAATTGGTGGGGTGATAGAAGAGAAGATTTTAGTAAGACTAGTGAAAAAATAGAAGAAATCAGAGATAAAATGAAGAAATAGGAGGCACGGGAAGTTCACGGGGACCACGGCGATGAGCTGGGGAAAATTAGGGTTACGACGAAGGGTATAAATGGGGGGAAAGGGGTGAAAACAAGCTCATTTGCATTCATGGCCATAGTGAATTTTGAGCTCTAGGAGTGAGTTTTTAGAAGAGCAAGGAGCAGTCAGGATGTCGGTTCCCGTAGCAGAGCACCGATTAGAGCGAGTCCGACGATTCCAGTGGCCAGACGATTGCAGACCAGTGGTATGTAAATTTGAATTTTTGAATTTCATACATTTTTTATATGTTTTTTTGTTTAGTCCAAGTTGAGTCAATACAATAGTGCTAAAATGATGTTTTGGCGCTATTGTCAACTAAATTAGTGCTATTGTGCCACTATAGCACTATTGCATAGTGGTTTTAGCACTTGTGTCAAGTCTAGGCTATTGTATAGTTGTTTGAGCACTTTTGTTTGTTTAGCGCTATTGAGTAGTTGATTGAGCAATGTTGTTGTGAGGTGGTGCTATTATATAGTCAATGTAGCGCTATTGTTGATTTAGCGCTATTGCATAGTTGATTTAGCATTGTTGTGTTCAAAATAGCGCTTTTGGTTGGGAAAATAGATGCCCTAGTTTGCTTTCAACAAGAATCTTTGGATGCCTATGATGGATGGATGCAGAGGTGAGGTGAGAGTTGTTTTGAGCCATAGCAACCCTAATGAGACTTAGGTCATTAAGATAAATGTTTGTTGTAGTCTAGGTGTGTCATGATTGCTTACCTGTTGAGACCCGAAGATACTTGATCAAAGTATCTATTGATAGTCTAGGTTTAAACTTAAGAAAGTTTGAAACAAAATAACTGATGATGATGGTTGATGCATGTGTGTAAGAGGATCTTCGCGTCTTACAAATGTGCAAGAGGCATCCCACCACATAGGTGTTGCGCGATCGATTGATTGAGGCTGAGGTGGATTGCATTGGAACAACATGCATATATGATGTTATGCATATGCCCATGATTCAGACAAATCGAGGGTTGATCACAACATTGGCGGAGCGATGGCATAGTGAGACATGCATGTTTCACTTAGCGCAGGGAGACATGACAGTGACCCTAGAGGATATATGGCACATCCTACATATTCCCATTCGAGGAGAGCTAGTGACATATGACCGAGCGTGGGGGACATTAGCATTGTAGAGATTCTTTGAGGAGGATGTCTTTATTGATGATGGATCGATAGCCTGGGAGGATATAGCAGCCTTGTTTGAGCCATTACCAGTAGTGCTATCAAGGATTATTAGGGCAATGCTATGTCCAGATTAATGATCACATGGACTTGCCGTTGGTTGGGGTCAGGTGATCAAGCAGATGATGACAAAGGGGACCTGGTTTGCATGGGGACTATGTGTGCTATTGCACTTATATCGGGATCTACATGAGGTAGCATACCGTGGGGTGGGCTCATTGGGAGTGGGGATCACACTACTACATATTTGGGCTTGGGAGTGCTTTCCTATTACCTGACCAGTTAGTCTAAGATTTCAAGAAATGGACCAACCATATGTATACATGTATAGAGGTATGATGGGTCAGCCCCACCTGGGGAAGTTAGAGTGGTGGCTGTGGGCATTGGACAATTTGGATACAGTGATCTGGAGGGTGTACATTAAGTGTGAGCCATGGGAGGATGATGCAGAGGCATTTCTGTATGTGTTTATGACATGATACCTCATTGGTAGGACATCCTACAATGTGGAGAGACAACTTCCTGGCAGAGTATTGAGACAGGTTGGGTGGTAGCAGGGATTGCCTAGTGGATAGGGAGAGTATGCACGGGTGGTCTGAGAGAGGTACTTATGGGGACTAGTGTTACCTTGTGATTAGGCATTGGCAGAGTTCTGCATTCTACAAGAGAGACCATGGCATATGAGGCTAGGGGTAGTAGATGCAAGGGTGTCAGAGGAGTACACTCAGTACATTGCGACACATCCAATTTTGTGGATATCAGATCCGACAAAGCCGATTCTAGATTTTGAGGAGGATAGGGGTCAGAGATGGAGGAGGAGAGGAGGTCATGGAGTAGTAGGTGGATGAGGGAGAGGGGATGGTGGTGGTGGGGATGGAGGAGGTGGTGATGGAGGAGGAGGAGGAGGGGGTGGGGGTTTTGGAGGAGGTGGTGGATTCGGAGGTGGAGGTGGGGGTGGTGGACGGTTACAATGGAGAGGGAGAGGTGGGTAGCTATTGTGGCTATCTCAGGGACCTTTAATGTAGGTGAGGGATAGGCACCTATGGATACAGGGGAGGGAGCCACTAGAGAGACACCTAAGGATATGGGGGAGGGAGCTATAGGTGGAGATCTACGGGACCATATGATATTACATTTGTAGATGCGACTACAGGATATGGAGGTAGAGGTGGCCGATAGAGATGTGCAGTTGTTTGCACAAGATTCAGAGTTGATGGTAGTGCTATAGGAGAGTGATCAGGTCATAGAGAGATTTTTGGCATTGCAGAAGAGAGTACAAGTGGGAGCATGAGTAGGAGCATAAGGTCCTACTAGGGATGCGATGAGGGAGATGCGACAAGCACAGGAGGAGATAGATTATTGGTGGGGGTTATATGAGAAGGTGGTGCCAGCTAGTCAGCGAGCACTTAGCTATTCCCAGATGCGGCGGGTGAGATCAAAGCGGTCTCAGAGGATGCAGAGCAGTGGTGGTGTGATGGGTCCTCCACAGAGAGATAGATCAGGTGGTGTGGGGGCTAGTGGGGGAGCAGGTGGTGATGGTGGTGCGACATTTGGTTAGAGTGGTATCTGAGAGGGCATTTTTGTATGCTTTTACATTATCATTTTGGATTGTCTTGGATGTCTCTTGGTAGCCAATATTTTGGACTTCATTGTACTTTGGTACATGTATGTTTTTGGCGATATGATATGATATATGAGGAGACCCCATATTTTTGTGTTGATATGCATTTTGATGATATGGATGGATGTATGCAGGATGATGATCTTATGATTTATTCTTAGATGGATACTTGTACTTTCTATATGTATGCATTGATGAGATGATTCTTATTTGCATGTTGTATGATGATTAATTCCTACATGATGTCTATATGCATTTTTTATGAATGTGATGCCAATATGAAGATGTAGGTTTATATATGTGTGCATGATGTGTTGGTGAAATGCTTTATGTATGTAATGCCATGATGATGATGTATGCATAATGAAATGATGCTTATGATTATATAGACAGTATTGTGTAATTTATGTTGATGTGATGATGAGATAATGATATGCAATGATGTTTGATTATATTGAAAATGTAATGCTTGATTTATGTAAATGCATTTAGATGGTTAAAAATGAATGCAATATGGATAAACAAATGTAAGGTACAAATGTTTATATGATGATATCTAAATGAATGTAGATGTGTAATGTATAAACTAATGTTGAGAAAAAAAATTTATTTATGATTTGATAAAATATGACTAAGCGAAATGATAATGTTATGAAAATGCAACTTTATGAGAAATGAATAACTGCACCGAAATGCAATTAAAAGGATAATGAATGCATTGTAATGAATCCTAAATGAAATGAATGAGTATAATGACATACTAGATGTATAGATGAATGCACTTAACTAATGGATAGACATATATAAATGCATGCAACTATGGGAATCTAAACAAATGCAGGGTAAACAAGTTTTTAAATGATGGCAAATGATGATCGGTAACTGACACTAAATGACTGCATAGTAATGGCTAATAATGATAGTAAATGCAATGATAAGGAATTTATAAATGAATCTAAATGTCATGATTTGTGCAATGATGAAACGATGTAATGATGAATGATAATGGACTATATGTATTTAAATGCAACTAAATGATTTGAAATGCATGCTAATGAAGATTTTAAGATTTTTAATAAACCTATATGCAAGTAAATGAACTGGGTTTATGCAAATACAACTAAATATAATGATGATGTGATTTATGATAATGAATGCAAGGTTGTTGAAACTTTTGCATGATGCACTGATGATGTATCAGAGAACTCCGTCGTGATTGTATCCAATACCAACTCAATTTCACATAACTGCTCATATTAACTTGTTCACACTTGCATACAAAACCATGCATATGAATAATAAATGATTAAATGGATGGGTAACATGCAACAAAATGCAATATAAAAAGATGGGATGGAATGACGATCCATAGTGCTTTATTTTCATCATTGAACATGATAATATCGAACTTGGATGAGGCAGTGGGAACTAGGGATGGAGTATTGTACCTGCAAACAAATAACATAAATAAAGCATAAAGAATATGGACCCTTGATAATGGTTCACACTCATATGGTCAAGGTATACACTACAGTCAGCAAGCCATAGTTATCCATGACTGTATTTTACATATGATCACGTAGCTTAGTGAACTTCCCACATAGACACCATTAGTACATGCCCCATAATTTCATCAGAATAATTCGCAGAAGACATACAAACAATTCTTAGGAACCATCCCGACCACTCTAATCACTTGTGGATATCCCAGAGTAGCATAGGAACCTAATATAAATGAATAAATAACCTACAAACCAACCAAGTACTTGATAGATTTAAACAAAGTTTTCTTGTCAAAGAAAACGTCATCTTGTCTTTGTTTTGGTAAGGAAGAATGCATCTTTGTTAAGACAGTTGGTGTGTCGATTGTTGATTGTTTGGTTGATGTGATAAGTGGTCATCTTTTGAGTATTTCCACAGTGTTTGTTTGGTATCTACTTGGATTCATATGTACAAAAGAGTTTGTCATGTTTTTGAGTGATTTTTGATGTTTTTCAAATGTTTTTGGATTTTGTGAGATAATTTTCCAATGTTTTTGGGTTTTTGATGATATTTTGAATGTTTTTGGATTTTGTGAGACAGTTTTGAATGAAGAACTCAATGAATCACAAGTAATGCAGAATCCACTTCCATGAATAGGTCAATGGTATTGCCCCTTGTTTTTAGACATGACTATGAAAAAGCAGGATGCAAGATGCATGGAATACTATCATTTATTGCAGATCAATAACAAGCCATGGTTTTGGACTAATATATGTGTGGATGCAATGAATGTGATCACAACAAGTTTGAAAGATAATGGAGCCATAGTCTTTACAAGTGGCACCTGTTTGCCAGGTTTTCATGATCGTACTTACCCAATGTGCCACCGAAGTGGTTGTTCACCATTTGGATGCATGATTTTTCTTTACTATTTTGATGTTTTTGTGTTTTCTTCAGGACATTTTTTGAATGTTTTTGGTGTTTTTCCTAATATGTATGGGAGCCTGATGCTCTGTGCAACTTAGGTATAAAACCATTTGAGGTGCATATTTTTGATTGGATCTGCTAGCGGTTCTCCTTCCAGTTTGATTCAAATTTTCCCTAATGTTCTTTGTTTGGTTGGTTATGAGGATTCTCTCAAAGAACAAGATCACCTACCTCAAATGTGGGAGGTCTAACTCAAGGATTATAGATTTTGCTCATGCGCTGCTAATAGGCTTTGAGGTGATTGTATGCAGCTTGTCGTTTCTCATCAAGTAGCTCTAAATCTTGGAGATGTAAGACTTTGTATGCTTCATCATAGATAATATTATGCAAGGAAACCCATAGTGTTGGTATCACTACCTCAATAGGTAAGATAGCTTCTGCACCGTAGACTAGTGAGTAGGGAGTTGCACCTGTAGCGGTTCAAATGCTAGTTCAATATGCCCATAGTGTTGGATTCAATTGAACATGCCAATCATGGCCGACATCATTGATGGTTTTCTTGAGGATTCTCAATATGTTCTTGTTTGATGCTTCATCCTAACCATTTCCTTGTGTGTAATAGGGAGTGGAAAAGCGGTGTTGGATATGAAACTTCTCACAGAGCTCACAGACATCTTGATTTTTCAAAGGAAGACCGTTATCTATGATGATGGACATGGGTACACCATACCGGTAGATGATGTAATTTAGGATGAATGAGGTGATCTACTTGCCGGTGACTTGGGTAAGTGGAACAACTTCGATCCACTTTGTGAAGCATTTAGTGGCGGTAATGATGAACTTGTGACCATTGGATGAAGATGGATGGATTTTACCCACAAGGTCAAGTCCCCATTGACAAAAGGGCCATGGTGTTGTGATTGGTTGCAATTCCTATGCAGGTGCATATATCAGGTCTCTGTTAGCTTGGCATTTCTTGCACTTTCTGACAAAGTAGTAGGAGTCTTTTTCCATGGATGGCCAATAGTATCCAGTGTGCATGATTTTCTTGGCTAGTGATGGACTGCTTGCATGAGTTCCACAAATTCCTTCATGTACCTCTTCCAAGACCTTTGTTGTCTCATCTTGTTCCAGACATTGAAGGAGAGTACCATCAAGACTGCATCGGTATAGGGTTTCAGCAATAATAGTATATCAAGTAGTTTGGCGAATGAAGGTTTTACGTTGGTTATTCGATTGTGTTGAAATGTGGCGACTGATAAGTGGCTGGGATGCTTAAGGCATTGCAAGGTTGATGTACTGTTTTTGTTGGATAATAAGAAAGATTGGACGGCTGTGTATGGTGGACGTAACCCATTTTGGGTGAACCACGTTAAATATCTGTGTTATCTGTGTCCTATTTTATTTCTTTATCTTTTGTATTTAAATCTGCATATAATTGTTAGTTCATATTTGCTTCGAATCTGCTTGAAACCCTAACAATTGGTATCAGAGCGAGGTTTTCTATAAATTGGCAGGACTTTCAGATTTGAGTGGAATCAATGGAGGATTCCAAATTCAAGGTCGAAAAGTTTAACGACCAAAATTATCAGTTATGGAAAATGCAGATGGAGGATTACCTGTATCAAAAGGATTTGTGGCGGCCATTGGAAGGAAAGGCAAAGAAACTGACCACAATATCAGATGAAGAGTGGGACATTTTAGATAGAAAGGCACTAGGATCCATTCGATTGTGCCTTGCGTCATCTGTAGCATTCAATATAACAGAAGCAAAAATGATTGTAGATTTGATGGCAACATTGGCTAAGCTGTATGAGAAACCCTCGGCTTCGAATAAGGTATTTCTTATGAAGCGTTTATTTAATTTGAAAATGAGTGAGGGAGGATCTAAAGCGGAGCACTTAAATGAATTTAATACAATTACCAGTCAATTATCTTCGGTAAAAATTACCTTTGCAGAAGAGGTTAGGGCTCTCTTGATTTTATGTTCTTTGCCAGAAAGCTGGAATAGCTTGGTTATGGTTGTAAGTAACTCTGTCTCTGGTAAAAATACTTTGGTATTTGATGATATTGTTGGTGTTATCCTAAGTGAGGAAATGTGAAGGAAAAGCACAGGTGAGACTCCAACATCATCGGGTAGTGTTTTGAATGTGGAGAATAGAGGAAGATCAAAGGAAAGAGGAAAAGGCCCTGGGAATGAGAAGTCACAAGGGAAGTCAAAGAAAGGACGCTCTCAATCTAGAGGAAAGAAAGATTGCTGGTACTGCGGAAAGCCTGGTCATCTAAAGAAAGACTGTTGGTCTCGGAAAAACAAAGAAGGAGACAAAAATGAAAATGACAATAAGGAAGCTAATATTGCAAGTAATACTTTACAAGATGCTTTAATCTTATGTTTGGATAATGTTAATGATTCCTGGGTAATAGATTCTGGGGCTTCATTTCATGCTACACCCCATAGAAAATATTTTCTAGATTATGTTCAAGGTGATTTTGGATAGGTATATTTGGGTGATGATGAGCCCTATCAAATTGTTGGAAAAGGAAAGATAAAGATCAAGTTGCAGAATGGTAATGACTGGTTTCTGCACGAGGTAAGACATGTTCCTAATTTAAGAAGAAATTTAATTTCTATAGGGCAACTAGGTAGTGAAGGTTGCATAGTTACCTTCTCAGACAGTATGTGGAAGGTCACTAAAGGATCATTAGTAGTAGCTAAAGGTGCGAAGGTAGGCACATTATATCTGTGTACTGGTAACACTTACTCTACCTTAGCTGCTACAGATAAAGTTACTGCACGGACAACAACAATAAATGTTGCAAGAACAGATTCGATAATGTGGCACCATAGGCTTGGGCACATGAGTGAGAAAGGGATGAAAATCCTTCACTCCAAAAATCTATTGCTAGGACTAAAGAAGATTGATTTAGAGTTCTGTGAAAACTGTGTTTATGGTAAACAGAAAAGAGTTAGATTTCTCAAGGTTGGGAAAGAGAAGAAGAGTGAGAAGTTAGAGCTTGTACATTCAGATGTATGGGGACCAACTCAGGTATCATCTCTTGGTGGCTCTTGTTATTATGTTATTTTTATTGATGACTCAACTAGAAAAACATGGGTATATTTCCTAAAACAAAAATCAGATGTTTTTGAAACTTTTAAGAAATGGAAATCTTTGGTTGAGAATGAGACAGGAAAAAAGTTGAAGTGTCTCAGATCGGATAATGGAGGTGAGTATTGCAACAAAGCATTTGAAGATTACTATTCCTTAAATGGGATTCGAAAGCAGAAGACAGTTCCAGGAACTCCACAGGAAAATGGTGTGTCAGAGAGAATGAATAGGACCATCATGGAATGTGCGAGGAGCATGAGATTGCATGTTGGATTGCCCTTACATTTTTGGGCAGATGCTGTACATACTGTTGTCTATTTGATAAATAGAGGACCTTCAACCCCTTTGGATGGTGGTATTCGAGAGGAGGCATGGACTGTTAAAAAGGTAAATTATTCTTTTCTAAAAACTTTTGGTTGCGAAGCTTTTGTCCATGTTGATAAAGAAAACAGAACCAAGCTTGATGCTAAATCTCAGAAATGTACCTTCATTGGATATGGGATAGATGAATATGGCTATCGGTTATGGGATTTTGAAAATAAGAAAATAATTAGAAGTAGAGATGTTATATTCAATGAGAAGGTTATGTATAAAGAACAGATGCAGGAAAAGAAGCATGAACAGGACAAACAAGAATATGTGGTGTTGGATGAGATTCCTGAAAATGAAATGCCACAGGTACCTGATGCTCAGCAACAACAGATTGTCCCACAAACTCCTGCAAGTGTTAGACGTTCTACGAGGACAAGTAGACCCCCTAAAAGATTTTCTCCTTCTTTGTATTCTATTTTATTAACAGATTCTGGTGAACCAGAAGAATATGAAGAAGCAATGCAGGTGGATGCCAAACAACAGTGGCAGCTAGGCATGAAAGAGGAGATGGACTCCCTGATGAAAAATAAGACTTGGGACTTAGTTCCTTTACCTACAGAAAAAAGAGCCTTGTCTAACAAATGGGTTTATCGACTGAAGGAGGAGGAAGGAGGTCAGAAAAGATATAAGGCCAGACTTGTGGTAAAAGGTTTTGCACAGAAAAAGGGTATAGATTATGATGAAATATTTTCTCCAGTTGTAAAAATGACTTCAATTAGAACTGTACTTAGTCTTGTGGCTGCAGATGATTTACATCTTGAACAATTAGATGTGAAAATAGCTTTTCTCCATGGAGATTTGGAGGAGGAAATTTACATGTTGCAACCACAGGGATATGAGGTCAAAGGTAAGGAGAACTTGGTGTGCAGGTTGAAGAAAAGTTTGTACGGCCTAAAGCAAGCACCCAGACAATGGTATTTAAAATTTGATAGTTTCATGGCTGAACACGGTTATCATAGATGTCATTCTGATCATTGTGTATATTTTAAGAGATTTGATAATGGCAGTTATATTATCCTATTGCTTTATGTTGATGACATGCTTGTTGTTGGGTCTAACATGCAACATATAAATGATCTTAAACAGAAATTAGCCAGGTCATTTGCTATGAAGGATTTGGGTGCAGCTAAGCAAATTCTCGGTATGAGGATTACACGGGATAGGAAAAATAGAACCTTAAATTTGTCCCAAAGTGAGTATATAAAGAAGGTGTTGAAAAGATTTAACATGCAGGATGCAAAAGCAGTTAGTACACCTTTGGCTAGTCATTTCAAATTGACTAAGGAGATGTGCCCAAAGGCACAGGAAGAGGTTAATAAAATGTCTAACATCCCGTATTCATCAGCTGTTGGCAGCCTGATGTATGCAATGGTATGCACAAGGCCAGATATTGCACATGCAGTGGGAGTTGTGAGCAGGTTTATGAGTAATCCGGGTATGGAACATTGGAATGCTATGAAATGGATTCTTCGGTATTTGAAAGGAACTACTACGAAGGCATTATGTTTCAACGGATCTAATGCTGCTCTAAGTGGATTTGTTGACTCTGATCTGGCAGGTGATATTGATTCATGGAGGAGTACTACAGGGTATGTTTTTACTATAGGGGGAACTGCAGTCAGTTGGATTTCTAGGCTACAAAAGGTTGTTGCACTTTCAACCACTGAAGCTGAGTATGTTGCTGCTACAGAAGCCAACAAAGAGATGATTTGGTTGCAATGTTTTCTGAAGGAATTGGGTCAGACACAAGAGGATAGCCCATTGTATACTGATAGCCAGAGTGCCATTCATCTTGCGAAGAACTCTGCTTTTCATTCAAGGACAAAGCACATTCAGCTCAGGTACCACTTCATCCAGACTATTTTGGAGGAGGGTCAGTTACGGCTTGAGAAGATTCACACAAGTGAGAATCCTGCTGATATGTTCACAAAGGCAGTTCCACAGGAGAAGCTGATTTCTTCATCAGTTTCTGTTGGTCTTCTTGATTAATAATTGTGGAATTTATACCAGTCAAGTCCTAGTGTTTTATCCAGCGGATGTTGCATGTATAGTGGTGTCGTGTAGTATCAGTCTCCAAGTGGGAGATTGTTCGGTGTGGAGCCTGATCAGTCTCCAAGTGGGAGATTGTTGAAATGTGGTGACTGATAAGCGGCTAGGATGCTTAAGGCATTGCAAGGTTGATGTACTATTTTTCCTGGATAATAAGAAAGATTGGACGACTATGTATGGTGGATGTAACCCATTCTAGGTGAACCACGTTAAATATCTGTGTTATCTGTGTCCTATTTTATTTCTTTATCTTTTGTATTTAAATCTGCATATAATTGTTAGTTCATATTTGCTTCGAATCTACTTGAAACCCTAACAGATTGGTTAGGAGGAAGTGTGTGATCGCAGAGGTAGGTGTAGAACTCACCGTACCATGGGGATTCAGAACCGACAAGGTGACATATCATCTCAAATTTGGGGATATCATAAGTGGGAATCCAAAGCTGTTTGGCCAAGAACTAGTAGTGTGTTGA
Organism: Cryptomeria japonica; assembly: GCF_030272615.1. Classification (NCBI taxonomy): domain Eukaryota; kingdom Viridiplantae; phylum Streptophyta; class Pinopsida; order Cupressales; family Cupressaceae; genus Cryptomeria; species Cryptomeria japonica. The sequence continues at coordinate 691,415,885 of NC_081414.1, forward strand.
ATTTTGTGGAAGATCTAGGAGAGATGCAATGGTATCCATAGCGTCAGCAGCTCGATTCTGATCTTTGGGTATCTACTCAAAGGTGATAGTAGTAAATGATGCCTTGAGATTGTCCACCATTTTCTTGTATGGCATGATTTTGTCATCCTTGGTTTGATATTCATTTGTTACTTGTCGGATGACCGTTTGGGAGTCACCATATATCTGTAACTCTTTCAATTTCTATTATATGGCTAGTCTGAGTTCTATGATCAAGGCTTCATATTCTTCTATGTTGTTCGTGCATGGAAATGTGAGCCTGTAAGACTTCGGTATGTTGTTACCTTGAGGTGTGATAAACAAAATGCCTACCCCCGAGCCATGCCTAGTGTATGAACCATCAAAGTATAGTTTCCATGGTTGTGCTGTTGTAATCATGAATATCTCTTCATCTAGAAAATTGGAAATAAGAGGATGATCGCCTATGAGGGGTGCATCGGCCAACTGATCTGCAATAACTTGTCCTTTGATAGCCTTATGATCCACATATTCGATGTCAAATTCACTTAGAATCATCACCTATTTGGCCAAACGGCCTGTCAATGTTGCTTTGCTGAGTAAGTACTTTAGTGGATTGATTTTGGCAATGAGTTGTACTTTATGTGTTAACAAATAGTGCCTTAGTTTAGTAGCTACTAAGATTACTGCTAGGCAAGCTCGCTCAATAGGTGTGTAATTGAGTTCATAGCTGACCAGTGTGCGAGAGATGTAGTAAAAAACACACACTTTCCCTTATGCATTGTGTTGAGCTAGTAGTACACCCAATGTTGTACTTGTTGCTGAAATATAGAGCAATACAGGTCTACTTAGATCTGGTGGGATCAAAAATGGTGTATTCATGAGATAGTCTTTAAGCATCTAGAATGCTTGCTGGCATCTAGTATCCCATTGAAAGCAAATGTTTTTGTGTAACAGGTGCGTAAAAGGATGGTACTTATCTGCCAATTGTGCAATGAATCTTTAGATGGACTGTAGCCGCCCTTGTAATGTCCTTAGCTGACTAATGTTCTTTGGAGGTCGTATGTCCATGATTGCTTTGACCTTTGCAGGATCAACCTCAATACCTTTGCTTGAGACAATGTATCCTAGAAGCTTCCCTGAAGTTACTCCAAAGACACATTTCTTTGGGTTGAGTCGAACATGATATTGTTCTAGTCTGTCAAATATTTTCTCTAATATTTCTAGATGACCTTCTCTTGTTAGTGATTTTGCTAGTAAGTCATTAACATAATCTTCCATTATGGTATGGATCATGTCATGAAAGATGGTGGTCATTTCTCTTTGATAGGTCACTCCTGCATTCTTTAGACCAAAAGGCATTATATTCCATAAGTTATCGACATAATCTTCCATTATGGTATGCATCATGTCATGAAAGATGGTGGTCATTACTCTTTGATAGGTCACTCCTGTATTCTTTAGACCAAAAGGCATTACATGCCAGCAATATGTGCCCCATGGACATGTGAAGGTTGTCTTATGTTGATCCTCTGGTGTGATCTTTATCTGATTGTACCCTAAAAAGCCATTCATGAGTGAAAGCATGGCATGTCCTACTGTTAGGTCCACTATTATGTCAATGTTGGGTAGGGAGAAGTCATCCTTAGGACATGCTTTGTTCAGATCCCTAAAGTCAGTGCAAATATAGATGCCCCCATTTGGTTTGCCGACAGGCACAATGTTGGATATCCAATCTAGATAATCAATTGGTCTAATAAAACCAACATCTAGGAGTTTCTTAAGTTCTGCTTTGACGAGTACTGCAATCTGAGGGTGCATCTTATGAAGCTTCTGTTTGACGGGTTTGCCTCCTTCTACTATGGTGAGGTGATGCATGACTGAATCTAGATCAAGACCAGACATGTCTGCATATGACCATGCAAAGTTAATCTGACATTTCTAGAAGAATTTGACAAACTTAGGTTGTTCCTCTAGAGTTAAAACAGATGCCAGATGTATGTGGTGAGGAGTTTCAGGAGTCCCCACGTTGTATTCTTTTGTCTATTCAATGAGAATTGTTGATCATTCCTGCTATGTACTAGAGGGGAGAATGTCAAACCTTTCATCCTCGGGCACCTCAGAGAGGTTTTCACCATTAGATACGCTCTTTCTTTTTACTTTTGTAGGACTAAATAGTGCCACAATGTGGTTTTCACTATAAGATCCATGTTTTATTGTTATATTTTTGTAGCTGAAAGGTTTGGCATCCACCCCAAAGTATGTTGTGCTATTAATTTCTATGGCAAATCTAGTTTTGTGATCCCCACTTGGTATGTTATCCCGTAGTTCCAAAAAGTCAATGATTACCTCATCATTTTGGAAATGGTCAAGACATGGGGGATTAGGTTGGTTCCATTCGATGAGTTCAGGATGGATAATGGGCATTACCTCATCGATTAAGTTAAGTTAATTAGATGTGTCAGTGAGGGTTAAGACATTGTGGTGAAGTTCATTGATGGTACTCTCCCTATCAGAATCCTCAGGAACCTAAGAGGTCTTTATCTATGCTTCTTCATAAATAGGGATGTCTTTGTGAGGTGGGGGGGGTGATGCATCTTCCTCATCTAAAGTATTAAGTTGTATTGAATCAAATTCCCACTCATGCGAGTCGGTCTCTGAGTCACTTTCCAATAGCTGATTACTATACCATACTAGGATGTCCTTTGAGTTAAACACTACATGTGTGATCGACTGATGTACCTTTGTAGATGAAATGATCGGTGTTGTAGGAAGGATTATGGGGATCAATGAATCTGATACGGGAAATGTTGGTAGTGTTGAAGTTGCTTCTGCTGAAATTGCCAATGTTTTTGATACTGCTATTGGTTCTAATACAGTTGTTGCTGCTAAGGGTGCTATTGAGGTTATTGTTGTTGTTGATGGGGTTGCTGGGATGACTAGTGTTGTGGATGGTTTTGTTGGGATTTTTAGCCTCAATGGGGTAGTTGCTATGGTGCGCGATGCCACTGATATAATCAAAGGTGACTTCTTTATAGCCAGCTGATATAGAGGTTTGTTGGGTTTTCCTTTGAATTTTATCTTAGGAAGGATCTCCTTTTGAAATCCTAATCCTGTGTTATCTTTGGGCTTTAATTCCAGCTACAATAGTTAATGTCTTCCTTTCTTGCAAGGTCCCAAAGCACTCTGACAATAATAACCCATTCTTTTCATAATGAGAAGTCCTTTTCCATACTAATTTATCGAAAGCTTAGCTTGTGGAATGTTCGTGGTGATTGGGTCTTTATAGATCCATTCTGCTAAGTCCTCATCTCTAGTCTCTTCTTCTTGACTCTTTCCGAGGATGAACAGTGTCAAAGTACATGCTGGCTTGACCAGTGGTGTTTGAAGTAACTGTTGAGGTTTACCATGAGTTCTAGGAGAAGTAGGCATTTGTCCAACACAAAAGAGTTGGCTCAAATTGTACTCCCCAGGACCTTCCTCTGCTACTTTCATCTTGAGCTTCTCTTTCTTGGGTATAGTGGTGTTTTAACTAGAAAGAGAGGTTGGACTTACGTATGATGTGGATGAGATGGCTTCTCTGTTGTTGGGAACGGTAATCTCTAGTTGATGACTGATATTGTGACAATATGCAAAGGGGTTTGGATCACCCAGGATTGTGATTTCTACACCATTATGCAGGAACTTGATATACTAATGGTAAGTGGATGGAACGGCTTGCATCGCGTGTATCCAAGGTCTTCCTAACAACAAATTGTATGGTAGAGGAAGGTCTAGAACTTGATAGATGATTTGTTTCACCACTGGACTTACTTAGATTGGTAGTACCATAGCTCCTTTGGATGAACACTCTACATCATCATAGGATTTGATTGTTATCTTCTTGTGGGGATCCACTTATTCAATTGCATATCCCAATGCTATGACCAATTGTAGTGTACAAATATTCAGGCCTGCTCCATTGTCAATCAAGACTCGCTTGATCCTATGTTGGTTGATAAACCCTTCAATATGGAGTGAGGCATTATGAGGTTGCTGGAAGGATGTGTTGTCACTTTCAGAGAAAGTGAGACACTATGATGACCTTAGATTTCTAACCATGGCTTGGAATTGATTTGTATTTAGGTTTGCAGGGACTGATGCCTCTTGGAGAGCTTGATCCAAGATGGTTTTATGAGATGGAGATAGGCACAATAGCTCTAAGATAGATATTAGTGCAGGGATTTTATCTAATTGGTCCACAAGGTTATACTACTTTGGGATAGATGTGGTGCCTTGTGAAGCTGCTTTTATGGTAATCTTGCTACGACATGTAACAACATTGCAGTTGGAACTGGCATTTTTTATGGTAATGGCTGCAATTTGTTCACTGGCATCATATAGGTGATTCACAGTGTAATTATATGCGGCTTGTGTATAATCAGTGTCTTCAGTTTGATGGTGCAGGAACCAATTCCTCTAATTGGATGTGAGGAATCATCTCCGATGGTTACTTCCTCATCATTATCCTCTGTCATGGAGTCTAGCACTTCTCTAAACCTTGTAATGTGTCTGGATGAGCCACTATCGATCACCCAATAGTTAGACTTATTTGATGCATGGCTTGTAAGTGCTAAGTAGAGGACATAGTTCTAGGAGTCATCGTCTCTTTTATATTTTCCCGCTCTGGCAAATGTGGCTTGTTTGGCTCTCTCTGGACATTTTGCAACAAAGTGCCCGAACTTATTACACCTATAGCATTGAATATGTGATAGCTTTCTCTTTGGAGTGTTCTTGCCTTGATGGCCCTTTCTCTTCCTAAATTGCTTCTTCTTAGTTGTCTTATTTGTGTTAGTATTTAGAACTTGAAGGTCTTCATCTATGTTCTTTTGTTTTATTCCTATCTTGTTTAATCTTGATTCTTCTTGGAGACAATCGTCCCTTAATCTTTTAAACTTAGGATACTTGGACCTTGCACTGATGCCTTGGACGAATGTACTCCATCCACTAGGCAACCCATCTAGAGAAATGAGTGTTAACTCTTTGCTTTGGATCTCGTAATCTAGAGTTGCTAGTTCATCTCTTAGAATTGATATCCGCATAAAGTAGGCATTGATTGTCTCCCCCTTGTTCATGGTGATATGATTTATTTCTTGTTTTAATGCCAAAGTTTGACTTGCATTTGATATCTCAAATGTGCTTTCAAGTTCTCTGAACATTTTATAAGTTGTCTGATGTTTTCTTATGATGGGCATTATGTTGTTTCTCACCCCATCAACTATTATTTTGATGGCGTTTTCATTTCCCTCAATCCATGCTATTTTGTCAGGTTCATTTTCAGGTTGATCATTTTTAGTTTGAACAAATGAATCCACTTTGTTCTCCTTTAAGATCATTTGGATACTGAACTTCCAAGCTGAAAAATCATCGCCACCTCTGAGTCTGACTTCGAATCTGATAGCACTGGCTATTGGAGAAATGTGATGTAGTATATAACCTTGTTCTTAAATTATTCACAAAATTGAATAGCCTCAAGTTCGATAAACTTGGCTCTGATACCATGTAAAGTTTTATTCAATTGCAATAAAAGAACATATTATATATGTGAGAATTTTATATGATTATATTGTCTAATAATCTGATTATTTTGTTGCAGGCAGAAGGAGAGAGATCATTAATATTTTTCTATGTCTTCTCCAAATGATTCATGTTGAGCTTTATATGTTTTAGAAGACCGGTCAATAGATGTCTTGACCGGTCATGTCTTTTAGACATGACCGATCAAGGCACCTATTGATCGGTGCACATCCCGATTTTGGTTATGTTTAGTAACTAACATTAATACTTAACACTCGGTTGAAATGGTGTTAGTTATGATTCTTTGTTAATGGCCCGAATAAATGTTTATCTTGATAACAAATAGCATTACATATGCTATCAGGTTAATACCCCGATAGAATATTAATGCCAATCCATAAATGAATCGACATTAATATGCTATCGGGTTACTAGCCCGATAGCATTTAGATCGATGCTTAACTATGTTAAGCAAGTCATCGATCTAATCCATATTTATCCAATATCAATATCATAATTATGATCAATGTTACAATCTGATAAATATATTCAATTCGGAAAGCATAAATCAGATAATCTAATAGCGTAGATGAGTAAACCAAAATAGAATAGAGGAGATTAAAGGATTAGGAAAGTCTTATCTTACAGAAGCTACTAATGCATTAACACTAGAGATCTGGATATTCGAGTAAATTACATGTACTAGACCCATGGGAGTACCCATTCATTTAGTTCTAGAGCAGCTTAGGCTGTTCGCGTATCCTCTCACCCATGAGTGGCAGTTTGGAGATTTGTTGCATTGGAGAGTGACATTTGACAAATTAACAGAAGAGGTTATTAGATGGAGACCCTATCTCAAGATGCACATCTGGGAGGGCATACATAGGTAGTTGTTTTGCATGTAGAGGAACCATCTAATAGGGGGATGGTACAACCACATTGTAGTCCCATTCTACTTTCACCGAGTCTGGCGATAGTTTGGGTTTAAGCAATGTGTCCTTATAGATGTGCCTATCTATATCCGACACTCAGTGTGACTCCTAGGTTGAGAAACATTCTGAGGCCTACTAGCGACGAGATTGATATCATATATTTAGATGGGTTAGATTAGGATATTGTGACTAACTATACAGATGATGTGGGTGCCCACCGATGGTACATCACATGGTGGGGTAGGACATACCTTGGAGCCATCTTTCTGGTAGACTTCTATAGAGGGAACCCCAGACCATGGAGACACACGGGTGATGAGGAAGATCTTGATACATCTGAGGACCTTGGTGAGGAGGACATGGATGATCAGGATGATGATGTAGGAGAATAGGATTTTGGTGGTGATGAAGATGATCATGATGCAGGAGAGGGAGATCGGGATGGTGATGATGAGGAGGATGGATAGGACAAGGGCGAGGATGAGGATGAGGAAGATGAGGAGGATGAGGAAGAGGAGAAGGATGAGGAGGACGAGTCAAATGCAATCAAATGCAGTTCCTCATCACTCTAAGGATGACACCATAGCCCTAGATCCACCGAGCATTCTATTATGAGTAGAGAAGGACCCTATAAGGGATCCTGATCCTAATCCCCACCATTTCGTGCCCACTGTGTGGAGACTTTATGAGTGCAAAGAGCCTAGCGAGTCCCAAACACATGAGGTCCCTTTCCACGACCCTTATTGGTGAGAGGAAGATCCAGGTAAAGTGTTTTTATGATTATTTAATTTATGAATCTTAATTAATAGATTTCATGATATAGAATGTTACTGATGAAAAAATTCTTTCTATCTCTGTAATTGGAATCCAGGAGTGGAACTCCCTTATCTAGAACACAGTGACAGGCCTTATCACAACCACACATATTCCTAGCTCCTCGCATATGGTGCACAGACTATAGGGGAGTGTTGGGCGGCATGAGGACCTATTCACCCCCATTTAGGTCAAGATGGAGGTCTGGAGAGAGAGAGAGAGAAAGAGAGAGAGAGAGAGAGAGAGAGAGAGAGAGAGAGAGTAATTTGTTAGAGAGGCTACAATAGACAGAGTGATCGATCTAGCAGCGGCTCAGGCAGAGGCAGCCGCATATCACGGGATCATGCTGGAGAGGGATCATAGGAGTTCCTCATAGAGTCACTTGCACTCCACATCATGATACACACCCATGGGTCCACCCCCACAGCCAAATCAGGAGGGTCCATCTAGTCACCATCCTCCATCTACTAGTCCTAGGGATAGGAGATGATCGTATTGTGATATTTTTTATGTATAGGGATATACATGTTATGACATATATGCTTATGTTTTATCTCAAACATGTTATTTTAATTATTGAAACAATGTATGCATTTCCTTGATTAAAAGTAACATATTTGGTAATGAACATGTATGTCTAATTTAATTTCCATGTGATTGATTTCTCAATCCTTCATGATCAAATTGATACATGTGTGATTTAATTAAATATCTACGTATTTCATTAAATGATACCTTGATGATGTAGAAGAAAAATGTGTTAAGATTGAGAATTATATGACTAATGTGATCTAATTACACCCAATTAAACACAACATGATATAATCCTACTCAACACACGTCAAATCGTAGAACATGCTAGCACATATAAAAAAAATGTAAATCTATTGCAATTGACATAAATGAATCCAAGACTAACTATTAAGTGAAGAAACATGCTTGTCAACAATGAAGTAATGTAGACTAAACAATACAATATCATTTAATACCACATACTTCAATGAATATATGCTAACATATTATCCAATTTGAAGAAATAAAACATAAGGAGAGAGAGAATAAACTATAAAGAGAGAGAAGAAGACTAGGTATAGTATCTAGGAATATGCATAGCATTTATGGGTTCCTTTAGAGGTGTACCCTCCACATCTGCTATCTTGTAAGAACCTAATCCATAGACTGCGATGACAATATATGGCCCAATCCAATTAGGGCTAAATTTTCCTTTTTCCTCAGGTAAGGCATTCATGTTACACTGATTTTCAGAGAGTACTAAATCAGCTACTAAGAAGGAATGTTGAATGACCTTATCATTGTAGCTTCATTGTAAAGTCTTATGATATGCTTGAATATACTCAAGAGAATTTATACATCGTTCATCAAGTATCTCAAGTTGTTGGACCCTATGTTCTCTATAAGAATCATCATCCACTATACCTTTAAGAGAAACCCTTAAAGATGGAATTTCTAACTCCTAAGGAATAATAGCATCAGCACCACAAACAAGATTATAAGGAGTACAACAAATAGAAATATGCACACTTGTCTAGTAAGCCCAAATAACATAAATCAATTGAATGTTCCAATCCTTACCATGATTGTTCACAGTCTTACAAAGGATTTGTTTGATTATTCTATTTGAAGACTCGGCTTGACCATTTGATTGAGGATAGTATGGTGTAGAAAATTTATGTTGACTATGATATTTCTTGAGAAACTTCTTCACATCTTTGTTTTTAAATAATGTTCCATTATCCAAAAAAAAAGCAAAAGGTATTTCGAATCAAAAAATAATGTATCTAAAATGAATTGATAGATTACTTCAGCGGTAGTGGACCTAAGAGGAACTACTTCTACCCACTTCGTAAAGTAATTAGTGAAAAACGGGAAAAAGTTAGACTAAGCAAACAAGGCCTAATCCCACTAGCATGTACACATTGTAGAATATGAAAGTGCCTAGATAGGTAACACACATTGGCTACTTCTTATGAGGAAGAGAGAGCCAAGGATTACCTCTTAGAGTTTCTAGTCCTTTGCTGAAAATGAGAGGAAGAAGTGCTGCAAAGGGCAAATTTGAATGATTTAACCTAGAGTACAAGTATGCATAAACAATCCTAATCTAGAAATGCAGAATTAAGAATAATAGATATATTGCCAAAAAGTACAAATTAAGAGACAAATTCAAAGGTGCACCCATGCCAGAAATCTAAGCCAAAATGTTCAAGACCGGAGTTCTACGCCCCTGTCCTCATTCTACAAACTAGAAGTTGTACCTGATAGACTGGGATCTATGGATTTTGAAATGCTGGTCTGCCAAATTTTGTTGAAAATAGGGAGGACCAGGCACCACACTCTTGTCCTAGGCATGACCAAGGTACCACAGCCTTGTCCTAGGGGTTTTTATTGAGATCTGAGCCCTGGAACTATCTCTGTGTGCTTTGTTGGTCTTGAAACTTGAAATGATGCTCAGATCTCGAATCTGCACTTGTAGCTAAAAATAGGGTTTTGGGTGGCTATATGGGGTTTTTCCTTAGTCAAACCTCTAATTTGGTGATTTCCACCTCAACAAACAGCCGATTTGTACAGTAAAATAGTGTGTGCAAGAACCTTGTTTTTGTGCAAGATCCTAGGATGAGAGTAAACAATCTAGAGAAACCCCAAAGAGTAAACCCTAAATTCTTGTAATTGACAAAGTAAATGCTCTAAATCAATGATACAAAGTGATCTAAAGCATAAATGTAAATCAAATTAATTTAATGAAGCTCATACAAAGATATGGAAACATTATGAAATCATACCCAACTCTAGGGGAGGGGTGCAAGCCAATCTTCAGTCGGTGATCTCCTGTCGCTTTTCTACATATTCAAAAACCCCAATTGATGAAAGAATGCTTGATGAATGCTTGATAGGTGTTGTTGAATGTTGTTGAAGACTTCAAAGATCTACTCTTTCACTAAATAGAAGACACCTTGTAATCGCTCCAAAAGCTTTTTCCTAGATTTGATCCCTCTTTTTTTACCTTCAAATGAAGAAAGACAGATCTTATGTATGAAACCCTAGATATTAATTTCACCTTTAGGCTGACCTAGGATTTGAATTTCCTCCCAATATTTTGGGGTTAAGCATTATAATATCATAGAATTTTGCTCCCAAAATTTTGGGAAAAATGTGAGGGACTGTGTTGCACTTGCACACAGTCTAACCAATTTTTTACCAAATTTGCAGGGGTGTGAAATATGATGATATTAGAGTGGATCCCAAAGTTCCAACTGATTCTGAGATGTTTTGATATGAAAAATCGAGCCTTAAAGATCAAATTAGGACATAATTAGGGTTTATGATTTAATGATTAAATATATATTTAAATTTAATTAAACTGATTAATTAAATACTTAAAAGAGATTAAAAATGTAAGATTCAAAACACACTTAGGCGGGTGCTAAACCTAGCGTGGAATTGTTCTCCATTAGCAAGGGTGTACAATTAAAGATGCTACACTTGGGCTTCTAGGCTTGAATATTCAATGAGGGTTTGAACCAATATTATAAAGATAATGTAAACATCATGGCTACTTGCCATAGCTTGTGGAATCATGATTAACTCCAAAGTGTTGGCTCTCATCAATTCCTTAGTTCCCAAAGTTGATGATCACTTGGCTTTCACAATTAGGATAGATAAGCATTGATGGCCAAAGGCAAAATCAATGAATCTCTACACAAAACCCTCTTAACCTAATTTGGAGGACCCCACACAAGACTTATGATTGATCCTTTAGACTTACAACATCAAAATTTACCAACCTAGGAACACAAAAAACTCAGTAAAGCCTAGTTGGAGGCCAAGATACCAAGGGTTTATCAGGCACCCTCTAACAACAAAAGGATTTTCCTAGTCTCTCTACATCACCAGGCCACAACAAACCAAGCCTGGACCTAACCAAAAATAATAGCTAGCAAAATTGGGCCCTTGAAAACTGTTAGCATCAGTTTGTACTTGGCAAGAACAAGAAACATATGGTTTTTCTAGGCTCCCTCAACCATGATAGTGGGTTTTACAAGGCTCCCACAACCTGAAGTAGGGTTTTTTCAGGCTCCCTCAACCATGAGCGAGGGTTTTACAAGGCTTCCACAACCTGAGAAAGTGGGTTTTATAAGGCTCCCACAACCAGAAAGAGGGTTTTAATAGGGCCCTTCAACCCACAAAATAGTTTGGGAAATCAAGAAAAGAAATGGAACTTAGATCCAACTGTGAAGAGAACCATGAGAGTATTGATAGGAAACCTTGACCAGCAACATGAACAACAATAGCCGAAATGTTCCCTAACCCCTTTTCTCCACCTCAATAGGACAAGGAGGAAAGAACACTGACATCCCAAAGTGTCCAATTACAGCTAGGAGAAGCCAACTCACTCCCTCACATCAAATCTCCACCTCAATAAAAGAAAGGGTCACCTCAATAAGACAAAGAGGAGAGTAGATCGAACACCTAGACAAACCTCTCACAACCCAACACACAATCAACCTCTCCTCCTCAAAAAGGAGGAGAAACCACCTTAGACAGAGACCCAAGGAAACAAGGAGGAGGAGAAAAAAATCCCTAACCAAGAATGAGACAAGGAAAAAACTAGGGATCTGTACACACCCAAAGTGTAAGGCTTCCACCAAAACAACCACACCAAAAAGAAGTCGAGCCAAGCCCTGATCCAAGCACCCAGAGACAGAGAAGAGTACCCAATGCCAGACGAGGAGAACAAGGGAGAGCATGAAGAAAGGGGGAGAGAGGCAAAACTCATAAAATCCCGAAGCCACTCCATCCAACATGAACTCAAATTTGTCCACCCCTCCAAACCCAACCCAGGCCACACCCATGTCATAAACCATGCAAAGAAAGGAATCCAGAATCAGACCATTGACTAAACAGATTACCACACAAAGCACAATCGCCCACAAGTGCCTCCCAGCACACCACAGAAGCAAAAAGAATCTACTTGAAGGGAGAATCACCAACATTCACTATAGTTCCTAGAGGAGCACGAAACAAAACTTTTAGGGCATGTCCCTATGTTGTTGCTTAGCTTATTTTGGGTAGCAACAACTGCTCAACTTTTTAAGGAGCAATTTATGGAGCAAGTTTCCCCATAGATAGTCAAAAGGCTGCTTTTTTTGTGCAATCTTCTTAAATTATTTTGTAAATAAAATTATTGATAATATTTTTTACAAATAAAATTCATAAGAAAATTTTTAGGCAAGTAAATAGTAGAGCAAAAAAATATGGCGAAGCCATGTGTCTTTTTTTTCAATAAGTAGCCATTGCTTATTTCTAGCCCCACCCTTTGTTTCAAAGCTTATTTTCATTTTTTAAGCAGCCGCATGAGGACATTGGGTTAGCCAAGTGAAAAGAGGGAGAATCCGGTCAACCCCCAAAAGCACATAGGCACCAAAACATGAAACACCCAAAAAAGCCAGCCCTCCAACAATCCAAGCCTCGCCATCTCCATCATCTTCCCAATCGACATCCTCATGTTTTATTTTGCGTATATAAAATATAAAGTTAGAATTTTTAGAACTAATACACATTACATATTGTTACATTAATGTATAAGTTAAGAGTAAAAGAGAAAATAAATAAGGATAGTAGATATTAATTTAACATTTATTATAAAAAATAATAATAAATATAATAATAATAAAGTGCTAATTAACTTATTTAAAGGAAGAAAGTAAAAGTATGAATAATTGTTGTTAAGTAGTAACTTTTATTGATATAATAAACATATACATGTGTGTGTTCAAGTTAAAGAGAGTTATTATGTTGGAAATTTCACTTAATTAAGTGTTAAATTAAAAAGTGTATTGCTCTTGATAGTTTTTTAAAATAAAATAAAATTAAAATTTTTGTGATAATTAAAGATTATAATGTGACATTGCATCACCTTTATTTTGTAAAATAGAGATAAAGAAAAATAAATTGATATCTACTAAGTATTAATATATTATGGGAGGTCTTAGGTTGAGTCTACTAGACTGGTTCTTTGGCTCTAGGGAAACTTCAGGGAAAAGCTACAAAATACCACTGTGGTTGTGACTCATAAAAAAAGTTAAAAAAATGTAATTCCAAACCTTATATGATTAACCTTAACTGAATATTCTAAGGATTTAGATTTTAGTGTATATGACCATAAAAGCATTTTTTTTTTAATATTATGCTAAAAGAAAAAAAAAATGTATAAATGCACTGGTAACTATAAATACAAGGAAAATAACATGAGAACTTACCCACTTGAGTAGATTATATTATGAAAAAGTCAACTGGTGATTATTAATATCCAGTTTGAGGTGGTATATTGAAATGGATATAGACAAAATTAATAATATCATGTGAAATAAACTTGTTATATTCTTAATACATCATTTTTCTTAGATTACTTATGAATATCTTAGAAGGCATTTATGCATATGATCCATAATCTTTATCCTTTGAAGGTATTTATACTTAAGTTGTAAACAATAATAAGGGATATAAGAAATAGATAAGAAAATAGTATTTGGACCCTAAAGTTAAGGAATATATGGATTTATTAAATGTATTCATACTAGTTTAAAGAAAAAAATTGTTGGAGTTTTCATGCCATGAAAATTAGGGCATGACACAAGAACACTTAGGGAAACATGCCTATTTTAGGCCTAGAAAGTCTTGAAAGTTGTCATTTTAAATGTTTATGGAGGATGACGCATATTTTTTTCTTAAAACCTACAAGATTAGTAATCACATACCTTGTATAATAGAAGAAAGAACATAACATAGAATAATAATATACTACATACACTAGGGAAACACTTCTCTAAAAATTTTATTTTGAACATGAAACATCTTCAAATACCAATTCCTACAATTCTTTCTATCTCTTTTTATTCATCAATTAACTCCTAAATTACATCCTAACCAGAAAATTTAAGTCGTAAATTAACTCGTATAAAGCTTGCTAAGCATGAGTAATTTTAAATAGAATAATCAACTCCAAAATGAGCTCCTATAGTCCAAACCAAAAAATCAACTCCTACTTTTATGGCTTTAGTTGGCACTAAATCTCCTAATTCTTAATTCTTAGGACTCCATTTGCATTAGAGGTGGCCATTTGCACTTGAGGGAGAACAATTTAGGCAATTTTCAAAATTCATTTCTAGGTTGTTTATCTTGGTGTGAAATTTTGGGAGTTGGAACCATCCATGGTTTTGGAGACTTTAAGGGTTAACCTTCTTCACGTAGTTTAGAGGAGGAGGTGGTAGTTTTGCAAGTGGGAGGATCGAGGAGCAAGTTTATTTTCAGAAATCAGATTTTTAGACTTGAAGAATTTCATGGTAGTTCAAGTGCTTGAAAGTTGCTGATTTTGATCATATGTTGTTGAATTCTGTATTTAGCCACTAAGACTGAAATCTATTGTAACTTCTTAAACAACTCTTTCATTCCATTTTAAGGGAAAAAATTGAAAGAAAGAATCATGTCTTGCATGTTTTCTGTAATTTTATTGTTGTTTTTGTGAGTTATGTGAGTTGGTTTATATTAAGTGAGCACATTTGCATCAAAAATATTGTAAGAAACATTAAGGAAGGTAATGGGTCTCAAGTTCTTATTTCAGTTTTGTTATAGTTTTGTCATGTTACATGCCATTTCATGCAACAATTGTGATTACATTCAAGAAGCAAAGCAACCATCATCAACAAATTGCAGATCCACAAGGTATACATTTCCATTATTTACATTTAAGCATTTGCAATTACTTTCTTTCAAGGTTGATTCCTCAACCAAGGTTTGACTAAGGAAAAGCTGTATTTGCATCTTTGTAGGCATCATTGAAAGTTTTAAATACTTCATTTATGACTTGATCACGTGTATCATCAAGAACATTCCCTAGAATACTAATATTTTTTTGTTCTACTTTGCCCATTGATTCTTTGGATAGAGTAAACCCTTGTTTATATTGAAATTCACTATTTGAAACTATTGTAGGTTGATCTTTGTCAATGGTATGTTTTCTTTCTTCCTCCAACACAAGAACATTTCCACTAGTCTCACCAATATACAAATTTTTATTTACATTTTTTAGAGGAGATGATAAGTACTTTACAACCTTCAAAGCAACTTGACTTGCAATATCATCATTTTTTCTAATAACTCATTTGATGTGATTTGAATTTCCGCCCATTATTAGATTTAGTATCTCATTTTTTCTAAAGCTTGCATTGAGAGTAAGTTGAATCTTTTGTCTAGCATCTTCAAACAAAGGACTACAAACTTTATCAATATCAACAATCCAAATATCATTTTCTTTTTTAATAGAATTGCTTCCTTTCTTTGTTAATTCCTCATATAAACTAATAAAGATCAAATCTTGAATATCACATAAATTTTAATTACAGATAATCAAATATCTTACCACTATGTATTCTTAATTACTTCTCTATCCACAGGTTGAGCTTCATCATAGACATGTATAGCATAATTTATAGACTCATTTTCATACATAGAATTAACAAGACTATCCATATTAAAAGACATGGTTCTACCTTTTGTTCCTTCTACTTTTCATCTTTCTTTTGACTTGACTTCTTTTGATCACTTATCTTTAGTTCAACAACAAATTGGATTCTAGTCTTCTTGGCAGGATGACAACATCCTTTTCTTCAATGTACTCCATTCTAGTCCTTTTGGTCTTTGCATTGATGACCAATTTCTCCTTTTTTCCTATTCACTACTATTAAAATTAACTTCCTCAACTTCCTGAACATTGAGTTTTCTTTGAGCTTTATCTTTCTTCCTTTGTGTCTTTCTGTCACTCAATGTGAATAAAGAAAGAGTTATGAAGGAATTCTATATCACCTGGGGTGATGCAAAAGATGATCTCGTTGAACTCTACCCATAGACATCTACAACTCTGGGCAACTCTATGTCACGATATTTTTTTTTCATTATTTTATCTTTTCCCTTCTTGGACCTCTCCTCTCTCAAACTAGCTTCTAGTTCTTCAATAGTCCCAAAGAATAGTTCATTGGGATCCTTATCTAGGTTAATAATCTCAGAATTTTTTTATTCAGCCAACCCTACAGAAATTCTGTAAGGAAACTCTAGAATCCAGATTGATCCTTGGTTCAAAAACCATAATATAACAATTATCTTTATTGACTAAGAAGGTAAATACCTCTTTATATTTAAGAACCAAATCTGGAGGAAACCTATATATTTCCTATATATTTTCTTTAAAGTCAACAAACCATCCACCAATATAGGACTAATTATCGAAACGCTTTATGTATAACCCTATTTGCGCTCTAATAGGTGTGGCTTTTTCCATAACATAATTTTCCCTTCCAAGAAGCTCATTCAAGTACATGAATGCAAAACAAATAATCAAAGAACCAAACTTGAGCAGGTACTTACTCTTTCTTTTTTAGATCCAAATTCTCCATTAATTGTCCAATCATGAATTTGCATAGATCAAATTATTCTCCACACACAATCATCCAAAAAACAGTGTGAATAGAAATCACAATCATGGTGCCTTAATTGTTCTAGAATTAAATTTAATACAAAAGAACCTTGGATACATATTTGACTCTAGGGTCAACAATATCTTCAATTGCCATGGCTCTCTCATACCACCTAGCACCTGTCATCCCAATTACTATATCATTTTGCTAGAATGATGCCCACCTTGTAAAAGCCATTTAATTTCCTAACATCCTTCTTTATAATCTTGTAGGGTTTATATAGGTATGTTGTTTCCATGAATTCTACTTCAAATAACCCTTATCCATTTAGAATCATAAGGAAAATTAGGAAAAACCCTCTGAATGACTAACCCTAACTCGGTGATGTTCTTGTACTCACTTTTGAGAGAGATTCCATTGTTTTTTGATATTTTCTCCCAGAGATCATTAAATCTTGCATGGCTCACCTCTCTAAATTCTACATGAATGTAAGATTGAACATCCTTTCTATATAAATAGTAAATTTACACACTTGAAAATGCACCTTCCTTATCCTTTACTATTGCAACAAATGGTTATGACTTAAACATCGATCGTGGCTTGAGATCGGCATTGACAACAACCAAAATTGACATCATATCTACAACTAGGATTTGCTTCTTTTAAAAAAAAAGTGTATGCTAACATTTATTCACACTAAAGCTATCCAAATTATCAAGCTACAAGTGATCAAATAAGCCCGAAAAACCAATATATTCATTTTGTTGATATATTGTCAATCATAAATGCACGAAACCCAAAAAGTTAATAAATGACTTATGCCAACTACAGACCTAACAAAGCATTCAAAAATCACTAGAAATTCCTTTTTGAGCACTACAATGCTAAAAACACTCTTCAACATCAAACAAAATAGGGGTTCATATGATATTTCTTCAAATCTCCCCCTTAGACCTTTTTGTCTGGTTAGTTTTCAAAAGAGGGCTCAACATCTTGAGTAGGTGTAGATCCATTTTCAACCTTTTCTTTAGTCTTGTCATCAGATTTCTTCACCCAAGTCATCTTAATTTTCTATCTTTCCTGATTGGTATCAATTTTATTTGTCAAACCATTAGATTTGTGTACTTTTCTTTTGTAATGTGACCCTTCTTGTTACAATTATAGCATACCGAACCTCTCTAAGACTTTCCACCATCCATTTTATTATATTTGAACCTTTTGTTTGACCTACATTCACTAGATTTGTGTCCATATGTATTACAATCAAAGCATACTCAATTGAAGGAATGAGAATGATTCCAATTCATGTATTCATTCCTCATCATCCTACTTCAACATTCAGTGGCTCTATGCCCAACCTTATTTCAAGAGTAGCATCTTATGTTAATTGATTGATTTCTAATATGACTTCTACATTCACTAGCTCTATGTGCAAATATATTACTTGAAAAATAAATTTCTATTAAAACAATACCTTGATCCAGTCTAAGAGAATATTTTTTCATTCTTCTTGTTGTTTTTCAGACTAGAATGAAACTAGCATCCTCAACCTTCTCTTTTCCTTTGGTATTTTTGCCTTTCTCATAACTAAGTCCATCCTTGTTATTATTATTCTTTTGAGCACCAGGTATAGTATCGATCATTTCGCTTCCTCCTTTCAGCTTTAAACCTTTATCAATTTGTTCCTTCACCTCCTTCATTTCCTCAGTTTATTCATTTCCTTTTCAAGTCTCGAATATTCCTCTATTTTGTTGTTCATTTTTGTATCAATATCATCCATCACTTTTCTTCCTTCATCAAGAAGCTTTCCTAAATAAGCAATTTTGTCTTTATCCTTTTTGCATATGAATCCGCTCTCATCCAGATCGGTCAAAGTGGATCTCAAATCTCTTTCCATATCAGCAACACCTTTAGTCTCTAAGTTATGACAATTCTTAGTATCCATATCAATGATTGAAAAAAAAGGTTTTCAAACCCTGAACCTACCTCAGTAGTTAAAAGTTGTTTCTTCAGGAACTAATGCTTTGATACCTATTGTTCAACACTACAGGATACTAAGAGGGGGAGTGAATCAACATGAACTAAAATATTATAAATTTAAGATGCTTGAAATACACCATTAGTTCATGGTATATGCTGGAAAGTAAATAGAAGAAATAATAAATGCATGTACACAAGAACAACAAATTTTTATGTGGAAAACCCAAACTGGGAAAAACCATGTTGATAATCTAACTCACAATATATATATATATAAACTATTTACAATGATTATGGCCATCTACCAAAGAGATTACTACTCCGAACTTTCTAACTAAGGTGCACAACCTTAGGAAAGATACAAAACAAGACTTGCTCAACTAAAGGTCACTCCTTCGTGGAAAGGTACACAATAATTGTCCAGATACAATCTAAAATATAATCTTAATTCTAATGGAAAAAAACACCTAACAAATGTAAATAACATTCGTAGTTTAAGCACTCATCTGAATCATCTAATATATCTCTATATCTTTGATTACCTTCTGGTTCACACCACTCTCACACTATATGTCTTCTTATCACAGCACCATTGTACATTCATATTACACCAATTGTATGTATCATGAGGTTGGCTAAGAAAAGATGTAACGTGTGAATTACCATTAGACTAAAAAAAATCAATTCCACCAATCTGAAACGCAAAAAATGTGTAAACAAAAGACTTCATGAACTACAAGAGATCTATCCATTTTGTATGCTACCAAATATGTGCAAACACCTTTAAGGGATATGTATCTATAAACTAACCCTTAATCAAGACCAAAATATAATCACCATGTATTTTGAAAACACATCAAGCTAAACTTACTCAACATTCTAAATCACACTAGATATAATATGATCATCCAGATAATATCTAACACATATATACATAAATTTTATATAATGAAACCAAGTTGAGTGATACTAGACTACTTTGAAACTTGAGAGTTGACATTAGTGACAAGGTGAGGGTATATTGCAACAAAGTATTTCATAAGTAATAGGGTTGCATCCTTCCAAAAATTGGGGAGGTCCTCTCTATTATACCTTTTGTTCAACCTCAAAACCAACTTTTTGAGCTTGAAAAATATCTTAAATTCATCCTTATGGGATTCTTTTGGTTTTTAAAAAAAAATTATTCCCTCTTGTGTTAAACCAATGATAGCAACGATCATGTTTGGTGAGATTTTGAAATTAACTCCCCCAATTTTCACATCACCTTTTTCCCATGACTGAGAATTGTTTTTGAGAGCTTAGGATCAAAACCCTACATGTCTTCCACATAGCTTTCAAAGTTCCCCTTGACCACTTTCTATCATAACTTGACATTATTTTTAAAATCATCACAACTATCTAGTTCAGTTTCTATGTGGTCACCTCCCATCATTATCATTGAGAGATTAGAAGTAAAAACTAGGTGGGGAGAGAAAAAAATAGTAGTATGAAGAAAATAGCACTTCCAAGGGTTGGGGAAAGTGACACTATTGTTTGAAAGAGATGTCTTCCACCAATACGATAAAGGATTAGAAAAAAGGGCGGTGATAGTAATAAAAAATGCAATCCTTGGTTTATACTCCATTATGAGTCTTTATGTCCTCAAAGATAGCAACGCAAACCATATTTTGGATAGCATATATACCCGTCCATATTTTCAAATTATTGAAAAATGGGCCCAAAGAGGTCAGGCTATTTGCAACTTTAATTCCTTCCCTCCTTATATGATAAACATGTATGTGGTTCATCCCACAAATAAGGTCCCAATATTTGGCAACAAGGCTTTCACACTTCTAGTCGGGTTTGGATTCACTTTTTAGCATTAAGATAGTATTTTTTAAATTACCTTTCGTATCATCCTAAAATATACTCTCTTACAATTTAGACCATGTTTAGGACTCTCACCTTACCGCATGTATCTCCACGCTTGACAAAGACCTATTTATGCCCCCACCATCCAATAATGGCCATATTATATCATTTTATCTTGTTGGTCCCTTAATCTTGGTCCAATTATGGGGTAGGACTAGGGTGTTGGTCCTCACTAGGACCATGGCGCCATGCCATGGTCCTCCCTAATTGGAGCCGTTTTTTGAACCATTTTCCCTATCCAAATTTTGGGCAGGAATCCCCCCTATGTCATCCTATGTAGGAAAATTAATATAATTAACGAGGAGCAAGTGCATAGGGAGGTCTTCCCCTCTCATTTGGACACAAGAGGCATAATTGGATAATTGGGATAATCATTTTAAATTCCCTTTAAGCATATAAATTCTTCTTTTCTCATTTCACACATCATAAAATTGGGCCCTTTACCCTAAGTGTACCCCTTTTTATTCCTCCAATTAATTAATTCATCAAAAGCCCTAATTATGTCCTATTTTCAACCTTCAAGGCTCGATTTCACATATCTAAACATCTTTAATCGTCAATACAATTTGGGGATCACCTTATAATAATAATACCTTGCATCCCTAAAAGTTGGAAAAACATTGGTTGAATTGACGTGAATCACATCGGTTCCTACTTTTTCTCCTTGAATTTTTGGATCATGATTTGGTGGTATTATAATGTTCAAAACCAACTTGGTGTCAAAATATATCATTTCTCAGTCGATCTACGATAAAAAAAAACAATGTTAGGGTTTTGTACATATAGTCTTTCCTTTTCTCATTTGAAGGATCAACAATCCATCATCCAACAAACCCAATCCATAAGAAAGAAATGAAAGGAGCCTCTTGTGAAGTACAAGTCCATGTCATGTGAAGATTTCTCAAGCATTCGTCAATTCTACATCAACCATTTTTATTCAATCATTATGGAGAAACTTTACATCATTCATTTGCAAGCATATGTGTGTGTTAGGGTTTTGTTTGTTAGTCCCAACCGGTGCTGAGAACGGAGGGGTGAATCAACACTTGATCAGTTTTTCATAATTAAAAATTTTAACTCTAATATGCATTTATTGAATATTCATCAATATACTTAATCACTGAAGTATAATATGCATGCATGAAAAGTTGACAGTGACAACAAGATTTATCTTGTGGAAACCCAAATGGGAGAAAACCAAGGGTTTGAGTAGAAACTCACAAAATTTGTACTCTTCTGGAGTACGCCTGCTGAGGAGCCATCCCTGTTAGGAGATTACAAAGACACTTGTTAGGTGCCACTGGGTTAAGGGATTTTGTTTAAGGCTGGTTAGTGCCTTTATCCTGTTAAAGGTAGCCTGATTAAAGGACTTAAGAACATCAATTAAGATGTCACCTGGTTAAGGGATTTTACAAAAGGGACCTGTTAAAGTCCACCTGGTTAAGGGATTTAAGTTGCAATGGCTATAAATAAGTAAAAGGATGATTTGTTGACTTAGCTACTGATAGATTGATTAGATTACAAAGAGAATCACACTCTATCCACACCAGTTGTTCCTGCTCTGTACAACACCAGTTTTCTTCTTCGGCTTTGCACTCTGTCGGTCCTTTGAACTTTGGCTCTATACTCTATCAGTCCTCTAACCTTTGACTTTTTACTCTCTCAGATCTCTGTCTCTTGTCTCTGCACTTAGTCGGTCTACCTCAAACACCCTATGCTCTGCTAAATCCTTTTAGCACTTCCTCTCACTCTGCTCATCACTTTGGATCACCTTCTACAAGATCTCCTTTTTGCAAATTTTATAATCAAGTCTTTCTGAATGAACTCAAAAATACTTTATACATTTTCTTCCAACACCTTCAAGTGTTCCCTCTATCAAAGCAATCACATATTTTAGAACATTTCAAATTTAAAAATCTCCCACTCTTTCTCTGCGTGCCCTGCAACAATTCCGCCAACTGTCCAACTAATTCTACCACCACATCCCCTAAAAATAGTAACTTTTGGGTCAAGTTCAATCATTAAGGTGAGAACCAAAAAAGTTGTAGGTAATCATGGCTTGACTGCATGATAACTGAAGTTGACCTCACTGACTTATGATTTGGCATAGACACAAGCTCACCAAACTCACCAACTCACCTTTTTCCACCGCAACTGAATAACCGATCACCACTCAGAGATTTATGGTGATTAGCTATCTTCTTTTTGTCATACCGGTGTACCAGTAAGTCACGATGCTTCTATAAGATCGGTTCATCCATTGATTGCCGATTTGCAGTCCTACCTTCAAGTCTCTTTCTATGTTTGCCAATAAGGTTCCGATTTGTATACAACCTCAGGCCTTCTTGCCTAATTCACCTTTTGTGACTTCATCATCATCAGACTGGCCTCAACACCAATTTTCTTGAGTGACAGACCGGTTAGCTTAATTTGTCTTCCCTTGAGCTGATTGAACTTTGGCCATCTATCTCTTATGTTGTTTTCATGTGTTTACAAGTGTTCACCTTTTCTTGCTGAAATACACCACTCTACTGATACCACTTCAATGGTCAGTGTTAGACATCAATGACAAATCTTAGTTCATATATCGGTTCTCAAGATTGACCAGTTTTGTCAATACCAACAATCTCCCCCTTTGGAATTGATGGCAATACTTCAGAATCTATCTTATCAGTTTCATTTTAGTACCACCTATTTCAGTACCATTCATTACTTCTTCCCTGAGCAATGAATATCTCCCCCTAACTCTGGTAAAACTTTGTTTCAGCAACTTGCAACTTCAGCTCAACCACTACTTACTAATGCTTAAAACATTATAATCATATCTCCCCCTTTGAAAACAATCCCAAAGATTCATTTAATACACTTACAAGATCACTCCCCCTAACTGGAGTAGTCTACATTTATCAATGTAGTCTTAGAAAAAAATTGAAATCATACCAAATTGATATAGAGCCCTTTTTGCTTACTTTACTACAAGTAGGGGCATCACCCCCAACTTACCTCTGAGATATTCAAAGGTGTCCTTCTGTAGTGGGTTGGTGAAGATATCAACCACCTACTCTTTTGTTGGGATATACTCCAACATCACTTCCTTTTCTTGAGCTTGTTCCCCTAGATAGTGATATTTGATAGCTATATGCTTCATTTTGGAATGCATCATAGGATTCTTGGATATGTCAATGGTACTGGTGTTGTCACAATGAATCACTACTAGTCCAATCACCTTTTCTTAGATACCTTCCAACAATTTCTTGATCCAAACTATCTATGTGCAATTGATTGCAGCAACTACATACTCGACCTTGACTTTAGATTGAGATATGCAATTTTGTTTCTTGCTTGTCCAAGATACAATCCTATCTCCAAGAAAGAATGCACCCCTCCACTAGTGCTCTTTCTATCATCAATGTTCCCTGCCCACTAATGACACTTAATTGAAGTCTCCCTTATGTGGATACTAGAGACCATACTCATCAATTTCCTTGAGGTATCTAAATATTCTCTTGACTTCCACCATGTGAGTCTCTTTCGGTTTTGCTGAGAATCTAGCAACCAAGCCAACAACTTGTGCTATGTCCGGTCAACTATGGACTACATACTGCAACTTACCGATCATGGACAGGAAAAGTGTCTCATTAACTTCTTCAGCTTCATCATATTTAGAGAGCTTGCAACTTGTACCATTGGAGTTCCAATAGGTTTGAAATCTTCCATTCCAAAAGTTTTCAGAATTTCCCTTATGTACTTAGTCTAACTAATGGCAATGCAATTCTTTAGCTATGAGACTTGCAAGCCAATAATAAACTTTATCTCACCAATCATGGACATCTCAAATTCTTATTTCATTTGTTTTGCAAAGCTTCTGATCATCTCATCATCTCCTCCAAAAATGATGTCATCTACAAAGATATCAGCAATTAGATGTTTTCTTTCAGTGCCACTCTTCAGATACAGGTTACTGTTATCACTAGTTCTTTTAAAACCTATGCTTAGCAGATATGAGTCTAGCCTCTCATACCAAGCTCTAGGTGCTTGTTTCAGCCCATATAGAGCCTTCTGCAACCTCCATGCCATATTTATTTCATATTCAGATGCAAACCCTTTCGGTTGCTCTATGTATAATTCTTCCTCTAACACACCATTTAAGAATGTCGATTTGACATCCATTTGATAAACTTTAAAAAATTTGTAAGCAGCATAGGCCAGCAAAATTTTGACCCCTTCCAGTTTGGCCACTGGTGAAAAGGTTTCTCCATAGTCCAAACCTTCTTCTTGAGCATAACCCTTACAGACTAATCTTTCTTTGTTTCTTATCACTTTACCAGTTTCATCCATTTTATTTCTGAACACCCACTTAGTGCTTATCACATTTTTGTTTTCTGGTCTGGGCACTAGAGTCCATGTATCATTTTTCTCAATTTGCTCTAGTTCTTCTTCCGTGGATTTGACCCAATCATCATCTTTTAGAGCCTCCTTTGATGTTTTGGGCTCAAATATGGAGAGAATACAATCATTCTCTCTTATTCTTCTTCTAGTCAGAACTCTTGCATCTTTGTCATCAATGATATTTTCTACAGAGTGATTGTTTCTAACATACTTAGCCAATACCAGTTCACTTATTGGAGCTTCTTCTACCAATTGTGTAGGTTATACTTCATAGGATTCTACATTTTCCACTTCAATGGGATCTTTTTTAGTAGGTTCCATCAGTACATTATACTTGAACCCTTTATATTTCTTCGGTTCACTATTACTATCTTGTTCATTTTTCTCAGAGTACTCATCTACTCCGACATTGGCACTTTCTACAATCTTACCGGTCCTTTTGTTCAAAAATTGGTATGCCTTACTCTTTGTGGAGTAACCTAAGAAGGTCCCTTCATCGCTCTTGGGATAAAATTTTCTAGTATACTCATCCCTCTTGATATAGCATCTGCTTCCAAATACTTTGAAATAACAAACATTAGGTAAATATCCACACCATAATTCATAGGGAGTTTTATTTGTCCCTTTCGTTACCTGAATCCGGTTCAAGGTGTATACAGTAGTGCTTATTGCTTCTCTCCAGAAAATACATGGAATGTCCTTTTGTATCATCAAAGTCCTTGCACAATCAATAAGAGTTTTGTTTCTTCTTTCAACAACCCCATTCTGCTGAGGTGTTCTGGGTGCAGACATTTATCTCATAATCCCCTGTTCCTCGCAGTAATTCATGAACTCTTAAGAGGTGAACTCTTCTCCTCTATCTGATCTCAGACACTTCAGATTTTTACTTGTTCCTATTTGTACTTGAGCCTTAAATACTTTAAACATGTGAAAGGCTTTAGATTTTTCCTTCAAGAAGACAACCCATATCATTCTTGAGAGGTCATCCACAAACAACATAAAATATCGATCTCCATAGAAACTCTTGGTTTTGATGGGACTGTCCAGGTCTGTATGAACTAAGTCCAGCACATTTTCAGATGAAAAATATTTGTTGTTGAAACTTGACTCATTCAACTTTCCTAGTTGACACTCTTTGCACATAGCATTTTTCAGGTTTTACTATTTTGGGCATACCTCTAAAAGACTTTGTCTTACTTACTTTTGCTATGCTATCAAAGTTAAAATGACAAAGTCTTTTGTGCCACAACCAAGTGTCTTCTACCTTATACATTAGACAACCACCTATGGTAGTGGCTAGGTGAAATAGATTTCCTCTTGATTGTTTACCGGTAGCAATCGAACTTCCTGATTTTTCATTTATTTTACATATTCTTTCATTGAATTCTAACTGGTAACCCTTTTTGTTAAGTTGTGCAAGACTTAACAAACTATATTTTAGCCCTTCTACCCAATAGACATCATCACAATTTGTTTTATTATTCAAGGCTATAGATCCCTTACCTTTTACTACACAAGGAGCATCATTTCTGAATCTCACAATTCCTCCATTGCAATCCTCCATGTTGAGGAATTTGTTTTTGTCACCGGTCATGTGGTGAGTGAAACCACCATCAATCACCCATTCTCCACATTGATTTATACTAGAAATCAGTGCCATATCTTCTTCCTTTATGTTGTCCTCCTTGACTACCAATAATGTAATTCCATCTCCATCAGATCCTTTTGATTCTTCATTAGTGACTCCTTCTGTAAGATAACATTTCTTTTTTCCCTTGTCCCTGTAGCTTCTGAAATTATCCTTCTTGTCTCTATCATTGTCAGGACATCTTGAAGCAATATGACCTATCTTATTACAAGAGAAGCACTTTAGGGGTAATTTACCTTTATACTTTCCTTTTCTTCTTGGCAATCTTCTTGCCAATCGAGCTTCAATTTCATCTTGCTCATGTTCCTCAGATAACAGGTTGTCACTTTCATGTGAATGAACGGTTCTTGTAGTAGAACTACTTTTGGTTTCTTTCCTTCTCCTTGTTGGTGCATGCATCATGGAGGCTTTGAAAGAAGCATCAATCTTTGGTACGCTATTGTCATAATTGCTCAATTCAAAAGTAGTCAACTTACCGATCAGTGAGTCAAGAGATACATTAACTATTCCCAAGGATCTGAGTTTCTGGATTGCAGAGACCCTTATGGCATATTGTGGTGGCAAGGTTCTCAGGATTTTTCTAACCTCATCATCCTCCTCAAGCTTCCCTCCAACACTTTTAATGGAGTTTACTACATCCTTTAATCTCTTGCTATATTGCTCTATATTTTCTCCTTCCTGCATCCTCATCTCATCATATTTTCCTCTCAAGCTATCTACTTTAAATTTTTGAACTTGAGGATCTCCCCCATAGACTATCTTCAACTTATTCCATATATGAAAAGTTGTTTTCAAATCTTGAACCTCAGCAAATTCATTATTAGAAAGAGTACTAACAATCAAATCCATATCAATAGTATTATCTTGGCTTTCCTTGATCTGATCTGGAGTGAGAGTCCCTAAAGTTTCATTCTTCTGCACCATAATGTGTAATTCTCCTTAGAGAACTTAGAACCCTCCTTTCACATCATCTTGGATCTTTCCTTAAGCTGATTAAGATTCTTCTTATTCTAAGGACCTGATTCTCTGATACCAATTGTTAGTACCAACTGGTGCCGAGAGGGGAGGGGTGAATCATCACTTGATCAGATTTTCAAAATTAAATTTTTTAACTCTAATATGTATTTATTTAATATTAATCAATATACTTAATCACTGAAGTAGAATATACATGTATGAAAAGTTGATAGTGACAGCAAGATTTATCTCGTGAAAACCCAAATGGGAGAAAACCATGGTGTGAGTAGGAACTCACAAAATTTGTACTCTTCTAGAGTACGCCCAATGAGGAGCCATCCTTGTTCAGATATTACAAAGACACTTGTTAGGTGCCACCCAATTAAGGCATTTTGTTTAAGGTCAGTTAGTGCCTTTACCTTATTAAAGGTAGCCTGATTAAAGGACTTAAGAACATCAATTAAGATTTCACCCGATTAAGGGATTTTATAAAAGGGATCTGTTAAAGTCCACCTGGTTAAGGGATTTAAGTTGCGATGGTTAGAAAGCAACAAATGGATGATCTATTGACTTAGCTACTGATATCTTGATTAGATCATAAAGAGAATCACACTCTACCCACACCAGTTGTGCCTACTCTACACAACACTGATTTTCTTCTTTGGCTTTGCAATTTGTCGGTCCCCTGACCTTCGACTCTATACTTTGCCAGTCCTTTGACCTTTGGCTCTATACTCTATCAGTTCTTTGTCTCTCAGCTCTGCACTCAGCCGTCTACCTTAAACACCCTCTACTCTTCTAAATCCTTTTAGCACTTTCTCTCACTCTTCTCTTCACTTTGGATTGCCTTCTGCAAGATCTTCTTTTTGTAAATTTTATGATCAAGTCTTTCTCAATGAACTTAAAAATACTTTATAAATTTTATGCCAACAACTTCAGGTGTTCCCTCAATCAAAGCAATCACATATTTCGAAAGATTTCAAATTAAAAAATATCCCACTCTTTCTTTGCGCACCCTACAACAATTCCACCAATTGTCCAACTAATTCTACCACCGCATCCACTAAAAATACTAACTTCTGGGTCAAGTTCAGTCATTAAGTTGAGAACCAGAATATTCGCAGATAATCATGGCTTCACTGCATGATAACTAAAGTTGACCTCATCCACTTGTGATTTGGCATAGAAACAAACTCACCGACTCACCTTTTGCCACCGCTTTGAGATTTATGGTGATCACCTATCATCTTTTTATCATACCGGTGTACTGGTAAGTCACTGTGCTCCTATAATACAAGTTCATCCTTTGATTGCCGGTTTGTGATGCTATCATCAAGTCTCTTTCTATGTTTACCAATGAGGTTCCGGTTTGTATACAACCTCAACCCTTCTTGCCTAATTCACCTTTTGTGACTTCATCATCATCAGACTGGCCTCAACACCGATCTTCTTGAGTGACAAAGCGGTTAGCTTAATCTATCTTCCCTTGAGCTGATTGAACTTTGGCCATTTGTCTCTTATGTTGTTTTCATGTTTTTACAAGTGTTCACCTTTGCTTGCTGAAATACACCTCTCTACTACTACCACTTCACCATAGTGTTAGACATTAATGACAAATCTTAGTTCATATACCGGTTCTCGGGATTGACTGGTTTTGTCAATGCCAACATTGTTATGGTCATAGCATTTCATAAAACATATGTGAGTACATTCAAGAAGCAAAGCATCATCGTTAGTCATTGTAGATCTTAGGTATACCTTTCCATTATTTATTTCAAGCAGCTGTAATATTGTATTCAAGGTTGATTCCAAACTAGGGTTTGACCTAGGAAAACCCTATTCCCAACCCCTTTTCTCTTCTTTCTATGTGTAGGAAACATGTATGGAGTTGTACTCTTTAGATTAAGCTTTATTCATAAAGATGAATCATCCCCCTTTGGCATGCAAAAATTTTAGAGGATTGATATGATGTGCCATGGTCCCAACACTTTTTGGGAAATTTCAAGGAGCAAGTCCGATTAAGCTTACATTACTTGGATCCAAGTGGGTGCAAAAATCCTACATCTGTAGCTCATTGTTTTCATGCTTTTACCTCCATGTTTTTAGCATTTTACCTAATTTCAAAACTTCAACTTACAAAAGAGGAAGACACATTTAATCAAAGCATTCATTCTTCATTTGATTTATGACTAGATCTAGTGAATTCCTCATCCTCTTTTAAATGTAAAGTTGCTAAGTGAAAAATATAGCGGCTTCCATTCCTTGGGTGGAAACCCTAGTTCCACATTACATTTAGGTGAACCTGACTCCTTACACCTTCAATTCTGATTTTTGTTCTCAGATCTGAGTGTTTATGCAGTTTAAAATTCAAATTTTCATTTACAAGTTTGATTTCCATGAAAATTTCAAAGGTTTAGATGTTAAATACATTAAAACCCTAATCTTTAAATTTAAAATTGAACTTGTATTTTTCTTAATTTAAAATAATTATTTTAGATCTGAGTTCTTTTCATATTTCACAATTCAAAATTTTATTTGCATGTTTAATTTCCCAATTAAATTTTAAAATTAAGTGGTTTATTTTAAAAACCCTAGTTTTTAAATTTAAAATTAAGCTTGTGATTGGTTTAAATTATGAATTAATTATTTAAGATTGGTGGTAATTCAAATTCAAATTTTAAATCCTAGATCTCATTGCAAATTAAATTTCAAAACTAAGTAGTTCACTAAAAAGACCCTAATTTTTAAATTAATCTTGTGCATTTCCCAATTTTGCATTAATTTTCAAAATTTCAATCTTAGTGTTAGACACAATGCACCACTAAGAGGGGGGTGATTCAGTGGTTCTCAAAGTTTTCCCTTTGACTATCCTAGGTGAGCATATCGGTTAATAGATTTGACTCAATGCAGACTTACCGATTAGTGGGGAGACTAATTATAAATGCATTCACACATAAAGGGCCATCACATAACACCAGCATATATGAGGAAAACCCAAGATGGGAAAAACCTTGATGACAAATGTTGTTGGAGACTACTGCTCCAATCTAGAATCACAATGAATCTCTAAATACAATATTTAGGGAACCAACCCAAGGAGCACCAACTCCTGATTTTAGGGCACCAACCCAAGGAGCACCAACCCCCAATGTTAGAACACCAACCCCTGATTTTAGGGCACCAACCCAAGGAGATACAACCCCTACACTGAGCTTCAACTCAGTGAATACAAAACATATTAATTTACAAGTTAGTAGCCTTGTTACAAATGTATTTTGTAACACTTCTTCAAATCTCTCTATTGGATCTCTTGTCCAGTTCACTGTCGGTTCTCTTTTTTGGTTGCCTCTTCTCTCTGCTGCTCTTCACCAGTACTACACTCTATCGATTCTATGCCTTGTTTCTCTATAGTTTCATTCACTTCTTCTCTATCGATATGGTCACTATCGGTTTTGCACTTCTACCAGTTGAACACTTCAACCCCGTTCTCCCTCACACTCAATCTCTTCTATATCTCATTGATGAGCAAATGACTGATTTATCATACATGTAACTACTTTTTCTCATCCAGCAGAAATACTCTCTCCTTTAGCAACTCACTTCAATGATTTTGTCTTGCATATTTATAGCCTTGTTTTACTGCCAAAAACCAATTCAAATTTAGCCAGTTAGGGTTTCTTCCACTGATCACAGGGCACATTGAATCCAATCAAATTTCATTCGATCTGATCTCCAATACAACTACCTGCACAACACTATCATTATTGTTGGTGTTGGAAATAAACCACACCCAGACCAATGATGGACTGGTCCAAGAGGTGCCAGTAGCTCAGTGGTAGAGCACTCCAGCAGTGTATGGAAGGTCCTAGGTTTGATTCCTAGCCGGTCCATGTCTCAACATGGTATCAGAGCCAAGTCTAGGCTAGGAGACCCAAGAACATGAGAGGTGTGGCTTAAGGGGGGGTGTTGGTATTGGAAATAAGCCACACCCAAACTGACGATGGACTGGTCCAAGAGGGGCCAGTAGCTTAGTGGTAGAGCACTCCAATATCTTATGGAAGGTCCTAGGTTCGAGTCCTAGCTGGTCCATGTCTCAACAATTATTGTGCCTTCCAAAACATGTTTGCTATATTTTCCAAACATGGTCAGTCAATCGATGAGATGCAACACCAATCACCATTAATGGTTCATAGGTTTCATCACCAACCTCATCCTGCACCTGGACACTCTGCATTGATCATCTCAGTTTGACCTTCCTTGAGTTGCACACCCCTGCAACATTTATGCAACACTTTCCATGATTTACAGGGTCTACAATTAATGTCGACCAACTCTGTAACAACCTCGTCGATACAAACTCCATCTACCACTACATGCATTTCCACCAACTTGACTCCAAGTTGAACCATTGTCGACATCCACCTTAGCACACTGTTTATGTCAGTTTAGACTTAGTCATCAACCACACACATAACTGGTACACACATACCAGTTCACTAACCCTACCAACACAAATCACCTTGCTAGTTATCCTTCCTACCAATGTCTTATGGCTCCTATTGGTATATCATGTTTGTCTAATCATCAAACATGTCAAACCTCAGCAACCATGAGGAGTAACTCATCATGTGTACCTTCATCAATGAAGGTCTTTCACTTCTTCTCATTCTGTTCACTCTACTACATACCTGTGATCACCTAGATGACTCCATGTCATCATCCTCTAGCGCTCTGCACTTGTGGCAACACAACACATCATCTACATAGTGGTAACTTCATTATTGCAATTGCATACCTCATCTTCTCCTGACTGGGTCTCTTCTGTACCAGTTTGCCAAGATGGAAAACTCATCAATTCAACTCTCCTTCTCTGTCGTGGTAGCACACCTTGTCGTCACACACTGATCGAGTGTTCATCTCTGATTTCATGTACCTGAGGAATCTCTATGATTTACTAGTAGATTTAGTTTGAGCCATCAATCCCCTACCATCTGCACTGTCAACCTATCACTTAGCCTTGTGATAGCTTCTTCATCTAGTGAGATTCCTGCTAGTTAATGTCATACTAGAAATATAGTGGCTTGCTCATACTTTACCTTTGGTGTTGATTTGATTCAAATAACATTCCACCTCTTCATCATAATCAACAACCCATCATGCAGTCTCATCATTTCGGTTGTATGCAACACCATGGCAGCAACCTTTTACTCATTAGTCACTTAACTACACCACTAACATACTAGTACATAACAGTTCATCCTTCTACATTCTGATGATCACCTGATTGTCATGCTACACCAGTTGACATCAATCTCTAATGCGAATAGCCTCTTGCTCACCAGTTGACATCAATGAAAGTTATACCAGTAACATCCTATACTGGTTGACATCAATGACAACATAATGCCAACAATCTCCCCCTTTAGTATTGATGTCAACATATGTAGTATCTAGTATACTACAAGGTTCTCTCTCCCCCTTTGACAACAATGGCAAAGGGTCATGACATCTGGGACACTACAGGAACTCTCTCCCTCTTTTCTGTTTGTGTTGCATTTGTCATTTCTTCCCCTTAGACCTTTATGCACCTTATTATCTCAAACAACAACATAAGAAATGGAGGGCTCACATACCAACTAACACACATTGAGTATACAAGTCTGATACCAATTTTTGTAGCACTAAAATGTGAAGGATGTGTCAGTGAGAACATCTTACCTATCGGTTGGTTTCATCTCTCCCCTTTTGGCCAACACACAGGGTACCTAGTTCAGCTACCAATTGATGCTCTACATTACTATCACAACAGGCTCTTTCTACCCCTATTATGTACACCATCTTAATCAACATCACATGAGATGGAAGACTTAGACACTAACATACCTCAGTTGCACACATTAGTCTGAAACTAATTATTGATACAAATTGTTGATAAGAATTTAATGTGATTGTACTATTAAAATCACATATTCTCTTCTATGCAAGTAGTGATGGCATGATGAAAGAATAATTATTCGGTAAATTACTAAGAGGGGGGGTGAATCAATAAGAAGAAAAAATGATACAAACTTCCCAAACTTAAACTCAAACATACAAAGTAAACTTATCAATGAAAATACCATTGTCAAGATTAATACTCATAAGAATATTGGTTGACTATTACAATGACTTGACAATAAACAACATTTAATATGTAAACATCCAAATGCTTTATCATATGCCAATTCTTCATTTCTCAATGCTTCTAGTAATCATGTGTTATCAGAAATAGTTAAGTAGTTAATCAAATCAGCCATAAGATTATAAACACAATAACATTCACCACATGACACAAGTATTTATACATGGAAAACCCAAATAGGTAAAAACCATGGTGAGATGGGACTCACAAGATAATATCTGAACTCTTTTGAAGTTCGCCTGATTAGGAGCTAAGCCTATTAAAGCTTTTACAAAAGTCCTGTTAAGAACTGATCCTGTTAGGAATCACCCAATTAAGGGATTGACTACAAATGCCTTGTTAGAAGCAAATACCCTTAAGGAGTAACCTCAGTAGAGGATTTGAAAATCCAATCTAATGGACCACCTTGTTAGATGATTTAATAAGTAACCAAGCTTTTTAGAGCTTACCCAGTTAGGGGATTTCAATTCTGTTGTAATTGTTAGAAAATAACAGGAGTTTCCTGATCTATCTAAATAACACTACACTTGCTTGATCAGATCCATTTAAGCTTCTATTTGCCTTTACTCAAACTGCAGACTCATTATCCAGTTTGGCAACCACTCACTCAACTGATTTCAGCCAACTCTTGCCAACATGAAACAAAACAACTTCCTCGACCTTAAATACAAATCAATTAGGTCGGTAACACAACAAAAATCTAATCCTCTCACCAAGATTACAAACAAGTCGATACAAGCATGGCCGTTGGATTTCATAGCAATCTCTACACATCAATTAAGAAAACCTCAACCACTCCTTGATTACCACTTCATCAAGCTCAGTAACTCATCATGTGCTTTGCATTATATGCAATACACTTTTCTCATTCCCTAGACAAACAAACAAACAAACAAATGCGCCAAAACAATTGACCTTGTCTTCATACAATGACCTTCCGTGTCACCATCATTACCACTCAACATCAGATCATAAACCGGCATAACCAATTCAACAACCTTAATCAGTTAGGGTTTACCTATTACATAACATAGAAAGGGTTTAACCTTTAACTCCAATTACTAGTTCAACTCACAAACTTACATACCAGTGTACAATGTCCTTCACAAAGCTCTTCCTACCAGTTATAAGACAATATCAACAATATCAACAATATTATTACTAGTTCAATTGACATCAATGAAAACATAACATATCATTAATGGAATCTTCATGCATATGCCAACAGGTAGTTCTATCGGGTGGCTAGATTTATTTTCCTATTCCATTCTTCACCCGGGCAACAAATGGTGACTTTGATAGACAAATTGAATACAAATAACTCTTTAAAGCCACAACCACATCAGTGTTGTCAAACATCTACCAAATCTCCCACTGTGTTCAGCATGTCTAATATTAATCAGAAAATATGGCTTTGAACTCCCCCTGAAACACAGATCTTTGGTCATTATCTTTCTGGTAGGTCCTAAACCGATACCCTAAAATAGTACTTTGTACCGGTGAAAGTGAGCATCTATAATTGCTGATAGTCTTTCACCTCCATGACATTCATCCTAAATCATGACCACAATACCAACTTCAAGTCACTACAACTTTGTGTCACATATCCAACCGATTGACTCACAAAGATTACTGCATATATGGTCAACTACCGGACCACCTCCTGTCATTCAGGACCTTTACAATATCACCTAAGAAAAAATTCCCACAATTCATGCTACCAGAGTTACTGCAAACATCACTCAACTCATTGACTTACATAACCTGCAGTATTGAACCAAGGTGGTAACATACTAGACATACTGGTATCATATCTCTATTGGGAAACTTAATTCACTGACCTGCAACTCCTAGTGCAAAATACCTCTGCTACCATTCATTTCACCTGTAGCAGTGATCCACCTTTCCTGTGTAGATGTGTAGCCAGGACAACAACTACACATACTACTAACTCACCTTCTTCCTCTTATTGGCAACAACCTGTCCTCTCATTTGTTCTCTTTAATCATGGGGGGTAAATAATCCGATCAATAAGTATCTCCCTGTGAGGTCCTACATCTCCTCTAAGCCATAAGAGATATCACTTGTGCATTGAATGCATAATGTCGGTTCATGCTCTTATCTTCTTGCTTCTTTCTCCATGTCTGCTTGATTTCTTTCCTTTCCACTTCTGCAGTCATGGGATCAATGTTGACCTTCTTCTACTCATCAGTTCTCTCTTTGCAGATAGTGCTATAGTAGCATACAAAATCCATGTCAATCTCATGATTGGGGAACCGTCTAACATACCAATTTGTTTTTATTTTTCTTGTTCATGCCATTATACCTGACTGTCAGTCTCCATGGATTCCTTGTATGTGTAGGAAAACTTTTCTTCTCGTTCCATGCATATTTTTGTCTCTCATGTGTCCTATAACCGCCTTTGATTTTATTCGGACAGTTCCATGGGTTACCATAGTACTGCAAGTTCTTCTTCCTGCATTCAAAACTTCTATGGCCAGATCCATTGCAGTTATAACATACTATATTTACAGTTTTAGGAGTAGCACATGGATACTTGTTAGCATAACCAAAAGAGGGAACATGCATGTTTCTACTTTGTGAAACATTTTGCTCATATGCAAGATATCTATAGCCACCTGATTTACCGTTCCTAGGAAGAAGACTTTGTCTATTCCTAGACCTCATTTTACGTTCTTCTGCCCTATGGCCATATCCTTTACATGCAAAACAATAACCAGAGAATGGAATTTTATTACTTACAAGTTTATTTTTCCATGCACAAGGTGATCTTACCAGTTTGACATCTCCATTTCTGCTTCTCTGGGGGTGAATTATAGGTTGTCCATTCTGAGCAGTTCTACCATCAGCACCCTTCTTCTTCCATACTTGATTTGACTGATGGGATTCAAGATTTCTTTGTCTTCTATTGGAGGGAGGTCTTCTAGACTGCCTTCTCATGTTCTTGCTTTTGATGAAGCTATCTTCTCTTGGCTTCACTTTTCCTTTTACATCTGCATTGTTTCTCCATGCAGCACCATTCTTCAACCTCAGCTTTATGTCCTCACCAGTTGTAGTCAAATTAACCTTTTTTCTCGAAGCATATCTATCTATAAAGGTTTGTCCCTTGCCATTTCCATCTTAGGAGACAAACTTAATATCCTTTTGGGGCATCTTCTTGCTTATGGAGCATTCATCGGTACAACATCCTAATCCACCAACATCCTTGGAGTGTTTCTATTGGCTTAAGATTCTATCCAAGGCTTCAGTGCCACCATCATATTTCTTTCTTAGTTTAAGCTTGTCTTGGAACTTATCAAGCTCTAATGTGAGCTTTGCAACTTCATCCTTAAGCATATGAAACTTATTTTCTTTAGTCTCCACCTCTTTCTCTAACACTTTGCACCTACACCTATTGGTATCCAGATCTGATCTAGATTCCACATTCACATTCTTAGCATCAACCACTTGTGCTTTCAGATTAGCAAGGGCTAACTCTGATTCTTGAAGACTATTGACCAACTAGTTTTGTTCCACAATAGCAACATTCTTGAACATCTTGTATTCTTTCCTCTGAATCTCCGTTTCAATTTCCTAGGAGTCCAGGACTAATTTCAAATCATCAATCAATCTTTTTGCCTCTTCTAGTTGAGTGGTCAATAAAATAACCTTTTGGTTTGATTCTTCAAGGAAGGTTCTCAACTAGATGCAATCCTCATAAATCAATCTTTTGTAGTTTTTAAATTCATTTCTAACATTTTGCAGCTCTTCTAGTGCACTTACTAGTTCACCTTCAAGATCAACTTCAGCATCATCTTCTTCATCGTCATCACTTCCAAATAGATCTTGTCAGATAGATCTATCTACCTTGTCTCCTTCTCCTTCTTCATCTTATTCATTATCACTACCAAACACATCATACCGATGGGATCTATCTCCATTAACCCCTTTTGATGTGTGATTCTCAATATATGTCTCATGGGCCATGAAGAGATGAGTCTCCTCAGCACCATTGCTATTGCAACAATCTGATCTGCATATGTCATTAGCACATGTGTCAGCTTCATTTTTCTTCTCACTCTCACAAACTGATCTAGTAGTGGTAGTTTCATTTCCGTAGAACTTTTTCATTCTATTGCATAGACATTTTGCTGATATGCACTTATCGACCTATGGGGAGACATCAATGGTAAGCCCACTGAATATAACCTTCATGGCTTCTTCATTGCACTTGCATCTTCTTTCTTCTTCAGAGCCAGTGGGAGGACAAACATTCCTAGGGAGACCATTAACTACTGACATTCATACATCAAAACCTAAAGAGGATGAGTAGACTTCCATTCTACAACTCCAAATGGAATAGTTTGAAGCATAAAAAACTAGAGCAGAGATTGACACTAAACAAACCATTGTGTCCTTAAGCCAGAACCTACCCAAGCTGGATAAGTCTTGTCTGACTAGGAACCTATGCTTTGATACCAATTGTTAGACACAATGCACCACTGAGCAGGGGGTGAATCAGTGGTTCTCAAAGTTTTCCCTTTGACTATCCTAGGTGAGCATATTGGTTAACAGATTTCACTCAATGCAAACTTATCAGTTAGTGGGGAGACTAATCACAAATGCATTCACACTTAAAGGGCCATCACATAACAACAACATATACTAGAAAAACCCAAGATGGGGAAAACCTTGGTGATAAATATTGTTAGAGACTACTTCTCCAATCGAACCTCACAATGAATCTCTCAATACAATGTTTAGGGAACCAACCCAAGGAGCACCAACCCTTGATTTTAGGGCACCAATCCAAGGACCAACCCCTAATTTTAGCACACCAACCCAAGGAGATACAACCCCTACATTGAGCTCCAACTCATTGAATACAAAACATATTCATTTACAAGTTAATAGCCTTGTTAAAAATGGATTTTGTAACACTTCTTCAAATCTCTCTACTGGATCTCTTGTCCAGTTCACTGTCGGTTCTCTCTTTGCTTCTCTTCACTAGTACTACACTCTGTCGGTTCTACGCCTGCCTTCTCTACAATTTCCTTCACTTCTTCTCTACTGGTATGGTCACTGTCGATTCTGCACTTCTTCCAGTTGAACACCTCAACCTTATTTTCCCTTACACTCAGTCTCTTCTATATCTCCTTGATGAGAACTTGACTGATTTATCCTACATGCAGCTACTCTTTCTCATCCAGTGACAATACTCTCTCCTTCAGTAGCTCACTTCAATGATTTTGGCTTGCATATTTATAGCCTAGTTTCCTCGCCAAAATCCAATTCAAATTCAGGCAGTTAGGATTTCTTCCACTGATCAGAAGGCACATTGAATCCAATCAGATTTCATTTGACCTGATCTCCAATACAACTACCTGCACAACACTTCCATTATTGTGCCTTCCAAAACACATTTTCTATGTTTAGCAAACACGATCAGTTAGTCGGCAAGACACAAGATTAATCACCATTAATGGTTCATAGATTTCATCACCAACCTCATCCTACACCTGGACACTCTGCATTGATCATCTCATTTCGATCTTCCTCGAGCCGCACACCCTTGCAATGTTTCTGAAACAGTTTCCATGATTTATGAGGTCTACAATTAATGTCGACCAACTCTATAACAACCTTGTCAATGCACACTCCATCTACCATTGCATACATGTCCACCACCTTGACTCCACGTGGCACCATTGTCGACATCCACCTTAGTATATTGTTTATGTCAGTTCAGACTTAGTCACCAACCACACACATAACCGGTACACACATATCAGTTCACTAACCCTACCAACACAAATCACCTTGCCGGTTATCCTTCCTTCCAATGTCTTCTGGTTCATGCAGGTATATCATGTTTTCCTTATCATCAAACATGTCAAACCTCAGTAGCCATCAGGAGTAACTCATCATGTGTACCTTCATCAATGAAGGTCTTTCACTTTTGCTCATTCTGTTCACTCTACTGCATACCGGTGATCATCTAGATGACTCCATGTCATCATCCTCCAGTGTTCAACACTTGTGGCAACATAACACATCATCTACATAATGGTAACTTCATGATTGCAAATACAAACGTCATCTTCTCCTGACTGGGTCTCTTCTTTGTCGGTTTGCCAAGATGGCAAACTCATCAATTTAACTCTCCTTCTCTACCCTGATAGCACACCTTGTCCTCACACATTAATCTAGTGTTCATTACTAATTTCATGTACCTGAGGAATCTCTATGATTTACCGGTAGATTCAGTTTGAGCCATCAATATCCTACCATCTGCACTAGCAACCTATCACTTAGCCTTGTGATAGCTTCTTCATCCGGTGGGAGTCCTGCTAGTTAACATCATACTAGCAATTCGGTGGCCTGTTCATACTTCACCTCTGGTGTTGATGTGATTCAAATAACATTCCACCTCTTAATCACAATCAACAACCCATCATGCAGTCTATTCATTTCAGTTGTATACAACACCATGGCGGCAACCTTTCACTCATCGGTCACTTAACTGCACCACTAGCATACCGGTACATACCAATTCATCCTTCTACATTTTGATGATCACCTAGTTGTCCTGCTATACCGACTGACATCAATCTCTAATGCCAACAACCTCTTTCTCACCAGTTGACATCAATGAAAG
This sequence comes from Cryptomeria japonica, assembly GCF_030272615.1. Lineage (NCBI taxonomy): Eukaryota > Viridiplantae > Streptophyta > Pinopsida > Cupressales > Cupressaceae > Cryptomeria > Cryptomeria japonica. Next base: position 691,456,392 of record NC_081414.1, read on the forward strand.
TTATAGCGGTAAATTTTAAATAAATCACCTTTACAAGATATTCCTTCTTTATCTACTAATCCTTTCATTCCTTTTAAATGTCCTTACACTACAAAATTCAAATAAATTTATCACAATGTTCCCCCACCTTCACAATTAATGAATCCTTATAGGACTAGCTTTGACATAATATCAAAATGAGGTTTTAGAGGATGAGGACATGAAAAATTTTAACAAGGAATTTGAGTCACTATAAACCCTCCTACACAAATTAGTACAAAAGACCTAGGACATAATCATAAATCTCATATGGATGACCTCCTTAGGATTCAATACTTTAAAAACCATCTTTCAAGACAAAGGATGCATCAAGAGGCTAAAAGGGCTTCTTCTTCAAAGACTCCTTTCTATTCATTTCATCAAACTCACAACCATCATGCTGATGATTGTCCTGATTTTCAAAATTCAATGAAAGAACTTATTGATAGTGGTAAGGTTAAAACCATTGATGACAATCCTTCTTCTTCTAATCATAACTCTTGTCCTCTATCTCAAAATCCTAAATCTACACCTATTGATGGTCAATAACAATTAGTAACTAGATTTTTTTGGAAATTGAAGTATGATAAGAATATTGTTTTTCGTTTTGTGAAGTGTAACACTAATGAAAAGTAAGGTAGTGGACATTGTCTTTTTCATCATGCTGGTTATCATTCTCTTGGAAAGTGTAAAGCATTTAAGGAATTTATTCAAGAACATTATGATCATGCTTGTATATTTCTTTCAATAGATCTTTCTCTCTTCCTAAGTGAAAAGGTAGTGCCTTAGTACTTCTCTCGCTCTAATGTTGCTCCTCACCCTATGATACAAGTAGTTAACTTAATTGGGAGGTATTTTTCATTAGTGGTGGTGCTAATTTAATTTCAAACATCTTGGGGTAGAAACATGGTTTACTTTCACCTCAATTCTATATCTCAGCTTTAAGGTTTCACCATTTCCTTTATGGATTGCATTCTTCATAATTTGATGTATACCTATCATAAGAGGTGTAAGTCCTTGGCTACCACCTCTTCTTCACTAGGCAATGTATACCTGTCATAAACTTACCCCCTCACATTGGGTCAAAAGTGTGTCATCCTTCATCAAGAATCTCTTTCATCTAGTAATAGGGGGAAGGTGTGCATTCTTGTTCTCCTTCCTTTCTTTGCATAGAAGATGTTATCCTTGTTCAAAGAAACTCCTGTTGGAGGTAGATGTCTTTTGAGAAAAGATCTCTTCTCCTCCAAGGATCCTCTTTACACTTGTGGTAAGATATCTCTTTTTCAACTATCTTATCCTTTCCTAAAGAGTATTCCCTCTCTAGCTTGGATTTATGACATTGTTTCCTAAAAGATGTCTCCTTAGCATTGAAGGTTAGGTATCCTTGTTTCTATCTTCCTTAAGACATCAACATAGGACTATGTTGACATCTTAAGGGGAAAAACCCATAATTCTCCCTTTATACCATAGTGTACCATATTTTTGTGCATCATACCTTTTCATGACTTAGATGGGGAGTCCATTCTCTAAACCAGAGAAAAACTCTTACACGACATGGTTCACGCCCGAAAATAGATGCAACATTTGATATATGTCCTAAATGGGGATACACATCATTGAAACCAGAGCAAAACTCTTACACGAGATGTCCTTGAAACCAAACATGTATCTATCATTCACCTCTTAGCATTTGTATTTACATTACATGTCTTAGATAGGTTGATGCACACTCAAAAATGAGGTTCATCATACTTAAAACCAGACATCACTTGCACACACATACGAGGATGAGTGAAACTAGTGGGATAAGGCTAGACTATTCCTACTCTCCTCACCAACATGGATCACCTAGATGCAAACATCTATGAGTGAGGTATCTATGTTCTCTCTCTCATCATTCTTCTCATAGATCAGCTGAGTAAACACATCTAGAGTGTGTTCAATCTCTCTCTCTCTCTCTCTCTCTCTCTCTCCTTCTCATGATATCATAGCTTAGCTACTTGTAGTTCATGGATGATGCTTGATTTTCTCTTTTATGTGGTCAGTTGTGTTCGTGAGATGGAATTTTTCAAGACTGATAGTAGTTGTTGAGACATTTTGATATTGAGGTCTGTATGGCTAGTTGACTTGAGGTCTTGTTTTATATTCTTATCTTTTGTGTCTTGTGTGTCTTTTTGTCTTTTGCCTTTTTGTCTTTGTTTGTCTTTTTGCCTTTTTTTGTCTTCTTTTTGTCTTTGTTCGTCTTTTTGTCTTTTGCCTTTTTGTCTTTGTTTGTCTTTTTTCCTATTTCTTTTTTTCTTGTTTTTGTCCCCTTGCATGTGTTTGAGTGAGTTAAGATCCTAAGATTGTGGGCTTGGTTCCTCAAAATTAGTGATGTCTTATACTCCTTGTGATCTTTCTCCACATTCCTCTCTTCTTCATATCTCTTTCATCTACTTTATCATGAGTATTTCTAAAAGCTCATACTCCTACTAAAGTGGGGCCTAAATGTAGCATCCTAAATTGTACTCCCTTACAATTTGAATCGTTTTTAGGATCTCACTTTAGCGCCTAGATCTCCACACTTGACAGAGACCTATTTATTCTCCCACCATGCAATAATGGTAATTTTATATCATTTTATGTTGTTGGCCCCTTCACCTTGGCCCAATTATGGGTAGGACCAAGGCATGGTGTCTAAGTCCTTAGGAAGACCATGGCACCACACAATGGTCCTCCCTAATTGGGGCCCATTTTGAATCCTTTTTCCTATAAAAGTTTTGGGTAGGAATCCCCCCTTATGTAAGCCTATGTCAAAAAATTAATATAATTAATGATGGGAAAGTGCATAAGGAGGTCTTCCCCTCTCATTTGGATACAAGAGGAATAAGTATAAAATTGGGAGCATCATTTTAAATTTCCTTTAAGTATATAAAGCCTTCTTTTATAATTCCACACATCATAAAATTGGGCCCTTTACCCTAAGTGTGCCCCTTTTTATTTCTTTAATTAATTAATTCATCAAAAGCCCTAATTATGTCCTATTTCAACCTCCAAGGCTGAATTTTGCATATCTAAACATCTTTAATCATCACACCCACTTGGGGATCACATTATAATCAGAATACCTTGCATCCCTAAAAATTTGGAAAAAAGTTGGATGGACTCATGTGAATAACATTGATACCTAATTTTTCTCCCTGAATTTCAAGATCATGACTTGGCAGTATTATAATGTTCAAACTTGACTTGGTGTGAAAATATATCATTTCTAGATTGGCCTTTAATCAAGAACACTATTAGGGTTTTATACATATAGCCTTTCATTTCCTCATTTGAAGAATCAACAATCCATCACTCAAAAAAACCCGATCCATAAGAAAGCAATGGAAGGAGCCTCTTGTGAAGTAAAAGTGCAAGTCATGTGAAGTATTCTCAAGCATTCATCAAGTTTACATTAACCATTTTCATTAAATCATTGTGGAGCAACTTTACATCATTCATTTGCATGCATGTGTGTGTTAGGGTTTTGTTATGCTCAGGCCATTTCATACAATATATATGATTACATTCAAGAAACAAAGTATCATCATCACTCATTGCAGATATGAAGTGCACCTTTCCATTATTTATTTCAAGTATTTGCAATATTTAATTCAAGGTTGTTTCCAAACTAAGGTTTGAATTAGGCAAACACCTATTTCCAACCCCTTTTCTCTTCTCTATGTGTGCAGAAAATAGGTATGGAGTTGTATGCTTCAGATTAAGCTTCATTCACAAAGACGAATCATCCCCCTTTGGCATACGAAAAGTTTGGAGGATTGATGTGATACACCATGGTCTCAACACTTTTTGATAAATTTCAAGAAGTAGGTCCATTCAACTTACATTACTCAGATCCAGGTGCATGTGAAAATCCAAAATTTGTAGCTCACCGTTTTTATGCTTTTACATACTTTTATCATCTTTTTACCTAAGTTCAACACTTCAACTTACAAAAGAGGAACACACATGCAATCCAAATTCACTTAGCATTCAATCTTCATCTAATTTATGTCTGGATCTAATGAATTCCTCATCCTCTTTTGAATGTATTCTCCCCAAGTGAAAAATCTAGTGGCTTCCATTACTTGGGTGGAAACCCTAGGAAATTTTTCCATATTACACCTTCTATAATGATTCGATTATACCTTGTATCATTCACAATAACTAAGCCATAATAGAATTTCACCACTTCTACAACACTTGAAGTTTGCATTCCCAAACTGATCACATAGGCAAGGATTAGATTACCCCTATGGTCACGAATGAGCCCACCCTCACCTGCTCGACCTAGATTTCCTTTGGAAGAACCATCCAAATTCAATTTAAGCCAACTAGAGTTGGGGGGGTCCATAATTATGTTTCTTTGTTTAATTTCTAATAAAAATTATTTTTAAAGAGTATTTATCATTTCTAATATTATATGTTATATCTCATTATTTTGATGTTTATATAATATTAAAAATAAACTAGAATTAAGGTCACAACTAATTAGAATATATTTAATTATTTTAAATAAGATTTAATTTTTAAAATTTTGATTAAAACGAAGTTGAAATACTTATAATTATAAGATAAAATTAAGATTACATAGATTATTGTAATTTTGTAATTATATAATTTTCAAGTTAGAACATATTAATTATTATTTTCAGATTTAAAATAATTATACACTAGCTATAAATGTTTTCATCAATTATATTATAAATATAATGATAATTAATAATTATTTTAAATATTTTAATTAAATATTTATTAATTAAGATTAAGATTATAATTACTAATTTTAAGGTTATAGTTAAAATAAATTATCATAACTTAATTTATAATTATTAATTATTTTATAACTTTAATCTTAATTATTATTAATTAGTATAATTATATTGATTAGAATCAATATAATTGTGATTTGGATTAAAATTAGGTTTATAGAAAGCGTTGGGTTTAGAATAAGGGTTAAGATTGGGTTTAGAATTAGGGTTCAAATTATTTCTAAAATTAAGGTTAGAGTTAGGTTTTGACATAGATTAAGGGACAAGGCTAGATTTAAGAAAATATTAGGATGTTAGATTTAGGGTTATAATTAGGTTACAAATTAGGGGTAGGGTGCAAATTAATGTTAAAGTTATGATTGGGGTTATGGTTACAACTATAATTTTAATTGGACTAGACATAAGGTCAAAATTAAGGTTAGCTTAACCTAAGATTAAGGGTTATAGTTAGAATTAGGGTTATTGTTAAGGTTTTAATTAATTATAGAGATTATTGTAATTTTATAACTATAATTTTTTTAATTTGAAACGTATTATTTAATTTTTTTTAAATTTAAAATATTCTCACAATAACTACAAATGTTTTAATCAATAAAACAAATATCATTTCTTTGGTATTGTTCTTCATCAATATCACTTTCAACTTTGAATGTAAATTTGTTCATTACAAAGCTACAATTGTGGGAACTCTCCTCTAAATAGTTGGAATACACATGCCTTCCAAGAATATATTATCTCAAGTTATTATCGAACCTGCCTCTAGATTGATATGTTATGAGTCATCTATTAACTAAACAAAAAAGTTATTATTTCAATACTAAAAAGAGAAGTACTCACAACTACATGGCACTTTAAAAAATGATTCTAGTTAAGAAAAAACTAAACCTCTACCCATAGGACCCAAGGAATAGTCCCTAGGAAATAAATGCAATACTTCAAGAATATAGCATAAAGGGTAGGGGCAAGCCAGAAACCTGTTACTACATATCAAGTTGCCATTAGTTTTATGTTCAAAGTTATTCTATATACTCTAGTCAGTTATCTGTACCGAGATATTTAGTCGGTATGAACAGTCTAGTTGGTTACAGAAGAAATTAGTTTCAAAACGTAGTAAACACCGAGCTGTCTGCCGAGTATCATTTCATGTCTACCGAGCAGCAAAGATGACACACCGACTGAAACATGTTACTAGATTCATTGAACATGGACATACATATGAAAACGTGTTACAAGATCGAGGCACATCTAACTGTTATCACATTGGAAATTGCACTTAAAGATTGTGTATGATTTTGATGTCATCTAACCAATGAAATAATTTGCATGGTTATTCATTCGATAAATCATATTTGTAAGATCGAAGCAATGAATGGATCACCAACATAAGAGATCTATTTATTCAGTATGAGTTAAGAATTAAAGGTGTGTGCATGAATGTAAGAAGACTATTACAGAGACACAGAGGTCACCAAGAAGGTTTTCAGAGAACAGTCGAAGAACAGAGTAAACAGAAGGATTTACCAAGTTACTATATGGGTTACCGAGGTATGCTATAGGCAAGGTAACTTATTCTGAGCACATAGAATCTACTATAACATTCCAGATGTAAAGTTGCAGATATTTGTAATGATTTTATTGTAATATTTTGAAGTTGTAAGAGAAACCTTTAATAGGGTAAAAGACTCTAATCAAGTCTATAAATTGTAAAGCCTCTAACCAGGTGCAACATTTAGCTTAAGTGTTGTGAAATCCTTTAGCAAGGTAGATCTAACAGATCTTGTTACTCCTAAAAGGGTAAGCTATCAAAAATAGTGAAACATGTATCTCTAATCGAGCACTCTTTATTATTGCAGTAGTGAAGTTGTGGGTGCCATCCCCACTGCAGTTTTTCTCTCTAACCAAGAGTTTTTGCATAACCAAAATATATGTGTTATGGAGTGAATCATGTATGATTGTTATCTATTTGTTTTAGCTTTATATTATGTTACTGCACTATTCGGTTTATGCATAACAGTAAATTTATTATTGAAGAAAATTTTTCCCCTCTCAGTACATTAGCTTTCCATATTTGGCCTAAAAATTGGTATCAGAGCTTGAATCTTGGAAAAGGGTTTGACTGCCTAAAGAGAAAGATCTTATCAATGGAAGGCTATAAACAATCTTGGAGGATTGTATATCTACAAGAAAAACTGGATCATGCTAATCAAGTGATTGCAGACATGCAAAGACAAATGCAAAAATCTCTGAAAGTAAGAAGAAGATTATCTGATGATTTGCAGGACTCTCAAGAGTTAGTGGAACAAATTGAGACATCATCTGAGAATAGTATATCTAAAGAAACTGAAGAAATGATTGGAGTATTGAAAGAATAGAACAAAGAACTGGCTGATCAACTAAAAGCAATGAAAATAGAACATGAACATTTCAACACACAGATGACTGAAAATCTTGATGCATTGAGGACAACTGAGGATAAAGTAAGAGATCTAGAAAGAGAAAAATAGTAACTTGAAGTCTTAGTATCTGATTAGAATGATGAAATCACAAGGTTGACTGGAATTCAATAAAATCTGTCAGATCAACTAGGTTATGCACATCATGAAGCAATTTTGAAAAATGATGAGAATCAAGCATTGAAACTTGAAGTATCAAGGTTGACTGATGAACTTGAATCAGAGAAGAAATCCAAAGAAACACTCAAGAAGAGTTATGAAGCATCAAAGATGTTGGATGAGCAACTACATACAAGAAGACCCAACAAAGGTTCAAGACTCGGTTACAAAGGAAAAGACTCTACCGAGAAGGGAATTCATACTACCGAGAGAGGAGAATCATCAAAGCAAGTTGGAAACAAGAATAACATCAAAAGAAAGAATCCCATTTGCAACTACTGTGGAAATCAAGGTCACACTACCAACATGTGTCAAATCAGAAAAGGTAAGCAACCGAATGTCACTAAGTCCAAAGGTTATTGTTACAATTGCAATAAATATGGTCACACATCTAATCAATGTAGGACAAAGTCTGTTAACAATTATCAGAAGGCAAAATTTAAAGGGTTTTGTAAAAACTGCAATAGATATGGACATAGTACCGAGAAGTGCTGGCTTAAGAAAAAGAACTATATGTGGTCTGCATGCCGAGCAAATGCTAGAGGTTACCAAACTCACACACATCCTTACCGACAGTATTCTGCAGTACCATGGGATTACAATACAAGGATATGGTGTAAATGTTGTGGAAGATATGGATTTATAAGTGCCAACTGCTTTATAAGGTTTGGAATGAACAACCGAAGATCATGGAGAAATCCTGGTATGGCATGTTTTAATTGTCATAAAGTTGGACACTTAGCTGGAGATTGCAGAGATCAACCTAAAAAAGACACTGAAGAATTAAAAGACAAATTAAAGATGATTTGGAAAAAGAAGGAAATTGTGTCAAATGAAGAAAGCACCTTACCTATCGAGTTAGGTGTACCTATTCCAAATTAATCGATAAAGGTATGAAGGGACTACATTCTCTCAAGGTTAAATCTTAACAGTTCCTATTTTATCATGTACTTAATTCAAATCTGCATTATTAAGATGTAATAGTATGTTTGAAATTCTATCAAATTTTTTTAAAGCACTATACAGGAAAACCTGTCAAGTCGGTGTATACAGAAAACCTATCTAGATGGTGAATGAAGGAAGTTTGGTTACTCAGTTAAAGAGGAAAAAGGAAAGAAAGTTTAGTGGAACCGAGTGCATTTAATGTTTTTGACCTAAACCGCACAGAACCTGATAAGGCATATTGTGTACTTAAAAGCATTTTCACAGTCATTTTTAACTTACCAAGTTTTTGAGAGAGCAAAGCAAAGCGAATAAAAGGTGATCAAACCTCCTACAAAGCAAATTCAAGGTATTTACATCAATCTCAATGCATTGTTAAGATGGTTTATCGATCTTATCTAGTTGCCATTATCTGCTAAGTATAAAGCGTAAGTCGTTTGAAAATCCTGAAACCCTAAGGATCCTTTGTTAGCTTTTATCTGAAATCTACAATGGTGCCCAAGATCCAAGATCCCATAGTTGTCAAGAATGTAGAGAATCCCTCACTAAAATACTCTTTGACTCCCAAAGTTGCATTTGAACCAGATGACAAAACCACTTTTTCACTCATCCCGGACAGAGTGTTGTTAGTCGAGGATGTGAGATTCTTCACCAAATGTCATGTTGAAGAACTCAGTCATGTTGAAATTAAAGACACCTATGATGAGTTGTGCACAGATGGTAAATTGAATAGCAAGTATGAACACATCAAGATCAAGGGATTAACTGAAGCCCTAACCTATCCCCGTGTGTTCAAACCCCAGTGGGTCAAGCTTGTTCTAAGCAAATTTCACGATGATTTCATGTGGCTAGAAGAGTAACCATTTAAGATTACCAAGGAAATCATTCATCTGATTACCAGTTACCCCATTTATGATCATGCTCGAGCCCAAAAGATGATATCACAGAAGGAATTGATCAGTTTAACCAAAGTGGAATCAGATTGCAAAGGATTGAAACTGAATAATGTCATAGATGAAGAACTGAAATTTTCCATTAGAGTTATAGGTTACTGTTTCTTCCAGTCGGCAAGCGAAAATAGTGTACCCTGTGCAGCAGTAGACCTAGCATACAAAATTGTAAAAAAGGGAATGAAAATTGATCTATGTGAGGTGTTGCTAAAGAACCTATTTGAGAATTTGAACACCATCAGGAAGCCAAAGAAGAACAACTTGGCTAATACTCTAAAGTTTGGATCATTACTGGTATGCATGTTTTTCTATTTTGAAAAATTCTTTCCATCAGTCGGTAAAGTTGTTTGGGAACTACATCGACCAATCACCCATCAGATAAATGACTTCATCAAGAAGTTAGGTGATAATTGCAATGATATTATGGATGACTACTTCAGTAAATTTCAAGAGAAAATGCATAACAGGTACCGGATTCCACCCCAGCTAGCGGAGAAATACAAAAATGATATATGTTTTGAAGTTGACACCGATTATTGTTATGTGAATGCTATGGAACTAGGAACTCAATCTCTATCACCTATGGGATACGAGATTGATTTTGACATCACACAATAGCAAATTGATGCATTTCTCACATTACCAAGGCATGCTACTGAGCTAAGGTATGGAACCTATGAGGAAGTAAAGGAAAAGGTAAAAATGAGCATTGTAGTACCCAAAGCTACAAGAAAGACAACAAAAATGATAAAGGCATTGTCAGAGAAATTCGGAGAAGACTCTTCCTCTACACATGTCAAAAGCACCATTGCCATTACCGAAGAGGAATCTGAAGCCCAAGAGGCAGCAATAACACTAAGCACTGAATTGCCTAAGGGAAAAATGTTGAAGAGAAAGAAACAAGACACATCAAAGGCCTCACCAACTCCACCTCCAAAGCGACCTAACACAAGAGCATCTGTAGCCTCACCGAGTAAGAAAACAAAAAGTGTTACTGCTCCCAAGGTAAAAAAGACCTACAAGAAATCTACTCGGAGACTCATTTTGGCAAAAGAGTCTAGTTATACCGAATCAAAGGATGCAAGCAAATTTCAAATTGTCAAGAGCAAGAAGGTAAATGTACATAGTGTTGAAAACTTCTGTGCTAATCTGAAAGAATATGGTGAATTTGGTTCATTCAGATATGTAAAGTATGAAACCATAAATAATGATGAGAAGAGACAAATTGAAGAAGCTGTCATCTACACACTTCTAAAATTCTGGTTAGCTCCATTAGAACTAGCAAAGTCACTTCCAAATGAAATTTACTTGCATATTGATAATAGGTGGAAGTATGCAATGGACTCAGAGAAACAGATCAGAGAGAGAAGTCTAGTTCATCTATTTCCCGACATGTCAGTAGTTGAAATTAAAGAACATCTGACAACCTACAACTCAAAGTTTCTTGTCAAACAAAGAGCCTTAAAACTGTTGAATGGGCTGTACATTGAAGTTGAAAATGAGACAAAAGCAAAGTGGTAGGAAATCTTTAAAATTAAGGATGCTGGTGAGCAAGCTGAAATTGAAATTGTTGATGTCACTCAGCAAGATCCTGATGTTACTGAGAAAGACCCTGCTGACACCATTCAAATAGATGAAGATGTCATGGATACAGAGGCACCAAAACAGGAAATGATAGAAGGCAATGCATATGCAAAACTTGTATCTAGTGAATCAGTCTTGGGACAAGTTCAGCCTTATCCACTGGTCAAGCAACCTGTCTCAACTGAAACCCCTCATGACACGGAGCAAGGCACCGAAGGTCACAAGTCTACAACAAGAGAAGGAACTACTCAAGAACAGACATCTCAAGCACCTTCTAACACTGAAAATGTTGCAACTAAGACACCAAGTACCGAGACACCAAAGGACTCTACAGAGGCTAAAGAAACTGATCAAAGTGTTGCCTCTACCGAGCAACCTACTGAGGGTCATCAAGCCTCACAAGCCCTTGTCCTAGTTCCATCGGTGAAAGGTAAAGAAAAGAAGATGAAAAAGCATAGTTTTAAAGTTGATTTGTCAAAACCAATAGTGTTGCCCAATGTAGACATATCAAAATTAAAGGGGCAAGCACTCATTGATTTCAGTGAACTATGCAAACCAAAGGCCGAATGAGAGAGGCAAATGGTGATTCAAAAGAAAAATAAAGTACTTCAGAAGGTGAAAGCACTCTTAATAGATATGCTACCTAAAGCTACAGTATCAACAGATGCAGCCATCCACATTCAACTGGATGAACTCCTAACAAAGATAGAGACATCTAGAGTAGATGCATCAGAGTATTTGAGCAAGCTAAAAGACAAAGAGCTCACTGCAAAAATGATAGAAGAGGTACAAAAAGCTATAACTATTGGCAAAGTTAAACTTGTCAAATTTATTACTGAGTTGACTCCTCAACTCAAGAACATTCTTTATTTATTTCAGAAACTCTGCACATTTTCTTTATTCATTAAAGACAATAAGAATAAAACAGAGGCAATTGAGAAAGAGATCACCGATCTCTCAAGCAAGTTGACCACAGAGGCAAATTCAGTTTAGAATTTTTACACAAAGCTACAACAGCTCATGGCTCAACAATTGGACCTAAGAAATGAAGAACACAAGATCCGAATGGACATAATGACACTTCAGACATTATTCCTTCCTCATCTTTCATTCGTCCAAGAACAGATCAACCAAGCCACCTCCTTATCTACTACACAAGAGGGAAGCACTCTAGATGGCTTAATATCATTATTGGCTGGTATTCAAGCACAAAATTCTTTAATGGATAGTGTAAAGATTGCACTCTCTGTTGCTCTCACTGAAGAACGAACCAAGTACAAAGCTATTTTTGACCAGTTACCACCCCCGAATGGTAATTAATTTTTTATGTTTGTCAAAAAGGGGGAGTGTTATGATATTGTATTAGAGGAGTGAAGCATTCAAAGCATCAAAGTATAAAATCAAACAAAAAGAGTATAGTATACAGGGGGAGTATACCGAGCAGAGCAAGCAAAGTATACAAAACAGTAAGCAAAGCACACAGAACAGATCACCAAGCATGCAAAATCAAAGTTTTGTACAGTATATCAATAAGGGGAGTATATCTAGATATATTATATTATTGACTATTGTATATACTATCAGTATAGTCAAATTTTGCAAGTATATAGATTATTGAGTCATAACTTTGAAAGTAGTTTTTGTCAAACATCTCAACTAATGTCAAAAGGGGAGATTGTTACTACTTATCAAGTTGCCATTAGTTTTATGTTCAAAGTTATTCTATATACTCTAGTCGGTTATCTCTATCAAGATATTTAGTTGGTATGAATAGTCTAGTCGGTTATAGAAGAAAGTCGTCTCAAAACGTAGTATACACCGAGCTATCTACCAAGTATCATTTCATGTCTATTGAGCAGCAAAGATAACACACCGAGTGAAACGTGTTATCCGATTCATTGAACCTGGACATACATATGAAAATGTGTTACAAGATCGAGGCACATCTAACCGTTATCATATTGGAAATTGCACTTAAAGATTGTGTATGATTTTGATGTCATCTAACCAATGAAATAATTTGCATGGTTATTCATTCGATAAATCATATTTGTAAGATCGAAGCAATGAATGGATCACCGACATAAGAGATCTATTTATTCAGCATGAGTTAAGAATTAAAGGTGTGTGCATGAGTGTAAGAAGACTGTTACAGAGACACAAAGGTCATCGAGAAGGTTTTCAAAAAATAGTCGAAGAACAGAGTAAATAGAAGGGTTTACCGAGTTACTATATGGGTTATCGAGGTATGATATAAGCAAGGTAACTTATTCTGCGCACATAGAATCTGCTATAACATTCTAGATGTAAAGTTGCAGATATTTGTAATGATTTTATTGTAATATTTTGAAGTTGTAAGAGAAACCTTTAACAGGGTAAAAGACTCTAATCAAGTCTATAAATTGTAGAGCCTCTAAACAGGTGCAACATTTAGCTTAAGTGTTGTGAAATCCTTTAGCAAGGTAGATCTATCAGATCTTGTTACTCCTAATAGGGTAAGCTATCAGAAATAGCTAAACATGTAGCTCTAACCGAGCACTCTTTATTATTGTAGTAGTGAAGTTGTGGGTGCCATCCCCACCGCAGTTTTTCTCTCTAACCAAGAGTTTCTGCATAACCAAAATATATGTGTTATGGAGTGAATCATGTATGATTGTTATCTATTTGTTTTAGCTTTATATTATGTTACTACACTATTCGGTTTATGCATAACCGTAAAGTTATTATTGAAGAGAAGCTTTGGAGTATTGATTCACCCCTCCCCTCTCAGTACATTAGCAATACTTCAAGAATATAGCATAAAGGGTAGGGGCAAGCTGGAAACCTTGACTAATAAACATTTTCAACAAAAAGAATTAAGGGAAAATCTCTCCACTAACACTAGCTTGCGTAGAAGCATCCTAGAAAAGTCTTTCAACATATTTGCAAAAGTATGTCCAGAACCCAAAGCTTTTAGAACCATCAAAATAAATGGCCATTCAAATTTATCTAATGCATTTTCAAAATCAATGAGTGTCTTACATATATTCTAATTGCATTCCTTTTCTCAATATGCAACCCTTAAACAATTGAGGTGTTTTTCATTAACATACCTTCCTTCTACAAAAATAGTTTGAGAATGAAAAACAATAAGTAAGAGAACCAATTGGAGTCTAAAGGTGAACACCTTAGCAAAAATTGATGTAGATGAATCTAGGGGTGTAAGACCATTCTTACATGGACAAAATATTTTAATTATTTTTTATGTAATTTTTTAAGAATAAATATTTTGGAGAATAAATTATGTATTAAGGGCCTAATATTTAATAAATATTTTGGCCATAGTTTAAAGCTTCAAATTGCAAGGGAGAGACACATGTCAAAAACATCTTGAAGGGATATCCTGGGAATCTTCCATTATGGCGTCCAATATGAAAGTGGAAAGAAAATTAAATAGTCACTCACGTTGAGAGTTTCAATTTAATAAATAAATTTCAAATTTGGGAGTTGGAACCACTCATGGTTTTGGGAAATTTAAGGGTTTTTTTCTTTTCAGAGTTTTAGAGGAGTCTGTGGTAGTTTTTCAAAGGTAGAATGTGTAGGTGAGAGGATGGAGGAGCATCTTTACATGAAAAAATCATATTTGAAGACTTGAAGAATTCCATGGTAGTTCTTTCTTCCAATTTGTTGATTTTCAACATATGTTGTTGATTTTTGTATATTGAAAATAATTGAAAGAAAGAATCATGTCTTGCATAATTAGTGTAATTTAATTGTTTTTCTCATGAGTCACTTTTTGTCAGTGGAGTTCCTTTGCATTAGTAGTATTAAAAAAGGAATTTGTGAGTGTGATGAATAGATCACCAAACTAGAGACAATTTGCATTAGAAACTAAAGGTTAGATGATAAAAAATTTTATATGTGTAAATGCAACTAGAAATAATTTTTTAGACGTATTGAGGAACTAAGTTTCATGTGGTTGTGAACAAATTGTCAAATGGGGAAGTATACAATAGAATTTGTGAATGTGAGGCAATCTACATGTGTAAAATTTGAGCATTCTTTAAAAAAACTATGTTGTTGAGTCTTTGTAAGGCCTTGAGTATGAAATAGTGAAAGAGGAAAAGGAATTTCATTACTAGATGGATTTTAACAATTTTGAGACTTCAAATTAGGAAAAAACTTTTGAAAATTAGAGAGAGAATAACAATATATTATTTGAAATGATAAAGATGAAGCAATAGGTGAATAAAATAAGTCTAGAGATTGAAAGGAGGAAAATAAAGAAGAATAAAGGTGAAGGTGAAACAAACTACTTTTTTCATGGCGTATTGACTATAGGGGGGAGGGAATATAATGAGTTTATAGAAAAGACATGTTTTGAATGGCATGGAGAATGAGAACAAAGAGGTTGCAGTCAATTTTTTTTTGGGTATTTAAGATAGGGAACAAAAGGTCAATGTAATGAAAAACAAATAATATGTCTAAATGCACTGCAAATTATAAATACAAAGAAAACAAGTGCCACATTGTGGTTAGTACTTGCCTTGTTTTTAGTATATTTTTAATAATAATTATGATTTAATTTGAATAATGATTATATTTTAAAAATTATAATAATCTGGTTGCCCTCATTGTGATATATTTTAGTTGACAAATTTTTATATTATAAATTTCTGTTTTATGGGGAATCCTTTGGAAGCAGCTTCAATTGATGGACTACTGCAATATCAAAAAATGAAAAACTCATTACAATAGTATTTGCGACAAGTACTAATAACATGAGAAAATATTTTTTCTCAAAACCTACAAGATCAGTAATGGCATACTTTGTATAACATAAAAAAGAACATAACATACAACAATAATAGACTACATACACCATGAAAACGCTTCTCTAAAATCTTTATTTTGAGCATGAAAGATTACATCTTCAAATGTGAATTCCTACAATTCTTGCTATCCCTTTTTATTTAAATTACCTCCTAAACAGAAAAGTTAACCTCTATTAAGCTTGCTAAGCATCAATAGTTTTAAATAGAATAACCAACTCCAAAATGAGTTCCTACAAAGTTTGAATATTAACAAAAATCAAAACTAAAAAATCAACTCCTGCTTTTATGGAGTTAGTTGGCACTTAATCTCCTAATTCTTAGGAGTCCATTTGCATGGTGACCATTTGCAATTGAGGGAGAACAATTTAGGCAATCTTCAAAATTCATTTAGGCTCCTTATATTGGTGTGAAATTTTGGGAGTTGGAACCATCCATGTTTTTGGACACTTTAAGGGTTAACCTTCTTTCTGTAGTTTAGAGGAGGAGGTAATAGTTTTGTATTTAGCCACTAAGGCTGAAATCTATTGTCACTTTTTAAACAACTCTCTAATTCCATTTTAAGAAAAAAGCAAGAATCATGTCTTGCTTGTTTCCTATAATATTATAGTTATTTTTGTGAGTTGGTTTATGTTAGGTGAGCACAATTGCATCAAAAATATTGTAAGAAACATTAAGGAGGGTAATGGGTCTCAAGTTCTTATTTGAGGTATGTTCTTGTCTTGTCTTTCAGAATAGGTTTAATGACAATTTGTTAGTAGCAAGACAAAGAAAACTAGTCGACATAGCTTTATTATGAACCTCCCAAACCAGGGTGGCAACCAAATCAATATTAGACTTAGAAAATTTAGTTGGAAATTGATCATAACCAAAAGCTTTTATATTGCTTATAGAACCAATAATCTAAGAGATCTCATCACTAGAAATTTCATCAAGGTATCTTGCAAAACAAAAACTTAATTTATAGGAAAGACTTAATTGATACAAATCTTGAACTTGTCAACATTCTCATAAACCATTAGATGAAAACAAATCACTAAAGAAAGATCAGAAGGCCAATCTTATTTGAGACTCCTTTAATAACTTAATTCCAACATCAATTACAAATATTCTCTATCTAAAATGTTAAAACATCTGAAAAGAAAAAGACCTTTTATCCCACAACTTCAATCAAATCATTCTTACTCTAAACCCAATATTAACATCTCAGGAGTTGTCTTGAAGTCAAGTCTTCATCTCAATAAGACTCTCTGGACCCTCCCTATTCTTATTCAGCATCTACTTATCTATATCTTTCCCTTAAATTCTTAAATGCTTTTCAGCAGTCTCAATAGCAGATTACCAATCAATTGTTTTGGTATCAAACGCAAACTAGGTAACTTAAGCTCTACGATTCCAAACATTACTAACCCATATAGGCAGGACTGATCCTTAAGATGAGAAAAATTCATAATAAATAATCAGATAAGATATATTGTAGAACTTGGACAACATAATTATCGTTATTATCAAAACTCCAAAGAAGGCTGTATCCTTGTAGAACCAATGAATCCTCTACGAAAGCCTCTTAGAACCTTTCTAGATATTGCTCTAGGACTTCTCTCATCCCTTCCAGAGCAGGAAAAGCTGTCTGTGTTGCGGAAGATGGAGCATGTGGCACACATGCTGTTTTTGAGGAATTGGGTAAGAAATAATAAAATTCCTCAACTAAATCTTGATGGTCCTTGAACAATGAAGCCACCTGTGAAGCAAAGTTTTTTCAAAAATGTGAATTTGGATACTTAAAACAAATATAAACTTTTGAGGACTTCCTAGAGATAATGAAATAGGTATAATACACAAATATGATAGTAGAATACCAAAAAAAAACCCTACTGCAAACTTCCTCTTGATACACTTCACTGATTGTCTTGTTTCCCTTCCGATACATATTCAAAATTTCCAGGAAAGCTTTGTATACTTGTTCGTCATATTGAAACCGAGTCTAGCAAAACACATCAATTATAATTTAGAACTGTTTGTATGGCAATAAAGGCTTCAAACTTTTAATCCATAACCATGAACTTGTATGGCCGTGAGATTTACCTTGATCTTACTGACATAATTAATGGCTTGGTCAAAGTCAACAGGTTGCTTTATGGGTGGGAGTTCATCCTCAGGCGCAAGTATAATTTCAAAACCTTTAGGAAGAAAGGTGTTAAAGCCCAAAATAAGATTGGGATGCCCTTTAAATAATTCTTTCACACGGGCAATAACACCAGTCATATCAATTCTGCAAGGCAAACAAACTCTTCTCAAAATGAAGTTCCACTTAAACAGTGCAAATAAACAAGGCACATCTACTCCATGAAAACATTTCTATACAATCAGTTACAAACCTTTGTGCCTTGAAAACTTATACTATCAATTACAAACCTTTGTGCCTTGAAATCTTTCAATACTTCAATAAATTCATCGTGTTTCTCTTTTCTGTCTTTGAACGTTACTGCCATTGCTTTCAGATAGGCCAATGCATCGTCTTTTGTTAACTCCCGTTTTCCTCCTAAATTTTCTGGCGGTCCAGAGCTGTTTCAACTCACCCAAGACAGTAAAATTTTGAAAATCCTTCATAAATGAAAGACAAAATAACCTAATCTTTTATTTGCAAAGAACCAATTTAAGGTCAATAATACAAGTTTGACAGTAAAGATGGTCCTGGTATTGTAACCACTAAGACCAAAAAAAATTTGTGAAATAAAAAACTCACAAATTCATACAAATATAAAAAATTAACAAAATGTAAATTTGCAGAGCAGACTATGTATCCCAGATCCAAAGCTTTGACGTACATAGCCCAGATCCAAAACTTGCAAGAGTGTAGTTTGTTTCCTCTCCATGATCCAAAACTTGCAAGAGTGTAGTTTGTTTCCTCTCCATGAGGCTCATAGAATAACCTTTTTCCAATGAAAATAATTTTAAAAGCTCATGTTGAAAGATGATATTACCACACTGGACGAAATGAATAGTGCCAAATAAACACAAAAGCCCTAAGGTAAACTTGCGGCACTCCGACTCTCCCCACAGAGACAAACACAAAAGCCCTAATCTTGCGGCTCATAGAATAGTCTTTGCAGAGGGTCCTGTTGAAAGGATATATTACCACGCTGTGCACAGAAGCCCTAAGGTAAACTTGCTATTGCATGCAATCCGACCAGATGAAGAAAACCAGGGATACCTCATAAACATTGAATACCTATATCTCATAAACATTGAATACCTATATGAAAAATCTGACATCTAGAAATAGTTTGATAGAACAATTAACATAAGATTTAATAGGAACAGTTTAAATCACACACATTAAGTTTACATTTCTAAACTTACAAGTATTAAACATTTAGAATTGACTAAGATTTTTAGACTTAATATATTACTTAATATGTGTGATTTAAGACTGAAGCATTTAATAAACTTAAAGATAACATTGTTTAGATTGTAACCCAGTTCTTTGAACCACTACAACTGATGCAGATTGACCAAATATTAACAGATTGTAGGAAAATGACATTAGATTGCATAATCATGGAGGGCAGAAACACCAAGATAGAAAATAAGAAAGATCTAAAACTGCAGATTGATTATTTCCAGCAAATAAAAATATACTATCCATATTATGCACTCATTTGAGCCATTCAAAAAATAAAATAGAGATATAGTCTCCCCACTAAACCTCAAACAAACATATAACGGTTCTCTCAAAAACTACAAAACAATGACCTTTGAATTAACAGGGATAAGGACAAGAACTTACGACTCGCCTCTAGATGTAGAAGGGCGCTTCACTTCAGCAGCCACCATGTAACTCTCCTCGCTTCCTCTCTCCATTTATATGAACACTTCAACCTACTTTTGAAAAAAAAAAAAAAAAACCAAAATCAAAAAACCAAAAATCATATTCATTACGATTAATCTAGGTTTCTTGTTTTTACAACCCCCTTCTCCTCCTTTCACTACAACCCCCTACAATCACACAAAGCGTGAATCCTTCACAGACAAAACCTCAAATTCTCAACAGTCAAAATGGAAACAAATTCAAAACCCAATAAAACCACCAAATGCTCAAATACAAAATTAAGATCGGGCTCCTCTAAACACCAAGAAGAAAAAAGATAGAACAAAAGAATAAAGGTTATTTCAATTTCTCAACCTTGTCTCGCATTTTTTTCCTTTCTCAAACAGATCCTTGCAAGCTTAATGGCAGATGGAAAATAAATTTAAACCCCAACTATTACTAAAGCCAGCTTAAAAAAGAGCATCATTTTAAAACATAATAGACTAGCTTCCACACTAAACACTTTCAAGGAACAGACAAACGGCATTGCAATACAATACAAAATAAAATAGAAAAAGCGAATCAAGATAAGCACCAAAGACCTTGTTTTGAAGCACAGATCTCCGTTGTTCAGAAAAAATCGAATCTCTGCCTATCCACTGCAACTAAAATCAATCACAATTCCATTAAATCCATGAAAACTAAAGTAGCAACTTCACAATTTCACAAACACTTTCACAATTAGTTAACTGGCTATTATGTGTGACAAAGCACCAACCCCAGTATAATAGTTGTGGGAAAATATGTTCCACAGCGGTGATGCTGGTTTTAATGCACCAAGTCAAACAAAACAGCATGCATTTCTTTCTGTTGATTCATATTTTGACAGATGGTTCTTGACTCTTATAGACTAAACCTAACCTCAAACAATTGAGCTTAGTCAAATTTATCATCTGTTTGTCCCATAGACTAAACCTAACTTCGGACAATTTATCTCAAGACTAATCCTAACCTTGTTAAAACTATTTCTTTCTTTCTTTCTTTCTTTCAAATCACCTATGGGCAATACAACTCACTCTTCCATACATTTTTCCTTGAGCAAGGCTCATAAATTTGTTTTCTTTATGCAAGTTAGTTATTAAAAAAAATTATTTAAAAAAAAAAAAAACTTAATCAAGTCCAGAAAATTTTGAATTCTTTGAGGCTAGGTCCTTAAGAACATTAAACCCCCAAGGACTAAGCTTAGATTCTTTGTGATCAAGTGACCATGAGTAATATTCTTATGATTACCAAAATAAAAAAAGATCCTACAAGATAATCTCCACACAAAAATTCCAAAATTTGAGGAGTATTTTTCAATTATTATAGTAAATTGTAACAACCAAGAGTGTAATATCTCATGCTGGGAAATTGTTCCTCGGGGTTTTTTAATTTCTTATATTAAATTGTAACAACCTAAAGTCAGAAAAAAATAATCTTACAAGGTAATCTCTACATAAATATTCCTAAATTTGAGGAGTGTCTATCCAATGACATTCAACAATGAGCTTAATTCAAGCCAGTTGTTAAAAATTAAATAATGTTTTTCAATTATTATAGTAAATTGTAACAACTAGGGGAGTGTAACATCTCATGCCAGGAAATTGTTCCTCATGGTTTTTTAATTTCTTACCAGCTTATAAAGAACAATTTCATTATTAGTTAATAAGCTATTATAATTGAAACCTAACCATAACCTAACCCTAAATTTAGGTAGAACCCTACAATTAAGTCCTAACTATAACTTTAACCCTAATCTTGCTGGACGTGGTTGGTCATTATTGCTGCTACGATATGTTGTTGTCATTGATGCCAACATATTCTTGTGATTTGCTCTCGTGACTACAGATTTGTAGTATTGTTTTGTTGATCACTCTTTTGCAAAGGTTGATATTTCCTTCTGTATATTCTGGTGTGGTGCTGAGATTCTGGTATATTATCTTGAATGGTCTTGTGTATCTTCAGTTTAGATGGATCGTGATTTGGTTCTCTACAAGTTATATTTCTTTGTGACAGTTGTTGATTGGTTGTATTCTTGAGCTTTCACACGTTGATCAATGAAGATTTGATAAGTGGTGTTGGTGCAACTATTCTAAATGGTTCTAACGTGCTTGTTGGTGTTTCCTAGTCATGACCTATTTGTTTTGGCGATATGCATTGATCATTGTGTGAGTTTTTGGTGGTTTCTATCAACTGGTGATGATTTGCATGTTATGCGTTATTGGTGGTGTAGCATGTTGCGGTTGATCTTGGCATGATTTCCGGTGGATGTAATCATTCGGGAATTTAATTTAGGAGCATGCTATGCTATGTAAATGATTAGATTGGTTTGATGGTCGATCTTTGTATCGTGTGATGTAATTTTGTAATTGAGGGTTGAGGGTTTAGATGACCTTGTTGTCAAGGTACCTTGATGAATTGTATATATAGGTGATATAATCATGTAATTTGGGTGTCGATGTTGTGTCTGCATTATCAGAGAAAGGATTATGTGTGAACAAGTGATTTATCCTTCGGTGTTGCAGGGTAGACATTTGTGCTTAACTGGAATTGTAATCAAGCATTTGAAGATGTTATTATTTCAGTTCATTTCTTTTGTATTGTAGTCTAAATCCTATTGTAAGTCAGTGAGACTTCCTTGGTAGTTGTAGCCTTCCAGGAAAATATTATTTGAGCAGTGAGCTCTAGGCAATATGCCTGAATGCATGTGCATTCCCCATTATAATATTTTCACATACTACTGCTAACCCTAACCCTAACGATAACCCTAATCCAAACCATGATGTAAACCATAACCTTTACCATATCTCTAACCATGACTCTAAATAATTACCCTAATAATAACGGTAACCCTAAACCTAACCTACTTATAAGCCTAAACCCTAACCCTTAAAAATAGGGAATGACTCTACAACCCTTCAGATGAACCAATCATCTATTACAATGTATTAATAATATATGAATGGCATTAATATCTTGGTGCATCCTAACGGCTAGATAGTTATTTCCCTAAAAATAACCCTAAAACTAACCCTAACCCTATCCATAATTCTAACCACGATGTAAACCCTAATCCTAAACATTATGTAAATTTGAATCCTAACCTTAAGCATATCTAGAATTATAACCTTAAACCTAACTAATACCCGAACCCTAAACCTTAACCCAATCAATAATCATAACCATAACCATAACCATAACCATGATATAAACACTAACATTAATCCTAACCCTAACCCTAACCATGATCTAAACCCTAGCCCTAGCCATGATCCTACCCATAACTATAACCCTAAGCCTAGCCATAAACCTAACACTAACTCTAACACCAACCATGATGTAGACCATAACGCTAACCATAACTCTAGACCTTAACCCTAACCTAACCATAACCATAAACCCTAACCCTAACAATAATCCTTAGCCCTAACCATAAAATCTATTCCTAATCATAAGCCTAACCGTAACCATAAATCAAAACCTATCCCTAATCCTAAGAGTAAATCCTATCCATAATTTGAATCCTAACCTTAAACCCTAACCCAAAAAAACAACAACCCTAACCTTAATTTTAAACCCTAACCCCAACCATAATCCTCACCCTAACCCTAAGCATGATGTAAATCCTATCCATAGTCCTAAACCCAACCCTAACTATAATCTTAATCATAATCCTAACCCTAACCCTAACCTTAATCCTAACCCTAGCCCTAATCATAAGCCTAACCATGATGTAAACCTTAACCTTGACCATAATACTAACCTTAACATTGATCCAAAACATAACCATAAACCAAATCTTAATCTTAACAATACCCCCAATTATAATTCTAACTCTAACCCTAACTTTAATTATGCTTACCCTAACCCTACCTTTGATGTAAACCCTAAACATAATTGTAACCCTCACAATAAACTCTAACCTTAACCATAAATTTAACCCTAATATTAAATCGTAACCATAACCCTGATGCTAACCATAATCCTAAACAAAAACCAAATCCTAATGTTGATGCTAACCCTAACCATGCTCTAAACTTGAACCATTATCATAACCCTAATCTTAATCATAACCTGAACCCAAACCATGATCTAAACATTATCCTTGACCATAACAGTAACCTTAACCCTAACACTAACCATAACCATAATACTTGCCATTAAATAAAGTTTAATATATCGTAGATTTTAGTATTTGCTTTGGTCTTGCAACACATATATATTATTGAAAATAGTGTAAAAAAATTTAAAATTTTATATATCTCTTATAGTAATATAATAATTTAATAATATTATAATATAGTTTATTTTAATAGAAAGATACTATATAATTATAATTTTGATTTTTTTTATGCTTTCCATGTTGCACCACACGACTACCACTAGCATAAATAACTTAAATTTTAATTTAATCTATATAAAATACACTGAGAGATATCCATCTTGAGGCCCCTATTTGACTTTAGGGTTTAAAATTAATTAAAAAATAGGCTATTAATAGGCTTTAAATTCCTAATTAAAGTCTAATCCTAACTATAATTAAATCGTTACCATAATCAAACCCTAATCATAATTGGACCCTAAATCTAATTAACTATAACCTTAACCCTTAACCCTAATGCCTCTAATTGATTTCTAACCCCTAACCCCAATCATAACATAATCATAACTATCATTTTAACCCTAATCCTATTTTAAAGTGTTTGTATTTTAAATTTATATTAATAATCAAAATTGAACCCCAATCTAACCATGTTTGAAACCCTACCCTAAACTAAACCCTAATCCTAGTTAAATTCTAACCCAAACCTTTACCCTCATTGAACTCTAATCCTAATTTAATCCTAACCCTCATATATTTGAATCATATCACTTATTTTATTTTTTTTATTTTAATAAGTAAATAGCTGCAGAGGGGCAACACCCTTGTATTAAACAAGAAGGAGAATACAAGGTCTGATTCAATAAGAGCAGTAGGGGGAAAGAATCAGGAAGAAAACCCCCTACCATAGCTCTAATCCTTGGAAAAGAGAAACCAACATAGGACTAGATGAGAACAACAATATACCGACCTCTTAAGGACGTAGAGGTCATAAGACAAAAATAGACAATCTCAAAAAGCAGAGAGACTGGAGGGCTTAGAGTCAACTGGAGTCATAGAGAGCCATCAGAAAAATCATCCACAAGCGCATTAGCCACATCTAGGACAATGGGACATTCAGGGCCACAATTCAAATGAGCTGTCGATTCTGCCTTCTCCTTAGGGAGTCGGTAGTCGTTTGGATACCATTCTTCACCCAGGCCAAACCTCGAGTCATTTTCATCCACCAGATCACCATTCTCAAAGATCCTGAGGTCATCAGTCACCGCTAGATCTTCACCATAGAGAAATACTGCCCTCCAATTTGATGTGAAACCGCTTTGTATACCAGCCGCTTTTAGAAGGAACTCAATGTTCCTGGAGATGACAGGCCAAGTTACTCGGAAGGATTCAAAATCCAAAGAATTAAAAATCACAAGCTTCTTCACCTCCGCTCCGTTGCTAAGTGACATATAGTAATTTTGGGGAAGCAGAATTATGAGATTAGCATCAATATTGTCTAGTACAACATCTATTTCCCCCAATAGACGGTGCTTGACCATCATCTGGGTTAGCAGTTTTGCTTGCTGCTTACTAGTCCCCATATAGATTAACATTGCAAAAAAAATGTTGGAATATCAGCATTGGCTTTGTACCTGTGATAAGCCATAAGAAATTCCTTTCCCAAAATCCTCTTTAAGCTGTGAAGAATGAAAGGATGTCGAGAGAAAAGGACCTCTTGCTGACGCCTATCTGTGATTTCACACAGGAAAGCCATCTATCGACAAGTAGCTTCGAGGAGGATTGGGGTCTCCATATTGAGTTGCCAAGAGAGGAAAGCAAAATATGGTGGAAATAAGGGGTATTCCATTATTAAATAGCAAGGAATCGAACCAGAGAATATGGCACCCTGCACCTACATCTCCAATAAATGCCCACATGCGTGAGCTGCTGGTATTCGACTAACCATCTAATCCAAAACTTCTCAACTTGTTGTCGACTGACTTTAAGCATCAAGTGATCGTAACAAATCTTGAAAGGATACAGTCGTAACTGGATACTCAAGTACACTTGAATTTAATAGCCATGAGCCAAAAGCTTGCACTAATCAATAGTGTCGGCAATGCGTCACATCACGATGATAAGAGGAAACCTTAACCGGTTAACAAGGTAGTTGATTGATCTTTCCACCGAAAACAAGACCAAAAGGTGGAGAGGGGAAATCATGGCTACTAGGGAGCAGATGACCGGTTTGTTGCACAGTCGGAAGAGGTAGATAGAAACGAAGAGAGCACACCTATCAAGAGACCCACCGAAACGTGCCATATTTCAAAGGACCCAACTTGAGTGAGGAGAGCATTTCAATCGGCCCAACAGAAAAACATGATTGGTGGATCTTCACCGGGGGTCACTAATAGTTATAGCCAATTTAGAAATTCTATCGGCTTCACCATTCTCTTCTCTATAGATATGGCTAACCTGAAATTCATCAAAGGTAGCTAGCAACACTAGGATTAGTTGAAGCCACTGGTTAAGGCGCCAACAAGGGGTGCTATTGCAGCACATCATGTTAATGACGTTTAATGAATCACCCTCCAAATGAATTTTCTGCACCCCAAGCTCCTTCCCTAGCTGAAGACCTCTTAATGCCGCTCTAAATTCCACTTCATTATTAGTGGCCACTCCAATCTTTTTCAGAGGTTTCTTTTATATAGAGACCATCAGAGTCCCTCAGAATGCAACCAATACCACTTCGGCCTAGATTTTCTACAGAGGCACCATCAAAGTTTACCTTGCTCCACCTAACCGTTGGTGCATCCTAGATCACCCCCACTCTTGGATTGGTCTAATCCACCGAAGTGCCTAAACCAAAAATCACAGGGATGAGTAGGTTTGGAAGAACCATCTTAATCTTACAATTCTAGTCTATGAACAATTTTTTCTTAAGTGTTTTGGATTGGGCCACCACATTCAGGAGCTTAGTCAGGTGGTTCTCAATTTTTGCACAAAGAGACTAAGGGCGCATATCTTTACCCTGGAAGATTCTGTGGTTCCTTTCTTTCCAAATTTCCCAAATCAGAAGTGATGGGAGGATGAAGAGAAAATTAGAAAAAAAAAACTTCCTTTCCTACTAGTTTAGGCCATTGCAAAAACCATTTGTCCAACCCTGCTGAGAAGGGGCCGAATATTCTCAGTTTTCCCATGAAATACCACCAATGGTGACTAGAGAATTTGTAATGGAGAAGAAGATGATCTACACTCTCTTCCTAATCTAGACATAAAGGACATCTATTGGGTCCATTGATGCCCATTGAATGAAGCCTTTCTTGAGTTAAGATTTTCCTCTGGTAGGCCAACCAAGCAAAGGAACTTGCTTTGGGAAGGAGGTGTTGATGCCAAAAAAGATTAACAGGCCAGTCTTTTTTGTCTATAGCCGCTTCTTTCAACTTGTAGCCAAAGAATATGTTGTTTTTTCCATCAGAGGAGCCACACCACCTAATAATATCCTTATTAAGGGAAGGGAAAATAATCCTTTTGTTGAGAATGTCAGTAAATAAGTCTTTCTGAAACTGATCCAAGTCCAGCTCATCCAAGGAGTTCCATTTAGCAATACCATTTTCTAGGATCGGATAAACATAATCACAGATATTATGCCCCTAGAGATGACAGGTTTCCTCCATAACAGGTTGTAGAGAGGGATTGCTGACCATTGCTGACCTCCCAGGTAACCTGATCGCTTATGATTTCCCTGCTATCCAAAATAAAATTCCAGATAGCCGAGCACCTGGGAGGGTTGTTGATAGTCAGAATCCTCTTAGGTTCTAGGGAGTCCAGATATTTATGTTTCAGGAGCCTTGCCCATTTTCTCTTCCCACCACTACAGATTTCCCAAACCAGTTTAGCACCCATTGCTAAATTCATAATTGATATTTGGCAAATACCAGCACCACCTACCATTTTTGGTTGGAAGATATTTTTCCAAGCTATTAGGGGAAATTTACCTTTATCATTCGACCCATTTCAAAGGAAATTTCTCATTATAGAAATCAATTCATCTTCAACTGCCATCAGTAATCATAGGCAAGCCATGGAAAAAACCAGTAGCACTAAAAGGACTGACTTTATCATAGTGAGTTTCCCAGTAGAAGATAACCACTTTTCTTTCTAAGTTGCAAGCTTGGATTTGCACTTATCAATGAGGTGCTTCCAGTAGTGAGCTCTATTACTACAAATGAAGAGCGGGGTACCAAGAAATTTCCCTGGGAAATTAGTAACTCTAAGATTGAGAAACCTTGATAATACTGTTTGCAAGTTGAGCGGAGTGTTGACAAAAAATACTTCAGATTTGTGCCAGTTGATTTTCTGACCAGAAGCCAAACAATAATCATCAAGGCAAGTTTTGATTGATCTGGCTTCCCGCCTAAAGGATTAACCAAATAGAATGGTGTCATTAGCAAACTAAAGATGAGTCATTTTTTCAACCCCTGTTGCCACATTAACTCCAACCCAATGACCATCTTGTTGGAGAGCTCTTATGGATCGACCTAAAGCTTTAGCCATTATGATAAACAGAAAGGGTGATAATGGATCACCTTGTCAAATACCTCTTGTCGAACAGAAGAAATAGTGGGATGAACCATTGACTAGAACAAAGAATTTGGGGGAAGAGATACAACTCGTGACCCAAGTGAGCCATTCCTTGCAGAAGCCAAAATTATTGAGAACATCAAAGAAGAAATCCCTGTCTACCATGTCATAAGCTTTCAAAATGTCCAATTTTAAAATCATACAGGAGTCCTTGGTTTTCCTGGCTGTGTGGAGTGTTTCATGAGCAACAATGATACCTTCTACAATGAATCTTCCAGGGGAAAACACACTTTGTTCCTCTAATATGATGTGCTTAAGGAAGGGCTTCAATCTATTATCTATGATCATTGTTACAATCTTATATATAGTATTGCATAGAGTGGTAGGCCTAAAGTCACTCATCTATTGTGGATTTTGCTTCTTTGAAATTAGAGTAAAAAAGGTGTGATTGATGGCCCCTAACATAGTCATCTTCTTTCTTGATTCTTCTACAATAAGGTGTAAATCTCGAGTAATGATATCCCAACAATGATGGAAGAACGCGACAGGGAAGCCATCCGGGCTAGGAGTCTTATCCGATTTCAACTGGAGGGTGGTTCTGCTTACTTCATCAATAGAAATGGGCGTACAGAGAGTTGCATTTTGATTAGCGGAAATGATGGATGGGATTGAGTTCAGAATTCTGGCTCTTGCCTCATGATCGATCTAATGGTCACCATTTAGCAAAGAGTCAAAGAATCTTATAGCTTCATGCACAATGTCCTCGTAATTCCTGACACTGACTCCATCTGATCTCATAATCTCCAATATTTTGTTTCTATTTCGATTGGCAATGGCCGACCGGTGGAAGAATTTGGTGTTTTTATCTCCTTCCTTTAACCATAACTCCCTTGATTTTTGCTGTCAGTGTATTTCCTCACATCTAAGGATTTCATTTAGGTCAGATTTGAGAGAATTTTCTTTGATGAATAGATCCTCAGTCATTCCTGAAGACATAATAGAGTTGGTTAAATCTGCCAGTTCAGCCTTAATTCTTAATTTGCCCATATGGATATTCTTGAAGTGGTTATTATTCCATTCTTTGATCTTAACCTTAATATACTTTAGTTTTTTATTGAAAATGAGAAGTCTCGAATGATTTCTAAAAACAGACTCATTACACCAAGCCTCTATAAGATCATGTAGTTCAGCCACTTTGAGCCACATTTTCTCAAACCATAATGAAGTACCTCCCTCCGCTTGAGCCAAGGTGACCTCTAGATAGATCGGGTAGTGATCTGATCCAGTGAGTGATAGAATCGATGATTCTAAGGCTAGATTTTGGCCTAGCCACTCACTAGAAACAAGGAACCGGTCAAGCCATTCAACAATATTAGTGAAGCCCAATCTCCGGTTTGACCATGTGAAAATTCCATTTTTCGGAACAATGTCTAAGAGGTGATTCTTCTCAACAAAGTCCAAGAAGTCTTTCTGGGACATACCAGTCCTCTGAATACCCCCACTTTTCTCAGTGCCAGAAAGGATCGCATTAAAATCCCCAGCTACCACACAACTACCATCGATAATACTCTTTAGCTTAATGGATAGGAGATCCCAGAGAGCCCGCTTATCACCAGCAGAAGAAGGATCGTACACATTGAAGAGATTGAAGTTCTCATTTCATCCAAGAATAGTGACCAAGGGATGTTGCAAATACTTATCTTCTCCCACGAGTGAGATCTTAACATTCATGGGGTTCCAAATAATTCCCAAGCCACCGGAAGCTCCATCTGATTGCCTAAAAAACCCATTCCAGTGTTTCCAAACTCTCATTTTGGCCTCAATCTCAGCCTTGCTCCATTTAGTTT
Source organism: Cryptomeria japonica (assembly GCF_030272615.1). NCBI lineage: Eukaryota > Viridiplantae > Streptophyta > Pinopsida > Cupressales > Cupressaceae > Cryptomeria > Cryptomeria japonica. The sequence goes on from NC_081414.1 coordinate 691,486,467, forward strand.
CCTATAGTAGCCAAATATCTCCTTTGGTGTCATCAATCTGGTACTTAATGAAGCGCCATTTGTCAGGGCCATTGATACCACTGACGTTCCAAGATAGGAGTCTCATGACTCTTGGGGAAGGGCATTTCCCTTCCCTGAATTAAGTTTTGTTTGACCACAGGCAGCACTAGCTACTATTAGCATGACTTTTTTGGACTTGCGCCCCCGTACACCTTTTGGTTTAAAATTTAGTTTATCAATAATCGAATCTGATTTTCCAAAACCTTTTTAAGGAACCCTCCATTATAAGCTCTGAGTCAGGTTCAAATTATTCCTCCCCCTCCGAGGAGGAGCTTTCAATTTCACCATGTTCTAGTTCAATGCCTATCGGAGAGCAAGTCTGCCCTCCCAACACCCCTATAATGTCACTGTCCATACCCTAAGAGAGTGGATTTCCATCTTCAATTGCCACTTGATTCCTAGGCACAAAGGGGGAGGATGGAAGAGAGTCTGCTATCTTGGATTCAATGTCTGCCTGTAGGGATTTGGTCTTCTCCAGTAGTGTTAGAAGATCTTGTTGGCTCTTGCTTTGACCAGAGGAGAGGGGGACTATGATCAAAGGGGTTGCCTCTGTTAGCATAACATTCTCCTTCTCAAGAGTATTGTTGCAAAGGGCATCCCCAGTGTCATTGGTAATGAGAGGTTCTGGTTGCAGTTTATCCTTAATAGGAGATTGCATATAGGAATACTTTCGATGTATCATAGCCGAGACATCACAACTAATACCGGTATGATCCAACGAGAAGAATTTAGGACAAATATGCAGCTGATATTCCCTGTCAATCTTTTGAATCCAAATCTTTCCAACCCCAATAATTCTGACTTCATCGGGGATCTTGTTGATTTGATTTGTGCTAATACAAATTCTAAGAAAGCTTCCCCATAGTTTATCTTCCAAGATGTCATTTAGCGATACAAAGGTACCAAGGTTTTTGCGTATGTCCTTAATGACATCTATGTGCCAATAATCTGAGGGACAATTATACAATCTTATCCATACCTTGCTATCTGAAAAGATATGTTGGGGGATTGAAATTGGGTTGGCAATAGATGATGTGAACTTCAATGCCATCTAGGATATATGGACCTCTATTTTTAGCTTGCCATTTCTCCTTATTGCTCATAAATTCAATCATATAGAAATCGTTCGGGAGAATATTAACATTAATATCCTTTCCCCACTACGCTCTACACCAGGATTCAAAGTTGTCCTTAACCCTCTTTCCACCACCCCACTTGATAAAAAGACAAGACTCAAGCAAATTTGACTGAGCAGAATTAATTTTATTCTCATCCAAAAAGATAGTGGGTCTTGAGGTTTTTCTTACCGATTTATGAAAAACAAGGTTGCTGAGAGAGAGATCCTGCTCTTCGAAAATCTTGGTGTCTTTCAAGATTCGGTCGAGGGTTTCGATTAATTGGATGGAAGTTAGATCTCCAAAACTTGGCTTGATCCACCTTTGAGTTTCCTTACCTAAAGCACCCATTCCATTTTTGGAAATTACCATGATCAGTCGGGGGAGCTAAAAAAGAGTCTGTATAAGGGATGTCTCTCTCGAGTGACGCATCAGAAGTGTTAGGTTTAGGATGTGGATACCAGTTTTGGGGGTCCTCGGATACGAGATGGTTAGCCTTGCAGAACTAGCCTTTGTTGTTCCAACTAAAACCATTCGCCTTCCATTTGTGTGGGTCAATAGGGCATAGATTGCCACTTGAATAGGGATTTCCATGGTTTAACCATGGACTGGAATATTTTGACCCTTGAAACCTATCTGTTACCCCAGCTTTATCTGGTTCCTGGACCGCTTTCATTCTACCAGTCTTAATGGGAAAAGAAATGTCCGCTTCATCACTCCAAGAACCAACCTTCGTGGACTAGGAGCCAGAATAGCTCAGATTGGTAACCTTGTTCTATTTGCCAGCGCCACTCCTTCTGCCATCTAGTGCCACCATTTCTCTCCTCCCCACTCTCATCTCGAATCATATCCCTTATTATAACCCTACTTTAAATCTAATAGTAGCCCAAACCCTAACCTTGATTAAATTATAATTGAATGATAAACCTAATTGAATTATAGCACTAACCATAACTACAAGTAAACCCTTATCATAATCAAATCCTGGCCCAAATGATATATAGTTATAACTGCAATCTAAGCCCCAACCTAATAATGACCCTAAACCAAACTCTCTCTCTAATCCAAAGCTAAGCTTAAGCATAACCCTAACCATGATTCTAACCCTTACCCTAACAATAATCCTAAACCAACTGACCACAATTCTAACCCTAACCCTAACCCTACATCAAAACCTAACCTTAATCCTATAGTTATTCCTAAATTTGGCATAAACCCTAACCCTGACTCTAATCTCGACCTTAGCACTAAAGTAGCAACCCCAAACCCTAACCCTAGTCATAGTTCTAACCCTTACCCTATCCCTTATCCTAATTATGATGTAAATCCTAACCCTTACCCTAAATATATTATCTTTAACCTAACCCTAGGCCCTAACCCTAAACTTGACAATAATCCAAACACTAAACCTAACCCTAATTGTTAACATAAACCTAACCATGATGTTAACCCTAACACTAACCATAACCATAAGCCTAAAAACAAATTAAACATTATATAGTATAACTCAAAATTGATTACATAAAAATTTATTAAATTAATATTATGATAATAATTAATTCACATTGTCTAAATATAGATACATAATGAAATTAATTTAATTATTTTTTTCATATATATTCAATTCCAAATCTTACTAACATATATATCTTATATAATCCATATAAAGCACGTCGAGATATCTCAGCATTTAATCTTTGGGTTTAATCTTTATATAGACCTAAATATAAACTCTATAGATTAAACACCAAGATATATCTCGGCATACTGTATATAGATTCTATAAGATATATATGCTAGTTTCTTAATTGTTGTGGGGAAATGTGTATCATGATAATTTTTGCTCTAAGAAAGGTCCTAAAATTTTCTTAATTTTAAAAAACCCAACTTAATAGGGCCTAAATTTTTTGAATTCTTCCATACCTTTTCTCATGTTTCTATGTGGCCTTTTAAGTGCATTATAAGGAGATAGTGTGTCCCATGCAAGTTTTTATAGTATATTACATAGTTATTTTCTTATATTATAGTAAATTGGAACAATGTGGTAGTGGTGTAGTAATATGTTGTCATAATATACTGCCTTTTCTTTGCCCTCGACATCTTGTTGCGCCAAGAGTGCCCCTAGTGTTATTGGTGTAGTCGATATGTAGAGTAACAGGGATTGTTCTAAGACCGGTGGCATTAAGACTAGTGTATTGAGAAGATAAAATTTGAGTATCTAAAAATCCTGTTGAAAGTTATCATCCCATTTGAATTTGATAGTTTTGTGTAGCAAGTGCTGAAAAGGATGACATTTACCCGAGAATTGTGCTATGAATCTTCGTATGGACTAGAGTCTTCCTTGTAAAGATCGAAGTTGACTGATATTTCTTGGTGGTGGCATTTCTAAGATCGATTTGACTTTTGTTGCATCAGCTTCAATTCCTCTTTTTGAAACAATGTACCCAAGAAGCTTTACTCCAAAGACACATTTCTTGGGATTTAGCCTCACTTCGTATTTTTCCAACCGATCAAAAATGACTCAAAGGATGTCCAAATGTGTGTCTCTGTCTAATGATTTTCCCAAGAGGTCATCAACATAATCTTCTACAGTTATGTGCATAAGATTATGAAAGATAGTAGTCATGGCTCGTTGGTATGTAGCGCTTGCATTCTTTAGCATGAAGGACATGACATTCACCTTAGAGGATGTATACAGGATACTGTGGTTACCGATCGATGGGGAGTTGGTTCCTTATGATCGAGAGGGAGACAAGAATGCATTGAGATGAGTGTTTCAGGATCCAAGACTGGTGATGTGGGCAGGACATGTGGCTTGGGACACTATGATAACGACAAGATTGGTGCTACCAATGGTCCTGGCAGGAGTGATCACTGGGTTCCTCTGTCGAGATAGGGCAACATGAGGGTTGGCTGTGGGATGGGGGAGGACATTGGAGACATTACTAACTGAGCACACCAAGTTTGCATGGGGGTCGTGTCTATTGGCACACTTGTATTATGAGCTGCATCAATTTGTATATCATGGATCGGCAGGATTGGGGTGTGGAGTGACATTGCTATAGGTATGGACTTATGAGAATCTTCTGGATACATGATCAATACACTTTAGAGGCAAGGGACACATGCATAGTTATGTGCATCTATATGATATGATTACTTCTCAGCCACGGATTGGGAGGCTAGATTATGCATGCCAGGTTATTGATGAGATATATAGTGTTGTATGGAGGCCTTACCAAGAGTGTGAGGAGTGGGAGGATGATGAAGTGGATTTTCCATATGTGTTTAGGAGTAGGTATCTTATTAGGAGGACACCATATGTCATTGAGTTGTAGTTGATTGACAGGGTGTGCAGGCAGTTTGGCAGGATACAATGGATACCATGGGGGTCGGGGATGTATGTATTTAGGGCCATTATTGTCTTATGATTAGGCTATGACACGGATGTTGGAGATGGTTCCCATGCCTTGGGACATATGGGAAGATGTGTAGGATGTAGGGATGGATGCAGAGTATAGTCTATATTGGGTAGAGCATTTATTTCCATGGTTGACAGATCCCGGGGAGCCGATAGAGGGTGATGGTGGAGATGGTGGAGATGATAGTGGAGATGGTGGAGGGAGAGGCTGACGATAGAGGTGAGGGGCAGTGACAGAGAGGAAGGTAGCTTAGAGGAGAGATGGAGGAGAGGAGAGACAAGCTCATGTAGTGAGGAGAAGAGGTGGATTGTCATTATAGGTGCCAGCAACACAAGTTCCTAGACAGGTATAGGGACAGGGATAGGGTGACGAGAGAGAAGAGGAGGATGAGCTACTATTCTTGAGGGAGATCTTCCAGGGATAGGTAGATGAGATCAAGTATCTAGAGAGGGATGTGGTCAAGCTCAGGAGACAGCTGAGGGACACTGAGTAGGAGAGGGATTAGGCTATTCAACACTATAGGTTGAGACAACACTAAGGGCAGGCAAGAAGGCAGTAGAGGACACATGGGCTAAATACACCTATATTTTGTGGGCAAGGGAGGAGATAGCCTACTAGACAGACCTGCACTATGGATTGGTGCCACCAGATCAGCTAGCTAGGAGCTTTCGGGGACCATCATAGACTATGACGACCACTGGAGGGAGAGATAGGAGATAGGCATCTAGTGGTGGGGTCATGGGTCCTCCACCACCACTAGATAGAGGGGGTAAGAGAGATGATCCTTGGGTAGGTCCTTCCAGGGATCAAACTCCGTCGAGGCTCGCTAGCTTCAAGGGAGGGAGTTCATCATAGCCATAGAGGGCTCCCTATGTATCATTTTTGTACCATTTTTGTATGATGATGTAGACACCTTCGGGTGATTGTAGCCATATGATTTTGACATAATTGTATCATGACACTTATGATTTTGATATATATGAGATGATTCATCCTTACGACAACTATTGGCATGTGGACCTATGTGATGTTGGTTTTATGTAATGCATGTTTCTCTGTGATGCATGTTTCTATGTGATGCTTATGATATGGATGCAAATATGTACATGATGAAATGCAATATGTTTTTTTTTTTATGTTTTTAAATGTTATGCATGATGCAAATGTGTATGTATGAAATGCAAATAAATATGATAATGGAAATGACTATTTACATGATGAGAATGTATGATTTAATAATATGTATTGTGTGTAGGATGTGATGCAATTGTGATATCTATATGTATGTATGAAATGCTAATATGTGATATCTTTATCTTTTTTGCATATGAATCCGCTCTCATCCAAATTGGTCAAAGTTGATCTCAAATCTCTTTCCATATCAACAACACCTTCAGTCTCTAAGTTATGACAATTCTTAGTATCCATATCAATGATTGAAAAAAAAGGTTTTCAAACCCTGAACCTACCTCACTATTTAAAAGTTGTTTCTTCAGGAACTAATGCTTTGCTACCTATTGTTCAACACTACAGGATGCTGAGAGGGGGAGTGAATCAGCATGAACTAAAATATTATAAATTTAAGATTGTTGAAATACACCATTAATTCATAGTATATGCTGGAAAGTAAATAGAAGAAATAGTAAATGCATGTACACAAGAACAACAAATTTTTATGTGGAAAACCCAAACTGGGAAAAACCATGTTGATAATCTAACTCACAATATATATATCAACTATTAACAATGATTATGGCCATCTGCCAAAGAGATTACTACTCTGAAATTTCTAACTAAGGTGCACAACCTTAGGAAAGATAAAAAACAAGACTTGCTCAATAGAAGGTCACTTCTTCATGGAAAGGTACACAATAATTGTCCAGATACAATATGAAATATAATCTGAATTGTAATGGAATAAAACACCTAACAAATGGAAATAACAGTTCGTAGTTTAAGCACTCATCTGAATCATCTAATATATCTCTATATCTTTGATTACCTTCAGGTTTACATGACTCTCACACTATATGTCTTCTTTTCACAACACCATTGTACATTCCTATTACACCAATTGTATGTATCATGAGGTTGGCTAAGAAAAGATGTAATGTGTGAATTACCATTAGACTAAAAAAATCAACTCCACCAATCTGAAATGCAAAAAATGTGTAAACTAAAGACTTCATGAACTACAAGAGATCTATCCATTTTTTATGCTACCAAATATGTGCAAACACCTTTAAGGGATATGTATCTATAAACTAACCCTTAATCAAGACCAAAATATAATCACCATGTATTTTGAAAACACATCAAGCTAATCTTACTCAACATTCTGAATCACACTAGATATAATATGATGATCCAGATAATATCTAACCCATATATACATAAATTTTATATAATAAAACCAAGTTGAGTGATACTAGACTACTTCCAAACTTTAGAGTTGACATTAGTGACAAGGTGAGGGTATATTGCAACAAAGTATTTCATAAGTAATAGGGTTGCATCCTTCCAAAAATTGGGGAGGTCCTCTCTGTTATACCTTCTGTTCAACCTCAAAACCCATTTTTTGAGCTTGAAAAATATCTTAAATTCATCCTTATGGGATTCTTTTGGTTTTTTTAAAAAAATTATTCCCTCTCGTGTTAAACCAATGATAGCAATGATCATGTTTGGTGAGATTTTGAAAGTAACTCCCCCAATTTTCACATCACCTTTTTCCCATGGCTGAGAATTTTTTTTGAGAGCTTAGGATCAAAACCCTACATATCTTCCACATAGCTTTCAAAGTTCCCCTTGACCACTTTCTATCATAACTTGACATTATTTTTAAAATCATCACAACTATCTAGTTCAGTTTCTGTAAGGTCACCTCCCATCATTATCATTGAGAGATTAGAAGTTAAAACTAGGTGGGGAGAGCAAAAAATAGTAGTATGAAGAAAATAGCACTCCCAAGGGTTGGGGAAAGTGACACTATTGTTTGAAAGAGATGTCTTCCACCAATACGATAAATGACTAGAAAAAAGGGTGGTGATAGTAATAAAAAATGCAATCCCTGGATTATACCCCATCATGAGTCTTTATGTCCTCAAAGATAGCAACACAAACCATATTTTGGATATCATATATACCCGTCCATATTTTCAAATTATTGAAAAATGGGCCCAATGAGGTAAGGCTATTTGCAACTTTATTTCCTTCCCTCCTTATATGATAAACATCTACGTGGTTCATCCCACAAATAAGGTCCCAATATTTGGCAATAAGGCTTTCACACTTCTAGTCGGGTTTGGCTTCACTTTTTAGCATCAAGATAGTATTTTTTAAATTACCTTTTGTATCATCCTAAAATGTACTCTCTTACAATTTAGACCATGTTTAGGGCTCTCACCTTACCGTATGTATCTCCATGCTTGACAAAGACCTATTTATGCCCCCACCATCCAATAATGGCCATATTATATCATTTTATCTTGTTGGTCCCTTAATCTTGGTCCAATTATGGGGTAGGACTAGGGTGTTGGTCCTCACTAGGACCATGGGGCCATGCCATGGTCCTCCCTAATTGGAGCCCATTTTTGAACCATTTTCCCTATCCAAATTTTGGGTAGGAATTCCCCCTATGTTGTCCTATGTAAGAAAGTTAATATAATTAATGAGGAGCAAGTGCATAGGGAGGTCTTCCCCTCTCATTTGGACACAAGAGGCATAAGTGGATAATTGGGATAATCATTTTAAATTCCCTTTAAGCATATAAAGTCTTCTTTTATCATTCCACACATCATAAAATTGGGCCCTTTGCCCTAAGTGTACCCCTTTTTATTCCTCCAATTAATTAATTCATCAAAAGCCCTAATTATGTCCTATTTTCAACCTTCAAGGCCCGATTTCACATATCTAAACATCTTTAATTGTCAATACAATTTGGGGATCACCTTATAATAACAATACCTTGCATCCCTAAAAATTGGAAAAACATTGGTTGGAATGACATGAATCTCATCGGTTCCTACTTTTTCTCCTTCAATTTGGGGATCATGATTTGGTGGTATTATAATGTTCAAACCCAACTTGGTGTCAAAATATATCATTTCTTTGTCAATCTACGATAAAAAAAAAACAATGTTAGGGTTTTGTACATATAGCCTTTCCTTTCCTCATTTGAAGGATCAACAATCCATCATCCAACAAACCCAATCCATAAGAAAGAAATGAAAGGAGCCTCTTGTGAAGTACAAGTCTAGGTCATGTGAAGTACAAGTGCTAAGAAGGGAGGGGTGAATCAACACTTGATCAATTTTTCATAATTAAAACTTTTAACTCTAATCTGCACTTATTGAATATTCATCAATATACTTAATCACTGAAGTATAATATGCATGCATGAAAAGTTGACAGTGACAACAAGATTTATCTTGTGGAAACCCAAATGGGAGAAAACCAAGGTGTGAGTAGAAACTCACAAAATTTGTACTCTTCTGGAGTACGCCCAGTGAGGAGCCATCCCTATTAGGAGATTATAAAGACACTTGTTAGGTGCCACCTAGTTAAGGGATTTTATTTAAGGTTGGTTAGTGCCTTTATCCTGTTAAAGGTAGCCTGATTAAAGGACTTAAGAACATCAATTAAGATGTCACCTAGTTAAGGGATTTTACAAAAGGGACCTGTTAAAGTCCACCCGGTTAAGGGATTTAAGTTGCAATGGTTATAAATCAATAAATGGATGATCTGTTGACTTAGCTATTGATAGCTTGACTAGATTACAAAGATAATCACACTCTATCCACACTAGTTGTGCCTGCTCTGTACAACACTAGTTTTCTTCTTCGGCTTTGCACTCTGCCGGTCCTTTGACCTTCGGCTCTATACTCTATCAGTCCTCTAACCTTCAACTTTGTACTCTCTCAGATCTTTGTCTCTCATCTTTGCACTCAGCCGGTCTACCTCAAACACCCTATGCTCTATTAAATCCTTTTAGCACTTCCTCTCACTCTTCTCTTCATTTTGGATCGCCTTCTACAAGATCTCCTTTTTGCAAATTTTATGATCAAGTCTTTCTGAATGAACTCAAAAATACTTTATATATTTTCTACCAACACCTTTAGGTGTTCCCTCTATCAAAGCAATCACATATTTCAAAACATTTCAAATTTACAAATCTCCCACTCTTTCTCTGTGTGCCCCGCAATAATTCCACCAACTGTCCAACTAATTCTACCACCACATCCCCTAAAAATAGTAACTTCTGGGTCGAGTTCAGTCATTAAGGTGAGAACCAAAAAAGGTGTAGGTAATCATGGATTGACTGCATGATAAATGAAGTTGACCTCACTGACTTATGATTTCGCATAGAAACAAGCTCACCAAACTCACCAACTCACCTTTTTCCACTAGAATTGAATAACCGATCACCACTCTGAGATTTATGGTGATGAGCTATCTTCTTTTAGTCATACCGGTGTACCGATAAGTCACAATGCTTCTATAAGACCAGTTCATCCATTGATTTCCGGTTTGTGGTCCTACCATCAAGTCTCTTTCTATGTTTGCCAATGAGGTTCCGATTTGTATACAACCTCAGGCCTTCTTGCCTAATTCACCTTTTGTGACTTCATCATCATCAGACTAGCCTCAACACCGATCTTCTTGAGTGACAGACCGGTTAGCTTAATCTATCTTCCCTTGAGCTGATTGAACTTTGGCCATCTGTCTCTTATCTTGTTTTCATGTGTTTACAAGTGTTCACCTTTTCTTTCTGAAATACACCACTCTACCGATACCACTTCACTGGTCAGTGTTAGACATCAATGACAAATCTTAGTTCATATATCGGTTCTCAAGATTGACCGGTTTTGTCAATACCAATAATCTCCCCTTTTGGCATTGATGGCAACTCTTCAGAATCTATCTTATTAGTTTCATTTTAGTACCACTTATTTCAGTACCACTCATTACTTCTTCCCTGAGTAATGAATATCTCCCCCTAACACTGGTAAAACTTTGTTTCAGCAACTTGCAACTTCATCTCAACCACTACTTACCAATGCTTAAAACATTATAATTATATCTCCCCCTTTGAAAAAAATGCAATTCATTTCATACACTTACAAGACCACTCCCCCTAACTAGAGTAGTCCACATTTTGCAATCTAGTCTTAGAAAAAAATTGAAATCATACCAAATTGATATAGAGCCCTTTTTGCTTAGTTTACTGCAGGTAGGGGCATCACCCCCAACTTACCTCTAAGATATTCAAAGGTGTCCTTCTATAGTGGGTTGGTGAAGATATCAACCACCTACTCTTTTGTTGGGATATAGTCCAACATCACTTCCTTTTCCTGAACTTGTTCCCTTAGATAGTGATATTTGATAGCTATATGCTTCATTTTGGAATGCATCACCGGATTCTTGGATATGTCAATGACACTGGTGTTGTCACAATGAATCACTACTAGTCTAATCACCTTTTCTTGGATACCTTCCAACAATTTCTTGATCCAAACTATCTATGTGCAGTTGATTCCAGCAGCTACATACTCGGCCTCGATTGTAGATTGAGATATACAATTTTGTTTCTTGCTTGTCCAAGATACAATCCTATCTCCAAGAAAGAATGCACCTCCACTAGTGCTCTTTCTATCATCAATGTTGTGTGCCCACTAAAGACACTTAATTAAAGTCTCCCTTACGTGGATACTAGAGACCATACTCATCAATTTCCTTGAGGTATCTAAATATTCTCTTGACTTCCACCATGTGAGTTTCTTTCAGATTTGCTGAGAATCTAGCAACCAAGCCAACAACTTGTGCTATGTCCAGTCAACTATGGACTGCATACTGCAACTTACCGAGCATGGACCGGTAAAGTGTCTCATTAACTTCTTTAGCTTCATCATATTTACAGAGCTTGCAACCTGTACCATTGGAGTTCCAATAGGTTTGCAATATTCCATTCCAAAAGTTTTCAGAATTTCCCTCATGTACTTAGTCTAACTGATGAAAATGTCATTCTTTAGCTATGAGACTTGCAGGCCAATAATAAACTTTATCTCACCAATCATGGACATCTCAAATTCTTACTTCATTTGTTTTGCAAAGCTTCTGATCATCTCATCATCTCCTCCAAAAATGATGTCATCTACAAAGATCTTAGCAATTAGATGTTCTCTTTTAGTGCCACTCTTCAGATACATGTTACTATTATCACTGGTTCTTTTAAAACCTATTCTTAGCAAATATGAGTCCAACCTCTCATACCAAGCTCTTGGTGCTTGTTTCAGCCCATATAGAGCCTCCTGCAACCTCCATACCATATTTCTTTCATATTCAGATGCAAACCATTCTATTTTCTCTATGTATAATTCTTCCTCTAACACACCATTTAAGAATGTCGATTTGACATCCATTTGATAAACTTTAAAAATTTTGTAAGCAGCATAGGCCAGCAAAATTTTGACCCCTTCCAGCTTGGCCATTGCTGAAAAGGTTTTTCCATAGTCCAAACCTTCTTCTTGAGCATAGCCCTTACAGACTAACCTTGCTTTGTTTCTTATCACTTTACCAGTTTCATCCATTTTATTTCTTAACACCCACTTAGTGCTTATCACATTTTTGTTTTTTGGTCTGGGCACTAGAGTCCATGTATCATTTTTCTCAATTTGCTCTAGTTCTTCTTCCATGGATTTGACCCAATCATCATCTTTTAGAGCCTCCTTTAATGTTTTGGGCTCAAATGTGGAGAGCATACAAGTATTCTCTCTTGTTCTTCTTTTGGTTAGAACTCTTACATCTTTGTCATCAATGATAATTTCTACAAAGTGATTGTTTCTAACATACTTAGCCAATACTAGTTCACTTCTTGGAGCTTCTTCTACCGATTGTGTAGGTTCTACTGCACAGGCTTCTACATTTGCCACTTCAATGGGATCTTTTTTAGTAGGTTCCATCGGTAAATTGTAATTGAACCCTTTATATTTCTTCAGTTCACTATTACTATCCTGTTCATTTTTATCAGAGTACTCATCTACTCTGACATTTGCACTTTCTACAATCTTACTGGTCCTTTTGTTCAAACATTGGTATGCCTTAATCTTTGTGGAGTAACCTAAGAAGGTCCCTTCATCACTCTTGGGATAAAATTTTCTAGTATACTCATCCCTCTTGATATAGCATCTACTTCCAAATACTTTGAAATAACAAACATTAGGTGAATATCCACACCATAATTTATAGGGAGTTTTATTTGTCCCTTTCTTTACCTGAATTTGGTTCAAGGTGTATATAGTAGTGCTTATTGCTTCTCTCTAGAAAATATGTGGAATCTCCTTCTGTATCATCAGAGTCCTTGCACAATCAATAAGAGTTTTGTTTCTTCTTTCAACAACCCCATTCTGCTGAGGTGTTCTGCGTGCAGACATTTGTCTCATAATCCCCTATTCCTTGCAGTAATTCATGAACTCTTAAGAGGTGAACTCTCCTCCTCTATATGACCTCAGACACTTTAGATTCTTATTGGTTCCTATTTCTACTTGAGCCTTAAATACTTTAAACATGTGAAAGGCTTCAAATTTTTCCTTCAAGAAGATAGTCCATATCATTCTTGAGAAGTCATCCACAAACAACATAAAATACCGATCTTCATAGAAACTCTTGGTTCTGATGGGACTGCACAGATCTGTATGAACTAAGTCTAGCACATTTTCAAATGAAAAATCTTTGTTGCTGAAACTTGACCCATTCAACTTTCCTAGTTGACACTCTTTGCACATAGCATTTTTCAGGTTTTACTATTTTAGGCATACCTCTGACAGACTTTGTCTTACTTACTTTTGCTATGCTATCAAAGTTAAAATGACAAAGTCTTTTGTGCCACAACCAAGTGTCTTCTACCTTATATGTTAGACAACCACCTATGGCAGTGGCTAGGTGAAACAGATTGCCTCTTGATTGTTTACCGGTAGCAATCAGACTTCCTGATTTATCATTTATTTTACATATTGTTTCATTGAATTCTAACTAGTAACCCTTGTTGTTAAGTTGTGCAACACTTAAAAAACTATATTTTAGCCCTTCTACCAAATAGACATCATCACAATTTGTTTTATCATTCAAGGCTATAGATCCCTTACCTTTTACTACACAAGGAGCATCATTTTTAAATCTCACAGTTCCTCCATTGCAATCCTTCATGCTGAGGAATTTGTTTTTGTCACCGGTCATGTGGTGAGTGAAACCACTATCAATAACCCATTCTCCACGCTGATTTATACTAGAAATCAGTGCCATATCTCCTTCCTTTATGCTATCCTCCTTGACTACCACTAATGTAATTCCATCTCCATCAGATCCTTTTGATTCTTCATCAGTGACTCCTTCTTCTACAAGATAGCATTTCTTCTTGCTCTTGTCCCTGTAGCTTCTGAAATTATCATTCCTATCTCTATCATTGTCAGGACATCTTGGAGCAATATGACCTATCTTATTACAAGAGAAGAACTTTAGCAGTAATTTACCTTTATACTTTCCTTTTCCTCTTGGAAATCTTCTTGCCAATAGAGCTTCAATTTCATCTTGCTCATGTTCCTCAGATAACAAGTTGTCACTTTCATGTGAATGAATGGTTCTTGTAGTAGAACTACTTTTGGTTTCTTTCCTTCTCCTTGTTGGTACATGAATCATGGAGGCTTTGAAAGAAGCATCAATCTTTGGTATGATATTTTCATAATTGCTCAGTTCAAAAGTAGTCAACTTATCGATCAGTGAGTCAAGAGATACATTAACTATTCCCAAGGATCTAAGTTCCTGGATAGCAGAGACCCTTATGGCATATTGTGGTAGCAAGGTTCTCATGATTTTTCTAGCCTCATTATCCTCCTCAAGCTTCCCTCCACCACTTTTAATGGAGTTTACTACATCCTTTAATCTCTTGCTATATTGCTCTATGTTTTCTCCTTCCTGCATCCTCATCTCATCATATTTTCCTCTTAGGCTATCTACTTTAGATTTTTGAACATGAGGATCTCCCCCATAGACTATCTTCAGCTTATTCCATATATGAAAAGTTGTTTACAAATCTTGAACCTCAACAAATTCCTTATTAGAAAGAGTACTAACAATCAAATCCATATAAGCAGTATTATCTTGGCTTTCCTTGATATGATCTGGAGTGAGAGTCCCTAAAGGTTCAATATACTCTATGATTACATGATTCCAGTAATGTTCTCTTAGGGACCTTAGATAAAGTTTCATTCTTTTGCACCATAATGTGTAATTCTCCTTAGAGAACTTAGAACCCTCTTTTCACATCATCTTGGATCTTTCCTTAAGCTGATTAAGATTCTTCTTATTCTAAGGACCTGATTCTCTAATACCAATTGTTAGTCCCAACCGGTGCTGAGAGGGGAGGTTTGAATCATCACTTGATTAGTTTTTCACAATTAAATTTTTGAACTCTAATATCTATTTATTTAATATTAATCAATATACTTAATCACTGAAGTAGAATATACATGCATGAAAAGTTGATAGTGACAGTAAGATTTATCTCGTGAAAAGCCAAATGGGAGAAAACCATGGTGTGAGTAGGAACTCACAAAATTTGTACTCTTCTGGAGTACGCCCGATGAGAAGCCATCCTTGTTCGGATATTACAAAGACACTTGTTAGGTGCCACCCAGTTAAGGCATTTTGTTTAAGGTCAGTTAGTGCCTTTACCTTATTAAAGGTAGCTTGATTAAAGGACTTAAGAAAATCAATTAAGATGTCACCTGATTAAGGGATTTTACAAAAGGGACCTGTTAAAGTCCACCCAATTAAGGGATTTCAGTTGCAATGGTTAGAAAGAAACAAATGGATGATCTGTTGACTTAGCTACTGATAGCTTGATTAGATCATAAAGAGAATCACACTCTACCCACACCAATTGTGCCTACTCTACACAACACCAATTTTCTTCTTTGACTCTGCAATCTACCGGTCCTCTGACCTTCGACTCTATACTTTGCCAATCCTCTGACCTTTGGCTCTATACTCTATCGGTTCTCTATCTCTCAGCTCTGCACTCAGCCGGTCTACCTCAAACACCCTCTACTCTTCTGAATCCCTTTAGCACTTTCTCTCACTCTTCTCTTCACTTTGGATTGCCTTCTGCAAGATCTTCTTTTTGTAAATTTTATGATCAAGTCTTTCTCAATGAACTCAAAAATACTTTATAAACTTTATGTCGACACCTTCAGGTGTTCCCTTAATCAAAGCAATCACATATTTTGAAAGATTTCAAATTCAAAAATCTCCCACTCTTTCTCTACGCGCCTTGCAACAATTCCGCCAATTGTCCAACTAATTCTGCCACTACATCCCCTAAAAATACTAACTTCTGGGTCGAGTTTAGTCATTAAGTTGAGAACCAGAAAATTCGCAAATAATCATGGCTTGACTGCATGATAACTAAAGTTGACCTCATCAACTTGTGATTTGGCATAGACACAAACTCATAAACTCACCTTTTGCCGCCGCTCTGAGATTTATGGTGATCACCTATCATCTTTTTGTCATACCGGTGTACCGGTAAGTCACTGCGCTCCTATAATACCGATTCATCCTTTGATTGCCGATTTGCGGTGCTATCATTGAGTCTCTTTCTATGTTTGCCAATGAGGTTCTGGTTTGTATAAAACCTCAACCCTTCTTGCCTAATTCACCTTTTGTGACTTCATCATCATCAGACTGGCCTCAACACTAATCTTCTTGAGTGAGAAAGTGGTTAGCTTAATCTGTCTTCCCTCGAGCTGATTGAACTTTGGCCATTTCTCTTATGTTGTTTTCATGTTTTTACAAGTGTTCACCTTCACTTGCTGAAATACACGACTCTACCAGTCCAGTACCACTTCACCGTAGTGTGAGACATTAATGATAAAGCTTAGTTCATATATTGGTTCACGGGATTGACCGGTTTTATCAATACCAACATTTTTATGGTCATAACATTTCATAAAACATATGTGAGTACATTCAAGAAGCAAAACATCATCGTTAGTCATTGTAGATCTTAGGTATACCTTTCCATTATTTACTTCAAGCAGTTGTAATATTTTATTCAAGGTTGATTCCAAACTAGGGTTTGACCTAGGAAAACCCTATTCCCAACCCCTTTTCTCTTCCTTCTATGTGTAGGAAACATGTATGGAGTTGTACTCTTCAGATTAAGCTTTATTCATAGAGATGAATCGTCCCCCTTTGGCATGCGAAAATTTCAGAGGATTGATATGATGCACCATGGTCCCAACACTTTTTGGGAAATTTCAAGGAGCAAGTCCGATTAAGATTACATTACTTGGATCAAAGTGGGTGCGAAAATCCTACATCCGTAGCTCGCTGCTTTCATGCTTTTACCTCCATGTTTTTAGCATTTTACCTAATTTCAAAACATCAACTTACAAAAGAGGAAGACACATTTAATCAAAGCATTTAGTCTTCATTTGATTTATGACTAGATCTAGTGAATTCCTCATCCTCTTTTAAATGTAAAGTCGCTAAGTGAAATGTTGGCATTATAATAGACAATGGGAGATTGTTGGCATTTCAATAAGGATATTGAGAAGGTTGTTGATGATTATGGATATAACTGATTAAGGATGATTTACTGTCTTAATATTATTATTTTGTCATTGATGTCAAGATATTGATTTTCTAAATCAGTATGATGTTGCCATATCTTGAGAAGTATGATTTGATGAGTATAAAGGTGTCGGTAAAAGACACAGAAAGAATATGATGAATAAGGGGATGAATAAGTTATTCAATGGGCAACTATTACCGAGTTAGACAATGATGAGATCATGGATTGTTTTGATATCATACATATATTATTTATTGTAAGGTTAATACTATACTATGTTACTGAGAAAAGAACCTAGTCGGTAAACCTAAAGAACCTAGTCGGTAAACCCTAAGGTTATCGCTATCGGTTAATGAAGACAGAGTGTCTACCGAGTAAAGTTTAGTTGTAACCGAGCTGTGATAGAATGCATCAAATGGTTACATGCATTATTTAATGAAGGGAGCTCATGAGCTGGAACTAATTAAATGATTGGTATGCCATGCATAAAGTTTGTTAAAGAATCTATGGCAAAGGAAAATCAGCACGAAGATCTATAGCACAGATTGAACCGCATACCCTAGCACAAGTTCCAAGAAATGTATGCAAGTTCCAAGGTGGGGTAAAACATTTTTCAGATCGAAGAATACATTGAACCTAGTCAAAGTTTGAAGATCTGCTGGCCATGATTGATCATGGGAAATGTGATCAAGGAGATTAAGCAGTTGGGAATTGTTTATAAATAGGGAACTGTTGATAAACAATGTATGCGAGCAAGTGTATGCACAGGGATGCTACATAGTAATTACCGAGCACAAAAGCTTGAAGAACTATTTGTATAACAGAGTATAGAGCCCAGCAGATGGACAAGATTAGTTCTATGTCTAGATTGTATTGAGCAAATAAGAATTTGCTTTAGCATTTTAGATGTGAAGTTGCAGATAGATTTTTATTACTGTTATTTTGTGAAGTGATAGAAAGTCTCTTAACCGAGTGGACTTAACATTATTATTTGTAAAACCCTCTAGCAAGGTGACATTCTGATTGAGTGTTTGAAATCCTTTAACAAGGTCACTTCTAACAAGGTGAAGATCCTAATAGATCTGAGGGAAATATCTTAACCGGGTCACATCTAGCAATGTGTTTGTAATCTTTATTAGGATTTGCTTTTAATCAAGCATACTCTAGAAGAGTATATTTCTTAGTGGGTTCAAAATCCCATAGTGGTTTCTCCCTATTTGGGTTTCCACATTAAATCTGGTGTTATGAGGTTTATGATGTTTATATGCTTTTGAGTTTGCATGTTTAACAGTTTTGGTTATATCACTAAAGTATATGTTACCGAGGTTGAATCTGATGTTTTTATGGAAGATTAAGTTTGTATGATACACACCCCCCCCCCTCTCATCTTATTAGCTTGGCATCTATACTTATCTTTAAGTATCTAAACTATCAATTGGTATTAGAGCTTTAAACTCTAGAAGAAAAGTTTAAAGGTACTTGAGGCAAAGATCCAAAGATGGATAAGAGGGATGCACCGAAGCTGAACAAGTCAAGTTTCTCTACATGGCAGAAAAGGATGATGCTGCACCTATCAGGAGTTGGAGAATATGATATATATTATCTGGAGAATGATTTCATTACACCGAGCACCTATCCATTGACAATGGAAGAGATAAAGGCAAAGAAATAACATATCCAAGCAATGATTGAAATAACATCTGCATTGACTGACTCGGAGTTTAATGATCTAGAAAGCTGCAATGATGCGAAGGAAATGTGGGACAAGCTCATATTTGTATATGGCAGTGATGAACATGTTCAAAGAGAAAAAGTGGATAGTCTAAGAGGGCAACTTGAATCTATGAGGATGAATGAAGGTGAGAACATAACTCAGTATAGTACAAGACTAAAGGAGATTGTCAATCAAATCAAAGGAGCGGGTGGAAACATTGAAGAAAAGGATATAACAAGTAAGTTGTTAAGAACCTTTCTACCAGCTTATGCAATCAGAGTCTCTGCAATCAATGAATTAAGGTCTGTACCCAATATGCTAGTTTTTTTAGATGCTACTATTGGTAAGCTACATGCATTTGAGTTAAGTAATTTTGATAACAGTGGGTCTTCGGTAAATAAAGTTGAATCTGCATTTAGTTGTTTTCATCTTGATGAATCTAATAATTACAATGAAAGAAAGTATAAGTACTCTGAAGGAGATCACAGTGGAGCAATTGAAAGATTTTGCAAGAACATGGAGGAAGTACACAAACTGTATGAGGAAATTAGAAAGCAAGAAGAGTTTGAAGCACTATTAGCCAAAAGGTTACCGAGAGGCAAAGGTAAGTATAAAGGAAAACTACCTTTGAAATGTTTCAATTGTGATAAGATAGGACACATTGCTTCTAACTGTCATGACAAATATCTACTAAAAAAAGAGATTACTGAGATAATAGACAAAAAGACAATCATTATAGAGGACACCAAGACTTCAGAAGAAGAGATAGAAAGACATGCTTAATAGCTGATGAGGAATCCAATGATGATAAATCAAATGAAACTAATACAGAGGAAGTAGTTTATGTGGCTATCAAAGATGGATCAAATGAAGAAAGGTATGAAGAAAAAGCCCTAATATCTCACATAAATACTAATGATTCTTGGATCATAGATAGTGGATGCTCACATCACATGACTGGTGATAAACACAAGTTTGTTATGCTAGAAGATTATGATGGAGGCTATGTAAGATTTGGTAATGATGCACCATGTCCAATAAAAGGTAAAGGAGATCTATAACACTTCTTGACAATGCAAGATGCAATGATGTTTATTGGGTTGAAGGTTTGAAATACAATTTGTTGAGTGTAGCACAGCTAAACAATACAAGATACCGAATAGAATTTCAGAAAGGAATTGTCAAAGTTCATGACAAGAATGGAAAATTAGCTGCTACCAGGACACAAACAAAAGGTAACACATTTCACCTTGACTCAACTTGGAATAAGTGTCTATATGCAAAGATAGATGATACCTGGTTATGGCATAAAAGGTTTTGTCATGTAAATTTTGATAATCTAATCAAAATAAGTAAGAAGCACCGAGTAAGAGGTCTACTGAGTTTGGAAAAACCTGGGAATGCTATGTGCCAAGGATGCCAGATGGGTAAGATGACAAGATCAAGCTTTACAAGTAAGTCTTACACTTCTAAGAGAATTTTAGTTCTTGTGCACACCGATCTTTGTGGTCCTATGAAAGTTCAAAGTTATTATGGTGATAAATATTTCATATTATTTGTGGATGATTACTCAAGGATGATGTCAGTTATGTTTTTAAAAGAAAAATCAGAAGCTTTTCAAATGTTTAAATGGTACAAGGCAAGAGTTGAAAATGAAACAGGAAGACAACTAAAATGTCTTAGATCAGATAGAGGAGGAGAGTTCTTATCTGATGAGTTCAACTTATTCTGCAATGATCATGGTATTAAAAGACAAGTCTCTTCACTGAGAACTCCATAGAAAAAATAGAATAGCTGAGAGAAGAAACAGATCTATTGTGGATTGTGCTAGAACCCTGATGATTGAAAAGAAAGTACCACAAACATTTTGGAGAGAAGCAATAAGCACAGCAGTTTACACCCTGAATCGAGTACAACTAAAGAAAGGAACTATGAAGACACCATATGAATTCTAGTATGACAAGAAACCTAATGTAAGTTATTTCAAAATCTTTGGAAGTAGATGCTATGTACACAAAGATGATAGAAATGGCAAGTTTGATCAGAAAAGTGAAGAAGGAACATTTCTTGGTTATTCTTCTAGAAGCAAAGGATTTAAATGTTTGATCAAATCATCTAAAAAAGTAGTAGAAAGTGCAAATGTGAAAATTGATGAATTTGTAGAAAGAAATGATGAAGGAAATTCCAAGGAACTAGAAGACTATGATGAATTTGTCTATGTTCAACCAACAAGTTTTACCGAGAAAACTGTTGAAGAAAATGAAGAGAATATCCAGTTACCAAGTGATGAAGAAGATCATACAGAGCCTACCGAGCCTGTATTAGCCAAATATGTTAGAAGACATCATGCGTCAAGTTAGATTATAGGAGATAAGGATGATCCAATTATGACAAGGAACAAACTGAGACATAACACATGTCTAATATCTGAATTTGAGCCAAGAATAGTGAAAAAGACATTTAACAGTGAAGATTGGATAAATGCTATGACAGAAGAGATTGATCAAATCAAGAAGAATGACACATGGACACTAGTCCCAAGACCAAAGGACAAAAATGTAATTGGTACACAGTGGATTTTCAGAAACAAGCTGAATGAAAAAGGAGAGGTCATTCGAAATAAAGCAAGACTAGTTTGCAAAGGTTATGCCCAAGAAGAAGGAATTGATTATGGTGAAAATTTTGCACCTGTGGCTAGACTAGAAGGAGTAAGAACATTGTTGGCATACGCTGCTTACAAAAATTTCAAGGTATATCAAATGGATGTCAAATCTGCATTTCTGAATGGTATATTAGAAGAAGAAGTTTTTATTGAACAACCTGAAGGATTTGTTGAAGACAAGAGTAAAAATCAGGTATGTAAATTGAACAAAGCATTCTATGGTTTGAAACAAGCACCTAGAGCATGGTATGAAAGATTGCACTTTTATTTGATTAAGATTGGTTTTATAAGGACAAGTGAGAACAACAATATGTACATGAAGAATGATGAAAATGGAATACTGATCTCAGCCATATTTGTTGATGATATTATATTTTGTGGAAATTACTCTTTATGCAAGAACTTTGGAAATGAAATGAGCAAAGAATTTGAGATGTCATTAATCGGTGAGATAAAGTATTTTATAGGTTTACAGATACTGCAAATGAAAAATGAGATTTTCATTACTCAATCCAAGTACATAAAGGAAATCTTGAAGAAATTTGGAATGGAGGATTCAAAACTAGTAAGTACTCCTCTGACTACCAACTGTAAATTATCAAAGAATGATGAATTTGCATCTATTGATGAGACACTTTACAGATCCATGATTGGAAAGCTACAATATGTTGTTCACAGCAGGCCAGATATAGCACATGCAGTAGGTATAGTTGCAAGATTCTCTGCAGATCCCAAGGAAAAACACATGACAACAATCAAAAGAATTTTTAGATACTTGAAAGGCACTGAGGATTATGGCTTAGTATATCAGAAAGGAAATGACTTTGATTTAAAAGTTTATATTGATGCTGATTGGGCAGGCAACATTGATGACAGAAAAAGCACAAGTGGAGGAGCTTTCTTTTTAGGAGAAAGACTAGTAAGTTGGCTTAGCAAGAAACAAGGATGTGTTTCACAGTCAACAATAGAAGTTGAATATGTTGTTGCAGCATTAAATTGTACCAACATAGCATGGATCAAACAACTGTTGGATGGTATAAATGAGAAAGTTACTGAGCCAGTAACTATATTCTGTGACAATACTAGTGCCATTAACATTTTAAAGAATCATGTTAGGCACTCTAAGACGAAACACATCTCTATCAAATATCATTATCTTAGAGAAGAAGATCAAGAGAAGAAAGTGGTGTTGGAGTATGTTAGCACAAAGGAACAAATAGCAGATATCTTCACAAAGCCACTATCGAGGGACACTTTTGAGTATCTCAGAAGTAAGTTAGGGGTCCTACCCCTATCTTCCATTCACTGACCGAGTTCGTTGAAAGCATCAATTCAATGACTCTACAGAATATCTTTTAGGAGTTGATGTTGATTTACACACTTTAGGACGTTTTCTAAAGGTGTGCAGGAAACAATACAGGAAACAAGAATTGAAGACAAAATGCTCTGACCAAGACTAAGTTGATACATCACAACAGGAAATCACTTCATACAAGAAAAAATTATGTTTTAGTTCTTTAATTTTTGGCATTGTTGTCAAAGGGGGAGAAGACTGCAGAAGACTGGAGAAGACTGGAGAAGGCTGAAGAAAAGAAAGACTGAGAAAAGAGAAGTATAATGTATGGGGGAGAAGACTGATGACAAGGGGAGAGCATTTCAGCATTTTAGAATATCCCAACAATTTGAATCAATTAGGTCAAATCAATTGGTTTTGCCATCAATACCAAAGGGGGAGATTGTTGGCATTATAACAAACAATGGGAGATTGTTGGCATTTCAATAAGGATATTGAGAAGGTTGTTGATGATTATGGATATAACTGATTAATGATAATTTACTGTCTTAATATTATTATTTTGTCATTGATGTCAAGATATTGATTTTCTAAATCAGTATGATGTTGCCATATCTTGAGAAGTATGATTTGATGAGTATAAAGTTGTTAGTAAAAGACACATAAAGAATAAGATGAATAAGGGGATGAATAAGTTATTTAATGGGCAACTATTGCCGAGTTAGACAATGATGAGATCATGATGTTTAGATTGTTTTGATATCATACATATGTTATTTATTATAAGGTTAATACTATACTATGTTACCGAGCAAAGAAGCTAGTTGGTAAACCCTAAGGTTATCGCTATCGGTTAATGAAGACAGAGTGTCTACCGAGTAAAGTTTAGTATTTACCAAGTTGTAACTGAGTTGTAATAGAATGCATCAAATGGTTACATGTGTTAGTTAATGAAGGGAGTTGATGAGCTGGAACTAATTAAATGATTGGTATGAGTTTGTTAAAGAATCTATGGCAAAGGAAAATTGGCATGAAGATCTATAGTGCAGATTGAACTGCATACCCTAGCACAAGTTCCAAGAAATGTATGCAAGTTCCAAGGCGGGGTAAAACATTATTTAGATCGAAGAATACATTGAACCTGGTCAAAGTTTGAAGATTTGATGGCTATGATTGATCATGGGAAATGTGATCAAGGAGATTAGGAAATTGGCAATTGTTTATAAATAGGGAACTATTGATAAAGAAAGTATGCGGGCAAGTGTATGCACATGGATGCTACATAGTAATTACCGAGCGTAGAAGCTTGAAGAACTGTTTGTATAACAGAGTATAGAGCCCAGTAGATGGACAAGATTAGTTCTATGTCTAGATTGTATTGAGCAAATAAGAATCCGCTTTAGCATTTTAGATGTGAAGTTGCAGATAGATTTTTATTACTGTTATTTTGTGAAGTGACAAAAAACCTCTTAACCGAGTGGACTTAATAGTCTTATTTGTAAAACCCTCTAGCAAGGTGCAATTCTAATTGAGTGTTTGAAATCCTTTAACAAGGTCACTTCTAACAAGGTGAAGATCCTAACATATCTGAGGGAAATCCCTTAACCAGGTCACATCTAGCAATGTGTTTGTAATCTTTAACAGGATTTGCTTTTAATCGAGCATACTCTAGAAGAGTATATTTCTTAGTGGGTCTGAAATCCCACAGTGGTTTCTCCCTATTTGGGTTTCCACGTTAAATCTGGTCTTATGAGGTTTATGATGTTTATATGCTTTTGAGTTTGCATGTTTAACAATTTTGGTTATATCACTGAAGTATATGTTACCGAGGTTGAATCTAATGTTTTTTATGGAAGATTAATTTTGTATGATTCACCTCCCCCCCCTCTCATCTTATTAGCTTGGCATCTGTACTTATCTTTAAGTATTAGAACTATCATGAAAAATATAGCGGCTTCCATTCCTTGGGTGGAAACCCTAGTTCCACATTACATTTAGGTGAACCTGACTCCTTACACCTTCAATTCTGATTTTTTTCTCAGATCTAAGTGTTTATGCAGTTTAAAATTCAAATTTTCATTTACAGGTTTGATTTCCATGAAAATTTCAAAGGTTTAGAGGTTAAATTCATTAAAACCCTAATTTTTAAATTCAAAATTGAACTTGTATTTTTCTTAATTTAAAATAATTATTTTAGATCTGAGTGCTTTTCATATTTCACAATTCAAAATTTTATTTGCAAGTTTAATTTCCCAATTAAATTTTAAAATTAAGTGGTTTATTTAAAAAACCCTAGTTTTTAAATTTAAAATTAAGCTTGTGATTGGTTTAAATTATGAATGAATTATTTAAGATTGGTGGTAATTCAAATTCAAATTTTAAATCCTAGATCTCATTGCAAATTAAATTTCAAAACTAAGTAGTTCACTAAAAGGACCCTAATTTTTAAATTAATCTTGTGCATTTCCCAATTTTGCATTAATTTTCAAAATTTCAATCTTAGTGTTAGACATAATGCACCACTGAGAGGGAGGTGAATCAGTGGTTCTCAAAGTTTTCCCTTTGACTATCCTATGTGAGCATATCGGTTAATAGATTTGACTCAATGCACACTTACAGGTTAGTAGGGAGACTAATCATAAATTTATTCACACATAAAGGGCCATCACATAACACCAGCATTTATGAGGAAAACTCAAGATTGGAAAAACCTCAATGAGAAATGTTGTTGGAGACTAATGCTCCAATCCTGAATCACAATGAATCTCTAAATACAATATTTAGGGAACCAACCCAAGGAGCACCAACCCCTAATTTTAGGGCACCAACCCAAGGAGATACAACCCCTGCACTGAGCTCCAACTTAGTGAATACAAAACATATTAATTTACAAGTTAGTAGCCTTGTTACAAATGTATTTTGTAACACTTCTTCAAATCTCTCTGTTGGATCTCTTGTCTAGTTCACTATTGGTTCTCTTTTTTGGTTGCCTCTTCTCTCTACTACTCTTCACCAGTACTACACTCTGTCAATTCTATGTCTTGCTTCTCTATAGTTTCCTTCACTTCTTCTCTATCGGTATGGTCACTATCAGTTCTGCACTTTTGCCAGTTGAACACTTCAACCTCATTCTCCCTCACACTCAATCTCTTCTATATCTCATTGATGAGCACTTGACTAATTTATCTTACATGCAACTACTTTTTCTCATCCAGCAGAAATACTCTCTCCTTTAGCAGCTCACTTCAATGATTTTGGCTTGCATATTTATAGCCTTGTTTTACTACCAAAATCCAATTCAAATTCAAGCGGTTAGGGTTTCTTCCACTGATCACGGGGCACATAGAATCCGATCAAATTTCATTTGATCTGATCTCCAATACAACTACCTACACAACACTATCATTATTGTTGGTGTTGGAAATAAGCCACACCCAGACCAATGATGGACTAGTCCAAGAGGTGCCAGTAGCTCAGTGGTAGAGCACTCCATCAGTGTATGGAAGGTCTTAGGTTTGATTCCTAGCTAGTCCATGTCTCAACAAAGTATCAGAGCCAGGTCTAGGCTAGGAGCCCCAAGCACATGAGAGGTGTGGCTTAAGGGGGGGTGTTGGTATTGGAAATAAGCCACACCCAAACTGATGATGGACTGGTCCAAGAGGGGCCAGTAGCTCAGTGGTAGAGCACTCCTGTAGCTTATGGAAGCTCCTAGGTTTGAGGCCTAGCTGGTCCATGTCTCAACAATTATCATGCCTTCCAGAACATGTTTTCTATATTTAGTAAACATGGTCAGTCAGTCAGTGAGACACAACACCAATCACCATTAATGGTTCATAGATTTCATCACCAACCTCATCTTGCACCTGGACACTCTGCATCGATCATCGCAGTTTGACCTTCCTTGAGTTGCACACCCCTGCAACATTTATGCAACACTTTCCATGATTTATGGGGTCTACAATTAATGTCGACCAACTCTGTAACAACCTCATCGATACAAACTCCATCTACCGCTACATGCTTGTCAGCCAACTTGACTCCAAGTCGAACCATTGTCGACATCCACCTTAGCACACTGTTTATGTTGGTTTAGACTTAGTCATTGACCACACACATATCGGTTCACTAACCCTACCGACACAAATCACCTTGTTAGTTATCCTTCCTACCAATGTCTTATGGCTCCTGTAGGTATATCATGTTTGCCTAATCATCAAACATGTTAGACCTCAACAACCATGAGGAGTAACTCATCATGTGTACCTTCATCAATGAAGGTCTTTCACTTCTTCTCATTCTATTCACTCTACTACATACCCGTGATCACCTAGATGACTCCATGTCATCATCCTCCAATGCTCTTCACTTGTGGCAACACAACACATCATCTGCATAGTGGTAACTTCATGATTGCAATTACATACCTCATCTTCTCCTGACTGGGTCTCTTCTCTGCCAGTTTGCCAAGATGGAAAACTCATCAATTCAACTCTCCTTCTTTGTCCTGATAGCACACCTTTTCGTCACAAACTGATCTAGTGTTCATCTCTGATTTCATGTACCTGAAGAATCTCTATGATTTACTAGTAGATTTGGTTTGAGCCATCAATCCCCTGCCATCTACATTGTCAACCTATCACTTAGCCTTGTGATAGCTTCTTCATCTGGTGGGATTCTTGCTAGTTAATGTCATACTAGAAATCTAGTGGCTTGCTCATACTTCACCTTTGGTGTTGATGTGATTCAAATAAAATTCCACCTCTTCATCATAATAAACAACCCATCATGCAGTCTCTTCATTTCGGTTATATGCAACACCATGGCAGCAACCTTTTACTCATTGGTCACTTAACTGCACCACTAACATACCAGTACATAATAGTTCATCCTTTTGCATTCTGATGATCACCTGATTGTCATGCTATACCAGTTGACATCAATCTCTAATGCCAATAGCATCTTGCTCACCAATTGACATCAATGAAAGTTATACCGGTAACATCCTATACTGGTTGACATCAATGACAACACAATGCCAACAATCTCCCCCTTTGGTATTGATCTCAACATATGTAGTATCCAGTATACTAAAAGGTTCTCTCTCCCCCTTTGACAACAATGGCAAAGGGTCATGACATTTGGGACACTGCAAGAACTCTCTCCCTCTTTTCTGTTTGTCTTGCATTTGTCATTTCTTCCCCTTGGACCTTTATGCATCTCATCATCTCAAACAACAACATAAGAAATGGAGGGCACACATACCAACAAACACACATTGAGTATACAAGTCTGATACCAATTTTTGTAGCACTCAAATGTGAAGGATGTGTTAGTGAGAACTTCTTACTTGTCGGTTAGGCTACATCTCTCCCCTTTTGGCCAACACACAGGGTACCTAGTTCAGCAAACAATTGATGCTCTACATTACTATCACAACAGGTTCTTTCTCCCCCTATTATGTACACCATCTCAATCAACATCACATGAGATGGAAGACTTAGACACTAACATACCTTAGTTGGACACACTAGTCTAATACTAATTATTGATACAAATTGTTGATAAGAATTTAATGTGATTGTACTATTAAAATCACATATTCTCTTCTATGCAGGTAGTGATGGCATGATGAAAAAATAAGTATTCTGTAAATTACTGAGAGGGGGGTGTGAATCAATAAGAAGAAGAAATGATACAAACTTCCCAAACTTAAACTCAAACATACAAAGTAAACTTATCAATGAAAATACCACTGTCAAGATTAATACTCATAAGAATATCGGTTGACTATTACAACGACTTAACAGTAAACAACATTTAACTTGTAAACATCCAAATGCTTTATCATATGCCAATTCTTCATTTCTCAATGCTTCTAGTAATCATGCCTTATCAAAAATAGTTAAGTAGTTAATCAAATCAACCATAAGATCATAAACACAAAAACATTCACCACATGACACAAGTATTTATACGTGGAAAACCCAAATAGGTAAAAACCACAGTGAGATGGGACACAAGATAGTCTCTGAAGTTCACCCTGATAGGAGTCAAGCCTGTTAAAGCTTTTACAAAAGTCTTGTTAAGAACTAATCTTGTTAGGAATCACCCAATTAAGGGATTGACTACAAATGCCTTGTTAGAAGCAAATACCCTTAAGGAGTAACCTCAGTAGAGGATTTGAAAATCCAATCTAATGGACCACCTTGTTAGATGATTTAAAAAGTAACCAAGCTTGTTAGAGCTTACCCAGTTAGGGGATTTCAATTCCATTGTAATTGTTAGAAAACAACAGGAGTTTCTTGATCTGTCTAAATAGCACTACACTTTCTTGATCAGATCCATTTAAGCTTCTATCTGCCTTTACTCAAACTGCAGACTCATTATCCAGTTTAGCAACCACACACTCAACTGATTTCAGCCAACTCTTGCCAACACTAAACAACACAACTTACTCGACCTTAAATACAAATCAATTAGGTCGGTAACACAACAAAAATCTAATCCTCTCACCACGATTACAAACAAGTCAGTATAAGCATGACCGTTGGATTTCATAGCAATCTCTACACATCAATTAAGAAAACCTCAGCCGCTCCTTGATTACCACTTCATCAAGCTCAATAACTCATCATGTGCTTTGCATTAGATGCAATACACTTTGCTCATTCCCTAGACAAACAATCAACCAAACAAATGTGCCAAAACAGTTGACCTTGTCTTCATACAATGACCTTTCGTATCACCATCATTACCACTCAACATCAGATCATAAACCAGCATAACCAAATCAACAACCTTAATCAATTAGGGTTTACCTATTACATAACATAGAAAGGGTTTAACCTTTTACTCTGATTATCGGTTCAACTTACAAACTTACATACCGGTGTACAATATCCTTCACAAATCTCTTCCTACCGGTTACAAGACAATATCAACAATATCAACAATATTATTACCAGTTCAATTGACATCAATGAAAACATAACATATCATTAATGGAATCTTCATGCAAATGCCAACAGGTAGTTCTATCGAGTGGCTAGATTTATTTTCCTGTTCTATTCTTCACCCGAGAAACAAATGGTGACTTTGATAGACAAATTGAATACAGACAACTCTTTAAAGCTACAACCACATCAGTGTTGTCAAACATCTACCAGATCTCCCACTGTGTTCAGCATGTCTGATATTAATCAGAAAATATGGCTTTGAACTCCCCCTGAAACACAGATCTTTGGTCATCATTTTTCTGGTAGGTCCTAAACCGATACCCTAAAATAGTACTTTGTACCGGTGAAAGTGAGAATCTATAATTTCTGATAGTCTTTCACCTCCATGACATTCATCCTACCTATGACATTCTCAATCATGGCCACAATACCAACCACAGGTCACTACAAATTTTTGTCATATATCCAACCGATTGACTCACAAAGATTACTGCATATATGGTCTACTACCAGACCACCTCCTATCATTCAGCACCTTTACAATATCACCTAAGACAAAATTCCCACAATTCATGCTACTGGAGTTACTGCAAAGATCCCTCAACTCATTGACTTACATAACCTACAGTACTAAACCAAGGCAGTAACATACTGGACATACCAGTATCATATCTCTATTGGGACACTTAATTCATTGACCTACAACTCCTAGTGCCAAATAGCTCTGCTACCATTCATTTCACTTGTAGCAGTGATCCACCTTTCCTATGTAGATGTGTATCCAAGACAACAACTACACATACTACTAACTCACCTTCTTCCTCTTGTTGGCAACAACCTGTCCTCTCATTTGTTCTCTTCAATCATGGGGGGTAAATAATCTGATCAATAAGTATCTCCCTATGAGGTCCTGCATCTCCTCTAAGCCATAAGAGATATCACTTGTGCATTGAATGCATAATGTCGGTCCATGCTCTTATCTTCCTTCTTCTTTCTCCATGTCTCCTTGATTTCTTTCCTTTCCACTTCTGTAGTCATGGGATCAATGTTGACCTTCTTCTACTCATTGGTTCTCTCTCTATAGATAGTGCTATAGTAGCATACAACATCCATGTCAATCTCATGACTGGGGAACCTTCTAACATACCAATTTGTTTTTCTTTTTTCTGGTCATGCCATTATACCTGACTATCGGTCTCCATGGATTCCTTGTATGTGTAGGAACACTTTTCCCATCATTCCATGCATATTTTTGTCTCTCATGTGTCCTATAACCGCCTTTGATTTATTAGGACAGTTCCATGGGTTGCCATAGTACTGCAAGTTCTTCTTCCTGCATTCAAAACTTCTATGGCCAAATCCATTGCAGTTATAACATACTATATTTACATTTTTAGGAGTAGCACATGGATACTTGTTAGCTTAACCAGAAGAGGGAACATGCATGTTTCTACTTTGTGAAACATTCTTCTCATATGCATGACATCTATAGCCACCTGATTTACCGTTCCTACGAAGAAGACTTTGTCTATTCCTAGACCTCATTTTACATTCTTCTGCCCTATGGCCATATCCTTTACATGCAAAACAATAACCAGAGAATGGAGTCTTATTACTTACAAGTTTATTTTTCCATGCACGAGGTGATCTTATTGGTTTGACATCTCCATTTCTACTTCTCTGGGGGTGAATTATAGGTTGTCCATTCTGAGCAGTTCTACCATCAGCTCCCTTCTTCTTGATTTGACTGATGGGATTCAATATTTCTTTGTCTTCTACTGGAGGGAGGTCTTCTAGACTGCCTTCTCATGTTCTTGCTTTTGATGAAGCTATCTTCTCCTAGCTTCACTTTTCCTTTTACATCTACATTGTTTCTCCATGCAGCACCATTCTTCAACCTCAGCTTTATGTCGTCATCGGTTGTAGTTAGATTAACCTTTTTTTCTCGAAGCATATCTATCTGTAAAGGTTTTTCCCTTGCCATTTCCATCTGAGGAGACAAACTCAATATCCTTTCGGGGGATCTTCTTGCTTGTAGAGCATTCATCGGTACGACATCCTAATCCACCAACATTCTTGGAGTGTTTCTATTGGCTTAAGATTCTATCCAAGGCTTTAGTGCCACCATCATATTTGTTTCTTAGTTTAAGCTCGTCTTGGCACTTATCAAGCTCTAATGTGAGCTTTGCAACTTCATCCTTAAGCATATGACACTTCTTTTCTTTAGTCTCCACCTCTTGCTCTAACACTTTGCACCTACACTTGTTGGTATCCAGATTCGATCTAGATTCCACATTCACATTCTTAGCATCAACCACTTGTGCTTTCAGATTAGCAAGGGCTAACTCTGATTCTTGAAGACTATTGACCAACCAGTTTTGTTCCACAATAGCAACATTCTTGAACATCTTGTATTCTTTCCTCAGAATCTCCATTTCAATTTCTTGGGAGTCTAGGACTGATTTCAAATCATCAATCAATATTTTTGCCTCTTCTAGTTGAGTGGTCAATAAAATAACCTTTTGGTTTGATTCTTCAAGGAAGGTTCTGAACTGGCTGCAATCCTCATAAATCAATCTTTTGTAGTTTTTAAATTCATTTCTAACATTTTGCAGCTCTTCTAGTGCACTTACTAGTTCACCTTCAAGATCAACTTCAGCATCATCTTCTTCATCGTCATCACTTCCAAATAGATCTTGTCAGCTAGATCTATCTACCTTGTCTCCTTCTCCTTCTTCATCTTCTTGATTATCACTGCCAAACACATCATACCGATGGGATCTATCTCCATTAACCCCTTTTGATGTGTGATTCTCAATATCTGTTGCATGGGCCATGAAGAGATGAGTCTCCTCATCACCATTGTTGCTGCAATAATCTGATCTGCATATGTCATTTGCACATGTGTCAGCTTCATTTTTCTTCTCACTCTCACAAACTGGTCCAACAATGGTAGTCTCATTTCCATAGAACTTTTTCATTCTATTGCATGGACATTTTGCCGATCTGCACTTATCCACCTATGAGGAGACATCACCGGTAAGCCCACTAAATATAACCTTTATGGCTTCTTCATTGCACTTGCATCTTCTTTCTTCTTTAGAGCCAGTGGGAGGACAGACATTCCTAGGGAGACCATTAACTACTTACATTCATACATCAAAACCTAGAGAGGACGAGTAGACTTCCATTCTACAACTCCAAAAGGAATAGTTTGAACCATAAAAAACTAGAGCAGAGATTGATACTAAACAAACCATGGTTTCCTTAAGCCAGAATCTACCCAAGTTGGATAAATCTCGTCTGACGAGGAACCTACGCTCTGATACCAATTGTTTGACACAATGCACCACTGAGGAGGGGGTGAATCAGTGGTTCTCAAAGTTTTCCCTTTGACTATCCTAGGTGAGCATACCAGTTAATAGATTTCACTCAATGCAAACTTATCGATTAGTGGGGAGACTAATTACAAATGCATTCACACATAAAGGGCCATCACATAACAACAACATATACTAGAAAAACCCAAGATGGGGAAAACCTCGGTGATAAATATTGTTAGAGACTACTTCTCCAATCCAACCTCACAATGAATTTCTCAATACAATATTTAGGGAACCAACCCAAGGAGCATCAACCCTTGATTTTAGGGCACCAATCCAAGGACCAACCCCTGATTTTAGTGCACCAACCCAAGGAGCTACAACCCCTACATTGAGCTTCAACTCATTGAATACAAAACATATTCATTTACAAGTTAATAGCCTTGTTACAAATGGATTTTGTAACACTTCTTCAAATCTCTCTACTAGATCTCTTGTCCAGTTCACTGTCAGTTCTCTCTTTGCTACTCTTCACTAGTACTACACTATGTCAGTTCTATGTCTGCCTTCTCTGTAGTTTCCTTCACTTCTTCTCTACTGGTATGGTCACTGTCGATTCTGCACTTCTTCCAGTTGAACACTTCAACCTTATTTTCCCTTACACTCAGTCTCTTCTATATCTCCTTGATGAGAACTTGACTAATTTAGCCTACATGCAGCTACTCTTTCTCATCCAGCGACAATACTCTCTCCTTCAGCAGCTCACTTCAATGATTTTGGCTTGCATATTTATAGCCTAGTTTCCTCGCCAAAATCCAATTCAAATTCAGCCGGTTAGGATTTCTTCCACTGATCACGAGGCACATTGAATCCAAACAGATTTCATTCGATCTGATCTCCAATACAACTACCTGCACAACATTTCCATTATTGTGCCTTCCAAAACACATTTTCTATGTTTAGCGAACATGATCAGTCAGTCGGCAAGACACAAGATTAATCACCATTAATGGTTCATAGATTTCATCACCAACCTCATCCTACACTTGGACACTCTGCATCGATCATCTCATTTCGACCTTCCTTGAGCCACACACCCTTGCAATGTTTTTGCAACACTTTCCATGATTTACGGGGTCTACAATTAATGTCAACCAACTCTGTAACAACCTTGTCAATGCACACTCCATCTATCATTGCATACATGTCCGCCACCTTGACTCCACGTGGCACCATTGTCAGCATCCACCTTAGTATATTGTTTATGTCAGTTCAGACTCAACCACCAACCACACACATAATCAGTACACACATATCAGTTCACTAACCCTACCAAATCAAATCACCTTGCCAGTTGTCCTTCCTTCCAATGTCTTCTGGTTTGTGCTGGTATATCATGTTTGCCTTATCATCAAACATGTTGGATCATCAGGAGTAACTCATCAATGAAGGTCTTTCACTTTTGCTCATTCTATTCACTCTGGTGCATACCGATGATCACCTAGATGACTCCTTGTCATCATCCTCCAGTGCTCAACACTTGTGGCAACATGACACATCATCTGCATAATGGTAACTTCATGATTGCAAATACAAACCTCATCTTCTCCTGACTGGGTCTCTTCTCTGCCGGTTTGCCAAGATGGCAAACTCATTAATTTAACTCTCCTTCTCTGCCCTAGTAGCACACCTTGTCCTCACACACTAATCCAGTGTTCATCGCTAATTTCATTTACCTGAGGAATCTCTGTGATTTACTGATAGATTCAGTTTGAGCCATCAATATCCTACCATTTGTACTGTCAACCTATCACTTAGCCTTGTGATAGCTTCTTCATCTGGTGGGAGTCCTTCTAGTTAACGTCATACTAGCAATTCGGTGGCCTGCTCATACTTCACCTCTGGTGTTGATGTGATTCAAATTACATTCCACCTCGTCATCACAATCAACA
Source organism: Cryptomeria japonica (assembly GCF_030272615.1). NCBI lineage: Eukaryota > Viridiplantae > Streptophyta > Pinopsida > Cupressales > Cupressaceae > Cryptomeria > Cryptomeria japonica. The sequence goes on from NC_081414.1 coordinate 691,521,593, forward strand.
ACCAATCATGCAATCTCTTCATTTCGGTTGTATACAACACCATGGCGGCAACCTTTCACTCACCGGTCACTTAACTGCACCACTAGCATACCGGTACATACCAATTCATCCTTCTACATTCTAATGATCAGCTCGTTGTCCTACTATACCGGTTGACATCAATCTCTAATGCCAACAACCTCTTTCTCACTAGTTGACATCAATGAAAGTTATAGCTGTAACATCCTATACCGGTTGACATCAATGACAACACAATGCCAACACTTAGATCCAATTTTAATTTTAAATTTTAAATAAATCACCTTTACAAGATATTCCTTCTTTATCTACTAATCCTTTCATTCCTTTTAAATGTCCTTACACTACAAAATTCAAATAAATTTATCACAATGTTCCCCCACCTTCACAATTAATGAATCCTTATAGGACTGGCTTTAACATAATATCAAAACAAGGTTTTAGAGGATGAGGACATGCAAAATTTTAACAAGGAATTTGAGTCACTATAAACCCTCCTACAAAAATTAGTATAGAAGACCTAGGACATGATCGTAAATCTCCTATGGATGACCTCCTTAGGATTCAATACTTTAAAAACCATCTTTCAAGACAAAGGATGCATCAAGAGGCTAAAAGGGCTTCTTCTTCAAAGACTCCTTTCTATTCATTTCATCAAACTCATAACCATCATGCTGATGATTGTCCTGATTTTTAAAATTCAATGAAAGAACTTATTGATAATGGTAAGGTTAAAATCACTAATGACAATCCTTCTTCTTCTAATCATAACTCTTGTCCTCTCTCTCAAAAGCCTAAATCTACACCTATTGATGGTCAATAACAATTAGTAACTAGAATTTTTTGGAAATTGAAGTATGACAAGAATATTGTTTTTCGTTTTGTGAAGTGTAACACTAATGAAAAGTAAGGTAGTGGACATTGTCTTTTTCATCATGGTGGTTATCATTCTCTTGGAAAGTGTAAAGCATTTAAGGAATTTATTCAAGAACATTATGATCATGCTCGTATATTTCTTTCAACAGATCTTGCTCTCTTCCTAGGTGAAAAGGTAGTGCCTTAGTACTTATCTCGCCCTAATGTTGCTCATCACCATATGATACAAGTAGTTAACTTAATTGGGAGGTATTTTTCATTAGTGGTGGTGCTATTTTAATTTCACACATCTTGGGGTAGAAACATGGTTTACTTTCACCTCAATTCTATATCTCAGCTTTAAGGTTTCACCATTTCCTTTATGGATTGCATTCTTCATAACTTGATGTATACCTATCATAAGAGGTGTAAGTCCTTGGCTACCACCTCTTCTTCACTAGCCAATTTATACCTATCATAAACTTACCCCCTCACATTGGGTCAAAAGTGTGTCATCCTTCATCAAGAATCTCTTTCATCTAGTAATAGGGGGAAGGTGTGCATTCTTATTCTCCTTCCTTTCTTTGCATAGAAGATGTTATGTTTGTTCAAAGAAACTCCTGTTGGAGGTATATGTCTTTTGAGAAAAGATCTCTTCTCCTCCAAGGATCCTCTTTACACTTGTGGCAAGATATCTCTTTTTCAACTATCTTATCCTTTCTTCAAGAGTATTCCCTCTCTATCTTGGATTTATGACATTGTTGCCTAAAGGATGTCTCCTTAGCATTGAAGGTTAGGTATCCTTGTTTCTATCTTCCTTAAGACATAAACATAGGACTATGTTGACATCTTAAGGGGAAAATCCCATAATTCTCCCTTTGTACCATAGTGTACCATATTTTTTTACATCATACCTTTTCATGTCTTAGATAGGGAGTTCATTCTCAAAACCAGAGGAAAACTCTTACACGAGATGGTTCACGCCCAAAAACAGATGCAACATTTGATATATGTCCTAGACGGGAATACACATCATTGAAACTAGAGAAAAACTCTTACACGAGATGTCCTCAAAACCAGACATGTATCTGTCATTCACCTCTTAGTATCTGTATTTACATTACATGTCTTAGATAGGTTGATGCACACTCAAAAATGAGGTTCATCATACTTAAAACTAGAAATCACTTGCACACACATATGAGGATGAGTGAAACTAGTTGGATAAGGGTAGACTATTCCTACTCTCCTCCCCAACATGGATCACCTAGATGCAAACATCTACGAGTGAGGTATCTATGTTCTCTCTCTCTCACCATTCTTCTCATAGATCACTTGGGTAAACACATCTAGAGTGTATTCATGCTCTCTCTCTCTCTCTCTCTCTCTCTCTCTCTCTCTCTCTCTCTCTCTCTCTCTCTCTCTCTCTCTCTCTCTCTCTCTCTCTCTCTCTCTCTCTCTCCTTCTCATGAGATCATAGCTTAGCTACTTGTAGTTCATGGATGATGCTTTCTTTTCTCTTTTATGTGGTCACTTGTGTTCGTGAAATGGAATTTTTCAAGACTGATACTAGTTGTTGAGACATTTTGATATTGAGGTCTCTATGGCTAGTTGACTTGAGGTCTTGTTTTATATTCTTATCTTTTGTGTCTTGTGTGTCTTTTTGTCTTTTGCCTTTTTGTCTTTGTTTGTCTTTTTGCCTTTTTTTGTCTTCTTTTTGTCTTTGTTCGTCTTTTTGTCTTTTGCCTTTTTGTCTTTGTTTGTCTTTTTGCCTATTTATTTTTTTCTTATTTTTGTCCCCTTGCACGTGTTTGAGTGAATTAAGATCCCAAGATTGTGGGCTTGGTTCCTCAAAATTAGTGATGTCTTATACACCTTGTGATCTTTCTCCACATTCGTCTCTTCTTCATATCTCTTTCATCTACTTTATCGTGAGTATTTCTGAAAGCTCATGCTCCAACTAAAGTGGGGGCTAAATGTAGCATCCTAAATTGTACTCCCTTACAATTTGAATCATGTTTAGGATCTCACTTTAGCGCCTAGATCTCCACAATTGAAATAGACCTATTTATTCTCCCACCATGCAATAATGGTAATTTTACATCATTTTATCTTATTGGCCCCTTAACCCTGGCCCAGTTATGGGTTAAGACCAAGGCATGGTGTCTGAGTCCTCACCAAGACCATGGCACCACATTATGGTCCTCCCTAATTGGGGCCCATTTTGAATCCTTTTTCCTATACAAGTTCTGGGTAGGAATCCCCCCTTATGTCAGCCTATGTCAAAAAATTAATATAATTAACGATGGGAAAGTGCATAAGGAGGTCTTCCCCTCTCATTTGGTTACAAGAGGAATAAGCAGAAAATTGGGAGCATCATTTTAAATTTCCTTTAAGTATATTAAGCCTTCTTTTATAATTCCACACATCATAAAATTGGGCCCTTTACCCTAAGTGTGCCCCTTTTTATTTCTCTAATTAATTAATTCATCAAAAGCCCTAATTATGTCCTATTTCAACCTCCAAGGCCGAATTTTGCATATCTAAACATCTTTAATCATCACACCCACTTGGGGATCACCTTATAATCACAATACCTCACATCCCTAAAAAATTGAAAAAAAGTTGGATGGACTCATGTGAATAACATCGGTCCCTACTTTTTCTCCACGAATTTCAAGATCATGACTTAGTAGTATTATAATGTTCAAACTTGACTTGGTGTGAAAATATATCATTTCTAGGTTGGCCTTTAATCAAGAACAATATTAGGGTTTTGTACATATAGCCTTTCATTTCCTCATTTGAGGAATCAATAATCCATCATTCAAAAAAACCCAATCCATAAGAAAGCAATGGAAGGAGCCTCTTGTGAAGTAAAAGTGCAAGTCAGGTGAAGTATTATCAAGAATTAATCAAGTTTACATTAACCATTTTCATTAAATCATTGTGGAGCAACTTTACATCATTCATTTGCAAGCATGTGTGTGTTAGGGTTTTGTTATGCTCAGGCTATTTCATACAATATATATGATTACATTCAAGAAGCAAAGTATCATCATCACTCATTGCACTTATGAAGTCTACCTTTCCATTATTTATTTCAATTATTTGCAATATTTAATTCAAGGTTGTTTCCAAACTAAACTTTGAATTAGGCAAACACCTATTTCCAACCCCTTTTCTCTTCTCTGTGTGTGCAGAAAATAGGTATGGAGTTGTATGCTTCAGATTAAGCTTCATTCACAAAGATGAATCATCCCCCTTTGGCATACGAGAAGTTTGGAGGACTGATGTGATACACCATGGTCTCAACACTTTTTGTTAAATTTCAGGAAGTAGGTCCATTCAACTTACATTCCTCAGATCCAGGTGCATGTGAAAATCCAAAATCTGTAGCTCACCGTTTTTATGCTTTTACATACTTTTTTCATCTTTTTACCTAAGTTCAACACTTCAACTTACAAAAGAGGAACACACATGCAATCCAAATTCACTTAGCATTCAGTCTTCATCTAATTTATGTCTGGATCTAATGAATTCCTCATCCTCTTTTGAATGTATTCTACCTAAGTGAAAAATCTAGTGGCTTCCATTACTTGGGTGGAAACCCTAGGAATTTTTTCCATATTACACCTTCTATAATGATTCAATTATACCTTGTATCATTCACAATAACTAAGCCATAATAGAATTTTGCCACTTCTACAACACTTGAAGTTTGCATTCCCAAACTGATCACATAGGCAAGGATTAGATTACCCGTATGGTCACGAATGACCCCACCCTCACCTGCTCGACCTAGATTTCCTTTAGAAGAAACACCCAAATTCAATTTAAGCCAACTAGAGTTGGGGGGTCCATAATTATGTTTCTTTGTTTAATTTCTAATAAAAATTATTTTTAAAGAGTATTTATCATTTCTAATATTATATGTTATATCTCATTATTTTGATGTTTATATAATATTAAAAATAAACTATAATTAAGGTCATAACTAATTAGAATATATTTAATTATTTTAAATAAGATTTAATTTTTAAAATTTTGATTAAAATTAAGTTGAAATACTTATAATTATAAGATAAAATTAAGATTACATAGATTATTGTAATTTTGTAATTATATAATTTTCAAGTTAGAACATATTAATTATTATTTTCAGATTTAAAATAATTATACAATAGCTATAAATGTTTTCATCAATTATATTATAAATATAATGATAATTAATAATTATTTTAAATATTTTAATTAAATATTTATTAATTAAGATTAAGATTATAATTACTAATTTTAAGGTTATAGTTAAAATAAATTATCATAACTTAATTTATAATTATTAATTATTTTATAAATTTAATCTTAATTATTATTAATTAGTATAATTATATTGATTAGAATCAATATAATTGTGATTTGGATTAAAATTAGGTTTATAGAAAGCGTTGGGTTTAGAATAAGGGTTAAGATTGGGTTTATAATTAGGGTTCAAATTATTTCTAAAATTAAGGTTAAAGTTAGGTTTTGACATAGATTAAGGGACAAGGCTAGATTTAAGAAAATATTAGGATGTTAGATTTAGGGTTATAATTAGGTTACAAATTAGGGGTAGGGTGCAAATTAATGTTAAAGTTATGATTGGGGTTAAGGTTACAATTATAATTTTAATTGGACTAGACATAAGGTCAAAATTAAGGTTAGCTTAACGTTAGATTAAGGGTTATAGTTAGAATTAGGGTTATTGTTAAGGTTTTAATTAATTATAGAGATTATTGTAATTTTATAACTATAATTTTTTTAATTTGAAATGTATTAATTAATTTTTTAAAATTTAAAATATTTTCACAATAACTACAAATGTTTTAATCAATAAAACAAATATCATTTCTTTGGTATTGTTCTTCATCAATATCACTTTCAACTTTGAATGTAAATTTGTTCATTACAAAGCTACAATTGTGGGAACTCTCCTCTAAATAGTTGGAATACACATGCCTTCCAAGAATATATTATCTCAAGTTATTATCAAACCTACCACTAGATTGATATGTTATGAGTCATCTATCAACTAAACAAAAGAGTTATTATTTCAATACTAAAAAGGGAAGTACTCACAACTACATGGCACTTTAAAAAATGATTATTGTTAAGAAAAATCTAAACCTCTACCCATAGGACCCAAGGAATAGTCCCTAGGAAATAAATGTAATACTTCAAGAATATAGCATAAAGGGTAGGGGAAAGTCGAAAACCTTGACTAATAAACATTTTCAACAAAAAGAATTAAGGGAAAATCTCTCCAACACTAACTTGCGTAGAAGCATTCTAGAAAAGTCTTTCAACATATCTGCAAAAGTATCTGCAGAACTGAAAGCTTTTAGAACCATCAAAATATATGGCCATTCAAATTTATCTAATGCCTTTTCAAAATCAATGAGTGTCTTACATATATTCTAATTGCATTCCTTTTCTCAATATGCAACCCTTCAACAATTGAGGTGTTTTTCATTAACATACCTTCCTTCTACAAAAATAGTTTGAGAATGAAAAAGAGTAAGTAAGAGAACCTATTGGAGTCTAAAGCCAAACACCTTAGCAAAAATTGATGTAGATGAATCTAGGGGTGTAAGACCAATCTTCCATGGACAAAATATTTTAATTAATTTTTATGTAATTTTTTAAGATTAAATATTTTGGAGAATAAATTATGTATTAAGGGCCTAATATTTAATAAATATTTTGGCCATAGTTTAAAGCTTCAAATTGCAAGGGAGAGACACATGTCAAAAACATCTTCAAGGGATATCCTAGGAATCTTCCATTATGGCATCCAATATGAAAGTGGAAAGAAAATTAAATAATCACTCACATTGAGAGTTTAAATTTAATAAATAAATTTCAAATTTGGGAGTTGGAACCACTCATGGTTTTGGGAAATTTAAGGGTTTTTTTCTTTTCAGAGTTTTAGAGGAGTCTGTGGTAGTTTTTCAAAGGTAGAATTTGTAGGTGAGAGGATGGAGGAGCATCTTTACATGAAAAAATCATATTTGAAGACCTGAAGAATTCCATGGTAGTTCTTTCTTCCAGTTTGTTGATTTTCAACATATGTTGTTGATTTTTGTATAATGAAAATAATTGAAAGAAAGAATCATGTCTTGCATAATTAATGTAATTTAATTGTTTTTCTCATGAGTCACTTTTTGTCAGTGGAGCTCCTTTGCATTAGTAGTATTAAAGAAGGAATTTGTGAGTGTGATGAATAGATCACCAAACTAGAGACAATTTGCACTAGAAACTAAAGTTTAGATGATAAATTTTTTTATATGTGTAAATGCAACTAGAAATAATTTTTTAGATGTATTGAGGAACTAAGTTTCATGTGGTTGTGAACAAATCGCCAAATGGGGAAGTATACAATAGAATTTGTGAATGTGAGGCAATCTACATGTGTAAAATTTGAGCATTCTTAAAAAAAACTATGTTGTTGAGGCTTTGTAAGGCCTTGAGTATGAAATAGTGAAAGAGGAAAAGTAATTTTATTACTAGATGGATTTTAACAATTTTGAGACTTCAAATTAGGAAAAAACTTTTGAAAATTAGAGAGAGAATAACAATATATTATTTGAAATGATAAAGATGAAGCAATAGGTGAATAAAATAAGTCTAGAGATTGAAAGGAGGAAAATAAAGAAGAATAAAGGTGAAGGTGAAACAAACTGCTTTTGTCATGATGTATTGACTATAGGGGAGAGGGAAGATAATGAGTTTATAGAAAAGACATATTTTGAATGGCATGGAGAATGAGAACAAAGAGGTTGCAATGAATGGAATTCTTTGTGAAGACTTGGAAATGTTGATAGTAGATGAAGAAGAAAATAAATAATTTGCAGCTATGGGTGGTGTTGTCATGAAGATAGGGAAATATGAAGATGTAGCAAACATTGTGAAATGTCCTTCAGAGGGCATGAGGGTTAGGGAGAGCATGGAGTAGTAGAGTATAAAGAGAATGGTTGTAAACATTTTAGCTGATACAACAAAGAATGCTATAAAGGTGCATGTTGAAGTTATGAGTGTAGAGGAGATTGGAGAGTGCATTTGGTTGGGTTGGCAAGACTCGGGTGGGTTAAAATGCACAAAGAAGAGAAGAGTATATTTGAGTTGTGAGATGAGGAGGACTAAAGTGGAGCAAAATTTGGAGGAGGGGGTAGATTATAGTAGAGTAGATTCCAAATAGTGAAAGAAGAGTGAATATCAAAGTTGTTGGATAAGGATGCTCTTTTTAACTAGGTGCTAGAATAGGAAAAAGAAGAAAATTGAGATACCTATTATAGTGATGGGGTTTGTTGAAGGTTGTTTACAAATTGAAAGGAAATGGTTCTACCATTCAACTCTATTATGTGAGACCAAAGTCACAAATTTTACTACCCTAGGTGTCTGATGCAGGAGCATATAGGGGTGTAAGAGGAATTTTGCATCACCAAAAACATTTTAATTTAATTTTTATGCAAATGTTTAGGAATAAATGTTTTTAAATATAAATTATGTTAAGGACCTACTATTTAATAAATATTTGGGCCATAGTCTAAAGTTTCAAATTGCAAGGGACATGGACACATGTTAGAAGGATCTTTAAAGTATATCTTGAGAATCTTCTATATTGGCATCCAATATGGGAGTGAAAAGAAACTTTCCTTCCAAAATCACTTACTTTGAGACTTGTCATTTAATACATTTCAAATTTGGGTGCCCAAGTTGTAATAGCCCACCTCACATAAAGCTAATATAACCATAAGTTGTTACATGATTTTCTTTGATAAATGGTTAGATAGATTTGGGATGATAAACGAGATGGTTGTATGACAATATTCTTAGTATTCCTTATAAAACTTGATGGAAAATTGATAGAAAATAATGACTTATTATTGTTATCTAACTATGCTTATGAACATGTTGGTTGTGCGGGAAAATAACATGGACTATGGGAGAAACACAAAACAAATCAATTTCCTCTACAAGAAGTTATAAGTTTAACTAAATTGTTGATGTAGAAAAAAGTAAAGTTTTATTATTTGATATAGATGTGTATATGAAGTTTATTATTATGGGGCTTTATTGGGAGTTTTTGAGTCAATTACCATTTTTAAATTAAAAAGCTAGACCCCAAGGGTCTATACCCTGGAGGTGGGGGCCTATTGGGAATGCAATAAAGGCCCTAGGACTTTATTTCACTCTCCAAAAGTCCTCATTAAGATGAGTGACGAATTTGGAGGATAGATGAGTTGATGGTACTAACCCCACCCCCCATACCTCATTTATGAGGGAAGACTTGGGGAATGGGTGTCCTAATTTTTGTACCCTCTAAAATGAGAAAAATACCTCATGGAAGAGAGGATGAGAAGGTGATAGGTGTCATCTCCCCATCCAGGTATTGCAAGTTAATCTTCCTTATATTGAGTTTGCAAAGAGAGAATGGATTGTTACCCACTTCTCCATTTTGGAGAACTCTTGCATAATTTTGAGAAGGAAGGAGAGGTTTGAAGGAAACAAGGATCCCTTGCATGTAGAGATGGACACTAATGATGCATAGATTTGTAGAGATGGACACTAATGATGCATAGATTTGGAGAGATGAGTCTTCCCTACCTTATCTAGCCTTGTTGTTTATGGGTTATAAAATTGAGATAGGTTTTCAAAGTTCATCTATAATTTGATAGGAGCTAAATCTAAAATAGGATGTTTAGTGAGTGGTATATTTATATTTATATGAGTTTTTTAATGGCCATGTGAAAATTCTAAAATTACATTACTTATGGTTATTTTGTGATCTGTGAATTTGACATGGGTCTATAATAGTTTTCTTTCTTGGGGGTATGGCTAGAACCCATGAGGCTCCATGATGCCATTACAATAAGGTAGAGAGAAAGACTGGATTTTGTGTTTTTTTTCATTAGCTTTCTTCATTCAATATCAAATGATTAATTTGAATAAAGAAGTTTAAGGAGTATCATTATTAATAAGAGAGAAAGACCTTTCACTAATCCTTTCTATTGCATGCTTCTATGACGAGTGTATGGTTGTTCTTTCTTTGAGATAATAACTTATGAGTAATTTTATTATTCTTTGGTTGAAGACTTTATTGTGTAATAGAGAAATATTTATCTGGTATGATTCTTTTGAGATGGTTGTTTAAGGAGAATTAAGACATTGATTTCGTTTTCCTCTTATAGTGGGGAGAAGTACGAAAAAGTTATAATTTGTTCTAAAATAAAACTGATTCCTTTCATTCTAAAAGTTATTGTTTTAGCTGCACAATAATAATTAAAGTATGTATTTATTGTTGCAAAGAAGGCGTGCTCTACTATTTCTCAAAGATTGTATGTGCATTGTTTCATATGTGTGCATAGAAAAGGGAAGAAAGTAGCATATAAAAGATTAATTATGGCTTAAAACTATGTTTAGGCTATACATTAAGAATAGTATTCTATTCTAGAAATTAGGTAGAATTGATTGACTCCCTATTAATCCACGTATTTTCTTCTGCCGTGATACTACCTACATATACCTTGTGTGCTTAGATGAAAAGCAATTAAGGAATTTTTAAAAAAGTGTTGTAGACAAAACTATTGAGCACATCTTACTTAAATTTGATTATTGGTCATTATTATCAGGTGTTAAGCCATTTTAATGTATCATAGTTGTGGGAGCATCTAGAACAAGTGCCACATAGTGGCGAGTACTTGTTGTTTTAATATTGTAACAGAAGTAATAAATATAATAAGTTAAGTATATATAAAATAGAAATAGAAATTGTCAATGTAATTGTAACTTTGAATTATATACATTCTAGGTTAAAATTATATGAATTGTAATTTGATTTTAAGTGATGATGTTTATTAGAAAGGGAAAGATAAATTGTAATAATATTCAATTATATTTCATTTATAATTGTTAGAGTTAATAAAATAACACATATTTGACACAATATTTCATCATTTGCTAATATTTAATTGTAGTAATTTTTTGTTCAAAATGGACACAAAATTAAATGAAAATTTATACAATGTAAAATTTACTATGTACATTTGTGAGTCTCTTTTTCTATCATACATACATGTGCACTAATATAGATGAAGCAGATCATTTATATCAAGAGGTATTGAATATGGATACAAACAAAAAGAAAATATGACAAAGTAAAACCCAAGAAACTCTCTAGAATAATTTAAGAAGAAAAAAAATGTTTACAAGAAACCTTGAACAACATTGTATTTGTCCGTAAACCTAATTCAAGAATGTATTTATTAATTAATTAACATCAAAATATTTTAATGACCTAAAAATTAAAACATGCTAAATATTATTTTAATTTGAAAACTTAAAAATCATGCATCTTAACTATTGTGGAATAGATTGGAATAGTACTAGATTGCCAAGTACTAATAATGCAAAATTCATGAGAAATTATAGAGACAATAACTACTAATTATATTTATTAGAAATAACAAATTTTAAATGATTCTAAAAATTAAATTCTCTATTCTATTTATTTTATTTTAAAAATAATTATCTACTTAAAGAGATCAATTATTTTCAATTGATGGAATACTGGAATATCAAAAATTACAGGATTAAAATAATTAAAATAATTAACTGTAAAAAAAAAAACACTCATTACAATAGTATTTGCCTAACCACTAATAACATGAGAAAATATTTTTTCTCAGAACCTACAAGATCAGTAATCGCATACTTTGTATAACACAGAAAAGAACATAACATACAACAATAATAGACTACATACACCATGAAAACACTTCTCTAAAATCTTTATTTTGAGCATGAAAGATTACATCTTCAAATATGAATTCCTACAATTCTTGCTATCCCTTTTTATTTAAATTACCTCCTAAACAAAAAAGTTAACACCTATTAAGCTTGCTAAGCATCAATAGTTTTAAATAGAATAACCAACTCCAAAATGAGTTCCTACAAAGTTTGGATATTAACAAAAATCCAAACTAAAAAATCAACTCCTGCTTTTATGGAGTTAGTTGGCACTTAATCTCCTAATTCTTAGGAGTCATTTGCATGGTGACCATTTGCAATTGAGGGACAACAATTAGGCAATTTTCAAAATTCATTTAGGCTCCATATATTGGTGTGAAATTTTGGGAGTTTGGAACCATCCATGTTTTTGGACACTTTAAGGGTTAACCTTCTTTCTGTAGTTTAGAGGAGGAGGTGGTAGTTTTGTATTTAGCCACTAAGACTGAAATCTATTGTAACTTTTTAAACAACTCTCTAATTCCATTTTAAGAAAAAAGCAAGAATCATGTCTTGCTTGTTTCCTATAATATTATTGTTGTTTTTGTGAGTTGGTTTATGTTAGGTGAGCACAATTGCATCAAAAATATTGTAAGAAACATTAAGGAGGGTAATGGGTCTCAAGTTCTTATTTGAGGTATGTTCTTGTCTTGTCTTTCAGAATAGGTTTAATGACTCTTTGTTAGTAGCAAGACAAAGAAAACTAGTAGATATAGCTTCATTATGAACATCCCAAATCAGGGTGGCAAACAAATCAATATTAGTCTTATAAAATTTAGTTGGAAATTGATCATAGCCAAAAGCTTTTATATTGCTTATAGAACCAATAATCTAAGAGATCTCATCACTAGAAATTTCATCAAGATACCTTGCAAGACAAAAACTTAATTTATAGGAAAGACTTAATTCATACAAATCTTAAACTTGTCAACATTCTCATAAACCATTAGATGCAGACAAATCACTAAAGAAAGATCAGAAGGCCAATCTTATTTGAGACTCCTTTAATGACTTAGTTCCAACATCAAATACAAATATTCTCTATCTAAAATGTTAAAACATCTGAAAAGAAAAATGTCTTTTATCCCACAATATCAATCAAATCATTGTTACTCTAAACCCAATATTAAGATCTCAGGGGTTATCTTGAAGTCAAGTCTCATCTCAATAAGATTCTCTCGAACTTCCCTATTCTTATTCAGCATCTACTTATCTATATCTTTCCCTTAAAATCTTAAATGCTTTTCAGCAGTCACAATAGCAGATTGCCAATCAATTGTTTTGGTATCAAATGCAAACTAGGTAAATTAAGCTCTACGATTCCAAACATTACTAACCCATATAGGCAGGACTGATCCTTAAGATGACAACATAATTATCGTTATTATGAAAACTCCAAAGAAGCCTGTATCCGTGTAGAACCAATGAATCCTCTACGAAAGCCTCTTAGAATCTCTCTAGATATTGCTCTAGGGCTTCTCTCATCCCTTCCAGAGCAGGAAAAGCTGTCTGTGTTGCAGAAGATGGAGCATGTGGCACACATGCTGTTTTTGAGGAATTGGGTAAGAAATAATAAAATCCCTCAAGCAAATCTTGATGGTCCTTGAACAATGAAACCACCTGTGAAGCAAAGTTTTTTCAAAAATGTGAATTTGGATACTTAAAACAAATATAAACTTTTGAGGACTTCCTAGAGATAATGAAATAGGTATAATACACAAATATGATAGTAGAATGCCAAAAAAACCCTACTGCACACTACCTCTTGATACACTTCACTGATTGTCTTGTTTCCCTTCCGATACATATTCAAAATTTCCAGAAAAGCTTTGTATACTTGTTCGTCATATTGAAACCGATTCTAGCAAAACACAACAATTATAATTTAGAACTGTTTGTATGGCAATAAAGGCTTCAAACTTTTAATCCATAACCATGAACTTGTATGGCCGTGAGATTTACCTTGATCTTACTGACATAATTAATGGCTTGGTCAAAGTCAACAGGTTGCTTTATGGGTGGGAGTTCATCCTCAGGCGCAAGTATAATTTCAAAACCTTTAGGAAGAAAGGTGTTAAAGCCCAAAATAAGATTGGGATGCCCTTTAAATAATTCTTTCACACGGGCAATAACACCAGTCATATCAATTCTGCAAGGCAAACAAACTCTTCTCAAAATGAAGTTCCACTTAAACAGTGCAAATAAACAAGGCACATCTACTCCATGAAAACATTTCTATACAATCAGTTACAAACCTTTGTGCCTTGAAATCTTTCAATACTACAATAAATTCATCCTGTTTCTCTTTTCTGTCTTTAAAGGTTACTGCCACTGCTTTCAGATAGGCCAATGCATCGTCTTTTGTTAACTTCTGTTTTCCTCCTAAATTTTGTGGCGGTCCAGAGCTGTTTCAACTCACCCAAGACAATAAAATTTTGAAAATCCTTCATAAATGAAAGACAATAATACAAGTTTGACAGTAAAGATGGTCCTGGTATTGTAACCACTCAGACGAAAAAAAATTGTGAAATAAAAAATTCACAAATTCATACAAATATAAAAAATTAACAAAATGTAAATTTGCAGAGCAGACTATGTATCCCAGATCCAAAGTTTTGACCTCATAGAATAGTGTAGTTTTTTAAAAGCTCATGTTGAAAGATGATATTACCACACTGCACGAAATGAATAGTGACAAATAAACACAAAAGCCCTAAGGTAAGCTCTTCTTGAGGCTCATAGAATAGTTTTTTCTAATGAAAATAATTGCACAGAGGGTCCTGTTAAAAGGATATATTACCACGCTGTGCACAAAAGCCCTAAGGTAAGCTTGCTATTGCATGCAATCCGACCAGATGAAGAAAACCAGGGATACCTCATAAACATTGAATATCTATATGAAAAACCTGACATCTAGAAATAGTTTGATAGAACAATTAACATAAGACTTAATAGGAACAGTTTAAATCACACATTAAGTTTACACTTCTAAACTTACAAGTATTAAACATTCAGAATTGACTAACATTTTTAGACTTTATATATTACTTAATGTATGTGATTTAAGACTGAAGCATTTAATAAACTCAAAGATAGCATTGTTTAGATTGTAACCGAGTTCTTTGAACCACTACAACTGATGCAGATTGACCAAATATTAACAGATTGTGGGGAAAATGATATTAGATTGCATAATCATGGAGGGCAGAAACACCAAGATATAAAATAAGAAAGATCTAAAACTGCAGATTGATTATTTCCAGCAAATAAAAATATGCTATCCATAATATGCACTCATTTGAACCATTCAAAAAATAAAATAGAGATATAGTCTCCCCACTAAACCTCAAACAAACATAGCAACCAGGATTCCTTTAACAGTTCTCTCAAAAAAACTACAAAACAATTACCTTTGAATTAACAGGGATAAGGACGAGAACTTAGAGGCATAAGGACGAGAACTTACGATTCGCCTCTAGATGTAGAAGGGCGCTTCACTTGAGCACCCACCATGTAGCTCTCCTCGCTTCCTCTCTCTATTTATATGAACACCTCAACCTGCTTTTGCCAAAAAAAACCAAAAATCATATTCTTTACAATTAATCTAGGTTTCTTGTTTTTACAGCCCCCTTCTCCTCCTTTCACTACAACCCCCTACAATCACACAAAGCATGAATCCTTCACAGACAAAACCTCAAATTCTCAACAGTCAAAATGGAAACAAATTCAAAACCCAGTAAAAACACCAAATACTCAAATACAAAATTAAGATCGGGCTCCTCCAAATACTCAAATACAAAATTAAGATCGGGCTCCTCTAAACACCAAGAAGAAAAAAGATAGAACAAAAGAATAAAGCATATTTCATTTTCTCAACCTTGTCTCACATTTTTTCCTTTCTCAAACAGATCCTTGCAAGCTTAATGGCAGATGAAAAATAAATTTAAACCCCAACTATTACTAAAGCCTGCTTAAAAAAGAGCATCATTTTAAAACATAATAGACTGGCTTCCACACTAAACACTTTCAAGGAACAGACAAACGGCATTGCAATAGAATACAAAATAAAATAGAAAAAGCGAATCAAGATAAGCACCAAATACCTTGTTTTGAAGCACAGATCTCCGTTGTTCAGAAAAAATCGAATCTCTGCCTATCCACTGCAACTAAAATCAATCACAATTCAATTAAATCTATGAAAACTAAAGTAACAACATATCCTCGTCCCAGCTCCTCCTCCTACTTACAAAAATAAGAATTTCACAATTAGTTGATCGGCTATTATATGTGACAAAGCACCAACCCCAGTATAATAGTTGTGGGAAAATATGTTCGACAGCGGTGATGCTGGTTTTAATGCATCAAGTCAAACAAAACAGCATGCATTTCTTTCCGTTGATTCATATTTTGACAGATGGCTCTTGATTCTTATAGACTAAACCTAACCTCAAACAATTGAGCTTAGTCAAATTTATCATCTGTTTGTCCCATAGACTAAACCTAACTTTGGACAATTTATCTCAAAGACTAATCCTAACCTTGTTAAAATTATTTCTTTCTTTCAAATCACCTATGACCAATACAACTCACTCTTCCATACATTTTTCCTTGAGCAAGGCCCATAAATTTGTTTTCTTTATGCAAGTTAGTTATTAAAAAAAATTATTAAGAAAAAAAAAAAACTTAATCAAGTCCAGAAAATTTTGAATTCTTTGAGGCTAGGTCCTTAAGTACATTAAACCCCATTACTAAG
Organism: Cryptomeria japonica; assembly: GCF_030272615.1. Taxonomy (NCBI): domain Eukaryota; kingdom Viridiplantae; phylum Streptophyta; class Pinopsida; order Cupressales; family Cupressaceae; genus Cryptomeria; species Cryptomeria japonica. The sequence goes on from NC_081414.1 coordinate 691,538,046, forward strand.
CTTAGATTCTTTGTGATCAAGTGACCATGAGTAATATTCTTATGATTACCAAAATAAAAAAGATCCTACAAGATAATCTCCACACAAAAATTCCAAAATTTGAGGAGTATTTTTCAATTATTATAGTAAATCGTAACAACCAAGAATGTAATATCTCATGCTAGGAAATTGTTCCTCAGGGTTTTTTAATTTCTTAACGACTTGCAAACATAACACTTTCATAATTAGTTGATAGGCTATTATATATGAGAAAACACCACCAGGAGTGTAATGTCTCTACATAAATTTTCCAATCTATATAAATATTCCAAAATTTGAGGAGTTCCTATGCAATGACATTCAACAATGAGCTTAAGCCAACTATTAAAAATTAAATAGTATTTTTCAATTATTATATTAAATTGTAACAACCAGGGGAGTGTAATATCTGTAATGTCTAAAGTAGGAAAAAAAAAATCTTACAAGGTAATCTCTACATAAATATTCCTAAATTTGAGGAGTGCCTATCCAATGACATTCAACAATGAGCTTAATTCAAGCCAATTGTTAAAAATTAAATAATGTTTTTCAATTATTATAGTAAATTGTAACAACCAGGGGAGTGTAATATCTCATGCGAGGAAATTCTTATAAACATAACAATTTCATAATTAGTTAATAAGCTATTATAATTGAAATCTAACCATAACCTAACCCTAAATTCAGGTACAACCCTACAATTAAGCCCTAACTATAACTTTAACCCTAATCTTGCTAGATGCGGTTGGTCATTATTGCTGCTAGGATATGTTGTTGTCATTGATGTCAACATATTCTTGTGATTTGCTCTCGTGACTACAGATCGGGTATTTTCTAATCTGATTTGTAGTATTGTTTTGTTGATCACTCTTTTGCAGAGGTTGATATTTTCTTCGGTATATTCCGGTGTGATCAGATTTGGTGCTGAGATTCTGGTATATTATCTTGAATGGTCTTGTGTATCTTCAGTTTAGATGGATCGTGATTTTTTTCTCCGCAAGTTATCTTTCTTTGTGACAGTTGTTGATTGGTTGTGTTCTTGAGCTTTTAGACGTTGATCAATGAAGATTTGATAAGTGGTGTTGATGCAACTGTTCTAAATGGTTCTAACATGCTTGTTGGTGTTTCCTAGTCACAACCTATTTGTTTTGGTGATATGCATTGATCATTGTGCCATTTTTTGGTGGTTTCTATCAATCGGTGATGATTTGCGCGTTATGCGTTATTTTTGGTGGTGTAGCATGTTGCGGTTGATCTTGGCATGATTTCTGGTGGATGTAATCATTTGGGAATTTAATTTATTAGCATGCTATGCTATGTAAATCATTATATTGGTTTGATGGTCGATCTTTGTATCATGTGATGTAATTTTGTAATTGAGGGTTGAGGGTTTAGACGACCTTGTTGCCAAGGTACGTTGATGAATTGTATATATAGGTGATATATTCATGTAATTTGGGTGTCGATGTTGTGTTTGCATTATCAGAGAAAGGATTATATGTGAACAAGTGATTTATCCTTTGGTGTTGCAGGGTAGACATTTGTACTTAACCGGAACTGTAATCAAGCATTTGAAGATGTTATTCTTTGAGTTCATTTCTTCTGCATTGTAGTCCAAATCCTATTGTAAGTTAGTGAGACTTCTCTGATGGTTTTAGCCTTCTAGGAAAATATTATATGAGCAGTGAGCTCTAGGCAATGTGCTTGAATGCATGTGCATTCCCCATTGTAATATTTGGTGTGTCCCAGATCACCCCCACTCTTGGATTGGTCTAATCCACCAGAGTGCCCAGACCAAAAATCAGAGGGATGAGTAGGTTTGGAAGAACCATCTTAATCTTACAATCCCAGTCCGTGAACAATTTTTTCTTAAGTGTTTTGGATTGGGCCGCCACATTCAGGAGCTCAATCAAGTGGTTCTCAATTTTTGCACAAAGAGACTAAGGGCACATATCTTTACCCTAGAAGATTTTGTGGTTCCTTTCTTTCCAAATTTCCCAAATCAGAAGTGATGGGAGGATGAAGAGAAAATCAGAAGAAAAAAAAAACTGCCTTTCCTACCGATTTAGGCCATTGCAAAAACCATTTGTCCAACCCTGCTGGGAAGGGGCCAAATATTTTCAGTTTTCCCATGAAATACCACCAACGGTGACTGGAGAATTGGCAATGGAGAAGAAGATGATCTACAGTCTCTTCCTGATCTAGACATAAAGGACATCTGTTGGGTCCATTGATACCCATTGAATGGAGCCTTTCTTGCATTAAGATTTTCCTCTGGCAAGCCAACCAGGCAAAGGAACCTGCTTTGGGAAGGAGGTGTTGATGCCAAAAAAGATTAACAGGCCAGTCTTTTTTGTCTATAGCCGCTTCCTTCAACTTGTAGCCAAAGAATGTGTTCTGTTTTCCATCAAAGGAGCTACACCACCTAATAATATCCTTATCAGGGGAAGGGAAAATAATCCTTTTGTTGAGAATGTCTGTAAATAAGTCTTTCTGAAACTAATCCAAGTCCAACTCGTCTAAGGAGTTCCATTTAGCAATACCATTTTCTAGGATTGGATAACCATAATCACAGATATTATGCCCCCATAGATGACAAGTTTCCTCCATAACAGGTTGTAGAGAGGGGTTGTGACATAGGGCAGCTTCACCCGACCAAGAATCAAACCAAACGGAGGCATCCCTGCCATTCCTGACCTCCCAGGTAACCTGATCGCTTATGATTTCCCTGCTATCCAAAATAAAATTCCAGAGAGCGGAACACCTGGGAGGGTTGTTGATAGTTAGAATCCTCTTAGGTTCTAGGGAGTCCAGATATTTATGTTTCAAGAGCCTTGCCCATTTTTGCTTCCCACCGCTACAGATTTCCCAAACTAGTTTAGCACCCATTGCTAAATTCATAATTGGTATTTGGCGAATACCAGCACCACTTGCCATTTTTTGTTGACAGATATTTTTCCAAGCTATTAGGGGAAATTTACCTTTATCATCCGACCCATTTCAAAGGAAATTTCTCATTACAGAAATCAATTCATCTTCAACTACCATCGGTAATCGTAGGCAAGCCATGGAAAAAACCGGTAGCACTGAAAGGACTGACTTTATCATAGTGAGTTTCCCAGCAGAAGATAACCACTTGCCTTTCTAAGTTGCAAGCTTGGATTTGTACTTATCAATGATGTCCTTCCAGTAGTGAGCTCTGTTACTACAAATGAAGAGCGGGGGTACCAAGAAATTTCCCTGGGAAATTAGTAACTCTAAGATTGAGAATCCTTGATAATACTGTTTGCAAGTTGAGCGGAGTGTTGACAAAAAACATTTCAGATTTGTGCCAGTTGATTGATCTGGCTTCCCGCCTACAGGCCAAACCAAATAGAATGGTGTCGTCAGCAAACTGAAGATGAGTTATTTTTTCAACCCCTGTTGGCACATTAACTCCAACCCAACAACCATCTTGCTGGAGAGCTCTTATGGATCGACCTAAAGCTTTAGCCATTATGATAAACAGAAAGGGTGATAATGAATCACCTTGTCTAATACCTCTTGTCGAACAGAAGAAACCATGGGATGAACCATTGACTAGAACAGAGAATTTGGGGGAAGAGAGACAACTCATGACCCAAGTGAGCCATTCCTTGTAGAAGCCAAATTTATTGACAACATCAAATAAGAAATCCCTGTCCATAATGATACCTTCTACAATGAATCTCCCATGGGAAAACACACTTTGTTCCTCTAATATGATGTGCTTTATAAGGAAGGGCTTCAATCTATTATCTATGATCTTTGTTACAATCTTATATACAGTATTGCATAGAGCGGTAGGCCTGAAGTCACTCATCTATTGTTGATTTTGCTTCTTTGAAATTAGAGTAAAAAAGGTGTGATTGATGGCCCCTAACATAGTCATCTTCTTTCTTGATTCTTCTACAATAAGGTGTAAATCTTGAGTAATGATATCCCAACAATGATGGAAGAACGCAACAAGGAAGCCATCTGGGCTAGGAGTCTTATCCGGTTTCAACTGGAGGGTGGTTTTGCTTACTTCATCAATAGAAATGGGCATACAGAGAGTTGTATTTTGATTAGCGGAAATGATGGATGGGATTGAGTTCAGAATTCTGGCTCTTGCTTCATGATCGATCTGATGGTCACCATTCAGCAGAGAGTCAAAGAATCTTACAGCTTCATGAACAATGTCCTCATAATTCCTGACAGTGACTCCATCCGATCTCATAATCTCTAATATTTTGTTTCTATTTCGATTGGCAATGGTTGACCGGTGGAAGAATTTGGTGTTTTTAACTCCTTCCTTTAACCATAACTCCCTTGATTTTTGCCGCTAGTGTATTTCCTCACATCTAATGATTTCATTTAGGTCAGATTTGAGAGAATTTTCTTTGATGAATAGATCCTTAGTCATTCCTGAAGACGTAACAGAGTTGGTTAAATCTGCCAGTTCAGCCTTAATTCTTAATTTACCCATATGGATATTCTTGAAGTGGTTAATATTCCATTCTTTGATCTTAACCTTAATATACTTCAGTTTTTTATTAAGAATGAGAAGTCTCGAATGATTTCTAAAAACCGACTCATTCCACCAGGCTGCTATAAGATCATGTAGTTCAGCCACTCTAAGCCACATTTTCTCAAACCAGAACAAAGTACCTCCCTCCGCTTGAGCCAAGGTGACCTCCAAACATATCGGGTAGTCATCTGATCTAGTCAGTGATAGAATCGGTGATTCTAAGGCTACATTTTGGCCTAGCCACTCACTAGAAACAAGGAACCGGTCAAGTCATTCAACAATATTAGTGAAGCCCAATCTCCGGTTTGACCATGCGAAAATTCCATTTTTTGAAACAATGTCTAAGAGGTGATTCTTCTCAACAAAGTCCAAGAAATCTTTTTGGGATGTACCAGTCCTCTGAATACCCCCACTTTTCTCAGTGCCAGAAAGGATCACATGAAAATCCCTAGCTACCACACAACTACCATCGATAATACTCTTTAGCTTAATGGATAGGAGATCCCAGAGAGCCCGCTTATCACCAGCAGAAGAAGGTTCGTACACATTGAAGAGATTGAAGTTCTCATTTCGTCCAAGAATAGAGACCAAGCAATGTTGCAAATACTTATCTTCTCCCACAAGTGAGATCTTAACATTCATGGGGTTCCAAATAATTCCCAAGCTACCGAATGCTCCGTCCGATTGCCTAAAAAATCCATTCCACTGTTTCCAAACTCTCATTTTGGCCTCAATCTCAGCCTTGCTCCATTTAGTTTCCTGTAGTAGACAAATATCTCCTTTGGTGTCATCAATCTAGCACTTAATCAAGCGCCATTTGTCAGGGCCATTGATACCCCTGACGTTCCAAGATAGGAGTCTCATGACTCCTGGGGAAGGGCATTTCCCTTCCCTATATTAAGTTTTGTTTGACCACAGGCAGCACCAGCTACTGTTAGCATGACTTTTTTGGACTTGTGCCCCCGTACACCTTTTGGTTTAAAATTTAGTTTATCAATAGTCGAATCTAATTTTCCAAAACCTTTTAAGGAACCCTCCATTATAATCTCTGAGTCAGGTTCAAATTCTTCCCCCCCTCCAAGGAGGAGCTTTCAATTTCACCATCTTCTTGTTCAATGCTTATCAGAGAGGAAGTCTACCCTCCCAAAACCTGTATAGTGTCACTATCCATACCCTGAGAGAGTGGATTTCCATCTTCAATTGCCACTTGATTCCTAGGCACAAAGGGGGAGGGTGGAAGAGAGTCTGCTATCTTGGATTCAATGTCTACTTGTAGGGATTAGGTCTTCTCCAGCAGTGTGAGAATATCTTGTTGGCTCTTGCTTTGACCAAAGGAGAGGGGGACTATGATCAAAGGGGTTGCCTCTATTAGCATAACATTCTCCTTCTCAAGAGTATCATTGCAAAGGCCATCCCTAGTGTCATTGGTAATGAGAGGTTCTGGTTGCAGTTTATCCTTAATAGGAGATTGCATATAGGAATAATTTCAATGTATCGTAGCCAAGACATCACAACTAATACTGGTATGATCCAAGGAGAATAATTTAGGACAAATATGCAGCTAATCTTCCCTGTCAATCTTTTGAATCCAGATCTTTGGAGCCCCAATAATTCTGACTTCGCTGGGGATCTTGTTGATTTGATTTGTGCTAATACAAATTCTGAGAAAGTTTCCCCATAGTTTATCTTCCAAGATGTCATCTACCGATACAAAGGTACCAAGGTTTTTGCATATGTCCTTAATGACATCAATGTGCCAATAATCTGAGGGACAATTATACAATCTTATCCATACCTTTCTATCCAAAAAGATATGTCGGGGGATTGAAATTGGGCTAGCAATCGATGATGTGAACTTCAATGCCATCTAGGATATATGGACCTCTATTTTTAGCTTGCCATTTCTCCTTATTGCTCATAAATTCAATCATATAGAAATCATTCGAGAGAATATTAACATTAATATCCTTTCCCCACTGCGCTCTACACCTGGATTCAAAGCTGTCCTTAACCCGCTTTCCACCACCCCACTTGATAAAAAGGCAAGACTCAAGAAAATTTGACCGAGCAGGATTAATTTTATTCTCATCCAAAAGATAATGGGTCTTGAGGTTTTTCTTACTGGTTTATGAAAATGGGGTCACTAAGAGAGAGATCCTACTCTTCAAAAATCTGGGTGTCTTTCAAGATTCGATCGAGGGTTCTAATTAATCAAATGGAAGTTAGATCTCCAAAAGTTGGCTTGATCCGCCTTTGAGTTTCCTTACCTGAAGCGCCCATTCCATTTTTGGAAATTACCATGATTAGTTGGGGGAGCTAAAAAAGAGTCTGTATGAGGGATGTCTCTCTCGAGCGATGCATCGGAAGTGTTAGGTTTAGGATGTGGATACTAGTTTTTGGGGTCCTTGGATATGGGACGGTTAGCCTTGTAGAAGCATCCTTTGTTGTTCCAACTAAAACCATTTACCTTCCACTTGTGCGGGTTAATAGGGCACATATTGCCACTTGAGTAGGGATTTCCATGGTTTAATCGTGGACTGGAATATTTGGAGCCCTAAAACCTATCTATTACCCTAGCTTTATCTAGTTCCTGGACCACTTGCATTCTACCAGTCTTAATGGGAAAAGAAATGTCCACTTCATCACTCCAAGAACCAACCTTCGTGGACTGGGAGCCAGAATACCTCAGATCGGTAACCCTATTCTATTTGCCAGCGTCGCTCCTCGTGCCATCCAGTGCAACCATTTCGCTCCTCCCCACTCTCATCCTGAATCATATCCCTTATTATAACCCTACTTTAAATCTAATAGTAGCCCAAACCCTAACCTTGATTAAATTATAATTGAATGTTAAACCTAATTGAAATCTAACACTAACCATAATTACAAGTAAACCCTTATTATAATCAAATCTTGGCCCAAATGATATATAGTTATAACTGCAATCTAAGTTGCAACCTAATAATGACCCTAAACCAAACTCTCTCTCTAATCCAAAGCTAAGCCTGAGCATAACCCTAACCATGATTCTAACCCTTACCCTAACCAGAATCCTAAACCAACTGACCACAATTCTAACCCTAACCCTAACCCTACATCGAAACCTAACCTTAATCCTATAGTTATTCCTAAATTTGGCATAAACCCTAACCCTGACTCTAATCTTGACCTTACCACTAAAGTAGCAACCCCAAACCCTAACCTGAATCATAGTTCTAACCCTTACCCTATCCCTAATCCTAATTATGATTTAAATCCTAACCCTTACCCTAAATATATTATCTTTAACCTAACCCTAGGCCCTAACCCTAAACTTGACAATAATCCAAACACTAAACCTAACCCTAACCCTATTTGTTAACATAAACCTAACCATGATGTTAACCCTAACACTAACCATAACCATAACCCTAAATACAAATTAAACATTATATAGAATAACTCAAAATTGATTACATAAAAATTTATTAAATTTATATTATGATAATAATTAATTCACATTGTCTAAATATAAATACATAATGAAATTAATTTAATTATTTTTTTCATATATATTCAATTCCAAATCTTAATAGCATATATATCTTATATAATCTATATAAAGCACGTCGAGATATCTCAGCGTTTAATCTTTGGGTTTAATCTTTATATAGACCTAAATATAAACTCTATAGATTAAACACCAAGATATATCTCAGCATACTGTATATAGATTCTATAAGATATATATGCTAGTTTCTTAATTGTTGTGGGGAAATGTGTATCATGATAATTTTTGCTCTAAGAAAGGTCCTAAAATTTTAAAAAACCCAACTTAATAGGGCCTAAATTTTTTGAATTCCTCCATACCTCATCTCATGTTTATATGTGGCCTTTTAAGTGCATTATAAGGAGATAGTGTGTCCCATGCAAGTTTTTATAGTAAATTACATAGTTATTTTCTTATATTGTAGTAAATTGGAACAATGTGGTAGTGGTGTAGTAATATGTTGTCATAACAACATTTTTTTGTTTTTCAATTATTTAAAAGGGGGAGGTTTTAGGTGTATCCAATGTTAAGGAAAGTATATTTTAGAATTTTGTAGGAATGGGAAGAAGAAAATAATATTTTTAAAAAGTTCAATACAAAAAGAAAAAAGAAAAAAGAAAAAAATTAATAGAAAATTGAGTGAAAGTGTTCTTAAAAAATAGATATAAAAAAAATATATAGAATTTTATTGTGAAGTTTTGTTATAATTAATTGATTTCTTTGTGAAATTAATATATATATATATATATATATATATATAGAATTAAGTAATTCTATAAGAATGACATTTCTTGTACTTAAAATTCCATGTCATTTATAAATTATAAAAATAAAATTAAAAATAAGTGTTTTATGTGAAATGGCTCTGCAACATATCCGCGAAATGGCTCTACAACCTAATAGATATGCGGACATCAAAGCAGTCGAAGAGAGGAGAGACGCTAATAGAATTGCCACAACATCTGGCAGGGCTCCCTTATGGCATGAACACAACTGGGAATTGGTGAAAAGTAAGAAAACCATTAGGGTAGAAAGGAGATGGGCTGCAAAGGCAAACGAAATCTATTCAGTTCAATATTATGGCGAAAAACATCTAAACCAAGGCAGGATCTGGGAGATGGCAAAGAGGCAACCATATGCAAGGTATGCATCAACACATACCCTTTCAAACATTGTGGATATGAGAAGGAAATCAGCTAGGACACAGATGAAGAAAGGAAGGGCATTGGATCAATCACAAATGTGGGTGATTCCAATCACATCACAAATCCCTAGCTATGCAACCAAGGCAAACAAGATTCCTCTGGCGCTCGAACAAACTCTGACTTCGGAGATTCCAACTATAGACCACAGCAGACAACGTTCCCGTGGACTAGCAGAGGGAAAGGTTTTGGTAGACCTGTGGAAAATGGAGGAAGGGCAACAAATGTCCCTAAATTGGTCAATACGACCCTGGACACGAAGCAGGACAAAATGCTCCACAAAGACCCAAGAAAAGAAGATACCCTAGAGACATTAAATCTCACTTCAGAATCAAATTTCCCATAGAACCAGAGGCCCTAGGAGATTATTGCAGAGGGAATGATCTCTTTGCAAAATGGGGAGGAAACAACCTACCAATAGAAGAAATTATAGAATGATGGAAATCAAAATTCCACAGCGAGGTAAGTATAACAACCCTAGCCAACAATTCCATATATTTATAATGCAATGATAAAAATATGAAGGCCAAATTGTTGCATGAAGATTATGTTTTTTATAAAGGCATAAACTTTAAATGTATAGATTGGCAACCAAATTTTGATGCCAAAAGCTTTGAATTTGAAACAGAAACAAAATGGATAGAAATCTACAATGTTCCTGTAGAACTAATGTATGCCAAAATCCTTATAGAGATAGGGGAAAACTTGGGCAAATTCATAGCGGTTGAGAAAAACTGGGCATAGAACTTAGACATAAAAATCCTCATAGAATTTGATGCTCTGTAAAAAGGAGATTTTTAGGATGACAAAACACAAACAACAAGCGTTAGTGTTAGCAAAACATAATTTAAACAATAGCCTAATCAAGCATATCAAGAGAGATACTAAATAAGAAATGGAAAGCATTCAAAGATACAAGAAATAAAACCAAATTCCTCCAAATGCTGACCAAAACATCATAGTGGCTCCTCCCTTGTTCCTCTCCTCTCCAAGTTCCCAAATGAGTGTAGCTCTCAGTAGCTTTTTGCACTATTTTTAGATGTCTTATGGAGATTGAAGATTATGAAATAAAAACTCATGAAATGCAAACGTGAACAAACTTAGAAATGAGATTATTATCTAATCTAGTGTTGATTTTAGTCCAAAATAGTAAATGTAAATGTTTATGCTAAATGCTCTCTAAAATTCACTATAGGTTAAATGCATACAAGTTTTCAGGATCTGGATTATGAAGAAATGGGCTCTATTTATAGTAAAAATGGAGCAATGGATGGTTGAGTTTGAGCAATCTCAACAAGGGTCAGGATTGAATGATATTCAATCCATGTGAGGGCTTTCAACCCAATCTCAAGATGACAAGTGTCAACATGAGATGAGTTGAGAGGAGAGGGAATAAGAATTAAATACTTGACATGACCTGAGAGTTAACTTGGGAGTTAAGGTCAAGGTTGGGTTGAGTGAACAAATTCATTATTCAAAGAATAATGCTTTTATCCAATGGATAACTCTTGTGCAAAGGTTAAAGGGATAACCATGGTCAAAGCAATAAATGCTTGAGGAGACACATGGGTCACATGGGGGTTGAGTTAGGGGTCAAAGTCTCTAACCATGGGTGCAAGTGGAATTAACCATAAATGGTTATGTAAGAGTCATTAATGGTCATGTAAGAGCCATTAGTGGTTTGGAAGACTTTAGAGGTTAAATTGTTGAACACACAAAGCATTTAATGCTTTTCAAAGACTTTGGAGTTTTTGAGAAGTGACTTCAGGTTGCTTAGGAATGTGACAATAATTAGGGGATGGATTAGGCTAATTAGGAAGGGGTTAGAAGAATCTAGAAGGGGGTTAGGATTGCAAGTGGGTTTGGTGGGTGAGAGAAAATAGGATTTAAATTTAAAATAAATTAATTTATTTCAACTTGTGGTTGCAACTTGCATTTGTAGGAAAATGCAAGTGGGGGGGTGAATGATTTAAATAAATGTTTTTAATTATTTATTTAAAAGAGGAAATGGGGATTTACATTGAATAAATAAAGTTTATTCATTTGATTGATTGTGAATTTGGTTTAATTAATTAATTAAAATAAATTGAATAATTTATTTAATTAATAGGAGAATGTTTGAAGATGAATTAATTAAATATTAATTTAATTAACTAATGGCTAGTGGATTTTTAATCAAATAAATAGCAAATATTCATTTAATTAAAATGGACAAATTTATGTGATTACATTTGCCCCTCTTTGAGATAGTGCAGTTTATCGTGTTGTTTCAAAGAATGAAAAATAGGTGTGAAGAAATATGCCCCATAAATATAAATTTAGTGGGTGGTATGCCCCCTCGAGAGATGGGCCGAAAATTTTCAAAAAATCAGGCGATCACTCGAAAAAGAATGAAAATTGGCAGGGTGATAGAAGAGAAGATTTTAGTAAGACTGGTAAAAAAATAGAAGAAATTGGAGATAAAATGAAGAAATAGGAGGCTCAAGAAGTTCACGGGGACCACAGTGGTGAGCGGGGGACAATTTGGGTTACGACGAAGGGTATAAATGGGGGGAAGGGGTGAAAACAGACTCATTTGCATTTGCGACCATAGTGAATTTTGAGCTCTGGGAGTTACTTTTTAGAAGAGCAAGGAGCAGTCAGGATGTCGGTTCCCATAGCAGAGTACTGATTAGAACGATTTCGACAATTCCAGCGGCCAGATGACTACTAAACTAGCAGTATTTGAATTTGAATTTTTTAATTTCATGCATTTTTAATATGTTTTTTTTTCTTAGTCCAAGTTGAGTCAATACAATAGTGCTAAAATGGTGTTTTGGTGCTATTGTCAACTAAATTAGCACTATTGTGCCGCTATAGCACTATTGCATAGTGGTTTTAGTGCTTGTGTCAAGTCTAGCGCTATTGTATAGCTGCTTGAGCGCTTTTGTTTGTTTATCACTATTGAGTAGTTGATTGAGCATTGTTGTTGTGAGGTGGTGCTATTGCATAGTCAATGTAGCGCTATTGTTGATTTCGCACTGTTGTGTTCAGAATAGCGCTTTTGGTTGGGAAAATAGATGCCCCAGTGTGCTTTGAACAAGAATCTCCAGATGCCAATGATGGATGGATCGAAAGGTGAGGTGAGAGTTGTTTTGAACCATAGCAGCCCTGATGAGACTTAGGTCATTAGGATAAATGTTTGTTGTAGTCTAGGTGTGCCATGATTGCTTACCTGTTGAGACCCGAAGATACTTGATCAAACTATATGTTGGTAGTCTAGGTTTAAACTTAAGAAAGTTTGAAACAAAACAACTAATGATGATGAATGATGCATGTGTGTAGGAGGATCTTCACGTCTTATAGATGCGCGAGAGGCATTCCATCACACAGGTGTTGCGTGATCGATTGACAGAGGCCGAGGTGGATTGCATTGCAACGACAAACCTGTATGATGTTATGCATATGCCCGTGATTTGGATGAATCGCGAGTTGATCACAACATTGGCAGAGCGATGGCATAGTGAGACATGCATGTTTCACTTGGCACAGGGGGAGATGACAGTGACCCTAGAGGATGTATGGCGCATCCTGCACATTCCCATTCGAGGAAAGCTGGTGACATATGACCGAGCGTCAGGGACATTAGTAGTACATAGATTCTTTGAGGAGGATGTCTTTATTGATGATGAATCGATAGCCTGGGAGGATATAGCAACCTTGTATGAGCCATTACCAATAGTGCTATCAGGGATTGTTGGGGGACTGCTATGTCCAGATCAACGATCACATGGACTTGCCATTGGTTGGGGTCAGGTGATTGAACAGATGATGACAGAGGGGACTCGGTTTGCATGGGGATCATGTGTGCTATCACACTTATATCAGGATCTACATGAGGTAGCATACCAATGGGTGGGCTCATTGGGAGTGGGGGTCACGTTGCTGCATATTTGGGCTTGGGAGCGCTTACCTGTTACCCGACCAGTTAGTCTAAGATTCTGAGTAGTGGACCAGCCATATGTATACATGTATAGAGGTATGATGAGTCAGCCCCAATTGGGGAAGTTAGAGTGGTGGCAACGAGCACTGGACAATTTGGATACAGTGATCTAGAGGTCATACATTGAGTGTGAGCCATGGGAGGATGATGCAGAGGCATTTCCGTATGTTTTTATGACATGATACATCATTGGTAGGACATCCTACAATGTGGAGAGACAGCTTCTTGGCAGAGTATTAAGACGGGTTGGGTGGCGACAAGGATTGCCTAGTGGATTGGGAGAGTATGCACAGGTGGTCTGAGAGAGGTACTTATGGGGACCAGTGTTACCTTATAATCAGGCATTGGTAGAGTTCTGCACGCTATAGGTGAGACCATGACATATGAGGTTGGGGTTAGTAGATGCAGGGGTGTCAGAGGAGTACACTCAGTACATTGTGGCACATCTGATTCCATGGATATCAGATCCGCCAAAGCCGATTCCAGATTTTGAGGAGGATAGGGGTCAGAGACGGAGGAGGAGAGGAGGTCATGGAGTAGTAGGTGGACGAGGGAGAGGGGATGGTTGTGGTGGGGATGGAGGAGGTAGTGATGGAGGAGGAGGAGGAGGAGGTGGGGGTTTTGGAGGAGGTGGTGGATTCGAAGGTGGAGGTGGGGGTGGTGGACGGTTACAGTGGAGAGGGAGAGGTGGGCAGCCATTGTGGCTATCTCAGGGACCTTTGATGTAGGGAGGCATGAGACTAGGTGGCAGGGATGTAGGTGAGGGACAGGCACCTATGGATATAGGGGAGGGAGCCACTAGAGAGGGAGCCACTAGAGAGGCACCTATGGATACGGGCGAGGGAGCTACAAGTGGAGATCTGCGGGACCATATGATATTATATTTGTAGACGCGACTAGAGGATATGGAGGCAAAGGTGGCCGCTAGAGATGTGCAGCTATTTGCACAAGAGTCAGAGCTGATGGTAGTGTTGCGGGAGAGAGATCAGACCATGGAGATATTTGTGGCGTTGTAGGAGAGAGTACGAGTGGGAGCAAGAGTAGGAGCATAGGGTCCTATTGGGGATGCGATGAGGGAGATGTGACGAGCACAGGAGGAGATAGATTATTGGCAGGGGTTATATGAGCAGGTGGTGCCAGCTAGTCAGCAAGCACTTAGCTATTCCCAGATGTGGCGGGGGAGATCAGAGCGGTCTCAGAGGATGTAGAGCAGTGGTGTTGTGATGGTTCCTCCATGGAGAGATAGATTAGGTGGTGCGGGGGCTAGTGGGGGAGAAGGTAGTGATGGTGGTGCGGCATCTGGTCAGAGTGGTATCTGAGAGGGCATTTTTGTATGCTTTTACATTATCATTTTGGACTATGTCTTGGATGGCTCTTGGTAGCCAATATTTTGGACTTCATTGTACTCTGATACATGTATGTTTTTAGCGATATGATATATGAGGAGATCCCATATTTTTGTGTTGATATGTATTTTGATGATATGGATGGATATATGCAGGATGATGATCTTATGATTTATGCTTAGATGGATACTTGTACTTGCTATATGTATGCATTGATGAGATGATTCCTATTTGCATGTTGTCTGATGATTTATTCCTACATGATGTCTATATGCATGTTTTATGAATGTGATGCCAATACGTAGATGTAGGTTTATATATGTGTGCATGATGTGTTGGTGAAATGCTTTATGTATGTAATGCCATGATGATTATGTATGCATAATGAAATGATGCTTATGATTATATAGATAGTATCGTGTACTTTATGTTGATGCGATGATGAGATAATGATATGCAATGATGTTCGATTATATTGAAAATGTAATGCTTGATTTATGTAAATGCATTTAGATGGTTAAAAATGAATGCAATATGGATAAATAAATGTAAGGTACAAATGTTTATATGATGATATCTAAATGAATGTAGATGTGTAATGTATAAACTAATGTTGAGACAAATGGTTTTGTTTATTATTTGATAAAATATGACTAACCGAAATGATAATGTTATGATAATGCAACTTTATGAGAAATGAATAACTGCACCGAAATGCAATTAAAAGGATAATGAATGCATTGTAATGAATCCTACATGAAATGAAATGAATAAGTATAAGGACGTACTAGATGTATAGATGAATGCACTTAACTAATGGATAGACATATATAAATGCATGCAACTATGGGAATCTAAACAAATGTAGGGTAAACAAGTTTTTAAATGATGGTAAATGATGATCGGTAACTGACACTAAATGACTGCATAGTAATGGCTAATAATGATAGTAAATGCAATGATGAGGAATTTATAAATGAATACCAATGTCATGATTTGTGCAATGATGACATGATATAATGATGAATGATAATGAACTATATGCATTTAAATGCAACTAAATGATTTGAAATGCATGCTAATGAAGATTTTAAGATTTTTAATAAACCTATATGCAAGTAAATGAACTGGGTTTATGCAAATGCAACTAAATGTAATGATGATGTGATTTATGATAATGAATGCAAGGTTGTTGAAACTTTTGCGTGATGCACTGATGATGTATCAGAGAACTCCGTCGTGATTGTATCCAATACCAACTCAATTTCACATAACTGCTCATATTAACTTGTTCACACTTGCATACAAAACCATGTATATAAATAATGAATGATTAAATGGATGGGTGACATGCAATGAAATGCAATATAAATAGATGGGATGGAATGAAAATCCATAGTGTTTTATTTTCATCATTGAGCATGATAATATCAAACTTGGCTGAGGCAGTAGGAACCAAGGATGGAGTATTGTACCTGCAAACAAACAACATAAATAAAGCATATAGAATATGGACCCTCGATAATGGTTCATGCTCATATGGTCGAGGTATACGATGTAGTCAGAAAGCCATAGTGATCCATGACTGTATTTTGCATATGATCACGTAGCTTAGTGAACTTCTCACATAGACACCATTAGTACATGCCCCAGAATTTCATCGGAATAATTCACAGAAGACATACAAACAATGCTTAGGAACCATCCTGACCACTCTAATCACTTGTGGATATCCCAGAGTAGCGTAGGAAGCTAATATAAATGAATAAATAACCTGCAAACCAACCAAGTACTTGATAGCTTTAAACAAAATTTTCTTGTCAAAGAAACGTCATCTTGTCTTTGTTTTGGTAAGGAAGAATGCATCTTTGTTAAGACAGTTGGTGTGTCGATTGTTGATTGTTTGGTTGATGTGATAAGAGGTCATCGTTTGAGTATTTCCATAGAGTTTTTTTGGTATCTACTTGGATTCATATGTACAAAAGCGTTTGTCATGTTATTGAGTGATTTTTTATCTTTTTCGAATGGTTTTGAATTTTGTGAGACAATTTTCCAATGTTTTTGGGTTTTTGATGATTGTTTTGAATGTTTTTGGATTTTGTGAGACAGTTTTGAATGAAGAAATCAATGAATCACATGTAATGTAGAATCCACTTCTATCAATAGGTCAAGGGTATTACCCCAAGTTTTTAGACATGACTATGGAAAAGCGGGATGTAAGACGCATGGAATACTATCCTTGATTGCAGATCAATAACAAGCCATGGTTTTGGACTGATGGATGTGTGGATGCAATGAATGTGATCACAACAAGTTTGAAAGACAATGGAGCCATATTATTTATGAGTGGTGCCTGTTTGCCAAGTTTTCATCATCGCACTTACCCAAGGTGCCACTAGAGTGGTTGTTCACCATTTGGATGCATGATTTTTCTTTACTATTTTGATGTTTTTGTATTTTCTTCAGGACATTTTCTAAATGTTTTTGGTGTTTTTCCTGATATGTATGGGAGCCTGGTGCTCTATGCAGCTTAGGTATAAAAATGTTTGAGGTGCATGTTGTTGATTGGATCTGCTAGGAGTTCTCCTTTTGAAGTAGCCAACTAATATGTCCTGGAGCCAAATACGACGGTGATAACATATGGACCTAGCCAATTTGATTCAAATTTTTCCTAATGTTCTTTGTTTGGTTGGTTATGAGGATTCTCTCAAAGAACAAGATCACCTACCTTAAATATGGGAGGTCTAACTCGATGATTATAGCTTCTGCTCATGCGCTGCTGATAGGCTTTGAGGTGATTGTATGGAGCTTGTCGTTTCTCATCAAGTAGCTCTAAATCTTGGAGATGTGAGACTCTGTATGCTTCATCATCAATGATATTATGCAAGGAAACCCGTAGTGATGGTAGCTCTACCTCAATAGGTAACATAGCTTATGCACCATAGACTAGTGAGTAGGGAGTTGCGCCTATAGGGGTTTGAATGCTAGTTCGATATGCCCATAGTGCTGGATTCAATTGAACATGCCAATCACGACCAACATCATTGACAATTTTCTTGAGGATTCTCAATATGTTCTTGTTTGATGCTTCAGCCTGACCATTTCCTTGTGGGTAATAGGGAGTGGAAAAGCGGTGTTGGATATGAAAATTCTCATAGAGCTCATGGAAATCTTAATTTTTGAAAGGAAGACCATTATCTATGATGATGGACATGGGTACACCATACCGGCAGATGATGTAATTTAGGATGAATTAGACGATCTGCTTGTCAGTGACTTGGGTAAGTGGAACAACTTCAATCCACTTTGTGAAGTATTCGGTGGCGGTAACGATGAACTTGTGACCATTGGATGAAGATGGATGGATTTTACCCACAAGGTCAAGCCCCCATTAACAAAAGGGCCATGGTGTTGTGATTGGTTACAATTCTTATGCAGGTGCACGTATCAGGTCTCCGTGAACTTGGCATTTCTTGCACTTTTTGACAAAGTAGTAGGAGTCTTTTTCCATGGATGGCCAATAGTATCCAGTGCACATGAGTTTCTTGGCTAGTGACAGGCCATTTGCATGAGTTCCACAAATTCCTTCATGTACCTCTTCCAAGGCCTTTGTTATCTCATCTTGTTCTAGACATCGAAGGAGAGTGCCATCAAGACTGCGTCAGTATAGGGTTTCAAGAATAATGGTATATTGAGCGGTTTGGCAAATGAAGGTTTAACGTTGGTTACTCGATTGATTAGGAGGAAGTGTGTGATCATGGAGTTAGGTGTAGAACTCACCATACCATGGGGATTCGGTACTGACAAGGTGACATATCATCACGGATTCAAGGATATCATAAGCGAGAATCCAAATTTGTTTGACCAAGAACTCCTAGCATGTTGAATTCTGTGGAAGATCTAGGAGAGATGCAATGGTAGCCATAGCGTCAGTAGCTCGATTCTGATCTATGGGTATTTTCTCAAAGGTGTTAGTAGTAAGTGATGCCTTGAGATTTTCCACCATTTGCTTGTATGCCATGATTTTGTCATCCTTGGTTTGATATTCATTTATTACTTGTCGAATAATTAGTTGGGAGTCGCCATATATCTGTAACTCTTTCAATTTCTATTGTATGGCTAGTCCGAGTTCTGTGATCAAGGCCTCATATTCTTCTATATTGTTCGTGCATGGAAATGTGAGCCTATAAGACTTCAGGATGTTGTCACCTTGAGGTGTGATAAACAGAATGTTTGCCCCCGAGCCATGCCTAGTGTATGAACCATCAAAGTATAGTTTCCATGGTTGTGTTGCTGTGATCATGAATACCTCTTCATTTGGAAAATTGGAAATAAGAGGATGATCTCCTATGAGGGGTGCATCGGCCAACTGATTTGCAATAACTTGTCCTTTGATAGCCTTACGGTCCACATATTCGATGTCAAATTCACTTAGAATCATCACCCATTTGGCCAAATGGCCTGCCAATGCTGCTTTGCTGAGTAAGTACTTTAGTGGATCGATTTTGGCAATGAGTTGTAATTTAAGTGTTAACAGATAGTGTCTTAGTTTAGTAGCTACCAAGATTACTGCTAGGCAAGCTCGCTCAATAGGTGTCTAATTGAGTTCATAGCCGACCAGTGTGTGAGAGATGTAATAAACAACACACTCTTTCCCTTCTGCATTGTGTTGAGCCAGTAGTACACCCAATTTTGTACTTGTTGCTGAAATATAGAGCAATAGAGGTCTACTCAGATCTGGTGGGATTAGCAATGGTGTATTCATAAGATAGTCTTTAAGAATCTAGAATGCTTGCTGGCATCTAGTAGCCCATTGAAAGTGGATGTTTTTGTGTAACGGGTGTGTAAAAGGATGGCACTTATCTGCCAGTTGTGCAATGAATCTTTAGATGGACTGTAGCTGCCCTTGTAATGTCCTTAGTTGACTGATGTTCTTTGGAGGTGGCATGTCCATGATTGCTTTGACCTTTGCAGGATCGACCTCAATACCTTTGCTTGAGACAATGTATCCTAGAAGCTTCCCTAAAGTTACTCCAAAGACACATTTCTTTGAGTTGAGTCAAACATGATATTGTTCTAGTCTGTCAAAGATTTTCTCTAATATTTCTAGAGGACCTTCTGTTGTTAGTGATTTTGCCAGTAAGTCATTGACATAATCTTCCATTATGGTATGCATCATGTCATGAAAGATGGTGGTCATTTCTCTTTGATAGGTTGCTCCTGCATTCTTTAGACCAAAAGGTATTACATTCCATAAGTCATAGACATAATCTTCCATTATGGTATGCATCATGTCATGAAAGCTAGTGGTCATTGCGCTTTGATAGGTCGCTCCTGCATTCTTTAGACCAAAAGGCATTACATTCTAGCAGTATGTGCCCCATGGACATGTGAAGGTTGTCTTATGTTGATCCTATTGTACGATCTTTATCTGATTGTACCCTGAAAAGCCATCCATGAGTGAAAGCATGGCATGTCCTGCTGTTAGGTCCACTATTATGTCGATGTTGGGTAGGGGAAGTCATCCTTAGGAAATGCTTTGTTTAGATCCCTGAAGTTAGTGCAAATATAGATGCCCCCATTTGGTTTGTCGACAGGCACAATGTTGGATATCCAATCTACATAATCAATTGGTCTAATGAAACCAACACCTAGGAGTTTCTTGAGTTCTAATTTGATGAGTACCGCAATCTGAGGGTGCATCTTGTGAAGCTTTTGTTTGATAGGTTTGGCTCCTTCTTCTATGGTGAGGTGCTGCATGACTAAATCTGGATCAAGGCTAGGCATGTCTGCATATGACCATGCAAAGTTAATCTGACATTTCTAGAAGAATTTGACAAACTTAGGTTGTTCCTCTAGAGTTAAAAGAGATGCCACATGTATGTGGTGAGGAGTTTCAGGAGTCCCCACATTGTATTCTTTTGTCTCTTCAATGAGAATTGTTGATCATTCCTATTGTGTACTAGAGGGGAGAATGTCAAACCTTTTATCCTCAGGTGTGTCAAAGAGGTTTTCACCATTGGATACGCTCTTCCTTTTTACTTTTGCGGGATCAAACAATGCCACAGTGTGGTTTTCACTGGAAGATCCTTATTTTATTGTTATATTTTTGCAGCTGAAAGGTTTGGCATTCGCCCCAAAGTATGTTGCGCTGTTAAGTTCTATGGCAAATCTAGCTTTGTGATCCCCACTTGGTATGTTATCCCGCAGTTCCAAAAAGTCAATGATTGCCTCATCATTTTGGAAATGGTCAAGACATGGGGGATTAGGTTGGTTCCATTTGATGAGTTCAAGATGGATAATGAGCATTACCTCATTGATTAGGTTAAGTTTGTTATATATGTTAGTGAGGGTCAAGACATTGTGGTGAAGGTCATTGATGGTACTCTCCCTATTAGAACCGGGTGTCGGATGTGACGTAGGGTCTGTGGAAGGTGTTTCTAGCTCAGGAACCCAAGAGGTCTTTATCTGTGCTTCTCCATAAACAAGGATGTCTTTGTGAGGTGGAGGAGGTGATGTGTCTTCCTCATTTGAAGTATTAAGTTGTATTGAATCAAATTCCCACTCATGTGTGTTGGTCTCTGAGTCGCTTTCCAGTAGCCAATTACTATACCATACTGGGATGCAAAAATATTTCACACAATCGAATCCAGAAATGCTCTCTTGATATCCTTTGAGTTAAACATTGCAGGTGTGATCAGTTGATGTACCTTTGTAGATGAAATGGTTGGTGTTGCAGGAAGGATTATGGGGATCAATGAATCCGATATAGGAAGTGTTGGTAGTGTTGAAGCTACTTCTACTGAAATTGTTGGTGTTATCGATACTACTATGGGTTCTGATACAATTGTTGTTGCTAAGGGTGCTATTGAGGTTATTGTTGTTGCTGATGGGGTTGTTGGGATGACTGGTGTTGTGGATGGTTTTGCTGGGATTTTTAGCCTCAATAGGGGAGTTGCTATGGTGCACGATGCTGCTGATATAATCAAAGGTGACTTCTTTATAGCCGGCTGATATAGAGGTTTGCTGGGTTTTCCTTTGAATGTTATCTTAGGAAGGATCTCCTTTTGAAAGCCTAATCATGTGTTATCTTTGGGCTTTAATTCTAGTTGCAGTGGTTCATGTCTTCCTTTCTTGCAAGGTCCCAAAGAACTCTGACCATCATAACCCATTCTTTTCATAATGAGAAGGCCTTTTCCATATTGATCTGTCAGAAGCTTAGCTTGTGGAATGTCCGTGGTGATTGGGTCTTTATAGATTCATTCTGCTAAGTCCTCATCTCTGGTCTCTTCTTCTTGACTCTTTTCGAGGATGAACGACATCAAAGTACATGCTAGCTTGATCAGTGTGTTAGGATTCCCACAGATACTGAGAGGGAGGGGTGAATCAGTATCTAACCAGTGAACTGAATTTCTTAACTGAAAACATGTAGAACATATTATAGCAGTGTACCAGTATGCAAGAAATAATGCAATAAATAGAATTAAAAGCAACCACATGAAAAACACACCATAACATAATGATTTAATGAGGAAACCCAGTGTGAGAAAAACCTCGGTGGGATTTGTGACCCACAATATTCACTTACTGGCCAATAAGAGAATATTACTGCTACAAGAGGGGCATGCACATGCAGGAAGGCCAACTGCCTAGAGCTCACTACTCAATGGGAAGTCTCATTGACTTACAATGATGGATTATATAAATCCAGTATCTTGTACCACTTCAAAATAGCATCTATAATGCTAGATCCAGTATCGGTTTATGCTCTACTTCTTATATAAACCTTTAACCTATAATTTGCATAATAGGTCTGCCTTATTTTGCCTAAATATAATCTTCTCACTTACTTACAAATATTCTATAATGATCTCTCTTATATAAGAGTCATTTTACAATGATGCCAAGTCAGCTTACGAAGATTTTACAATAATAAACAAAATATAATATAACAAAAATCTTGTTGGCCTCTGTGCCAGTATGCTTCCTTTCTATAGCAGTGCCGGTGGTCTGAGTGTCGGTGTAGAGTCTGATCTTGCTAGTGCCGGTGTGATGCCTTGTTGGTGTCATAGGATTGTAAGGTTGCCATCAATGACAAAACCTTCAATCACCTACAATGTCTCATTGGAGTGTGCATATGCGAACAATGTCAAAGTACATGGTGGCTTGATCAGTGGTGTTTGAAGTAACCATTGAGGTTTACCATGAGTTCTAGGAGAAGTAGGCATTTGTCCAACACAAAAGAGTTGGCTCAAATTTTACTCCCCAGGACCTTCCTCTGCTACTTTCATCTTGAGATTCTCTTGTTTGGGTATAGTGGTGTTTAAACTGGAAAGAGGAGGTTAGACTTACGTATGATGTGGATGAGATGGCTTCTCTGTTATTGGGAACGGTAATCTCTGGTTGATGACTGATATTGTGATAATATGCAAAGGGGTTTGCATCACCCAGAATTGTGATTTCTACACCATTATACAGGAACTTGATACACTGATGGTAAGTGGATGGAACGACTTGCATGGCATGTATCCAAGGTCTTCCTAACAACAAATTGTATGGCAGAGGAAGGTCCAAAACTTGATAGATGATGTGTTTCACCACTGGACCTACTCAGATTGGTAGCACCATAGCTCCTTTGGATGATTGTTCTACATCATCATAGGCTTTGATTGTTATCTTCTTGCGGGGATCCAATGATTCAATTGCATATCACAATGTTGTGACCAATTGTAGTGTACAGATATTCAGGCCTGCTCCATTATCGATTAAGACTCGCTTGATCCTATGTTGGTTGATAAACCCTTCAATGTGGAGTGAGGCGTTATGAGGTTGTTGGAAGGATGTGTTGTCACTTTCAGAGAAAGTGAGACAGGGTTATGACCTTAGATTTCCAACCATGGCTTGGAATTGATCTGTATTTAGGTTTGCAGGGACTGACGCCTCTTGGAGAGCTTGATCCAAGATGGTTTTATGAGATGGAGATAGGCACAATAGCTCTAAGATAGATATTAGTGTGAGGGTTTTATCTAATTGGTCCACAAGGTTATACTGCTTTAGGATAGATGTGGTACCTTGTGAAGCTTCTTTTATGGTAATCTTGTCACGATGTGTAACAATATTACAGTTGGAACTAGGATTTTTTATGGTAATAGTTGCAATTTGGTCATTGGCATCATATAGGTGATTCACAGTGTAATTATACGTGGCTTGCATATAATCAGTCATGTCTATGTTTCTCCCTGAAGTGGAAGGACCCCTTTGATCTTGTGATGGAAGTGGATTTTTAAACATGAGATGATCATTGTTTGTTGTCTTTGGGTCATCTCCTTCAATTTCGATCTTACCTTGATTAATAAGATCTTGGATAAGATCTTTCAATCTGTGACAATTGCTTGTCTTATGCCCTTTCCCTTGATGGAAATTGCAATGTTCAGTATCCCTCCATCATGAAGGTTTGACTTGAGGTTCATAATTTAATGTTTTGGGTAAGGTCGCTATATTTTGAGAAACCAACTGATGTAACATTGTTTCGATGGGTTCCCCTAAGGGAGTGTATGTTCATTTTGGTTTAAAATTTTGTTGACGTTGTATGGGTTCCTCTTGAGGGACATTGCATCCTTGATTTGGAGGAGCAACTATGTTATTCCTGGGTGGGGGGTTTTGTAATGTAAATCCGACCATAGGTTGTGCACTTTTGATAGTTCTTGTGTCCACAACCCCGTCATTAATGATGTTTTCTTTTTTGTTCCAAAAGTTAGGTTTGTCACTATTGAAGCATTGGAGAGGACCATCCTTTGGCTCATTATATATCATGATAAGCTCTTTTTTGATGATAGCCCACTCACATTTTAAACCTTTGGTGATCATGTCATTGAAAGAATTTGTGTCTTTTACGTCTAGGTGAAATTCCATTTCTTCGTTTAAGTTGGAAATAAATATTTCCACTAGTTCTTGTTCAGGTAATTGAAGAGAACGTCTGCTAGACATTTGATGCCATCGTTGCAGAAAGACTGAAAATAGCTCACTTGGTTTTTGTTTAGTGTTACATAGATCAGCCATTGTGATATCACATTCAATGTTGTGTGAGTAATGTGCTAGGAACTTCTGGATGAGTTCTTGAAATGTCCTAATGCCACTGGGTATCGGGAAAACCATGATGTGGTTGTTTCTCCCAAGCTTTGGGGAAAAAGTCGTATTAGGTATCTGTCCTCATATGCCACTTCGAGGCAAGCTGAATGGAATTCTCTAACATGATCACAAGGGCCTCCTTTTCTTTGGTACTTTTTGAACTTGGGTGCTTCAAACCCTCATGGAAAAGGTGGCATATGAAGATTCCTATCAAAGGGATAGGGACAAATGTCATTAAGTGAAAACTGGTTAGTTTTCACACCACAATGAAGCTGTTGGGCAATATTTACAACTTGTTGCCACAACATGTCTATTTCATTTGGAGGAGGAGAAGGTGGGGGATTACCTGGATGAAGGTTTTATTTGATGTGATCTTGACCTCTTTCATCCTCTTTGCAACTTTGGCATTCTGATGCTTGCCTTAGTTGCGCAACATCAAAGTCAGAGGGTAGTTTGGCTCCTTCTTGAGCAAGTCTTAAAAAGTGAGCATTTGCATTGCTCCTGAGTATTTCATCAAATATTTTATTAAAGAGAGGGTTGTGTTGTGCCCTTTCTATTGTTGCTGGAGTGGGAGTACTTGGTTTTTTGTCATTGGCATTTCCTCCAAGGGCTTCTTGGAATTCATTGATATTTTCCTCCCCTTCCTCTTCAATTTCTTGTTGTCTAGACCGTGATCTGGTATGAGCCATTTTGTTTATAAGTTTTTGTTGAAGTTGGGTGAAAATGATGATAAGTTATTGATGAAATGCGAGATTTATGTTTGGTGGGATTCTTTGCATACGGATCCCTAGCACTAAAGGTAGATGTTACCAAAGTTCTTTCTTGAATTGCTTTTTGTGTTGGATTGACAAAGTTTGATGTGATAAAGTGTAGAGAAATCTAAGATGTATTAAAAACTCAACTACCTAGTAATGAGAGGATGCACTCAGAAACTAGTTTTAACCTGTGTAGAAATACCTCTTAGGATGAGTTTATCCTAGATGTAGAGACACTCTAAAACGGATGTGTTTTGTGTTTGATTCAAGCAATATCAAAAATAGAACTTAGGACAAAAACCTCTTGATATTTTGAGAGTTGGAATGGATTGATGATGTGTGAATGAAGGAATGAATGAGATGCTAACTTCAATAAAAACTCCGTGTTACATAGGGGACAAATTCTTCCTCTTCTCTTTCGGGAGTTGGTGGTTCTTCCCGAGCTACGTTATATGTGATGCAAATATCTGGAAAGAAGTCAGGATTGATTTTGCCTCCTTTGTTTTTGTGATAACTCAAAGCTCTATATTGAGTAAAAGCTCTGCGGTTTAGAGACTCTTGATCAAATTCGTTTGATTTTCCTTGAAGATATAGACACATGTGACATAAGAAATCTCTATGACAGACAAAGATTTGTCTATTAAGATAGAATAATTTCCTCCTTTTGATAAAAGCCTTTGAGCTCAATGGTTTTCTCTTCAAGTTGACATGTTGATGAAGATTCTTCTTTCTTAAGATGTGAAGAATGGTCATATAGTTTGACACTTTTGTTATTTGCACTTTGTTTTTGATCTCTTGTTTTTGAAAATGTTTGTTTTGGATGAATACTTGTTCTGGATTTGGATTTTATGATGTTTCCTTGATAAGAAAACAAAGCAAGCACACAAACACAAGAATGTTGCCTCAAAAGGCACAAGTAAGTATGGGTCTAGATCAACCCAATATTTTGAACTTTTATGACCCTTTCCTTCAAATGTATTTTAGGTGTTTTCCAAAGCCTGAAGTCGGCTTAATTTGGACTGGTCTTGACTCAAAAAATGAAAAACACTTCAAACACTATTTATCCCTAAGGTCAAATGGCCAGTTGCGATAATTTCAGCCCACATCTTGATATTTATTCAACTTTGGTACTACATAGCTTATGAATCTCATTGTGGCAGGTAAGGATGTGATATACTAAGTCTTGCACGAGCATAACAAATAGATGATCCCTATGATGGGGGATTCACCACTTTTATCGAGCTACAAGTAACCTTTCAAAAAGATATGTTTCTACTCAAGGAAATATGTATGGTGAGTATCTTGGGAGCAAAACCTTCTATGCTCTTGCACTGAATTTATCACAAATATCCTCAATTAATAGAACGGGTGGGCTACTACTTAGAGGTGTTTAGTAATTTTTGATATTTTAGGACATAAGTTCATTCTGCAGTGACTCACTTAAGAGCCTTGTAACTTGTGGTGGGGTCCATTTGTCCTTTTGGCAAGTTACACTGTAGGAACAACTATACCCAAGGCTACAGCTTTTGCTAACACCTAATTTCTATAGCAGCTCAAAGGATTTACCGTGCAAGGTCGTTCCCAAGAGTGATGTGTCTCTTGGCAGGCCTCTCTTAAAAAGATAAAATTTGAGTGTTACTAACACTTTTCTCTTGCACCTAGGACCATGAAAGCCAAGGGAGAGGATAGTGTGTGTTAGAAGTAGGACCACTCGACAAACGCTTTTTGCACAAGTGTGCCAAGAACAAAATACACTTGTTCTTTTTAACTTGTCATTGCAATGGTGTTCTATCTATTTGGAGATGTTGCTCCAAAAACCATGATGTTCTTTTTAACTTCAAAGGCAATATGTTTTAGTAAAATAGGAATTTGAAATCTGGGTCAACTGAAATTGAAACACGTATGCATGAAGTAAATCATTTTCACAAAATGAAATAAGTTGATTGTTCTTTTTACTTGGACAGAATTGAAGTGTTGGTTGTGAATTTCCTTAAGTTTGATGCAAGAAATGAGATTTGTCTTGTTTTGTTTTAAGCACCAAAATAGAGTGTATCCTAACTTGCAATGAAAGCAAATTTGTGGGATTTTGAATTTGTTGTTCTTTTTAACTTGGACAAATGAAGTTTGTTTTTAAACCCAAGCTGAAAAGTGTGATTTAATTTTTAGAACCCAAAATGAAGTGTGAAGTTCAATTTTAAACAAAAATAAAAAGTGAATTCGTTTTAAGACCAACTTTGAAAGGAAAGTTAGTAAAACAAATAAATCTCCTTTTTAGTCTAATTTAAACTTGCACAACAGAGAAAAACAGTTAGTAAAATCCGCCTATATGGTGGGCTTCAACAAGCCTACAAAAAAAAAAATTTATCGGTTACAAGGCCTCTTTTACAATGTTCTGTTACAATAGTGCTACTATATGTGAAAACAGAAGTGCTACTTAGCACAAATGCGCTAAAGTAAAAACAAAAGTGCTAAAACATTATATTTATGCAGCAATACAAAAGCACCAATGACGAAATAAATGCGCTAACTAATGAACAAAAGTGCTACACTATTAACAAAAGCGCTAAGTTTTGGACAATAGCGCTATTGTAAAAAAAAAGCGCTAGAAGACCAAAACCGATAGCGCTAAAGCACGAACAAAAGCGCCAAAGCATGACTTGTGTGTCAAGCTAAACAGTCAAAAAGTTAGTTTGTCAAAAAAAAAGTTGTCGTTTGATTCACATCGGGTTCACCAAATGATGCTCTGTAAAAAGGAGATTGTTAGGATGACAAAACACAAACAACGAGCGTTAGTATTAGCAAATCAAAATTTAAACAATAGCCTAATCAAGCATATCAAGAGAGATACTAAATAAGAAATGGAAAGCATTCAAAGATACAAGAAATAAAACTAAATTCCTCCAAATGCTAACCAAAACATCATAGTGGCTCCTCCCGTGTTCCTCTCCTCTCCAAGTTCCCAAATGAGTGTAGCTCTCAGTAGCTTTTTGCACTATTTTTGGATGTCTTATGGAGATTCAAGATTGTGAAATAAAAAGCTCATGAAATGCAAACATGAACAAACTTAGAAATGAGATTATTATCTAATCTAGTGTTGATTTTAGTCCAAAAGAGTAAATGTAAATGCTTATGCTAAATGCTCTCTAAAATTAAATGCATACAAGTTTTCAGGATCTGGAAATATGAAGAAATGGGCTCTATTTATAGGAAAAATGGAGCAATGGATGGTTGAGATTGAGAAATCTCAACAAGGGACAGGATTGAATGATATTCAATCCATGTGAGGGCTTTCAACCCAATCCTAAGATGACAAGTTTCAACATGAGATGAGTTGAGAGGAGAGGGAATAAGAATTAAATGCTTGACATGACCTGAGAGTTAACTTGGGAGTTAAGGTCAGGGTTGGGTTAAGTGAATAAATTCATTATTCAAAGAATAATGCTTTTATCCAATGGATAAACTCTTATGCAAAGGTTAAAGGGATAACCATGGTCAAAGCAATAAATTCCTGAGGAGACACATGGGTCACATGAGGATTGAGTTAGGGGTCAAAGTCTCTAACCATGGGTGCAAGTGGAATTAACCATAAATGGTTATGTAAGAGCCATTAATGGTCATGTAAGAGCCATTAGTGGTTTGGAAGACTTTAGACATTAAATTGTTGAACACACAAAGCATTTAATGCTTTTCAAAGTATTTGGAGTCTTTGAGAAGTGACTTCAAGTTGCTCAGGAATGTGACAATAATTAGGGGATGGATTAGGCTAATTAGGAAGGGGTTAGAAGAATCTATAAGGGGGTTAGGATTGCAAGTGGGTTTGGTGGGTGAGAGAATAGGATTTAAATTTAAAATAAATTAATTTATTTTAACTTGTGGTTGCAACTTGCATTTGTAGGAAAATGCAAGTGGGGGGGTGAATGATTTAAATAAATGTTTTTAATTATTTATTTAAAAGAGGAAAGGGGGATTTAAATTGAATAAATAGGATTTATTCATTTAATTGATTGTGAATTTGGTTTAATGAATTAATTAAAATAAATTGAATAATTTATTTAATTAACAGGAGAATGTTTAAAGATGAATTAATTAAATATTAATTTAATTAACTAATGGCTAGTGGATTTTAAATCAAATAAATAGCGAATATTCATTTAATTAAAATGGACAAATTTATGTAATGTGATTACAGAATTCAACAAAGCTAAAGGTAATCTAAAAAATAGAACTATAGAAACTACCGACGACACATATACTCACTCTAAAGTAGGTCTAATTCAATGGGTAGCTGACAGAAGATCTAGCCTTTTGCAAGAAGTTAAACCCTAATCATCAGAAGCCGCAAGCTTCAGATGTGGACAGAAATGCAACACCAAATGGGAAAATAGACATACAATTTAATATGAATAAGGGTGGCTTTATAATAAACACTGGACAACAAAGGATTGAGAATACCCCAAAAACCACTCCCTCCCCGGTCTTGGGAATCATTAGTAACAAAACCCTAGAAATTCAGATCCTTAACAATGAAGAACAAATTAAAAATTAATTGAACAAGGTTATAGATAACCTAATGGGGAAATTAGTTGAGGAATATGTAGGTGAAATACTCATCGATACCCCAGCCAAATTGACAGAGATTGATAATATCCCCAATATAGAACAAGTTCAGCCCATCCACAGAATACCCTCTTTGATTGGTAACTCTAATAAAGAGGATCAAGAAGACATAACTCCAACCTTTACCAACCTAAAGGACTCCCCTCTGGTGGAAGGGTTGAATGCAAATGAGGAAAGAGATTTCATTATCAAGGAATTAATCAACATGTAGGTAGAAGATAATAACCCAAAAATAGATAATAACCTAATCAGTCCATCAATCAGAGGTATTATCCAGATAGGAAGTGAAAGAAAAACTCCTGATTGTGCAAAATCCATAAGCAACAAAAGAAAGTCTTTTTTAGACAAAAGAAAGATGGACAGGGATGCAACGGGGCAGGCCAAAATAATAGCATTACTGGGGCTAGGAAAATCTCCCCCTCCCTTGGCAAAGGTATAAACATACTTACCTAGAATGTTAGTGGCTTGGGAGCCCGTAACAAACAAAGCTTGGTTAAGAGAAGTATACTGAAATCTACCATGGATCTAGTTCTAATACAAGAAACAAAACTAAGTAAGAATGAAATAGATAATTTTAGTAAGAAATTTAATCAATGGCAAATGGAAGTAGTAGAATCTATAGGGGCATCAAGAGGGCTAGGTATAATGTGGAGAAATAGTATGGTTGCATTCACATGCCTATCCAAAATGTAAAATTGGATGGCTGGCAGGGTTAGAACACTCAGGTTTAACCTTGAGTTTATAATCATTAATGTATATGGTCCAATCCCAATAGAAAAGAAGAAATCAGTGTGGCAGGAAATCGAACAATTCTTAAGGATGCAGGAGGGATCACACATCATCACAGGTGGTGATTTCAATACAATATTATACGCATCGGATAAAAGTGGTGGTAATACAAACATGAAACAATCACAAAGAGACTTCATTAATTGGATAAATAACAATAACTTATTTGAAATTGCAACAGAAACTGGCTTCCACACATGGAATAATAGGAGAAAGGATTTCACTAACAATGTAGAACCATTAGATAGATTCTTCTTTAAGGGAGATCTAACTGAGTTCCACATAGAACTAGAAACCACGGTGCTACCCTGGTCAAGGTCTGATCACTTCCCAGTTCTCTTAGAACTTATGGGGGAAACAGAGCAAATGGGATATCCCTTTAAATTCGAGAGAATGTGGTTTACACAAAGACTTCCTCCCCAATATACAAAAATGGTGGAAGGAGAGTAATGTTTTAGGATCAAAATTATTTTGTCTGGTATCTAAGATGAAATAAATTAAGCACAAGTTACTAGATTGGAACAAAGAGAAATTTAAAAATATTTTTGAGAAAAAGGAAAGACTTGAGAAAGAATTAAAGACAATAAATTATGATGTGATGCAAAATAGGATTATTTCTGAGACATATGAAATTGAGAAGAGGCTCCTAAGTGAATATGAAAGAATCTTAGTAAGAGAAGAGATATATTGGAAGCAAAAATTAAAAGAATCATGGTTAGAAGATGGGGATCGGAATACAAAATTATTTCACAATAATGTTAAAATTAAAAGAGCAACAAATAGAATAACCCAAATCACCAATAACAGTGATCAAATTATAATGGATCAAGACCGGATTGCAAATGATGCAATCATGTATTTTGAAAACATTATCAACAATTGAGAACATTCAGAACTCACCAACAATACAATTTTAAAAAACAACATAACCAACCTAATAACAAAAGATGATAACAAAATCACATATGAATCAAGATAAAATGGCTTTGGATCAATTCCATGGAGATAAAGCCCCTGGACCAGATGGCTTTCTTGCTTGCTTCTTCCAAAAATGCTGGTACATCTTAGGGGACGAGGTAACGAATGCATTGGAATCTGCCTGCAATGCCGGAAGATTCTTAAAAGAAATTAACAACACTTTTTTGGCCTTAATCCCAAAGAAGGAGAATCCCTCAACATGGGATGAGTTCAGACCCATTTCGCTATGCAACATGATCTACAAGCTACTAGCTAAAGTCATGGCTAATAGATTAAAAATATTAATGCCTATCATAATATTAGAAGAGAAGACATGATTTGTACCCAATAGATCTATCTTAGATGGGATCATTATTGTGCAGGAAGTCATTCACTCCTGCCAAATCTAGGGGCAGTCCAATATGCTACTAAAACTAGACATCAAAAAGGCTTATGACAAAGTGGATTGGTACTTCCTATGCAATTGCATGAAGGCCTTTGGATTCAATAAACAATGGATAGATTAAATCTACGTCTGTGTATCAAACCCTAAGTTCTATATCTTACTAAATGGGAAACCGAAAGGCTTTTTTGAAACCTCCACAGGACTCAGACAAGGGGACCCTTTATCCCCATTCTTATTTATAATAATGTCTAAAACCCTGGGAAGGAGTTTGGAGGAAGCATGAAGGTCCAACAAACTATCCAGAATATAGATCACGAGTGGAGTAGACCCGTGTACCCATCAATAGTTTATGGATGATACAATTATATTGGGTAAAGGACAGCTAAAGAAAGCTAAGGAAATTTTAAAAAAATTACACCCCTATGGAATGGCCTCAGGATAAATGGTAAACAAAGAAAAGTCAAAAATATTTTTCTTCAATACAGGTCCATAGGAAGAACATAGGATAGCTTCATATCTAGGATACAAAAAAGAACATCTACCATTAACATATTTAGGAATGCCCCTAGACAAAGGCAATAGAATAAACAAACTTTGGGATCCACTGATTGAAAAAGTAAGGAAGAAGCTGGCATCATGGAAATCCCTATGGCTGACAGGGGTAGGTAGATTAACTCTCATAAAAATAGTATTATCAACAATGCCTATATACCTTCTATCTTGTTTACCTCTTCCATCAGGAACATATAAAAAACTTACTCAAATTATGAGAGATTTCTATTGGAATGGTGCAGAAGATAAAAATAAAATGAAACTAATTTTATTGGAAAACATATGTTGGGAAAAGAGTGATGGAGGAATGGGAATAAGGAAAGTATTATGGAAAAATAGGGCCTTAGGGGAAAAATTGGCATGGAGAATATATGCATCCTTGAAAGCAAAATGGACTAGAATCCCGAGGAGAAAATATATGTCACAAAATTGAAGAGAGGCTATCTTTAGGGAAGCACATTCCCCCAAGGGATCTAGAATTTGGAACTTTATAAGAGAAAGTTGGGTACTCATTGTGAAGTACCTATCCTGGGATATCTATAATGGCAAAATAACTTTGTTCTGGGAGGATTCCTGGGGTGGTCACCCCTCAATTGATAGCTTAATGGATAAAAACAACATTAAAGATCAAATGAAATCCTTATGGGGAAACAATGTAAGGGATTACATGGTGATGGCACCTGAATCAATAATAGTATGGACATGGAAAGACATGTCTCATCTATTAGAGGATAGTAAAGATCAAGTATTGTTGCAAATAATAGAAGGCGGGACATTAATTCTCAGACTTGGGTCAAATGAGCTTATATGGTCAAAATCAAGGAATGGACAATATAACTACAAAGAGGGTTTTAGAACCATCTATGAGGAGGAAAACTTAACCAAAGAATACTCCCCGAACACAATATGTTGGGATAAATTTGTACTTCAAAAAGCTGGCTTTTTTGCCTGGGTAGCATTCCAAGAGAAAGTTCTCACAATGGAGCAATTTAAACTCACAGGGTATGAAGGGTCATCAATGTGTGTCTTATGCAAGAAAGATGTGGAAACAAATGATCACTTATTCATAGCCTATAATTACACACAAGTATGATGGTATTGGTTGATGGCACAATTGGGCTAGTCAAGAGCCATCATCCCTAACCTAAAGGACTAGCTCAAAAATTGGCCATTAATAAAAAAGAATAGCATCTTCCATAACCTATGGATTTGTAGTCCAACAATAGTAATATGGGAGGTATGAAAGGAGAGAAATAGGAGAATCTTTTAGGATACTGAAATGAAGACATAAATACTGATAGCAAAAATAGAGGCCTCCATCATAGAAACCTCCAACAATAGGAATATGAACATACAACAATATGACATAGAATCGGATAACTACATTAGGAAGATGTGGAAAGGGATTAAGATTCCCCCATTCATTGGGAAAGGGAACAAAGATAAAACTGAGGATAGGAAAGCATGCAAATGGGTACCCCCGAAAATGGGATGGTGCAAACTCAATTTTTATGGAGCATCTAGAGGCAATCCAGGGGAAGCAGGGGTGGGGCTCATTATTCACTCACATGAAGGGATATGTATTGGATCGATCTCCTGATATTTAGGACATGCCATAAACAATAAGGCAAAAATATGGAGCCTAATAGAAGGTTTAAATCTATGCAAACAATTAAAGATAAACAAAATAGAAATAGAAGGAGATTCTACTATTATTGTTAATGCAATAAGGACCAGGACAATGGCAAATTGGGAGGTCAGAAGCTTATTGGATAGAGCCCTAGAGATTTTGGGAAGCTTCACAGATTACACAATCAATCAAATATACAGGGAAGCAAACACATTGGCAGATAACTTAACCAATATAGGGGTAGATGGAATCAACAAAATCACATAAAGCTAGCCAGAGATGGTAACCCACAATTAAAATAGAAATTGAGACATAACCACATACACATACACAACATTTAGGCAAAATGGAAGGTACACATGTACTCATGCACAAATAAATATATATATGCATGTATACAAATGTATTTATGCAACTATATATGTACATGTGCATGTATATGAAAATAGACATATATGGATGCACAGATGCACATATAGACATATATATAGTTATATACGGACATAGATATAGTAATAAGTGCATGCAAGCACATATATATTTAACAAGGTTACCAGAAATCAGAAAATATTTCCCACTATAGGCACACACATAAGCTAGGAATGGTGCGAGATAGAAAGAGGCTAAGACAGCATACTCATAACAAATTAGCATTATGCGGCCTGATTCCTTAGCAAATGATACCATTAAGACATAACACCATGATTCACTAACATTATGATATAACTGGATAGAGTCCTAACCACATACAGTATGGCAATTATTTTTTTATATATATATATATACCTACATTACTGCATGACAATACTATCTAGTGTTTTCTTTCTGATAAATATTATAGACTTGATAATCTTTCAAAGTAGGAACAACAAGCTTTGATGTTGACCAAGTTTGAAAGATACCTAGGCTAGAATATTAACAGGGAAGAGGGTACTAGAATAATATTCCATGCATGAATCCAACAGTATACTGGTATGCATATAGGGATATATACATACAAATATATGTATATATATAAAACAACATCCAAGTATATATGTATATGCACACACAGACATAGACACATCCCAAAATTACGTAGAGATACACAAAATATCTATATAGATGGACATCTATATATACAAAGGCTGAAATATGTAGACTCTCTATGTAGATTGTCAAGTTTTGGCATAGCCCCAGATATGTTCCTCCAATGGTTATAAGTTACTCCAATGAGCCCTCCTTCATAGTCCGCATCTTGTTGGACACATTGGGTCATCTTATCGGGTATCAGAATAACTCATTTTATGTTTCTTTGATGAACCGATGACATCGACTTCATACTTGTGTATCCTTTAAAATCTCCTTCTTGTCCATTGTGTTTCAAAGCTTATCGGGTGTCGGGACAACCTTTCCTATGTTTCTCTGATGACTCGATGAGATTGGGCTCTAGCTTGTCTATCTTTATGTTATTCTGGTCCATCGGCCTATGTCCCCCCAATAAGGTCTCATTTCTGGCAACTACCTCATCTTCCTCATCGGGTATCGGCATAGCGGAAAATGTTTTCTACTGAATAGTTGATGTTATCCCGATGACTTCACCTTGTTTCTTTTCTAGTCACTTCTTTCATTATAGGATATCTCGATGAAACATCAATTCCATCCGCCATAATATTTATCCTATCGGGTATCGAGGTAGCTATTTTGTACACTTTCCGATATCCCAATGACTTGTGCTTGACTTTTCTTCCTCAACGGGTAGTGGAATAACCTAAATCACCTTTCCCTGATGGCTTAAGTTGCCCTAATGATTCACCTGCCTTTTTCACCTAGTCCATTGGGTATTAGGGTAATATGACTTCTAATGACCTAATGACACCGCCAACAAGAACCTGCTCTATCTGACATTGGCATAGGCTATGCCGATAACCCCATCGGGTATTGGGGTAACCTTTTCTCCATGATCCCTCATCAAGTTTCAGGGTAACTTTCTAAAATAGCTCTCCCCTATGGCTAAAGTTACCTCGATGAATCACCTATCTTTGTCACCTAGTCTATTGGGTATCGGGGTAATATGCTCTCTGATAATCAGATGACACCACCAACAAGTTCTCTGACATCGGCAAAGGGTCTTTCGATAACCTCATCGGGTATCCGGG
This sequence comes from Cryptomeria japonica, assembly GCF_030272615.1. Taxonomy (NCBI): domain Eukaryota; kingdom Viridiplantae; phylum Streptophyta; class Pinopsida; order Cupressales; family Cupressaceae; genus Cryptomeria; species Cryptomeria japonica. The sequence continues at coordinate 691,574,623 of NC_081414.1, forward strand.
TAACTTTCTCTCTGTGTGAATCTCTGTGCTCAGCTTGTCTTCCTCATCGGGTACCAGAATAACCTGAAATAGCTCTCCTCGATGGTTTAAGTAATCTTGAAGACTCTCTTGCCTTTGTCACCTAGTCCATTGGGTATCAGGGTAATATGCTTTCTGATGACCCGATGCCACTGCCAACAAGTGTCTGCTCCATCTGATATAGCCATAGGACATACCGATAATATCATCGGGTATCGGGGTAACTTTTTCTTCGTGTTCTGATAGTGAATGCTATGCCGATATCTATGCTCGACTTGTCTTCCTCATTGAGTACCAATATAACTTGCAACATCTCTCCCCGATGGCTTAAGTTACCTCGACGACTCACCTACCTTTGTCACCTAGTCCATTGGGTACCGGGATCCCTCTAAATAGTCGATGTCATGACTGCACCTTGGTTCTCCTTTAGTCACTTCTCTCAGTATAGGTTATCCCACTGAAACCACATTCGCATCTATCATGATATTCAATCTATCAGATATCGAGGTAGCCATTCCCTATGCTCACCAATATCCCGATCACTCTGATCTGCAATTTCCTTCATCACTGTAAAGCACTCCAATATCCTCCATCTCTGTGCCTAACTTGTCTTCCTCATTGGGTATCGGTATAACCTGAAACATCTCTCCCCAAGGGCTTAAGTTACCTTGATGACTCACTTTAGGTAGCACCTCATCAAAGTAAGTCTAGCTGACAACACTATCTTTGCCACCCAGCACATCGGGCATCAAGGTAATATAGAATAGTGCTTTTTGATGACTCGATGACCTAGCCAACAAGTATCTGTTTCATCCAATATTGGCATAGGCTATAACTGATAACCTCATCGAGTATCAGGATAAATTTTTCTCCATGCCTCCGATAGTAAACCTATGTCGATGATCCTATTTTCTTGTCACACAGATAGATACTTACTTGTTGACAGTTTCAAATCATATAGTTACATTAAATAAGTAAATTTTTGAATACAGATAGTTTTTGAATCAGGCACATACTAGAATACAGTAACAGGGAGTACTTAAGTAAATTTGGCATATTGGTTTACTTCAGCATTTAAACACTTACAAGTCCCGACTACCATGGTAAGAGAAAGAAGTACAGGCTAGATAGGTTGTGTTATTATCAGCCCTTTGCTGACCAGTGTTTATACCCCTAATATTATTGTAGACAGGGTAATATTTCATAGTATGGCCAACAAGGGTAAGTATGCATAAATAATATTGGCTCTTCATCTTTGGCACTAACAGTTAACAAGTGGTTTTGCAGAAGGATTGTTTTGAAAACATGTTTTTACAAGATAATCAAAAGTTGACAAATATGGCAGCAGTGAACTAGGAAATTTGGTAGAAGTGAGATAAAATACAACAATGAACTAGGATGGTACCTATGGAGGGCTCTTTGATCAGCCAAAATGCAGAATTTGTAAAAGATGGCAACAGGGAACTAGGTTGATACCTATGAAGGGCTTTTAATCAGCCAGAATGCAGAATCTGTTAAAGATTATATGTAAATAGTCATTGACTGGACCTATGGTCCTGGGCAAGGCCGAAGGTTTTCTCCTCTCCGCTCTTTCCTACCGGTGCCCGCACTGAGTGGAGATTGTAATAATATTTATTAATTAATAAAATATGGCTCAAGCCTTTTACCAAATATATATATATATAAATAAATTTTATTTTTAAATATAAAATTAAATGTGTGAAATTTTTTACGTCAAATATATAGAATAAACTAAAAATATTTATTGAAAATTTAAATTCAAGTGACAATATTATATTTAATAAATAATATATATTACAAATTAATTTTTTTATTTATCTTTTAAATTATAATCTATAATTTATAATCATTGAGAAAAGTTACAACCACCTAATATGTATAATAAACTAAAAATATTTACTTAAATTTTTAATCTAAGTGATAGTATTATATTCAATAAATAATATGTAAGGAGGAGGTGACAAGGTCGAAGAGGAAGAAGCCAAGGAAGTGGAGATGATGGCCTAGCTACCTTGGTTGGTCATGGTCACCATTTTGCCTTCATAGGATAGAAGGCACAACCCTTACAGACCATAAGGGATGGAATTTTGGATCATATGGATATTTCAATGGTAGATAGTAGTGCAAAATATATAAATGTAAAAAAAAATTGACTTAATATAATGCATGTCCTTAGAAGCTAATTTTTTTTTAAAAATTATTATTTTTTGTTTATTCTTTAATTTATAATCTATAATTTATAATCTTTCAAATTTATTTAGTAAGTTAGTAAATCTTATGTAAAATAGCATTGCCATTTCTAATCTTGGTAAAATTATTACATGATTTTAACTTATTATTTATAAAAAATGTACATATTATATATCAAATATATATTTATTAGATAATTTTAAGGTTTCATTTTTCTTGTAAAAATAAATATTCAAAGGACTTGAATTATGTTTATTGTCTTGTTTAAATATTTTTTAGTTTATTTCTAACTCAAATGATATATAGTCATATTTAATAAATAACAAGTTAAAAATTGAATAATATGTTGAATACCATCTTTTATGGAAATGTTTAGAAATTGATGTTTTTAAAAAGATATTATGTGATAAGGACCTAATATTTAATAAATATTTGGGCAATAGTCTTAAGTTTCAAATTGCAAGGGAGATGAACACATTTGAGAAGCATCTTCAAAGTATATATTGAGAATCTTGTATATTGGCATCCAATATGGGAGTTAAAAGAAACTTTCCTTCCAAAATAACTTATTTTGAGACTTTCCTTTTAATGCATTTCAAGTTTGGGTGCCCAAGCTGTAACACCCCACCTCACATAAAGATAATATAACTCTAAGTTGTTACATTCTTTTCTTTGATAAATGGTTAGATAGATCTAGGATGATAAATGAGATGGTTGTATGATAATATTCTTAGTATTCCTTAGCAAACTTGATGAAAAATTTATGGATAATAATGCAACTTATTATTGTGATCTAGTTATCTTGTGACCATGTTGGCTATGTGTAAAAACATAAAACAAACCAATTTCCTCTACAAGAAGTTATAAGTTTCACTATTGTTGGCTTGGAAGGAAATAAGGTTTTTATTATTTGATATAGATGTGTTTATGAAGTATATATATATATATATATATATATATATATATATATATATATATATATATATATATATATATATATATATATATATATATATTGATCGGTAATGGGCCGAAGCCGATAAGGTTTACATACCCTACCCCCTTGTGGGATTTGAACTTGTGACCTCCCATTCAAGAGTACAAATTCTCTACCAATAGGCCAACTCAAGTTGTACCCTTGAGGTGGGGACCTACTGGGCATCAATAAAGTTCCTAGGACTTTATTTCACTCCAAATGTCCTCATTAAGATGAGTGACAAAATTGGAGAATAGATGAGTTGAGGGTACCAACCCCACCCCCCATGCCTCATCTATGAGGGAAGACTTGGGGAATGGGGTGTCCTAATTTTTGTCCCATCTAAAATGAGGAAAAGACCTGATGTAGGAGAGGATGAGAAGGTGACAAGTGTCACTTGCCCATCCAAGTATTGCAAGTTAATCTTCCTTGTATTGAGTTTGTCAACAGAGAATGGGTCGTCGTGCAAAGTTTTGAGAGGGAAGAATAGGTTTGAAGGAAAAAAGGATCATTTGCATGTAGAAATAGAGGTCAATGATGCATATATTTGGAATAATAAATGAACATCAACACACAAAGGTGATGGTTACACAACTCATCCTTTTAGATACTCTTGGTGTGTAGGGGAAAAAGTGAGACTAAGCAAACAAGTCCTAATCCAACTCTCATGTACACACTATGGAATACGAAAGAGTCTAGGGAGGTAACACACTTTGGCTACTTCTTGTGAGGAAGAGAGATCCAATAATTACCTTTGAGGGTTTCTATTCCTTTGATGCAAGTGAGAGGAAGAAGCGATGCAAAGTGCAGATTTGAATGATTTACTCTAGAGTACAAGTATGCATAAACAACCCTAATCTAGAAATGCAGAACTGAGAATAACTGATATACTGCTCAAAGGTACAGATTAAGAGACAAATTTAGAGGTGCACCTGTGCCAAAAATCTGAGCCAAAAATCTAAGCCAAAATGTCTAAGATTGGATTTATATGCCCTCATCCTGATTCTGCAGACTGAAAGTTGTACCTAACAAACTAGGATTTGTAGATTCTGAACTGTTGATCTACCAAATTCTGCTAAAAACATGGGGGACCAGGGTGCCATACCCCTGTCTTAGGAAGGATTAGGGTACCATGCCCCTTTCCCAAGGGTTATTGTTGAGATTTGAGCCCTGGAACTCTCTTTGTGCACTTTGTCGGTCCTAAAACTTGCAGCGACACTCAGGTCTCGAATCTACACCTATAGCTGATAATAGGGTTTTGGGAGTCTATACGGGGTTTTTCCTTAGTCAAACCCTTGTTTCCGTGATTTCAACCTCAACAAATAGTCATTTTGTATATTAATATAGTGTGTGCAAGATCCTAGGATGAGAGTAAACAATCTAGAGCAACCCTAAAGAGTAAACCCTAAATGCTCGTAATTGACAAAGTAAATTCTCTACATCAATGATGAAAAGTGATCTAAAGCATAAATGTAAATTAAATTGATGTAATGAAGCTCATACAAAGATATGGAAACAACATGAAATCATACCTAACCCTAGGGGAGGGGTGCAAGCCAATCTTCAGTCAGTGATCTCCTGTTGCTTTCCTACATCTCCAAAAACCCCAATTGATGAAAGAATGTTTGATGAATGCTTGATAGGTATTGTTGAATTTTGTTAAAGACTCCAAAGATCTGCTCTTTCGCTACATAGAAGACTCCTTGTAATCGCTCCAAAAGATTTTTCCTAGATTTGATTCCTTTTCTTTAACCTTCAAATGAAGAAAGAAAGCTCTTATGTATGAAACCCTAGCTATTAATTTCACCTTTAGGCCGACCTAGGATTTGAATTTCCCACCAATATTTTGGGGTTAAGCATTATAATATCATAGAATTGTGCTCTCAAAATTTTGGGAAAAATGTCGGGGATCGTGTTGCACTTGCACACGGTCCGACCAACTTTTCACCAAATTTTCAGGGTCATTAGATATGATGATATTAGAGCAGAACCCAAAGTTATAGATGATTTTGAGATGTTTTGATATGTGCATTCGAGCCTTAAAGATCAAAGTAGGACATAATTAGGGTTTATGATTTAATAATTAATTGAAGGAATAAAATGAAAAAGGGGTACACTTAGGGTAAAGGGCCCTACTTTATGATGTGTGAAGTGATGAAATATGGATTTAGATTTAATTAAATTGAATAATTAAATAACTAAAAAATATTATAAATGTAAGATGCAAAACACACTAAGGCGGGTGCTAAACCAAGTATGGAATTGTACTACCCTAGCAAGGGTGTACAATTTACAATGCTACATTTATCCCCCACTTTAGCGGTAATACGACACTACGTGCATATGCAAGCTAAAGTATAGAAAAGTAAACATTATTTTTTAAAAAGGATTATCCATAAGTTGTCGGACGAAGCACTCAACAGTATCTAGAGTACATAATTAGGAACTGCACCCTACAAAACCACATGTAGATCACAAAATCACCTAATTCTTACCAAGAAAAGTGATGAAATTCATGGGTAGCTATGCCCCCCTATTTCGACTTCCTTAGTAGTGAGGTGAAACAGGATATCATGTTTACCACAATGAATTGTGATGAAAACCTTGATGAAAACATATTCTCAACAAGGCTTAATTGTACTTCCAAGCTCTATATGGAATGAATGTGGAGCAAGAGATCGAATTGAGCGAATTCATGATTCTGACACCGTCGATGGTGCTAAAATCAAAGCTCCCTAGCTCAAGTTATGATAGACACTTTCATTTGTCACATTTTGACTTTCAACACTCTTCATTGCAGAGGAGCCCACACATTAGTCATCATGCCTCGAGGTCGAGCCGAGCAACTTGATGAGGATGCAAAATACTAGAAGGATAACCTTGAAGCAACCAGCTTCTAAGGTTCACAAACTCAACCAAAACCCTACTACCAAAGGGTCCTCACACAACACCAAGTCAAGCAATGGTTTAATGACACTAAACAATTCCTTGGGTGACTCAAAGGCTCCATTATGTCCACTTACAAAAAACTAACACTCTCAAGTCTTGTGTGACTACACACACCCTTGCATACATGACTAGGCTACTACTAAGCTTTAGGGGTTTGAATGACCCACTTGACCAATTCAATACAACAACCCTTGGAGGGGTGTTCTCACGACACCTTAGCACAAATGAAATCAGATTTCATGGTTTAGACCCACCAAAACATCAATTTTGACTCACTTGCCCACAAATAGAACTGGTTTTAATTAGGCCTCCATTTGAAGGAATCGGGTGATAACTTTTGAGACCTTGAGGATCTAGGAAAAAAAATTATATTTTCAGATACCAGTTTGGGATTTCTCAACAATATCTCAATTTTTGGTACCAGACCAACTTGCAGATATTCCAACCAATACTTCACTAATAGACCTATTTGATTTAATGCCTTCCACAAACTTGTTTGGTTCTCCTAATTTCTGGCCATCACTAATCATGATATGTTATTTAAACCTCCAAAGTACTCTTCTACCACATTCAAACCCCTTTCCAGTGCTCTACCACTCAATTCTCACGCACTGCACTCATCAAACCAGTGTATCACATAGAGATCCCAGACCTCAGATTAGTTCTCCATCCTCCTCATACTGTTGTGTCCTCTTAATGTCTTTTCAAAATGACATATGATACAATGGCCTATCATCTCCTATAATGGCAGAGTGTTCTGTTAAGGATGATAGGCTAAAACCCATTATTACAGTCAAACCCTAGGGGTTTGAAGTTTTTAGGCTACCCGGTAGAGATTTGCTTGTAGAATAGGGAAGTGATAACTTCAAGGCTTCACACCAAATGAAAAAAAAGGTAAAACAATCTAGTTTTAGGATCTATGTGCTGATAATTCTTTCCAATCTACCTTCAGTATGCAATCAACATAAATTAGATGGTTTCTTGTGTTTCCAACAATTTTGATGCTTTAATTTCCTTCTCAAAACAATGAAATCAACCCCTACATCTTTTGGTGTTTGGGGTCCTTAAAGGTGTCACCCCAAATGAACATAACCTTCTCCAACCATTTTTCAAACTAAATTGATCGATGGAGAATAACGACGTACAAAAAGTGTAAAAATGTCATTGACAACAAATTGACAATATGACATTTTTTGCATTATTCAACCAACTTAGACTCTAGATTATCATAGTCCCCCAAAATGATTACATTTGATTCTAAAACATCAAAAATGACTCAAATAAACCTTTCGTCTCTTGATCCCTCAATTTAGACCATTGTGACCCTTATTGACTCAATTTGCTCTACAAGACCCTAGGTGACAATTTGACCCATACATGGACAAACTTGTCACACTCCTAGGATAGTGAAATATAAAAAGGACCCATAGGGTCTTCTTACATTCATATTAGACTAATAGAAAATCATCTTTTCTTTGGCTCATTCCTTTATAGGTAGGTTCTCCTGCACCACAACCCGTGCATATGGATATCATGCGCTAGACCATGTTGACCGGGAGACCGCTCAATGAGGTAAGTTGACCAACCATTGACTTTTCATTGAATTTTCTTATTTGCATTGTTTTCATGTTGATGATGTTAGCATTTGATTGTTCACATGCCCCCCTATCCAGGCACCATCGTCCCATGGGGTGCCCTGGTCCTCCCTGGGTGCCCTAATCCCACAAGGGTGCCCTGGTCCTCCTAGGGTGCTCTAGTCTCACTTGGGTGCCCTGGTCCTCCCAAGGTGCTTTGGTCCTAGAGGGGTGCCCTAGTCCACTCAGGGCACCCTGGTCCTTTCTCGGAGTGACCAAGGGTTGCACGGGATTAGGCATCGGATTCGTAGAATAGATGCAATGATACTTTTGATTAGATGATGATGATCGATGAGCGATTACAGATGATTTGATTGTTTCACTTTGCAAAATCTTCCCTACATCCATGAGCACATTGCCAGCCACACCTTCGAGAGCCTCCAGAGTCAGATTTTGAGGTTTTCACTAGAGGATAGGGAGTTGATGCATTAAGTAGGTTTATGGTATGTGATGACCATGCCTGCCATCAAGTTCCACCCCATGATGTCGATGGCACTAATAGAGAGATGGGACATGGATACCTCCACCTTTCTTCTACATGTGGGGAAGATGAGAGTCATGCTCAAGGATGTATACCGCATACTTCGTCTTGCCATCAGAGGAGAGATAATGAGATACCGAGCAGACCGCACCGCTACCGATTACAAGAGGGAGCAAGTCTATTGCATTGGGAGAGAGATACCCTGTGAGACAAGGGGTTGAATCATGATCAGTTGGCTCTTGCATCCCACCGGTGAGGTTCCACTAGTGAGATGATTAATGATTGCTTCCTGTATATGGTGAAAATGGATAACAATAATAACAATATTGAAAGGCTAAATGAATTCAACCACAAAACCCTAGCCTAACAATCAACAAAGATCCACCATAACATATGAAGATTACCTAAGACAACGCAAATCACATGAAATCACAAATATTATACCATCACATGTCCAATAGGGTTTTGATCTCCATTCTTCCTATCTCCATTGATCTTGCTTGATATATTTGCTCTCAGATTTTATGTGCACAAAAGCTCAACAAAGAGCGGAATGTGGTTGCAAGTAGGATCGTAGTGTAGTCAATTGATCAAGTCATTAGGTCATTAGCTCATTAGGGTTTGATAATGAGGGAAGCATCTCCTTATATAGAAGACACTATATGAAATGGAGGGATAAGATTGAGAGGTGTAAAAGGAGGTCGGCTATGATTAGAGGGTAGGTAAAAGAAATAATAAAATAATGAAAGGGGTAGGTAGTGTATGAATTAAGAGATGAATGACATGTGTCATGGGTAGAAAAGGCTAATGAATTAATTAAATAAATAAAGATTTATTTAATTAATAGAAGAAGTGGGATCAATTAAATAAATAAGATATTTATTTGATTTAGGAAAATGATAATTTAAATAAATAAATGTATTTATTTAAATGAGAAATAAGGCTAGAAGAGGATAAATGAATTAATTAAATAAATAAAGATTTATTTAATTAATAGAAGAATTGAGCTTAGATAATTAAATAAATAAAATATTTATTTAATTAGACATGACAATTTTAGGTGTCTACATTTTGCCCCTCTTTGAGACAATGCGGCTTGTCGCGTTGTTTCAAAGAAGATAATATGAACTGATACAGAGTTGCCCCAGAATGGGAATGATATGCCCCCTCGAGAGATTGGATGAAAATGTCTGAAAAGATTGTAGACAATCTCTCGAAAAGAAAGAAAGGCTAGAATGGACTGACCGGATGAAGTGACAAATTCACGGGATAACGAAGACTGACTCGGGAAATGAAGGCGAGGGCCAGGAGTAGTCTATAAGATAGACCACGGGGTAAAATACATCCTCATTGTCATCTACACATCCATGAGAGCATATTGCAGAGTGAAAATAGAGCAGGAGCAGTCAGCAGCGATGCCTTTCACTTACAGATTCGACTGTGTTCGCCGATTTCAGAGGCCAGCAGAGGCACGAGAGCCGGTAAGTACCACCAAACCTCCTCGTACTTTGACGCATTTAATTTTTTCATTAATGCATGTCAAATAGGGTAATAAATGTGCTTAGACTAGGGTCCAAAAAGTGTCAAAAAATCTTTAGGCGTGTCTGCGTTGGTGCCAGGCGCGTCTGTGTTCTCTAGGCGCGTCTGTGTTTGTGCCAGACGCATCTATGTCTGGACCCGCGTCTACGTCAATTGCAGCCGCGTCTGTGTTGTTCAGGCGCGTTTGTGCCAAGAAGGCACGTCTATGTCAACTAGGCGCATCTATGCAGAGCATAGGCACGTCTGTGTCAGGCAGGCGCATCCATGCAGTCTTTGAGCGCGTTTATGTCATGTAAGCACGTTTGCGTTTGAAAATTTTAAAGTTGCATCTTCTAGGTCAAATCGGCAGTTTTGTGATGAACATATGCTGTCGATTGGATAAGCTGCTGAGAGGATACGCTCAAGCAGGTCCTCTAGGAAGACTAGGATAGATCAAGGCACTTTGTGATGAACAGTGAGTACCAAGATAGAGTACTTTGTGATGAACAGGGAGTAATGAAATATGAGTAGCACTTTGTGATGAACAGGGAGTGCAAATGTGAGTAACACTTTGTGATGAATAGTGAGTGTCACACACGTAGTACTTTGTGATGAACAGGGAGTACCACTAGGATAAATAGGAACACTTTGTGATGAACAGTGAGTGTCACTAGGGTAGATAGCCATATGCATTTAGATAGCGAGTAGCATTTTGTGATAAACAGTGAATGCCACTATAACTGACATGATTGAGTTGTTTGACTGCAGGAGTATTTTCCTATGTTGGAGTCACGGGAGAGATTCCCATCGACTCAGAGGTTGCGACCTGAGTTGACAGCCGAGGACAGAGCCGCTATCGAGGAGATGGGTTTGAGACATGTACTGTATGTGCCTAAGTTTCAGGCGAACATGGGACTGCTGACTACATTAGCTGAGAGATGGCATTCTGAGACGTGCACGTTTCATCTGTCGATGGGTGAGATGACAGTCACCCTAGAGGATGTGTACAGGATTATGAGGATACCGATCGATGGGGAGCTGATCCCATACGATCGAGATGGTGACAGAGAGGCCCTGAGATGAGTATTCCAGGACCCTGGACTAGAGATGAGGGCAGGACACGTGGCATGGGACACCATGATAGCCACCGGGTTAGCATTGCCGGCAGTGATCGGAGGAGCTATTAGTGGTTTTTTGTGTCCGAACAGGGCGACACAGGGATTGGCTGTGGGCTAGGGAGGAGCACTGGAGACGTTGGTGACACAGCATACCAGATATGCCTGGGGACCATGTGTGTTGGCCCACCTGTATTATGAGCTTCATCAGTTTGTTTATCATGGATCAGTGGGATTGGGCTACGGAGTGACCTTGCTGCAGGTATGGGCTTACGAGCATCTACCGGTTACCCGACCGATACACTTCAGGGGCAGAGGTTATGGATGCAACTTTGTGCATTTATATGATATGATCACATCGCAGCCACGGATTGGCAGGCTAGAGCATTGGCGGCGGGTGATTGATGACATTGATGAGGTCATATGGTGACCTTATCTGGGCTATGAGCAATGGGAGGATGACGCAGTTGAGCTTCCCTACACCTTCCGAAGCAGGTATTTGATTGGGCAGATGCCCTATGTGTTGGAGACACAGCTGGTAGATAGGATTGGCCGACAGTTTGGCCGGATTCAGAGGATGCCACGGGGCTCAGGCATGTATGCCCGCACAGTGAGAGATTAGGCACAGTTTGGTCCGTTGTTGTCGTATGATCAGGAAGTGACACAGCTGGTGGAGATGATACCTCTACCCTGGGACATGTGGCTAGAGATTGAGGACACCGGCATGGATGCCGAGTATACAGCTTATTGGGCAAAGCATGTGTTCCCACGGTTGACAGATCCAGGAGAGGCACTGGAGGGAGATGGTGGGGGAGATGATGATGATGGTGGAGGTGATGGGGGTCAAGGCCGACGGAGGAGGAGGGGAGTAGTCTGAGAGAGGAGGGTTGCACCTCGGAGGGAGGGTGGTGAGGAGAGGCCAGCTCGGGTGGTGAGGGGTCGTCGTGGATTGCCGCTACAAGTACCAGCAGCACAGGGTCCTAGACAGGTACAGGCATAGGGACAGGGACAGAGACAGGGACCAGTACAAGTACCAGTACAGGTACAGGTACAGGCATAGGGGGAGCCACAGGCAGAGGCAGAGGGGGATGACCCGGTGGAGGCCAAGCTGCTAGATCTGAGGGAGATCTGTCAGGGCCAGGCAGATGAGATCCAGGAGCTGGAGAGGGAGAGGGATTGGCTCAAGATGAGGCTCAGGGATACTAAGAAAGAACAAGATCAGGCTATCCAGCGCTACACAAAGGCTGAGACAACACTTAGGGTAGGGAGACAGGCAGCTGAGGACACAGGGGCAGGATATGCTTATGTCCTATGGGCAAGAGAGGAGATAGCCTACTGGAGAGACCTCTACTATGGTGCAGTGCCAGTAGATCAGCGAGTGAGGAGCTTCCATAGACCGTCGCGTATAGCGAAAGCTACGGGAGGGAGCTAGAGGAGACAGGCATCGAGTGGTGGGGTTATGGATCCTCCACCACCACCAGATAGAGGAGACAGGAGGGATGATCCTGGGGTGGGTCCTTTAGGGGCTCAGATTCCACCGAGGCCAGGCAGCTCTGAGGGAGGGAGTTCATCATAGCCTTAGAGGGCTCCCTATGTATCAGTTTTGTACCATTTTTGTATTGTAGACACTTGCGGGTGCTTTTGTAGCCATATGATTTTGACATCATTGTATCATGACACTTTTGATTATATATATGAGATGATTCATCTTTGCGGCAGCCATATGCATGTGTGCCTATGTAATGAGATGTTTTATGTGATGGTTGTTTTTATGCTATGGATGCAAATATGTATATGATGCAATGTTTTTGTTCTTTTATGTTTTAAAATGTTATGCCAATGCAAATGTAAATGTATGAAGTGCAGATGAATATGATACTGCAAATGTAAATTGTGCTAATAGGTGTTGTGTGCAGGATGTGATGCAGTTGTGATATCTATATGTATGTATGAAATGCTTATATGTGGTAATGTAGGTGCAACTACATGAAATGCAAATGTTTTTGGTATGTCATTATACTCAGTCATGTGATAGCAGGCTATGCGGACTCGAGAAGGACAATGGAAGTCAATCAAGAAAGGGGGATGGAAGACAAAAGATATGAAAGTGAAAGAGCTTCTTTTGTGTTATCATCATTGAGCTTTATTATGGCAAAATAGGTTATGACAATCGAGGCATATGTTCGACCTAGAAAGTCATTGTACCTGTTTGCATGGAGATAAGACAGTCACAAACAAGGAATGCCCTAGTTCACACTAGACTCACAGCATCCTCATATCCTTGGACAAGTCATAGCATTACTAAGAGACAATCCACAGATAGCAAATACAAATAGGTGACGATACCCCATCCTCGCCTTTCTAGTCAAAGACATCCTGGAGATAGAATCTCTAATCAGAGACATCCCGAAAAAGCTAAAAGACATGTCACCAAAAAAGATGAAATCAAAAGAAAACCAAGACTCGACACCAACATCTACTGTAGTCCTCAAGTTTAGTGTCTCTTGTCACTTGTATAAGTCTTATTTGATTGTGGTCACAATGTTTACTTTCACAGAAAGGATAGATAGCACTGAACCATAATGTTGTCTGAGTCTGTGGAAAGATTTGATTTGTTGAAGCCCATTGTTGCTACTGTCTCATCTGAAATTGACTAAATCCATGAAACTGATACTTTATTGCAGAGAAGACGAAACTTTATTGCGGATCTGTGATGCAAATGTTGCTTTATTGCAGATTGTGTGCGGATAGACTGAAGGAAGCTAGAAGAAACTGTACTCCTCGAAACATGTGATGTTCTCAGTTCCACACCCATTACTAGACGTAGGATTTTTCCTTAGCCATAGATAGGATCTGATTTATTATGTATGGAAAGGGAGGAAAAGGGAGGTTTATTATGAATGGCTAACCAATCTTAGGGAGATCAATAACAAGCCATGATGGGAGTGGGTAAGTTTATTATGGACGAATAGGTTGTGAGTGTGTACAAAGTTGAAGGATGAAAGATAATCCTAAAGGAGGGAGGAGAAATGTCTCTACGCATGGCGCTGGTGACCCAGTTTTCACCATGGTACTTGCCCAGGGCGCCACCAAAGTGGTTTTCACTGTTGGACGAAATTATTTCTCTTTACTTTTTTCGATTTTTCAATGTTTTTTGTGCCAAAAGGCGCCTGTTTGCCAGGTTTTCACCAAGTAAAGATTTTTTTTTGTTTTATAATTTTTTTTTGTATTTTTGAATTTTTTTGATTTTTTTTGTATTTTCTGAATTAGGATACTCTGAAGAGCTATGTGTAGAACCTGCGAAGGTGCATGCTATTGATAGGATCCTCCAAAGGTTCACCTTCTATAGTTGAGAGCTGATATGCCCCAGATCCATATGTTGTTGTTATGATGTAAGGACCAAGCCAATTTGGTTCGAACTTGCCCTTCTTCTCTCTATCTTGTTGATTTTTAGGATTTTCTCTGAGAACCAAGTCACCTACCTCAAATGTGCGAGGCTTGACTTTGTGATTGTAGCTGCGACTCATTCGTTGTTGGTAAGCCTTGAGGTGATTGAAAGTAGTTTGTCATCGTTCATCCAGTAGTTCCAGCTCTTGTAAGCGAGAGACCCTATAGTCTTCATCACTGATGATGTTTTGCAAAGAGACCCATAAAGAGGGTAGCTCGACCTCAATAGGCAAGATGGCTTCAGAACCATAGACTAGTGAATAGGGTGTAGCTCCTATAAGTGTACGGACACTTGTGCGGTAGGCCCAAAGTGTAGGATTAAGTTGAATATGCCAATTACGACCAGCATCGTCGACTGTCTTCTTTAGGATTTTAAGGATTGTTTTGTTAGATGCCTCAGCTTGGCCATTACCTTGGGGGTAGTATGGTGTGGAGAAATGATGGGAGATATGGAAGTGGTCACAGAGTTCGCAAACATCCTGATTTTTGAAAGGACGCCCGTTATCAGTGATAATGGAAACAGGAATACCGTATCGGCAAATGATATAGTTGAGGATGAATGTAGCAATCTATTTTCCAGTAACTTGTGTGAGAAGCATGGCTTCAATCCATTTTATAAAATACTCTGTGGCGGTGATAATGAATTTATGACCATTGGAAGAAGGAGGGTGAATCTTGCCTATGAGATCGAGTCCCCACTGACAAAAGGGCCAAGGAGACGCAAGTGGTTGAAGTTCTTGTGCTGGCGCATGTACGAGATCTCCATGAATTTGACATTACTTACATTTCTTGACAAACTGATATGAGTCTTTCTCCATATTGGGCCAGTAATATCCAGTCCTGATGAGTTTCTTGGCCAAGGTAGGACCACTAGCATATGGACCACATATTCCTTCATGCACTTCCCATAACGCAACCTGAGCTTCGTCACTTTCTAAACATCTAAGAAGAGTGCCATCTAGACCTCGCCGGTATAGGATATCAGCTAAAATGACATATCGAGAGGATTGGCGAATGAAAGTGCGACGTTGGTTATTTGATAGATCAGGAGGTAAAGTATTGTCTCATAGGTATGTGAAAATGGAACCATATAACTGGGATTTGGGACCGACAACGCATATCATCTCAGTAGGCATGATCTCATATGAAGGGACCAAAAGGTTATCCACCAAGAACTCATAGCAGGTCTCATTTGGAGGTAGATCGATCAGTGAAGCAATTGTAGCCATGGCATCTGCGACGCGATTCTGCTCTCTTGGTATCTACTCAAAGTCTATCTTTGTGAAATTTTGTTTCAGACCATCCACCATTTGTTTATAAGGCATTAGCTTTTCATGTTTTGTTTGATAATCACCAGTTGCTTGACGGATAACAAGTTGGGAGTCCCCAAAAACACAAAGTTCCTGGATCTTCCATTGAACTGTAATTCGTAATCCTGTTGTTAATGCCTCATATTCTGCTATATTGTTAGTGCAAGGAAATGATAAGCGGTATGATTTTGGTATAGAATCCCCTTGAGGAGTTATAAAGAGGATGCCAACTCCTGCCCCATGCTGTGTATATGAGCCGTCAAAGTATAGTTGCCATGGCTTTGCATGTGACATTGTCAAAATGGATTCATCTGGAAATTCTGAACTTAGAGGAACATCATCGATCATGGGAGCATCTACTAATTGATCTGCGATGGCTTGTCCTTTTATTGCTTTTCTATCCACATACTCGATGTCGAATTCACTCAGTATCATTACCCATTTGGCCAGTCGCCCAGTAAGCGTTGCCTTATTGAGAAGGTATTTCAACGGATCTATTCTTGCAACTAACTTTGTCTTATGAGTAAGCATGTAATGTCATAGTTTTTGTGAAGCAAAGACCACAGCGAGGCATGCACACTCAATTGGTGTGTAGTTTAGCTCATATCCCACCAAGGTGCGACTGATATAGTATACTACCTTTTCCTTGCCTTCAGCGATTTGTTGCACTAAGAGTGCCCCCAGTGCTGTTGGAGTAGCTGATATGTATAGTAACAGTGGTTGATCTGGAACTGGTGGCATCAGAACTGGCGGATTTAGAAGATAATCTTTGAGCGTCTGGAAAGCCTATTGACAGTTGTCATCCCATTTGAATTTGATGTTTTTATGTAGCAGGTGCTGAAAAGGATTACACTTATCTGCCAAAAGGATTACACTTATCTGCCAGTTGTGCTATGAATCTTCGGATGGACTGGAGTCTGCCCTGTAAGGATCGAAGTTGACTGATATTTCTTGGTGGTTGCATTTCCAAGATAGCTTTGACTTTTGCTGGATCCGCTTCAATTCCTCTTTTGGATACAATGAATCCTAGGAGCTTCCCGGAGGTTACTCCAAAGACACATTTCTTAGGGTTTAATCTTACTTTGTATTTTTCCAACTGATCAAAGGCAACTGAAAGTATGTCCAAATGTGTGTTTCTGTCTATTGATTTGACCAAGAGATCGTCAACATAATCTTCCACAGTTACATGCATGAGATCATGAAAGATAGTAGTCATGGCTCTTTGGTATGTAGCACCTGCATTCTTTAGCCTGAACGGCATGACATTCCAGCAGAAAGTTCCCCACAGACAAGTAAATGCTATTTTATGTTGATCCTCGGGGGTGATCCTTATTTGATTATAACTAGAGAATCCATCCATTAATGATAGCATTTCATGACCTGCTGTGAGATCAACAATCAAGTCAATGTTTGGTAATGGGAAGTCATCCTTGGGACAAGCTTTGTTAATGTCTCTGAAATATGTGCAAATTTTGTTGTTGCGGTCTGGTTTACTAATAGGTACCAAGTTAGAGATCCATTCAGGATAATCAATTGGGCGTATGAATCCGACATCGAGTAATTTCTCAAGTTCTGCTTTGACTAGTAATGCCACTTGTGGATGCATTTTTCTTAATTTCTGTTTTACTGGTTTTGCCCCCGGCTTGACCATCAGATGATGCATTACCAAATCCGGATCCAATCCAGGCATATCAGCATATGACTAGGTGAAGTTGATTTGTCACTTTTTGAAGAAACTTATGAATTTTGACCTTTCAAACTCTATCAATGATTGAGCTAGGAATATGTTGTGTGGAACCTCTTCTGTACCGATGTTTGTTTTGATAGTCTCCTCTACTAACATGGATGATTTTTCCTCATATGATGCTGGGAGAATGTCGAGCCTTCCATCTTTGGGTGCCTCAGAGAGGTTTTCACCCTCAGATACGTCCTTTCTTTTTACTTTTTTGGGGTCAGATAGCGCCACAATGTGGTTTTCACTATAAGACCCTTGATTTGTTCTTATTTTCACATTTTTGCGACTAGAAGGTCTGACACCCTCACCAAAATATGCCACGCTATTGAGTTCTATGGTGTATCCCGCTTTATGGTCTCCAGGGGGAAGATCATCTCGTATGCCTAGATAATCAATAAAAGCTTCATCATTTTGGAATGTATCCAACTATGCAGGTCCCTCATGATCCCAGTCAATGAGTTGGTGGTGAACAAGGGGAAGGCCATTAATGTCTTTGAAGTTAGCGGGGCTAAGAGTGAAGATGTGGTTATATTCGGGTATGTCAAGGTAATTATCGAGGTCATCGATGGCACTCTCCTCATCAGTCTTGATCATGAGCGAATCCAAATTATCATCACTAGTAGCGCATTCCGGAACAGGTGTTCTCATCCTATGTGATTTCAACCTAGAACCTTGAGACAAGGACTGTGTAGAATCCTCATGGGTTGTTTCTTGACCAACTCTGAATTTGTTATAAAACTCCTCCTCTTCTGTGGGTTCACCCAACTCTCTGAATGTCTCAATGAGCTCGTAGTCACTGGAAGACTTGTCGGAACCCCATTCCCATTCGTTGGAATCTGTGGAATAGCGATTCTCTTGTTGAATCTTGGCAGCTTTGATTTGTAAGGCTTCTTCTGTCCTTTGGGTGTGGACTTTGGAAGTTAATAAACCAAGTCCTTTCGAGCGTTCCTTCTTGAAAGTCAATTCAGGTTGTAAAGGTTCAATGATGCCTTCCTTTCGTAACCCCAGAGGGCTTTTTCCATCATACTCGAATTTTTGTAGAATTTTGAAGCCTTTGCCATATTTCTCACATGGTAGATTGATGTGGTCTTGTGTTTCCTCTTCATTGTCTCTGAAAAGCATTTGGTATAAATCTTCCTCTTCTAGTTCACCCCATCTTTGAAAGGTAGTAGGGTCCCATTTGAGCGTCATGATGGAGATTTGCGTGTTAGGATGAGGTCTTCCATATTCTTTTGGGGAACTCATGACTTGTCGTAAGTACATGGTTTGATTGAAAGTATATTCCCCCATGCCTTTGTCCTGAAACTTGCCTTTAAGCTCACCTTGTTTTGATGTCAAAGATTTTAATGACTCAGGATCAATATATGTCGATGAAGGAACAGCCTCCCGATTACTAGGAATGATGGTTTCAATCTTTGATTTCAGGTTATTGTAGTATATGAATGGATTAGGATCACCGTTAACTATTACTTCCACTCCATTATGAGGAAACTTAATCCATTGGTGATATGCGGATGGGACTGCCCTAGTTTCATGAATCCAAGGACGTCTTAGCAATATGTTATAAGTGAGATTTAAATCCAGGACTTGACAGACCACATCCTTTGTAACTGGCCCAACTCTGAGAGGTAAGATGACTGTACCCTTGGATGAACGCTCTTCATCATCATATGCCTTAATGGTGATCTTGTTTGTAGAATTTACAGCTTTATCAGAATATCCCAATTGTGTGATAGTGCTTAATGTGCAAATGTTAAGACCTTCTCCTCCATCTATCAGAACTCATTTTATTCGATGTTTGTGTATGAAGGCTTCAATGTGTAATGGTGCATTATGCGGCTAACTTATAGAGGCGTCATCAGCTTCCATGAAAGTAAGTGAATGTGGAATGGAAAGGTATCCCACCATGGCTTGAAACTGGTCCACATTTAGATCAGTAGGAATAGTAGTATCTCTCAAGATTTTGTCAAGAATGGCTTTATGTGCGGGAGATATGCGTAATAGTTCAAGGATTGAAATGAGCGCGGGTGTCTTCCCTAACTGTTCTACAAGGTCATACTTAGGTTTGGTTGATGAGGAGGCTGTGTTTTTAGTTGGAGCACCTTGCAAAGTGATTTTGCCTCGACGAGTTGTAACATGACATTCAGAGGTAGGTTCGGAAGAAGATCCAACACCTTTTAGGACAATCCTGGGTCTCTGAGTAGAATTCTCGGACGCTTTGTCCTTAATGATAATGGTAGAGACGTAATTGTCCATCGAGATGTGATTGATAGTTGAATCATAGTTATAGGATGCTCTGGTATAGTTGGTTTGATCATCTGTGGCTTTAGCTTTTCCCTTGTCATGTTTTGGGAATGGTTCCTTAAACATCTCATGTTCTTGATTAGATGAGTGTCCCTCAATCTCAATGTCACCTCTATCAATGAGATCTTGTATGATGTTCTTCAATCGATGACAATTTCCTATCTTATGACCCTTGCTCTTATGAAATTCACAATACTCATCATCATTCCACCAATTTGGTTTGACCTTTGGTTCATATGGCAGGAAATCTGGAATTGTGATCACCTTGTTTGCCACTAACTTCTTGAAAACTGACTCAAGTGGTTCTCCCAACGGGGTATACTTCCTTCGTGATCTAGAAGTTGTTTGAGTATTCACTTGATTGTTTGTAGAACTTGATCCAGAAAAAATGAATTTGGGTCGCACTATGTTGGCTCGACAACACCATCATTGACTGTGTTCTTGTTTTTATTCCAAAATCTTGGCTTGTCTTTTCCTTTAAAGTCATTTTTGTTTTCCTTGAATATCTTAATGACTCTTTGTTCAATTAGGACCTTTTCTTTCACTAAGCCTTTTTCAATGACGTCCTTGAAGATGGACAAACAAGATTTCCTTAAGTCATAACCAATCTCTTTGTTAACATTCTGGGTGAACATTTCTACCATTTGTTTTTGTGGAATTTCACAAGAGCATCTGCTGGCTAGATTTCTCCATCTTTGTAAAAATGATGCAAAAGACTCTCCCTCTTTTTGCTTAGTATTGCACAAAGTAGTGACCGATATGTCTATCTCTATGTTGTAGGAGAAATGTTGAATAAATGCCTCTGCTAAGTCACCCCATGACTTAATACCAGGTGGTAGTTGGGAAACCATTCCATAGCTTGATCGCCTAAGCTTTGTGGGAATAATCTCATCAAATATGTCTCTTCTGCTGCTACTTCAATGCAAGTTGTTAAAAATTGTCTTATGTGTGCCTTAGGATCCCCTTTTCCTCTATACTTATCAAATTTAGGCGTCACAAAGTGTGTAGGAAAAGGAGGCATTGGAATGCTCTTGTCAAATGGATAAGGACATATGTCTCTCATTGTGTATGTTGGCTTCAGTGTATTTATGTCCTCCATTTTCTTTTGTAAGGCCCTGATTTGTTGCTCCAAATTGCTCTTAGGTGGAGATCGACTTCTTGGACCATACCCCATGCTTGAGGCACCAATTGGAGGAGGAGCATGTTGCATATATGGATGATATTGATCATACACATGTTCATATGGAGGAGGTCTATAATGATGTTTCATATGTGGAACACTTGGTATAGATTCATGTTGAGGAACGCCATATCTATTTTGTGCATGTATACCATATTCTACAGGCATGTCATGTTCCATTGTGTTGCCCCCAAATTTGACATGGGGTTTCCTTGTGTCCAAATTTTGAGCATGCCTTTGAACATCCCATTTCTTTGGTGATTGATGCTTAGCATTGGTATGTGATTGAGCATACTTGTCTGCATAAGACTTCCATAATGGTCTGCGAAGGTAAGTATCATATGTTTGACCCTGTGTATGTGGGACCTCTGGTTTTTGAAGCAAAGCTGATGGTGATTCAGGTACCATATGTGGTCCTCTACTTCCTCCACTATTAGGTCTCCTTTGATCCATATTGGAGTGAGGTTGTTGCAAAGGTCTATGTTCCATTATTTGAGACATGTCAAAATCATGAGGTATCTTGGCTCCACTTTGTGCCATCATTTGTAAGAAGTATTGTCTATCCCTCCTCATTATTTCCTCAACCAATCAATTGAAATGGGGATTCATAATGGATTCTTCCACATCTGCTGAATGTACTGAAAAGTTGTCCACATTGTCATTGTGTGTAGCATTGTTGTTTATAGTGTCCATGTTCTCAACATTTGGAATGTTTCTATAGGCATCCATGTCAGGTAATGTAGTATGATCAGAATTGAAAAAGATATCATTGTCATACTCATAAGAACTCATGTTTGTGGACTCTTGAGCCTCTTTAGTTTCTCTCCTAGATTTTTGAAGACAGGTTTCAACCATGAACTAGGTATTGATGAAGATGTGTGAGACTAGATGAAAATGGAAAGAGTATGGAAGACCAAGAGTTGAATGGAATGTAAATGAGTCTGAAGTGTACTTGCAATGTCCAAAGTGTAAGACCAAGTATGTATGTAGTAGAGTAGGTGTGACTTCCAAAGAGAGGATAGTTTCTTTTGATGAGGTAAGTTGACCTTGACTCTAAGTAAAACCAAATGAGACCCAAAGATAAGAAACCTTGATGAGGGACCACTTAGCAAAGTGTTGTTGTATGTAGTGTGTTGACAAAGTATGATGAGGACAAGCAAGTGACCTTTTGACTCAAGTTTAGACAAGTGTGAATGTAAAGTGAGATGTGAAGCAATGATGGACTTTGTGAGACCCAAAGACAGGTTGCGTGCTAAATGAAACCTTGGAGAAATGACCTAGGAAGCTCAAGAATTCTGAAACTGACTGTGTTTGTTTGCTGAAATGTAACAGTTTTTCAATTCTGGACACAGACGCGCCTGTATGCTTCACAGACGCGGTTTCCCGACACAGACGCGACTCTGTTTAACATAGATGCACTTCTGAGATTTTTTTGTTTATGTTTGCTGGACTGTAATAGTTTTTCAATTCTGGACACAGACGCACCTATATACTTCACAGACGCGGTTTCCTGACATAGACGCGACTCTATTTAACACATACACGCTTCTGAGATTTTTTTGTTTGCCAAATGCAATGTTGACTGTTGGAACACAGACGTGATTTTGTCCTTCACAGACGTGGCTAGACAACACAGACGCTATTATGCCCGACACAGACGCGTTTCTACAAATTTTGTGCAATTTTTCCAATCTGTGAAGTTGTTTTGTTGTGACCAAATCTGACTGTTTGACTGATTTTCATGACAAGAGGACACAGTGTTGATGAAGACCCAATGTTTGCAAGTGTCTAGACTCAAAATGACTCCAAGAAAAGTGTGTTGTTTGATGTGAAAATTTTTTGCATACACTTGAAGACACAAAAGACACAATGTTCTGCTGTTTGGTCTTGAATGTTTTGAATGTTTAACATAAGTCAAGCACAATTCTTATGGCTGGCCAAGACAATAGTTGTTGATCCCACATGGGGTTTTACCTCCAAGGCTACGCTATTCAGAGTGGATACTTAGATGCTTTACCTCACTGGCTCCACCCTTGGCACTCACTTCTCGGGTCAGCCAAGCATCAGTCCCCATGAAAACTCCCCATGGCGAACTTTGTATCTCTACTAAGAACCGTATGTGTGTGGGCCGCTACTAGAGGTCCGACCTCCTGCCCCAACAACTAGAAGGATTTGGGCCTCTAAAACAAAATGGTGCTAGTAAGGGCATCCGCTCGTGTGGCCATACATGTGGCACTTTCAGCTTTGTAAATATAGAAGGCTCCTAGCCGGTAGGGGTTACGCCCTACAACTGATCAAATAAATTTGATCAAACGGGTTTATGGGGAGACATAGTGTTGGTATGAACTAATCAGCACACGTTATTCATAGTTTTCACCATGAATACATTTGATTATAGTGGTTCGGATGAGGTGGGTTTTCCTCGCTACCACTTGGGTCGTTCTCTTCTCACTAGTAGTCCTAATGACCACACGAGATGACAGGCCCTCTAAAGATTAAACAAAAAGAGCCTATTGCTCAAGACACAAAAGACAATGATTCAATTTTAATGCACCAATGGAAGTGTTTGCTAGTCTATGAAAACAAGGCACACAATAAAAATACAAAAACCCTTGCCAAGGACCTGCACCAAAGATTTGTTAGTAGTTTGGGTTGTTTCAAATGATCACCCCTTCCTGCAAGCACACAAGTTAGGTAAATTTTAAAACCCAAAAGACTTTGTGAGAATAGGGGCCTTCAACCAAATGATTTTGCTTCCAAGACAAGCTGCACCAATTTTGTTAGCTAGATCTAAAAATGTTAGTCCAAAAATAAACCAGATCTGAAACCTTAAATGCAAAATCCGAAAACTAAATCAATAAAACTTCAAAATTTTGAAATAGGTGATACAGAGATGCGATTAC
The DNA here is from genome assembly GCF_030272615.1 of Cryptomeria japonica. Classification (NCBI taxonomy): domain Eukaryota; kingdom Viridiplantae; phylum Streptophyta; class Pinopsida; order Cupressales; family Cupressaceae; genus Cryptomeria; species Cryptomeria japonica. The sequence continues at coordinate 691,598,404 of NC_081414.1, forward strand.
CCTCGACACAGACGTGACTCTGTGACACAAACACAGTTCTGTGAGACACAGACGCGGATAAAAACCACAGATGCGCTTCCCAGACACAGACGCGGATAAAAATGACACAGACGCGTTTCCATAACACAGACGCACCTTTCGGAACCTGCAAAATAAAATTTTATTGAAAACACGGATGCGATTCCAGATGTCTCAGATGCGCCAGAAAATCAAAAACGCGATTCCAGATGTCGTAGACGCGCCAGAAAATTAAAAACGCGATCCGAAAGTATGCAGACGCGAAAATGTCAAAAATGTTGTCGGAAATGCCAAATCTGCAACTTCAAACACCAAATCTACAACAAAAGGTTAAATGCAAAAGGGACAAGGGTCCCACCGGGTGTGCCAAAATGTATATGGTGAAAATGGATAACAATAATAACAATATTGAAAGGCTAAATGAATTCAACCACAAAACCCTAGCCTAACAATCAACAAAGATCCACCATAACATATGAAGATTACCTAAGACAATGCAAATCACATGAAATCACAAAGATTATACCATCACATGTCCAATAGGGTTTTGATCTCCATTCTTCCTATCTCCATTGATCTTGCTTGATATATTTGCTCTCAGATTTTATGTGCACAAGAGCTCAACAAAGAACGAAATGTGGTTGCAAGTAGGATCGTAGTGTAGTCAATTGATCAAGTCATTAGGTCATTAGCTCATTAGGGTTTGATAATGAGGGAAGCATCTCCTTATATAGAAGACACTATATGAAATGGAGGGATAAGATTGAGAGGTGTAAAAGGAGGTCGGCTATGATTAGAGGGTAGGTAAAAGAAATAATAAAATAATGAAAGGGGTAGGTAGTGTATGAATTAAGAGATGAATGACATGTGTCATGGGTAGAAAAGGCTAATGAATTAATTAAATAAATAAAGATTTATTTAATTAATAGAAGAAGTGGGATCAATTAAATAAATAAGATATTTATTTGATTTAGGAAAATGATAATTTAAATAAATAAATGTATTTATTTAAATGAGAAATAAGGCTAGAAGAGGATAAATGAATTAATTAAATAAATAAAGATTTATTTAATTAATAGAAGAATTAAGCTTAGATAATTAAATAAATAAAATATTTATTTAATTAGACATGACAATTTTAGGTGTCTACACTACCATTGCATTAGCCATGTGCCCTAATGGACATGACACTCACATGCATGGAGGTCTCTCTTATGTAGTTAGAGCTATGGAGAGACATGAGAGAGTATTCTCCTGGGGTGGAGCATGGTAGCCCACCTCTTTCAAGACCTAGGAGAGTACATGTTTGGATAGGGATCTAGCCTGATGACCTGTACACTACTAGAGATCTAGATATTCGAGCAAATTACATGTACTAGACCTACTGGAGTACCCATTGATTTGGTTCTAGAGTAGCCTAGGGTGTTCGCATATCCTCTTACCCATGAGTGGTGGTTTGGAGATTTGTTGCATTGAAGAGTGACATTTGATAGATTAACAACAGAGGTTATCAGATGGAGACCCTATCTCAAGATGCACATCTGTGCAGGCATACATAGGTAGTTGTTTTGCATGCAAAGGAACCATCTAATTGGGGGATTGTACAACCACATTATAGTCCCATTCTACTTTGACTGAGTCTAGCAATAGTTTGGGTTTGAGAAATGTGTCCCTATAGATGTGTCTATCTATATCTGGCACTCAGTGTGACTCCTAGGTCAAGAGCCTTTCTGAGGCCTACTAGCGACGAGATTGATATCATATATTTAGATGGGTTAGATCAGGATATTATGACCGACTATAGAGATGATGTGGGTGCACACCAATGGTACATCACATGGTGGGGTAGGACATACCCTGGAGCCATCTTTCTGGTAGAGTTCCCTAGAGGGAACCCCATACCATGGAGACACGCGGGTGATGAGGAAGATCTTGATACATCCGAGCACCTTGGTGAGGACGACATAGATGATCATGATGATGATGCAGGAGAGTAGGATTTTGGTGGTGATGAAGATGATCATGATGCAGGAGAGAGAGATTAGGATGGTGATGATGAGGAGGATGGAGAGGACAAGGATGAGGATGAGGATGAGGAAGATGAGGAGGATGAGGAAGAGGAGAAGGATGAGGTGGATGAGTCAAATGTAGTCAAATGCAATTCCTCATCACTCTAAGGATGACACCATAACCCTAGATCCATCGAGCATTCTATTACGAGTGGAGAAGGACCCTATAAGGGGTCCTGATCCTAGTCCCCACCATTTTGTGCCTACCGTGTAGAGACTTTATGAGCGCGAAGAGCCTAGTGGGTCCCAGACACATGAGGTCCCTTTCCATGACCCTTATTGGTGAGAGGGAGGTCCACGTAAAGTGTTTTTATGATTATTTAATTTATGCATCTTAATTAATAAATTTCATGATATAGAATGTTACTGATGAAAAACCTCTTTCTATCTCTACAGTTGGAATCCAGGAGTGGAACTCCCTTATCTAGAACATAGTGACAGGTCTCATCACAACCACACATATTCCTAGCTCCTCGCATATAGTGCATAGACCATAGGGGAGTGTCGAGCAGCATGAGGACCATTCACCCCCATTCAAGTCAAGATGGAGGTCTGAAGAGAGAGAGAGAGAGATATATATATAGAGAGAGAGAGAGTAATTTGTTAGAGAGGCTACAACAAACAGAGCGAGATCTAGCAGCGGCTCAACCAGAGGCAGCCACATATCATGGGATCATGCTGGAGAGGGATCGTAGGAGATCCTCGTAGAGTCACTCATGCTCCACATCATGATACACACCCATGGGTCCACTCCCATGACCAGATTAGGAGGGTCCATCTAGTCACCATCCTCTAGCTACTAGTCCTAGGGATAGGAGATGATCGTATTGTGATATTTTTTATGTACAGGGATATACATGTTATGACATATATGCTTATGTTTTATCTCAAACATGTTATTTTAATTATTGAAAAAATTTATGCATTTCCTTGATTAAAAGTAACATATTTGGTAATGAACATGTATGTCTAATTTAATTTCCATGTGATTGATTTCTCAATCCTTCATGATCAAATTGATACATGTGTGATTTAATTAAATATCTAAGTATTTCATTAAATGATACCTTGATGATGTAGAAGAAAAATGTGTTAAGCTTAAGAACTATATGACTAATGTGATCTAATTAAACCCAATTAAACAAAACATGATATAATCCTACTCAACACATGTCAAATCGTATAACATGCTAGCACATATAAAAAAAATGTAAATCTATTACAATTTACATAAATGAATCCAAGACTAACTATCAAGTGAAGAAACATGCTTGTCAAGAATGAAGTAATGTAGACTAAACAATACAATATCATTTAATACCACATACTTTAATGAATATATGCTAACATATTATCCAATTTGAAGAAATAAAAGACACAAGGAGAGAGAGAGAGAATAAACTATAAAGAGAGAGAAAAAGACAGAGAGAAGAAGACTAGGTATAGTATCTACAAATATGCATAGCATTTATGGGTTCCTTGAGAAGCATACTGTAGCATCCTAAAATTGCGACACTTGCAATTTCGACTGCATTTCGGTCTTCACGATGGCGATGCAACACGCAACCTGAATGGAGACCCTGAAACTTGCTCATGACACTGAAAACTGCATTTTTTAAGCACCCTGGCCTGAACCTCCTTGCACCCTGCTGTCCCGGGAGGTGGGACCAGAGCGCCCAACGCCCTGGTCCCTGGGTCCTATTTTGGGCCCGGTCTCCTAAGGGGTCTCGGGTCTTTTTGTTTGCAATTTAGAAATTAACTTTCCTGGTCGGCCTAAGGTCGGGAAAATCAGTCTATCAGCCCTAAATGACAAGTATATAAACTACATTTTTCTCTTTCATTCGACATGATGATGATGAAGAGGATATGTATGCAAGCGTGGAAACTATACTCAAGCATTCAAGCATTCAAGCATTCAAGCATTCCTTCAAGCAATTGATCATTTCAAGTATCCATTCAAGGCTAAGTGTTGCATTCAAGACAAGGATTCGACCATTGAAGAGGAGATCACATACTACATGCTACAACATACAACATACAACATCTAAACCTTCGCACATAAGGATACAAACATCCTTAGAACAAGGTATTAGTACTTGTTTTACATACATTTACATTTACAACACTTGCTCATTTCTTGGTTAATTCCAAAACCGGGGTTTGACCTAAAGGCAAACCCCTAATCCCTAACCCCCCAATCATCTTCGCTTTTCTGTGTGTAGGTTGCAGGTACGCGGCTGAAATTGAAGATCTGGAATCCTTGTGCAGAGACGAACAGATCCCCCTTCGTTTTGCGGATTTTTCAGAGGACCGTGGCGTCGGGCGCCATCGTCCTGACAACTTTTGCTCAAATTTGCAGGACAGCGCCGTATCGACATTTTACTGCTAATTCCAGGTCTGCAGCTTCATACTGTATTCCTATCTCAGTTTATAAGCGAATCTTTATCACTTTCTATGCATGCTTAGCTTAATTCTCCTATCAACATTCTTTACGAAAGAGGGTAGCCTTGCTGTCTTAACCCTTGAAACACATTTAGCATCCAATCTTGCATTGCGTGGAATTGGATCTTGTGGGTTTCAACCCCTCTTTTGAATGTAAAGTCTCTCCCCTAAGTGAAAACCATCGAATCCTAGCGAACCTCCCTTCTCTCTCCTCGGAGTTGGAAGAGGGGAGTGCAACTAGGGTTCGATCGCGATTTTCCGCTTTACATTTTGGTGAACCCGACGTGAACATCCTTTCTGATTTTTCATGCTTAGATCTGAAAAAAAAAAAATTGATTACATTTCCATGTTTGATCTTTTGCAAAATTTTAGAGGTGATTGCATAAAAACCCTAAATTTTCTTTTTGGTAATTGAACCTGCGAAATGTCTAAATGTTAATGCCTGTTTCAGATCTGCCCTTCTATTACAAATTTTCAATTCATATTTGTGCTTTAATTCTGAAAATTAAGTGGTTAAATGTCAAAACCCTAATTTTTGAAACCCTCTTGATTCAACCTTTGTCCGACAATTTCACTGATCAAAACATCTCCAAATCAGCTGTAACTTTGGATTCCACAATAAAATCACAATATCTTTCATCCCTGAAAATTTGGAAAAAAGTTGCGAGGACCATGGCGCCGAGCGCCATCGTCCTCGACATTTTTCCCGAAATTTCGGGAGCGAGATCTTACTGTATTTTCCTGCTAAAATCCAGAATTTTGGCTGATTTTATCAATTTTAACACCTTCAAAATAACAGTCAAAGTTGGTCTTGTGATTGCTTGGATTAAGGCTTCTAAACATTTAAAAATCATTGAAATTGAAATTTTGTGTCAAAATTGTGTTCTTACTGTCCTAAATCTGAAAAGTGTGTTATCATTCATTAAAAATTTCAGTGCTTTATTCAAATTCTTGCATTTTGTGACTTTTGAAATTAAGTGCTTAATTACAACAACTTTGATTTCCGCTTTCAAAATTGAATTTTGCGTGAAATTGAGTAAATTTTTAAAATTTCAAAATTTGCATTGCTCTTGACATTCCCTCTAAAATCACAAAAATCAAAATTTCAGTTTCCCTCTCCTTTTCAAAATTCAAATTTTTGCATTTTTCGACAATCTTGATAAGGTTCAATTTTGAGATTACAACTTTAATTTGGCCTATCTACAGATCGTAAAATCACTCAATTTTTTCAGATTAGCTCTAAAATCATCATACCTTTCATCCCTGCAAATTTCAAAAAAAGTTGCAAGGACCGTGTTGCACTCCGAGCGCCACGGTCCCGGACATTTTTTTCGAAATTTCGGGAGACTATCGTGATTGCATTTAACAGCTTAAATCCAGAAGATTGGCTGATTTTACTGAAAATTGCTACCTCTAAATTCAAAATCTTCTCTCTCTTTCTAGTGCATGAGTTTTACAACAATAAGCCCTACTTACACTATTCCCGTTAGACGAAGCCGTAGAATTAAGTCTTTCCAAGATTTAACTACTGAGGAGATGGAACCTAATTTGAATAGCCTTTTTAACGAGGACATGGGTAATTCCTCTAATCCTCCTAATGATGAAGAAGCTCTCCATGAGGTTTCTGAAGAACAACTTTCGAAATTGGATAACCAATTTGACGATTTTCGACAATGGATGTCTCAAGAATACCCTGATAGTCAAGCTCTTCCTTTAATTGAGGGTCTAAAATGTATGCTTCAAAGTGATAAGAATGGAATTGATATTTTGCGTGGTATTGCACACATTGTGGATTCGAATGTGATGCCTATGAAAAGTTGTGCCGAAACCTTAGGTTATACACAACCTCCTACTCAAGTCAATCATTCTATTCCTTTGACAACTCCTATTGCTAGTATACCTACCTTTACATCAAACATCATGGCTACTTCTATACAAGACATTCCTCCTGTGATTACTAGTCATGGGGGCAACCCTTCTTCTTCAATTAACCCTCTTCCTTCATTCAATCCGACTTCTTCATTCATTCCTTCAATGAGTGTCCCTATTATATCACCACAAATGAACATGACGCAAGGGGGCAATTCATTTAACCATTCTATTCCTCCTTGTAGTGTTCCTCCTGTCCAATCATCTCCTATGACTAATTATCATAGAGTCCCACCACCTTACTCTCTACCTTCTTTCAATAACATAACACCTCCATCTCAATCTAACACATCCAATATGAACTCTTCGACTGAAGCGACCATTAACAATCTTGCACAAACTGTCTCTTCTTTACAGCAACAAATTGCCTCTATGAATCAATCTAAGTTTAGTGTGCCCACATTTGATGTTGCGAGCCCACTTTCTCTTGACATTGTTCGAGCTATCCCTCCTAAACATGTTGAAATCCCGCATTTGAAACTTTATAATGGTAAAGGAGATCCTCTAACACATGTTAAGACTTTTCAAACAATATGTACCGATTTTGCTTATGACCAAAGGTTGCTTGCAAAATTGTTTACTAGAACATTAAGAGACAAAGCCCTACAATGGTATTGCTTGTTGCCTTCTTATTCTATTACTTCTTTTGAACAACTTGCAAATGCTTTCATTCAACAATTTCAAAACAATATAAGTCCTAAAGTTACTTTGATTGATTTAATGCATTGTAAACAAGGTGTTAAAGAAAAAGTGACTGATTTCATTGGTAGATATAAGCATTTGTATGCTCAAATTTCTTTTCCAGTGCCTGACAATGATATTCAAAGAATCTTTATTTCTAATTTACAAAAAGATATTCGAGACAAACTTCTGTTTTCTGAGTTTACTTCTTTCCAACAGTTGTGTGCAACTCTTCACAATTATCAACTGACTGTAAGTCAAATGGAACAATCACATCCTATGGCTCCGAGTGATAAGGGTGATAGCAGTCAACAACCATTTGGGAAGTTTAAACCGAACAGAGATTCCATCAAATTCAATGAAAACATCATCAACAACAATGTGAATGCAGCATCAGGTGTGCCTCCTATTTCTAAATTTTTCAAGAAAGAAAGAAAGTATACTCCTTTGAATGAATCATTGCATAGTATTATGAATAAGTTATTGGAACAAAATGTGCTTACTCTTCCTCCTATAAGACAAATTGATCCTGCAAAGATTACTTCACCTTATTTTGATAATAAATCTTTTTGTCAATTTCACCGTCAACCTGGGCATGATACTGAAAAATGTTTTTCTTTAAAGGGTAAAATTCAAGATTTGATTGATAACAATACTATCTCTGTTTCTGGTGTGAATGATAAAGGCAACACATCTATAGCTCCTCCTAACCAAAATCTTCAAATTTTCACTGATCCATTGCCTTCTCATACCTCTAATGCAATTGAGGCTAATGATTCCTCTCTCTCATCTGATGGTCTTGTGTCTATGACTCCGAATGTGATTAACTTTATAGAGAAGCAAGAAATCCCTAAAGAACCTTCCATCACATTTGATTCCAGTGAAACCATTAGGGCACCTGATGGTCCTTTATACATAGTTGCAAAAGTTAAGAATACACCTTGCCGTGGAGTGCTTATTGATCCTTCGTGCATGATTAATGTTATTACTGAAGAATTCCTTTTTACTTTGCAATTGAATCAAGTGATATATGACAAAACAGATGTGATTGTGAAATTATTTGATGCATTTTCTTCTCCTGCAATTGGTTCTATTACCTTGCCTATTGAGGTCCATAACAAATCTCTTGATGTGAACTTTGCTATTATTCCATCTTCCGAACAATTTCGTGTGAAGTTTGGCTATCCTTGGCTATCTTCCATGAAAGCTATTGCTTCTCCTATTCATAAGTGTTTGAAATTTCCCCATAATGGTGAAGTTGTTACTGTCAATCATAGTCTCTTTAAACTAGCTGAAAGAACCTCTAGTGTTCCTATTGATTACTTTTGGCCTAAACAATTCCAATCTCTTCCTCCGCGAAGTGATCATCTTTTCAAATCTTATCAAAAGTGGAAAACAGATATGATCCTATCTCTAAGTGAACCTAGAGCACCTAAACTTGACATTCCTATCATTCTTGAGAAGGAAGTTCTTCCTTTGAAAGATAAAACTAATGTCTTTCCTCAAGAAGATTCCCAACCCATCCCTATGGATGTGACTATGTCTATGCCTAATAAATCTTCTAAAAGTAGACCTATCCCTCCTCGTCATGATGGACTTGGTCTTCTTCCTAAACCAAAAATTCCTTCTTTATATGGAGCAGTTCCTCCTCCTTCCTTTTATAGAGAGAAGAGACCTTCTTCTTCTCCTATTATCCAGCCTAAGAGACCACAACCTAAACACCCAAGTGATAGGGATGAGAACATTCCTCCTCCTCAATCTTCTCCACTTCCTACTAAGACTAGACGAAATCGTTCTGCACGTGAACGCCGACGAAAGCGTCGTCTTAGAGCTTAGGCAGCTGCTTCTCAAACTTTGCAATCTCCAAAAACATCTTCAACAAGCATTATTCCATTTTCTCCTCAGCCGGACATTGAGCCTAAATCTCCTAAACATAAGATGCATGATGGTCTTGATCCTGTGCGAGTTAAAGATCCTATTTTTATAAATCTTGATGATGATATAGATGAAAATGTTATTCATGATGAAAATGTTACTCCTCTTGCTTCTGATAGTGAATATGAACTTGTTGATGTCGATAACATTTTATCTAATGAATTTTCTAAAGCACTTATCCTAGCTCCTAGACAAGAACAATGTGGCTCGGAACATGAACATAGCCCTTGTTTGGATCTTGTGATAGCTCCATCTGCTGTGTTGGATGTTCCTCCTCTAGCGTGTTCCCTGCCTTCCCGAAACATTGATCAGCAAGATCGGGGGGTAGATGACATGCTAGACTAGTTACATTAGCATAGCAGATTCTCTTCTCCTCTCTTGTGTTACTTCTTCTATATGTTATTCTCATTCTTCTATTTGTTGTCCTTAGTGTTGTCTACTTGAGGACGATGCAAAGTATTGAGATCTCTCGATCTCTCTCATGTTGACTCAAAAGACACATGTGTTCCCTTCTTCTAGGTGACCTTCCTTGATTGGGGAATGAAGAACAATTATGCATACATACATATGATATATATACATGAATTATCATATAGCATACTGACCCCGAGGAAAGTGAAGTCACCTCGTGCTTTGTGTTTTGTGTCTATTATCCTTGGGTTTATCTCACACTTGGGGGCTAAATCCTTGCGATAACGTGCTCCTTTCCTTTCTCATTTCTTATATGTATCACTACGTTAAAACAATCACCCCCGGTGAGGCGTGTGCGATCGCTTTAACGTAGGGGGGCATACATCCCGTTCATATCTTTTCAAGATACTTGAAAATTTCTTGGCAAATTTAGCCTTGCCTTGAAAATTTTTGATATCTTTCTTGCATGACTCATAGTGAGGGAGCCTTACTACTGACAGTCATGGTTCTCCCTCGTGATCTTCCCTTTTACTTTGTCAATCGAAGTCGTAAGATCCTTAGGCCACTGGGGGCTTGGTGTATCTTGCCTCCTTGACATGGTGAAAGTCTTTCAATATTGTTTCCTTGTACTTTACCGGAAGTATGAGCATACATACTCCCGCTAAAGTGGGGGCTAAATGTAGCGTCCTAAAATTGCGACACTTGCAATTTCGACTGCATTTCGGTCTTCACGATGGTGATGCAACACGCAACCTGAATGGAGACCCTGAAACTTGCTCACGACACTGAAAACTGCATTTTTCAAGCACCCTGGCCTGAACCTCCTTGCACCCTACTGTCCCAGGAGGTGGGACCAGAGCGCCCAGCGCCCTAGTCCTTCAGGACCAGGGCGCCCAGCGCCCTGGTCCCTGGGTCCTATTTTGGGCCCGGTCTCCTAAGGGGTCTCGGGTCTTTTTGTTTGCAATTTGGAAATTAACTTTCCTGGTCGGCCTAAGGTCGAGAAAATCAGTCTATCAACCCTAAATGACAAGTATATAAACTACATTTTTCTCTTTCATTCGACATGATGATGATGAAGAGGATATGTATGCAAGCGTGGAAACTATACTCAAGCATTCAAGCATTCAAGCATTCAAGCATTCCTTCAAGCAATTGATCATTTCAAGTCTCCATTCAAGGCTAAGTGTTGCATTCAAGACAAGGATTTGACCATTGAAGAGGAGATCACATACTACATGCTACAACATACAACATACAACATCTAAACCTTCGCACATAAGGATACAAACATCCTTAGAACAAGGTATTAGTACTTGTTTTACATACATTTACATTTACAGCACTTGCTCATTTCTTGGTTAATTCCAAAACCGGGGTTTGACCTAAAGGCAAACCCCTAATCCCTAACCCCCCAATCGTCTTCGCTTTTCTGTGTGTAGGTTGCAAGTACGCGACTGAAATTGAAGATCTGGAATCCTTGTGCAGAGACGAACAGATCCCCCTTCGTTTCGTGGATTTTTCAGAGGACCGTGGTGCTGGGCGCCATCGTCCCGACAACTTTTGCTCAAATTTGCAGGACAGCGCCGTATCGACATTTTACTGCTAATTCCAGGTCCGCAGCTTCATACTGTATTCCTATCTCAGTTTATAAGCGAATCTTTATCACTTTCTATGCATGCTTAGCTTAATTCTCCTATCAACATTCTTTACGAAAGAGGGTAGCCTTGCTGTCTTAACCCTTGAAAAACATTTAGCATCCAATCTTGCATTGCGTGGGATTGGATCTTGTGGGTTTCAACCCCTCTTTTGAATGTAAAGTCTCTCCCCTAAGTGAAAACCATCGAATCCTAGCGAACCTCCCTTCTCTCTCCTCGGAGTTGGAAGAGGGGAGTGCAACTAGGGTTCGATCGCGATTTTCCGCTTTACACATACCATCCACATCTGCTATCTTGTAAGCACCTAATCCATAGACTTCGATGACAATATATGGCCCAAGCCAATTAGGGCTAAATTTTCCTTTTTCCTCAGGTAAGGCATTCACGTTACATTGATTTTCATACAGTACTAAATCACCTACTAAGAAGGAATGTTGAATGACCTTATCATTGTAGCTTCATTGTAAAGTTTTATGATATGCTTGAATATGTTCAAGAGAATTTATACATTGTTCATAAAGTATCTGAAGTTGTTGGACCCTCTATTCTCTATAAGAATCATCATCCACTATGCCTTTAACAGAAACCCTTAAAGATGGAATTTCTAACTCCTAAGGAATAATAGTATTAGCACCACAAACAAGATTATAAGGAGTACAACAAATAGCAATATGCACGCTTGTCTGTTAAGCCCAAAGAGCATAGATCAACTAAATATTCCAATCATTACCATTCTTATTCACGTATTTACAAAGGATTTGTTTGATTATTCTATTTGAAGACTCAGCTTGACCATTTGATTGAGGATAGTATGGTGTAGAAAATTTATGTTGAATATGATATTTCTTGAGAAACTTCTTCACATCTTTGTTTTTAAATAATGTTCCATTATCCAAAATCAAAGTGGAAGGTATTTCGAATCGAAAAATAATGTATCTAAAATGAATTGATAGATTACTTCAGCGGTAGTGGACCGAAGAGGAACTGCTTCTACCCACTTTGTAAAGTAATTAGTGAAAAAGGGGAAAAAGTGAGACTAAGCAAACAAGGCCTAATCCCACTATCATGTACACATTGTATAATACGAAAGAGCCTAGAGAGGTAACACACTTTGGCTACTTCTTATGAGGAAGAGAGAGGCAAGGATTACCTCTTAGAGTTTCTAGTCCTTTGCTGCAAATGAGAGGAAGAAGTGATGCAAAGAGCAAATTTGAATGATTTAACCTAGAGTACAAGTATACATAAACAATCTTAATCTACAAATGCAGGACTAAGAATAATCGATATACTACTAAAAAGTACAAATTAAGAGACAAATTCATGGGTGCATCCGTGACAAAAATCTGTGCCAAAATGTTCGAGACTGGACTGCTACGGCCCTCTCCTGATTCTGCAAACTAGAAGTTGTACCTAACAGATTGGGATCTATGGATTTTGAACTGCTGGTCTGCCAAATTTTGTTGAAAATAGGGAGGACCAAGCACCATGCTCTTGTCCTAGGCATGACCAAGGTACCATGCCCCTATCCTAGGGGTTTTTATTGAGATATGAGCCCTGGAACTGTCTCTATGTGCTTCGTTTGTCTTGAAACTTGCAACGACGCTCGGATCCCGAATCTACACCTGTAGCTGAAAATAGGGTTTTGGGTGGCTATATGGGGTTTTGCCTTAGTAAAACCTCTATTTTGGTGATTTTCACCTCAATAAATAGCCGAATTGTACAGTAAAATAGTGTGTGCAAGAACCTTGTTTTTGTTCAAGATCCTAGGATGAGAGTAAACAATCTAGAGCAACCCCAAAGAGTAATCCCTAAATTCTTGTAATTGACAAAGTAAATGCTCTAAATCAATGATCCAAAGTGATCTAAAGAATAAATGTAAATCAAATTAATGTAATGAAGCTCATACAAAGATATGGAAACAACATGAAATCATACCCAACCCTAGGGGAGGGGTGCAAGCCAATCTTCAGTCGGTGATCTCCTATCGCTTTCCTACATATTCAAAAACCCCAATTGATGAAAGAATGCTTGATGAATGCGTGATAGGTGCTGTTGAATGTTTTTGAAGACTCCAAAGATCTTCTCTTTCACTAAATAGAAGACTCCTTGTAATCACTCCAAAATCTTTTTCCTAGATTCAATCCCTCTTTTTTTACCTTCAAATGAAGAAAGAGAGATCTTATGTATGAAACCCTAGATCTTAATTTCACCATTAGGCTAACCTAGGATTTGAATTTCCCACCAATATTTTGGGGTTAAGCATTATAATATCATAGAATTGTGCTCCCAAAATTTTGGGAAAAGTGTCAGGGACTGTGTCACACTTACGGTCCAACCAACTATTTACCAAATTTGTAGGGCCATTAGATATGATGATTTTAGAGTGGATCCCAAAGTTAAAACTAATTCTGAGATGTTTTGATATGCAAAATCGAGCCTTAAAGATCAAAATAGGACATAATTAGGGTTTATGATTTAATGATTAAATATATATTTAAGTTTAATTAAACTGATTAATTAAATACTTAAAAGAGATTAGAAATGTAAGATTCAAAACACACTTAGGTGGGTGCTAAACCTAGCATGGAATTATACTCCATTAGCAAGGGTGTACAATTTATGACGCTACACTTGGGCTTCTAGGCTTGAATATTCACTGAGGGTTTGAACCAATATTATAAAGATAATGTAAACATTATGGCTACTTGCCATAGCTTGTGGAATCAGGATTAGCTCCAAAGTGTTGGCTCTCATCAATTCCATAGTTCCCAAATTTGATGATCACTTGGCTTTCACAATTAGGATTAATAACCATTGATGGACAAAGGCCAAATCAATGAATCTCTACACAAAACCCTCTTAACCTAATTTGGAGGACCCTACACAAGACTTATGATTGGTCCTTTAGACTTACAACATCAAAATTTACTAGCCTAGTTGGAGGCCAAGATACCAAGGGTTTATCATGCACCCTCTGACAACAAAAGGGTTTTCCCAAACTCTCTTAACCTTTAACAGCATCACCAAGCCACATCAAACCAAGCCTGGACCTAACCAAAAATAATAGCTAGAAAAATTGGGCCCTTGAAAACTGTCAGCATCAGTTTGTACTTGGCAAGAACAACAAACATAGGGTTTTTCCAAGCTCCCTCAACCATGATAGTGGGTTTTACAAGGCTCCCACAACCTGAAGTAGGATTTTTTCAGGCTCCCTCAACCATGAGCAAGGGTTTTACAAGGCTTCCACAACCTGAGAAAGTGGGTTTTATAAGGCTCCCACAACCAGAAAGAGGGTTTTAATAGGGTCCTTCAACCCACAAAATAGTTTGGGAAACTGGGAAAAGAAAGGGCACTTAGATCCGACTGTGAAGAGAACCATGATAGTATTGACAGGAAACCTTGACCAGCAATATGAACAACAATAGCCGAAATGTTCCCTCACTCCTTTTCTCCACCTTAATAGGAGAAAGATCTACCTCAATAGGACAAGGAGGAAAGAACACCGACATCCCAAAGAGTCCAATTGCAACTAGCAGAAGCCAACTCACTCCCTCACACCAAATTTGCATCTCAATAAAAGAAAGGGTCACCTCAATAAGACAAAGAGGAGAGTAGATCGAACACCTAGACAAACCTCTCACAACCCAACACACAATCAACCTCTCCACCTCAAAAAGGAGGAGAACCCACCTCAGATAGAGACCTAAGGAAACAAGGAGGAGGAGAAAAATATCCATAACCAAGAATGAGACAAGGAAAAAACCAGGGATCTGTACACACCCACAGCCTAAGGCTTCCACCAAAACAACCACACCAAAAAGAAGTCGAGCCAAGCCCTGATCCAAGCACCCAGAGACAAAGAAGAGTACCCAATGCCAGATGAGGAGAACAAGGGAGAGCATGAAGAAAGGGGGAGAGAGGCAAAATTCACAAAAGCCCGAAGCCACTCCATCCAACACAAACTCAACTCTGCCCACCCCTACAAACCCAACCCATGCCACACCCACGTCATAAACCATGCAGAGAAAGGAATCTAGAACCAGATCATCAACTCTAAACAGATTACCGCACAAAGCATAGTCGCCCACAAGTGCCTCCCAGCACACCACAGAAGCAAAAAGAATCTACCTGAAGGGAGAATCACCAACATTCACTATAGTTCCTAGAGGAGAACGAAACAAAAATTTTAGGGCATGTCCCCATGTCGCTGCTTAGCTTATTTTGGCTAGCAGCAACTGCTCAACTTTTTAAGGAGCAATTTATGGAGAAAGTTTCCCCATAGATAGTCAAAAGGCACCTTATTTTTATGCAATCTTCTTAAATTATTTTGTAAATAAAATTATTGATAATATTTTTTACAAATAAAATTCATAAGAAAAATTTTAGGCAAGTAAATAGTAGAGCAAAAAAATATGGTGAAGCCATGTGTCTTTTTTTTCAATAAGTAGCCATTGCTTATTTCTAGCCCCCCCTTTTTTTCAAAGCTTATTTTCATTTTTTAAGCAGTTGCATGGGGACATGGAGTTAGCCCACCGAAAAGAGGGAGAATCCGGTCAACCCCCAAAAGCACATAGGCACCAAAACATGAAACACCCAAAAAAGCCAGCCGTCCAGCGATCCAAGCCTAATATCTAATGTTTATTATAAAAAAATAATAAATAAATATAATAATAATAAAGTGTTAATTAATTTATTTAAAGGAAGAAAGTAAAAGTATGAATAATTGTTGTAAAGTAGTAACTTTTATTGATATAATAAACATATACATGTGTGTGTTCAAGTTAAAGAGAGTTATTATGTTGGAAATTTCACTTAATTAAGTGTTAAATTAAAAAGTGTATTGCTCTTGATAGTTTTTTAAAATAAAAAAAATTAAATTTTTTGTGATAGTTAAAGATTATAATGTCACATTGCATCACCTTTATTTTGTAAAATAGATATAAAGAAAAAAAAATTCAGGGAAAAGCTACAAAATACCACTGTGGTTGTGACTCATAAAAATAAATAAAAAATGTAATTCCAAACCTTATATGATTAGCCTTAAGTGAATATTCTAAGGAGTTAGATTTTAGTGTATATGACCATAAAAGCATTTTTTTTAAAATATTATGCTAAAAGAAAAAAATATGTATAAATGCACTGGTAACTATATATACAAGGAAAATAACATGAGAACTTACCCACTTGAGTATATTATATCATTAAAAAGTCAACTAGTGATTATTAATATCCAATTTGAGGTGGTATATTGAAATGGATATAGACAAAATTTGTAATATCATGTGAAATAAACTTGTTATATTCTTGTTATATTCTTAATACATCATTTTTCTTAGATTACTTATGAATATCTTAGAAGTCATTTATGCATATGATCCATAATCTTTATCCTTGGAAGGTATTTATACTTAAGTTGTAAACAATAATAAGGGATATAAGAAATAGATAAGAAAATAGTATTTGGACTCTAAAGTTAAGGAATATATGGAGTTATTAAATGTATTCATATTAGTTTAAAGAAAAAAATTATTGGAGTTTTCATGCCATGAAAATTAGGGTATGACACAATAACACTTAGGGAAACATGCCTATTTTAGGTCTGAGAAAGTCTTGAAAGTTGTCATTTTAAATGTTTATGGAGGATGACGCATATTTTTTTCTTAAAACCTACAGGATTAGCAATCACATACCTTGTATAAAAGAAGAAAGAACATAACATAGAATAATAATATACTACATACACCAGGAAAACACTTCTCTAAAACTTTTATTTTGAACATGAAACATCTTCAAATACCAATTCCTACAATTCTTTTGATCTCTTTTTATTCATCAATTACCTCCTAACCAGAAAAGTTAAGTCATAAATTAACTCGTATAAAGCTTGCTAAACATGTGTAATTTAAAATAGAATAATCAACTCCAAAATGAGCTCCTATAGTCCAAACCAAAAAATCAACTCCTACTTTTATGGCTTTAGTTGGCACTAAATCTCCTAATTCTTAATTCTTAGGACTCGATTTGCATTAGAGGTGGCCATTTGCACTTGAGGGAGAACAATTTAGGCAATTTTCAAAATTCATTTCTAGGCTGCTTATCTTGGTGTGAAATTTTGGGAGTTGGAACCATCCATGGTTTTGGAGACTTTAAGGGTTAACCTTCTTCACATAGTTTAGAGGAGGAGGTGGTAGTTTTGCAAGTAGGAGGATCGAGGAGCAAGTTTATTTTCAGAAATCAGATTTTTATACTTGAAGAATTTCATGGTAGTTCAAGTGCTTGAAAGTTGCTGGTTTTCATCATATGTTGTTGAATTCTGTATTTAGCCACTAAGACTGAAATCTATTTTAACTTCTTAAACAACTCTCTAATTCCATTTTAAGGGAAAAAAATTGAAAGAAAGAATCATGTCTTGCAAGTTTTCTATAATTTTATTGTTGTTTTTGTGAGTTGTGTGAGTTGGTGTATATTAAGTGAGCATATTTGCATCAAAAATATTGTAAGAAACATTAAGGAAGGTAATGGGTCTCAAGTTCTTATTTGAGTTTTGTTCTCTTGAAAATAGGTTTAATGACTCCTCGTTAGTAGCAACAAAAAACAAAAACTAGTAGATATAGCTTCATTATGAACATCCCAAAGTAGGGTGGCAACCCAATCAATGTTAGTCTTTAAAAATTTAGTTGGATCATAGCCAAAAGTTTTTATATTGCTTATAGAACCAATAACCTAAGAGATCTCATCAATAGAAATTTCATCAAGGTTCCTTGCAAGACAACAACTTAATTTATAGGGAAGACTTAATTGATAGAAGTCTTGGACTTGCCAACATTTTCATAAAACATTAGATGCAAACAAATCACTAAAGAAAGATCAAAAAGCCAATCTTATTTGAGACTACTTTAATAACTTAGTTCCAACATCAATTGTAAATATTCTCTATCTAAAATGCAAAAACATCTGAAAATTTGAAAAAAAAAACTTTTATCCCACAATTTCAACCAAATCATGCTTACTCTTTCACCTTTATAATTTCATCTCAATAAGACTCTCTTGAGCCTTCCTATTCTTATTCAGCATCTACTTAATTATATCTTTCCCTTAAATTCTTAAATACTTTTCAGCAGTCTCAATAGCAGATTACCAATCAATTGTTTTGGTATCAAACTAGGTAACTTAAGATCTACGATTCCAAACATTACTAACTCATATAGGCAGGATTGATCCTTAAGATGAGAAAAATATTGGAAGTAACGAGTACTCTGAGAGGGAGAGGGGGTGAATCAGAGTACACTAAATCTTTAATTTCAAAAGAACAATACTAAGATGGCCACAAAAACTGAAAACTAAGAGTCCATTTGAAAAGCTTGCATCAACATGTGACTGTGAAAAGAACTTAAGAGAACATGAAATTAGTGTATCAGAGAACTAAACATAACTGAGAAACCAACACAATAACACAGTTTTTGTGCTGAGTGAAAACCCTTGAAATCCAACTAGATTTCATCATAGGGAAAAAACACTCCAATCCTTTTATTAATCTTAACCACCAACCAATACATCCAATTTAGCAGCCCTGCTGCAAGGAGCTTCAACCCCTATCCTTTTCAATAGTTTCTGAGTGGATTCATGATGACATATTTTCAATCTGTTCTGAAACTGTTGTATCATGAACCTTTATTACAAAACAAAAAATATGATATCTAGTGAGTCCGCCAACAACAGAGATCTCAAAATATATAATACAACTTTTCTTTTCTTTCCACCAAAAAATGCCCATAGGCTTCTCCTACATTTACATATATATATATCCCTATCTTTTGAAAGAGACACATACGTGTAAATGTACCCAAAGCATTAACAGAACCAGACAGTTAACCACTGCCCAAAAAAAATTGATTTTGATTTAATTTAACAGACCACAACCCATGTAGGGTTTTTAATTAAATATCAACTTCTCAATAACTCTTATCCAACTGGAGGGAGAATAATAAGATCTTCTAAAGTAACCCTCGTATAGGGTAACCAACTGAACAGTCGTTAAAACTGGTTTAATAAATCTCGAAAATCCTGTAAAAACACTTGATATAATCATAGTAACAAACCCATAAAGGGTTAACAAGAATCTGCAACATGATTTCAATAAATACCTTTGAAACTGTAACAAACCCTTAACCTTTTGACAAATCGTTTAAAACAACAAAAAAAATAGTTACTAAGCTTTTACAATGCCGGAAGATGAGGGGAGAACAAAATGTTATCTGCAACTAAACCAAAAAAAGAAAACACTTGCCTCATATTTCCTTTCGACATTTATCATTTCTCTTCAAAATAAATTTACTGTGCATACCTCTGATTAAAATGGACGGTAAGATTACCAGCAGTGAGCATGATCAGAGATCTAACCGAAACAGTATGTATTGTTGACAAGAAGCCCATCAATGTCCAGAGCAAAGATGGGAGCAAGAAATAGAAGAAACCCATTATCATCAAAACATTCTCCCAGTTCCAAATCACCGAGCAAGTTCAGCTGAGAGTGGTAAAACAACACGGGCTTCAATAAACTGGTGCTTTCAAAATATCCCAAAACATAATAGATTTCTTTTTGATATCCGAAAGGAACTCATAATGCCAGCCACGTGAGTAAACTGACTCAAGTCAAACTCAACCATAATACATACGTGAGTTAAAGAATGTAGTGATTAACATGACGTGGCAAATAAAACCCACATGCTATCATCGAAGATGCCTTGTCATCAAGGACAAATAGAAAAGTTAACAAACTCCCCCTTTGTCCTTGATGGCAAAAACATAACCACCATTGAACAGAGGGATAGAAGTATATCAACCATATCATGTAATCCAGACTTGAGAATCAAATACTCATCAAATTATTAAGTGAACCAGAAGCACTTCTGACATGCTGAAGCAGTTTAACGTACAAGTGCAAACTATATTGCCGAAAGAACTGAAAATCAAACTGATAACCAAAATATCATTGTGAAGAATCAGAATCAGAGAACCAAGATGTAACCAATCTCATTGTCAAGAATCAGAATCAGGGAACCAAGATGTAACCAATCTCATTGTCAAGAATCAGAATCAGAGAACCAAGATATCATTGTAACTGTGTAAATCTGAAATCTGAAACAGATCAGCA
Organism: Cryptomeria japonica; assembly: GCF_030272615.1. NCBI lineage: Eukaryota > Viridiplantae > Streptophyta > Pinopsida > Cupressales > Cupressaceae > Cryptomeria > Cryptomeria japonica. Next base: position 691,618,698 of record NC_081414.1, read on the forward strand.
TGATCAGCATCAAAAGCATTACTGAACCAAAACACCTGTGTATAATTGTAACTGTGTAAATCTGAAACAGATCAGCATGAAAAGCATTACTGAACCAAAACACCTGTGTATAATATCTGAAACAATGGAAATAAGCAATAGAACCATCATGAACCAAATCATGAACCAAAGCACAATAGAACCAAGGCATTCTCCCCCTTTTTGTCAGCAAGGACAAAGAGGGCCTGGGTGGGAGCATGGTGAGAAGCTCCTCCATACTGAAGAAATCAGGTTGAAATAAAAGATTGAGAGTAAACTCCCAATCGATCACGCAACCGCATGAATGTATCCTTTGGTAAAGCTTTGGTAAAAATGTCTGCAACTTGTGCCTTGAAGGACACATGAACAAGAATGATTTCATTTGCAGTCACTTGATCACGTAAAAACTGTAATTTAAGTGCAACATGTTTGGTACGGGAATGCATCACAGGATTTTTTGAAATTTGAATAGCACTGGTATTGTCACAGAATATAGTCATAGGTTTTGATATCACAACACCCAGATCTGCCAACTGATAGGACATCCAAAGCATTTGAGTACAGCAAGTTGTGGCAGCAATATACTCAGATTCAGCTGTGGACAAAGTGACACAGTCTTGCTTCTTGCTGTGCCAAGAAACCAGCCGGTCACCAAGGAAGAAAGCTGCACCACTAGTACTACGTTGATCATCAATATAGCCTCCCCAGTCAGCATTAGTATACCCTATCAATGTAAAATCACCATGTTTTGGATACCATAAACCAAAATCCAGAGTACCTTGGATGTATTTAAAGATTCTTGTTACGGCATTTAAATGAGATTGTCTAGGGGCAGATTGATAGCGTGAGACCAAACAAACCGCTTGCATTAAGTCAGGTCTAGAAGCAATTAGATAGAGCAAGCTTCCTACCATAGACCGATATTTACTTTGATCAACAAGTGGAGAATCATCAACCTTAACCAACTTACACCCAGTTTCCATAGGTGTACCAACATGAGTACACTGGTCCATCTGAAACCTTTTTAACATCTCTTTTGCATATTTAGTTTGTGAAATAAAAAGTCCATGTTCTAGTTGTGATACTTGGATACCCAAGAAAAAGATAAAGGTCCCAGCATTGACATTTCAAATTCAGATTCCATAATAGTTGAAAAACTCTGTGATAATTCATCATTTGTAGATCCAAATATGATATCATCTACGTAGATTTCAATAGCTAGAAGATCATTGCTAACAACTTTAGTATATAATGTACTGTCAACATTGCCTTTAGTAAAACCTTTAGAAATCAAATGTGAATCAAGTCTAGAGTACCAAGCACGTGGTGCTTGTTTCAGGCCATAAAGTGCTTTCTTTAATCTGTAAACATGATCTGTATAATCAGAAGATTCAAAACCTTCTAGTTTCTCCTTATAAACCTCTTCTTCTAGATATCCATTTAGAAATGCGGTTTTAACATCCATCTGGTACATTATAAATTCCTTAAATGAGGCATAAGCAAGAAACATTCTAATGGATTCTAAACGAGCTACAGGAGCAAACGTTTCCCCAAAATCTATCCCTTCTTGTTGAGCATACCCTTTGCACACAAATCTAGCTTTGTTTCTAATAACTTTTCCTGATTCATCTAACTTATTTCTGAAAATCCATTTTCCTCCAATTACATTTTTGTCATCTGGACGAGGAACAAGTTCCCATGTTTTATTTTTCTCAATTTGATTAATTTCATCTTTCATTGCATTTAACCAGGATTGATCATTTAAGGCTTCAGAAACATTTTGTGGTTCAAAATCTGTTAAAAAACAAAAGTGCTCAGCCATCTGAGCTTGTTCTATTTGTTTTGCCTTTCTACGAGTTATTATACCAGCATCTTTATCACCAATCACAAGTGTTTCAGGATGTCGTTTAGCAATTATCTTGGAAGGTGTTTTCTGAGGTATATCTTCCTTAAAGTTAGGAACTTCCTCTTGGTTACGTGAGCTAGCTTCATCTTCTTTGGTCATGACTGGTTCCTTTGATGTTGAGGCGTTGCCAACTTCTAAATTAGATTCCTCATCAACATCTTGAATCTGATTTTTCATCACATTCCGATTTTCATTGAAAACTACATTAACAGATTCAACAATTTTATTCAAGCGTTTATTAAAACACTTGTATGCTTTGTTGTTTGAAGAATAACCTAAGAAAATTCCTTCATCAGATTTAGCATGAAAGCTATCAAGATTTTCAAAATCATTCTTGATAAAACACTGACAACCAAAGATTCTAAAATGCTTGACAGATGCTGTTTTTCCATACCAAAGTTCATAAGGAGTGCAAGTTGTTCTTATTTTGATTTGTACTTTGTTTAAAATATATACAGCTGTATGAACAGCTTCTTTCCAATATTTATCAGACAGATTAGATTCATTAAGCATAGTTCTTGCCATTTCTTTTACAGTTCTATTTTTTCTTTCAACTACCCCATTTTGTTGGGGAGTCTGAGCAGTAGAGTATTGTCTTTTAATCCCATGATTTTCGCAATACTCAACAAAATCTTGAGAAGTGAACTCACCTCCCTTATCTGATCTTAGGCATTTTAGTTTCAAATCAGACTCTTTTTCAACCATTTTTCTAAATATTTTAAACCTAACAAAAGCCTCTGACTTATGCTTGAGAAAGGTTACCCATACCATTCTGGTGTAGTCATCTACGAACAACATAAAATATTTTTCACCATTCAATGACTGTGTTTTCGTAGGACCACACAAATCTGTGTGAACTAATTCTAGTGGCCTTGAGGATAGAAACTCCTTAGATTTGAAAGATGACTTAGTTTGTTTGCCTTTTACACATTCACTGCAAACAGAGTTTGTAGGTCTACTGATCAGAGGTAGACCTCGAACATGTTTATTTTTGTTGATTCTGACCATATTATCGAAATTAACATGACCAAATCTCCTATGCCATAACCAATTTTCATCTATATAACTCATAAGACACATGCTTGCACTTTGTTCTTGATATTTGGAGTCTGACAAATGATACAAATTACCATGTGTTCTGAAACCATTTGCAATTATTTTCCCTAACTTTTCTTTAATCACACATCCGTAAGAATTAAACACAACTTGACGTCCACTATCACAAATCTGACTAATGCTTAGCAAGTTATACTTTAATCCTTCAACATAATAGACATCATTTATAGGAGTGTCTTTGTTTATCATGATTGTTCCCATTCCAGTAATGTATAGACCTGTATTATCACCAAATTTAACAAAACCTCCTGGATGATTTTCTAAGGCTGAAAACTTGTTTTTGTCTCCTGTCATATGATGAGAACATCCGCTATCCAAAAGCCAAATAGAAGAACTGGTAGATATTAGAGCTATTTGAACAAGCATAGATTGTTCAAGTTTTGGTCTCCACATTTTTGCAGGTTTTTGTAACTTTTTACAGTACTTAGAAGTGTGACCATATTGATAACATGTAAAACATCTTATGTCTCTGACAAAACCAAAAGACTGTTTATGACCAGAAATAGGAGCTCTAGCAAATCTGCAAGTATTTACTTTATGCCCAAACAGATTACAAAAACGACAATAGCCATGGAAAAATCTGTTATTCGGAAACTGATTTTTGTTTGCTATTACAGAATTCTGATGTGACGTTTCTCCTTTTTCAGTAGAATGTTGTTGTTTTTCAAGAGTGTATACTTGTTTTTGTAGAGTACTAATTTCATGTTCTTTTCTTTCAATAAGACTTCTCTGAGTTTCAATAACCTTGTTTGCATTTACTATATCAAGTTGTAAGATCTGATTGGAATCTTCATAAGAAATTACAAGTTTCTTAAATCTTTTTACTTCTTGAAGAGCACAAAGAAGTTCTTCTTCGAGATTTACATCTTCTATTTCAACTTCAGAATCTGATTCAGATTTTACTGCAACTGGGTTTTCAAATTCAACTTTGGTCATGAATAGTGTTTCACAACCATCAACATTTGACTCATCAGATTCGTCTTCAATCTCTTCTTTTGACACAAGACTCTTCTTTTTAAAATTGTTCAACCTTTTATTAGGATTCCAAGGTTTTTTAAATGATTTTTTAGATTTATCTTCATCTTTACTTAGATCTAAATACGGACATTTTGCTGCAAAGTGACTGGTTTTACCACAGCCAAAACATTTAAACTTTCCTTGAAACTTCTTCCTAAGTTTCCTAACCAGTAAAGTTTCAAAAACATCAGATAATTCAGACTCACTCTCTTCCTATTTCTCAATTTTAAAAGTTGTTTCCTTAGAGGTAGAAGGGGTATTACCAATTCTCATTTCATAAGTAGTAAGAGTACTTTGAAGCTGATGCACAGTCATTTTAGAGAAATTTTTCTTCTCTTCAAGAGCAGATATTTTAGTTTCAAATTTTGGTAATAATGTTCTAATTACTTTTGCAACCACATCATGTTCATCAATTTCTTCACCAAGACCCTTTCGAGCATTTACAACTTCATCAATACGAAGAAAATAACTTGCCACTGTCTCATCATTATTCATTTTCAAATCATCAAACTGAGTTTTTAACGTAATCAATTTTGATTCTTTAACCTTTTCATTACCTTGATAAATGGATTCAAGATTTGTCCATACCTCATTGGCTGATTTGAAGTACATTACTTTAACAAATACTTCTTTTGATAACCCACAAAGAATTGCAAAGCGAGCTCTCTTATCCAGTTCATATTTCGTCCTTTCATCTGCATCAGTAGGTACAATAGATGGTACATCATACTTGTTAGAAACAACTTCCCACATTCTGACATCCAGAGAATGAATAAATGCTTCCATTCTAACTTGCCAAAAAATGTAATCTGTGCCATCAAATAAAGGAGCTCTAGTGAGCGAGGCACCTTTGGCTTGTGACATGATAACTTCCAAAATAACCAGGATCAATCCTAGGACAAACCTATGAGGACCCTATGCTCTGATACCAATTGTTGGAAGTAACGAGTACTCTGAGAGGGGGAGGGGGTGAATCAGAGTACACTAAATCTTTAATTTCAAAAGAACAATACTAAGATGGCCACAAAAACTGAAAACTAAGAGTCCATTTGAAAAGCTTGCATCAACATGTGACTCTGAAAAGAACTTAAGAGAACATGAAATTAGTGTATCAGAGAACTAAACATAACTGAGAAACCAACACAATAACACAGTTTTTGTGCTGAGTGAAAACCCTCAAAATCCAACTAGATTTCATCATAGGGAAAAAACACTCCAATCCTTTTATTAATCTTAACCACCAACCAATACATCCAATTTAGCAGCCCTGCTGCAAGGAGCTTCAACCCCTATCCATTTCAATAGTTTCTGAGTGGATTCATGATGACATATTTTCAATCTGTTCTGAAACTGTTGTATCATGAACCTTTATTACAAAACAAAAAATATGATATCCAGTGAGTTCGCCAACAACAGAGATCTCAAAATATATAATACAACTTTTCTTTTCTTTCCACGAAAAAATGCCCACAGGCTTCTCCTACATTTACATATATATATCCCTATCTTTTGAAAGAGACACATACATGTAAATGTACCCGAAGCATTAACAGAACCAGACAGTTAACCACTGCCCAAAAAAAACTGATTTTGATTTAATTTAACAGACCGCAACCCATGTAGGGTTTTTAATTAAATATCAACTTCTCAATAACTCTTATCCAACTGGAGGGAGAATAATAAGATCTTCTAAAGTAACCCTCGTATAGGGTAACCAACTGAACAGTCATTAAAACTGATTTAATAAATCTCGAAAATCCTGTAAAAACACTTGATATAATCATAGTAACAAACCCATAAAGGGTTAACAAGAATTTGCAACATGATTTCAATAACTACCTTTGAAACTGTAACAAACCCTTAACCTTTTGACAAATCGTTTAAAACAACAAAAAAAATAGTTACTAAGCTTTTACAATGCCGGAAGATGAGGGGAGAACAAAAAGTTATCTGCAACTAAACCAAAAAAGGAAAACACTTGCCTCATATTTCCTTTCGACATTCATCATTTCTCTTCAAAATAAATTTACTGTGCATACCTTTGATTAAAATGGACAGTAAGATTACCAGTAGTGAGCATGATCAGAGATCTAACCGAAACAGTATGTATTGTTGACAAGAAGCCCATCAATGTCCAGAGCAAAGATGGGAGCAAGAAATAGAAGAAACCCATTATCATCAAAACATTCTCCCAGTTCCAAATCACCGAGCAAGTTCAGCTGAGAGTGGTAAAACAACACGGGCTTCAATAAGCTGGTGCTTTCAAAATATCCCAAAACATAATAGATTTCTTTTTGACATCCGGAAGGAACTCATAATGCCAGCCACGTGAGTAAACTGACTCAAGTCAAACTCAACCATAATACATACGTGAGTTAAAGAATGTAGTGATTAACATGACGTGGCAAATAAAACCCACATGCTATCATCAAAGATGCCTTGTCATCAAGGACAAATAGAAAAGTCAACAAAAAATTCATCATAAATAATCAGATAAGATATATAGCAAAACTTGGAAAACATAATTATCGTTATTATGAAAACTCCAAAGAAGGCTGTATCCTTGTAGAACCAATGAATCCTCTACGAAAGCCTCTTAGAACCTTTCTAGATATTACTCTAGGACTTCTCTCATCCCTTCCAGAGCAGGAAAAGCTGTCTGTGTTGCAGAAGATGGAGCATGTGGCACACATGCTGTTTTTGAGGAATTGGGTACGAAATAATTAAATTCCTCAAGCAAATCTTGATGGTCCACCTGTGAAGCAAAGATTTTTTTCGGAAATGTGAATTTGGATATTTATACAAATATGAACTTTTCAAGACTCCCTAGAGATAATGAGATAAGTATAATACACAAATATGATAGTAGAATAAAATAAAATAAAATAAATAAAAAAACCTACTGCACACTACCTCTTGACACACTTCACGGATTGTTTTGTTTCCCTTCCGATACATATTCAAAATTTCCAGAAAAGCTTTGTATACTTGTTCGTCATATTGAAACCGAGTCTAGCAAAACACATCAATTATTATTTAAAACTGTTTGTGAGGCAATAAAGGCTCCAAACTTTTAATCCATAATCATGAACTTGCATGGCTCGGTCAAACTGAACAGTTTGCTTTATGGGATAAAGCAAACCCTTAGGAATAAAGGTTTTAAAACCCAAAATAAGATTGGGATGCCCTTTAAATAATTCTTTCACACGGGCAATAACGCCAGTCATATCAATTCTGCAAGGCAAACAAACTATTCTCAAAATGAAGTTCCACTTAAACAGTGCAAATAAACAAGGTAGATCTACTCCATGAAAACATTTTTATACTATCAATTACAAACCTTTGTGCCTTGAAATCTCTCAATTCTTCAATAAATTCATCGTATTTCTCTTTCCTGTCTTTGAACGTTTCTTTCACTGCTTTCAGATAGGCCAATGCATCGTCATTTGTTAGCTTCTGTTTTCCTCCTAAATTTTTTGGCGGTCCGGAGCTGTTTCAACTCACCCAAGACAATAAAATTTTGAAAATCCTTCATAAATGAAAACAAAATAATCTAATCTTTTATTTGCAAAGGAACAAATTTAAGGTAATCTTTTATTTGCGAAGGAACAAATACAAGTTCACAGTAATGATGGTCGTGGTATTGTAACCACACAAACAAAAAAATTGTCAAATAAAAAATTCAGAAATTCATACAAATATAAAAAATTAACAAAATGTAAATTTGCAGAGCAGACTATGTATCCATGAAGCTTTGACCTAAATGTAAAGTGGATCACTTACCACCAAAATAGCCCACATTCAAAACTCACTGGGTTGCTCCCCACAGAGATAAAGAAACCAAACTTGCAAGAGTGTAGTTTATTCCTACTCCATGAGGCTCATAGAATAGGCTTTTCCAATGAAAATAATTTTAAAAGCTCATGTTGAAAGATTATATTACCACGCTGTGCACAAAATAAATTTCAAGAGTGCAAGATGTTAAAAGCTCATGTTGAAAAATGATATTTCCTATTAAACCCTAAGGTAAACTTGCTGCAATCCGACTCTCCCCACAGAGATAAGATACCAAAATTGCAAGAGTGCAGTTCATTACCTCTTCATGAGAATGAAAATAATTGCAGAGGGTCCTGTTGAAAGGAGATATTACCACGCTGTGCACAAACACCCTAAGGTAAGCTATTGCATGCAATCCGACCAGATGAAGAAAACCAGGGATACCTCATAAGCACTGAATACCTATATGAAAAACCTGATATCTACAAATCTTTTGATAGAACAATTAACATACGATTTAATAGGAATGGCTTAAATTACATACATTAAGTTTACACTTCTAAATTTAAAAGTGTTAAAGATTCAGAATTGACTAACATTTTCTAAACTTAATATGTTACTTATGTGTGATTTAAAACTGACCTACTTGATAAACTAAAAAATAACCCAGTTCCTTGAACCACTACGACTGATGCAGATTGACCAATATTAACAAATTTTAAGAAAAATGATATTAGATTACATTATCATGGAGGACAAAAACACACAGATCTAAAATAAGAAAGATACTAAAACTGCATATTTATTATACTATCCATAATGCATGCACTAGTTTTAGTCATTCAAAAAACAAAATAGAGATCCCTTAACAGTTCTCTCAGAATACTACAAAACAATTACCTTTGTTAGTTACCTTTGAACTAACAAGGATAAGGACAAGAACTTAGGATTCGCCTGCAGATTGATTCACTTGAGCACCCACCATGTAGCTCTCTTCGCTTCCTCTCTCCATTTATATGACCACCTCAACCTGCTTTTGCCCAAAACAACCAAAAATCATAATCATTACAACCCCTACAATCATACAAAAAAATGAATGCTTCACAAACAAAACCTCAAATTCTCAAAAGTTAAAATGGAAACAAATTCAAAACCCAATAAAACCACCAAATACTCAAATACAAAATTAAGATTGGACTCCTCTAAACACCAAAGAAGAAAAAGACAGAACAAAAGAATAAAGCTTATTTCATAACCTTCTCTCGCATTTTTTTCCTTTCTCAAACAGATCCTTGCAAACTTAATGGTAGATGAAAAATAAATGCTTTCATTGAAACCCCAACTATTAGTAAAGCCTACTTAAAAAAAAGAGCATCAATTTAAAACATAATAGACAGACAGATGGAATTGGAATACAATACAAAATAAATTAGAAAAAGCGAACCAAGATAAGCACCAAAGACCTTGTTTTGAAGCACAGAAATCCGTTGTTGAGAAAAAATCGAATCTCTGCCTATCCACTTCCAACTAAAATCAATCACAATTCCATTCAATCCATGAAAACTAAAGTAACAACATATCCTCGTCCCAGCTCCTCCTCCTACTTACAAACATAACAGTTTCATAATTAGTTGATAGGCTATTATATGTGATAAAGCATCAACGCAGTTGTTTTTCATCATTTTTTTTAATTTTTTAATAATTGTAGGGAAATGTGTACCACCTTGATGATGCTGGTTGTCAAACAAAATAGCATGCATTTCTTTCCGTTGATTCATATCTTGACAGATGGCTCTTGATATAATTTATTGAGCAAAGGGATCGTTGAGAGGTGGGAGGCTCTCATCATCAATGACATTCAACAACAATGAGTTTAATTCAAGCCAGCTGTTAAAAACTAGAAATTGTATATGTGTGAAAGCACCAATGCTAGTGTAATATCTCACGTCCCAAGAAATATATCTTATAAGGTAATCTCTACATAAATATTCCAAAATTTGAGGAGTGCCTATCCAATGACATTCAACAATGAGCTTAATTCAAGCCAGCTGTTGAAAATTAAATACTATTTTCCAATTATTATAGTAACTTGTAACAACCAGGGGAGTGTAATATCTCATGCCAGGAAATTGTTCCTCATCCTATTTTAATTTCTTAACAACCTACAAACTTGATGATTTCATAATTAATTAATAGACTATTATATGTGAGAAAGCACCAATCTTATAATGTAATCTCTACATAAATATTCCAAAATTTGAGGAGTGCCTATCCAATGACATTCAACAATGAGCTTAATTCAAGCCAGTTGTTAAAAATTAAATAGTATTTTTCAATTATTATAGTAAATTCTAACAACCAAGGGAGTGTAATATCTCATGCGGGAAAATTGTATATGTGAGAAAGCACCAATGCTAGTGTAATATCTCACGTCCCAAAAAATATATCTTACAAGGTAATCTCTACATAAATATTCCAAAATTTGAGGAGTGCCTATCCAATGACATTCAACAATGAGCTTAATTCAAGCCAACTATTAAAAATTAAATAGTATTTTTTAATTATTATAGTAAATTGTAACAACCAAGGTTGTGTAATATCTCATGCCGGGAAATTGTTCCTCATCGTATTTTAATTTCTTAACAACCTACAAACCTAACGATTTCATAATTAATTAATAGACTATTATATGTGAGAAAGCACCAATCTTATAATCTAATCTCTACATAAATATTCCAAAATTTGAGGAGTGCCTATCCAATGACATTCAACAATGAGCTTAATTCAAGCCAGTTGTTAAAAATTAAATAGTATTTTTCAATTATTATAGTAAATTCTCACAACCAAGGGAGTGTAATATCTCATGCCTGGAAATTGTATATGTGAGAAAGCACCAATGCTAGTGTAATATCTCACCTCCCAAAATATATATCTTACAAGGTAATCTCTACATAAATATTCCAAAATTTGAGGAGTGCCTATCCAATGGCATTCAACAATGAGCTTAATTTAAGCCAACTATTAAAAATTAAGTAGTATTTTTTAATTATTATAGTAAATTGTAACAACCAGGAGTGTAATATTCATGCTAGAAATTGCGATTTTTTAAAAAATATAACAATTTAATAATTAGTTGATAGGCTATTATATGTGAGAAAGCACCACCAGAGTAATAACAATTTCATTATTAATTGAGAGACTATTATATGTGAGAAAGCACCAATCTTACAAGGTAATCTCTACATAAATATTCCAAAATTTGAGGAGTGCCTATCCAATGACATTCAACAATGAGCTTAATTCAAGCCAGTTGTTAAAAATTAAATAGTATTTTTCAATTATTATAGTAAATTGTAACAACCAAGGGATTGTAATATCTCATGCCCCGAAATTGTATATGTGAGAAAGCACCAATTCTAGTGTAATATCTCACATCCCAAAAAATATATCTTACAAGGTAATCTCTACATAAATATTCCAAAATTTGAGGAGTGCCTATCCAATGACATTCAACAATGAGCTTAATTCAAGCCAACTATTATAAATTAAATAGTATTTTTTAATTATTATAATAAATTGTAACAACCAAGGGAGTGTAATATCTCATGCCCGGAAATTGTATATGTGAGAAAGCACCAACAGTAGTGTAATGTCTCACATCCCAAAAAATATATCTTACAAGGTAATCTCTACATAAATATTCCAAAATTTGAGGAGTGTCTATCCAATGACATTCAACAATGAGTTTAAGTCAAGCCAACTATTAAAAATTAAATCCAATGACATGTAACAACCAAGAGTGTAATATCTCATGCGAGAAATCACCACCAGAGTAATGTCTCACGTCGGAAAAAAAACAATTTTCGCTTAATTCAAACCAAAAATTAAATTTTTTATTTATTCTTTTACAAAAGCTACAACCACCTAATATGTAAAATAAGCTAAAAATATTTACTTAATTTTTTTTATCTAATTGATAATATTATATTCAATAAATATCATGTAAGGAGGAGGCGACAAGGTCGAACAGGAAGAAGCCAAGTGGGAAGTGGAAGCCTAATTGCCTTGGGTTGGTCATGGTCACCATTTTGCCTTCATAGGATAGAGGGTACAACCCTTACAAATTATAAGGGATGGATTTTGGATCATATGGATATTTCAATGGTGGATAGTAGTGCAAAATATATGAATGTAAAAAAAAAATGCAGTTTAAAAAAAAAAAATTTAAAAATTGTTTATTCTTTTATTTATAATCTATAATTCATAATCTTTCAAATTTATATAGTAAGTTAGTAAATATTATGTAAAATATCATCATAATTTTAACTTACTATTTATCAAAAATATACATATTATTTATCAAATATATATTTATTAGATAAATTTAAGGTTTCATTTTTCTTGTTAAAAATAAATATTCAAAGGACTTGAATTATGTTTATTGTCTTGTTTAAATATTTTTTAGTTTATTTTTTACTTAAATGATATATAATCATATTTAATAAATAACAAGTTAAAAATTGAATAATATGTTTGTTTGTTTTTTTAAAAAGGTGGCAGCACCACTTAATTTTTTTTATTTATATATATATTTCTTTTACAAAAGCTTATTCAAAGAGCTCTTAGAGAAAAGAGTGTAAGAAAAACTTTGATCCTTGGTCTACAATACATAGAAAGGTTGAGAGACTTAAATCTCTAATATGCCAAAAAATACAATATATCTTATAATGTCCAGAATACCGAGTGCCACAAATCATCCCCTAGTATCAAATGCTTTCTGGAATATATTGAACAAGGTGAAGTCCGAACCAAAACATCACTAGAGATGTACACATTTACATAGCAGTCCACACTCTATCTCACGTATGCATTTATCCAACTTGCAATACAACATGCTTCTCAAATCAATATCCATTCACATCATACAAATATAGAAGAACCACAGGACCCTGCACTTATAATACCATACATACCAATTTATATCATTATGAAAAAGACCACTGCAAAGCTATATGAAATATTATCCTATACCCATATCCTCCAAAAAATTTCCCTTGAGAATTGCATAAGAATCGAAATCACAATTTGGACCCATCATATTAAGTTCCACCTTGGAAATTCCCATATTTGCCAAATGATCTGCAACCCAGTTCCCTTCTCTATACACATGTGAAATGGTAAAGTTTGCAAATGTATCAATAAGTGTCCATTCTTGTTCAAGTAAATATCTTATCTGCCAATTGTCAATATTTCTCTTTATACAAGTATTTCTCTTTATGCAAGTATGGATAATAATAGCTGAATCGCCTTCAATATGAATATTAGAGATGTTCATTTTTTTAACTAGTACAATGCCTTCAAGTAAAGCATATGCCTCTGCAAAGTTGTTAGTACCCGGTGGAATAAAAGAAGATTTCAAAGCAAAAATACATCCTGTGTGATCCCTTATGCATACTCCTATCCCTGCATCACCCGGGTTCCCTTTAGAGGAGCCATCAAAATTCAATTTGAAATGCATTGAATCTGGAGGACACCATTTCACTTTATTTCTATCACTTTTACTAGTTCTCACTCTCGGAAGACAAGGTGATACAGGAATAGAAATACCCTTCCAGCAATTAATAACTTGACCATCCCAAGAAGTAAATTCCCTATTTGAATTGAACTGATTTGAAACATGAGCATTAACCTGTTCTGATACTAATTTTTCAATATAATTGAAAACATCAGAAAGAGGAGATGTTTGCTTTCTAAAAATATGCTTATTTCTTTCCCACCATAGTGACCATACCACTATGGATGGGATCACTTTCCAAATACATGCAAAAAGAGAGGATGAGTATAAGACTGGCCATGACTGGAACAAATCCCATACATTATTTGGAAGAGGGGTGCTAAATGAAAGCTTATCAAGCAGAAACATCCAACAATAGTAAGCAAAATCACATTGGAGGAGGAGATGATCTAATGTTTCACTGTGCTCACCACAATGTACACAAGCAAGTGGATGTGCAATATTCAATTTAACAAGTCTCTCACTGGTTAGTATTCTCTTATGTAGAGCAAGCCAAGAAAACATCCCTGCCTTCGGAAGAGCACTGTTGTTCCAACAAAAATTATAGGCTCTTTGTGAATAGGATTGAAAAGACATCTGATGAATTTCCTTATACCCTTCCTTGATAGAGTACTTTTCATTCTTCGCAAGGAACCATATCAATTTGTCCAAACCATTAGAGATAAAGATAATGAAGTTCTTGAGAATCAAAGAAAATTTTACCTTTTGACCCGGGGAGATTGGGAGTAGAGTTGGCTTCTTCCAAATGACATGATTTGAAGGCTTCTCAAGATCTTTTATGTAATCATAAAGGTGAGAGCCCCAATGAGCAGTAAATATAGGGATCACATCTACTAGGGATTCCTTAAGATTAAGACAGGGGATACCACTCCATGAATCATGCCAAAAGTTGACATCTTTCCAATTATGTACTTACCACAATAAATATCTAGTGATCACATTCCTAGAATCCATCATGAAGTTCCAAACCGCAAACCTTGATGGAGGATCAAGGATAGTAAATATACGTGATGGGGTAGGAGTATCTAAATACTTTGCTTGCATGATTTGACACCACAAAGAATGTCGTTTTTAGTAAATATTCCAAACCAGATTTCCCCCAAAGGCCTTGTTCCTTTTTGAAAGATCATGTAGACTTACCCCGCTTGTAGATTAGTGATGAATTTGAAACTTTAGTACCATAGCTATTTGGAATATTATCCTGCCCTCATTAAGATTGGTGACAAATTTGGAGAATAGATGAGTTGAGTGTACCAACCCCATCCCCCATACCTCAATTATGAGGGAAGAGTTGGGGAATAGGGTCTCCTAATTTTTGTCCCCTCTAAAATGAGGAAAAGACCTCATGGAGGAGAGGATGAGAAGGTGACAAGAGTCACCTCCCCATCCAAGTATTCAAAGTTAATCTTCCTTATATTGATTTTGTGAAAGGAGAATGGGTTGTTACCCACTTCTCCATTTTGGAGAACTCTTGCAAAATTTTGAGAAGGAAGAAGAGGTTTGAAGGAAAGAAGGATCCTTTGCATGTAGAGATAGAGGCCAATTATGCATAGATTTGGAGAGATAAGTCTTACCTACCCCATCTATCCTATTTTTTATTGGTTTTAAAATTGAGATAGGTTTGTGATGCAGAGGTAAGGGAAAAATCAATGAACATCTACACACAAATGCAATGGTTACACAACTCATCCTTTCAGGTACTCTTGGATGCATTACTTAGGCTTCTAGGCTTCAATATTCAATGAGGATTTGAACCAACATTATAAAGATAATGTAAACATCATAGCTACTGGCCTTAGCCTATGGAATTAGGATTATTTCAAAAGTGTTGCCTCTTAGCAATGCCATAGTTCCCAAAGTTGATGACCACTTGGCTTCCACAATTAGGATTGATAGCCATTGATAGTTGGAGGCCAAATCAATACATCTCTACACAAAACCCTCTTAAATTGATTTGGAGGACCCTACATAAGACTTATGATCGGTCCTTTAGATCACAACATCAAAATTTCCCACTAGGAATCTAACTTATGACATATGGTACTAGTAAGACAAAACTGTGACGAACAATCGTCTCTGAATAGTCACCACTATAATGCTTATCCCTCAATATTATGAGATCCACACATTTCAATTCGATGAATAGGATCCTCACACATTCCCCTTATCACCAATCACAAGGCAAATAAATCTCTTGTTCTTTGTAGGGCAACTTCTTCAATCTGGTTGTTTTTCTCTATCTGATACATAGGGATATCAGACCTCTTACAACATCATCACATGTGTGAACTTATTCACCAATCCCTACAAACTTGACATATGAAAATACATACAATTGCATACCATTCCACCAATTTTGAGCATTTTCTACTAGTGGGAGGCTAAAATAGACATTATTTTTAGTTACTGATTACCCTAGGTAGGGCTTCTACCAGTCCAAGAAGAGAACTATTGGCATTATGTGAACCGGTATGTGGACATAATGACATTGTATGTTGTCATCGATGTCAATATGTTGAATAGGTGTGAAACGGTATATGTGAGAACCGGTATAACACTGTGAACCGGCATTTGTGCCAAAGTGAAGCGGTGTGCTTCTTCAAGGTGAATCGGCATATGGTTATGGGAACCGACACATGGAAGCGTTGTATGACTACTGGTTGGTAGTCTCAACTTCAGGGTTTCCGGTTGATGTGCTTCAAGCCTTTTTGGCTCAACCGGTGACATTGTGTGACGAGTTAGCATTGTAATGAAGAACAGATCATGTTGTCGCGTCAGCCTTGTGTGCGTGAAGGATCTTGCATGAAGGAGATTGTTCCTATCCACCATGGGAATGAGCGAAGTATGTAAAACGGTGATAACATGTGATGGGTTATCAGCCTCCATGAAATCGCTGAAAATGGACGATGGAGAATGTCTTGAGATTGGATCAAGACTATTGTAATTAATGGAGTGTTCTCAACGATCAGGATTGAATTGTTTGAATTCCTTAACCTAATAGGTTTAGGGTTTAGGGTTTATGCTATTGACCTATCTGTTTTCCTATAAGGTCGATGTTATGCCTCTTTCTGAGGTTGTTGGCAAAAGTTGTGTGTGTGTATCCAAGAGAAGGGATACATGATTCTTGCTAGACCAAAAGGAGAGAAGTGATACCTGCAAAGTGTAAGTGCAAAAGGTGAAGAGGAGCTTAAGCAGATCTGCATTGGTATTGAGTGTTGTTACTAGATCATTGTAATACCTGTTGATCTCTAACCACCTCAACAATTGGAAAATCCCTTAACAGGGTAGCCTTAACCGGCTTGTTGAAAATCCTTTAACAGGGTAATTCAAAGCTACTGAGTTCAGAATCCTTTAGCTATTGAGTTCTTGAAATCCTCTAACAAGGTAACTTTTAACAAGGTTTAACCCTTAACTGGGTATTGTAGCCATCCCTTAACTAGGTAATCCCTAACAGGATCGGTTCCTATTAGAACCTATTGTAATGTCTCTAATCAGACAAGGCTTCTAAGAGAGTGGACTTCTAAAGAGTTCAAAAATAGCTTGTGGGTATTCATCCCCACCGTGGTTTTTCCTAGTTGGATTTCCACATGAAAATAATGTGTGTCATGTGTGATGCTTTTATCTTGTGATGCTTTGCTATTGTCTGTCAAGCATATGATGGTTTTGTGTTTTATGCCTGTCAATAAAACATGTTGAACTAGTTGTTATTGTGGTCTGATGATAGATTACCTATTTATGCATAAGGGTGAAATGGTAGTGTAGTCTCGAGTTGACTGAAAAGCTAAGTGAGTAACTGGTTAATGCTTGACTCAGACATTCTTAGCTTTACCGGTTGCACTATGTTTCAAACTGGTATCACTGTCTGCCAATCATTTGAAGTGTTTGCTATCAAACCAATTTAGGATTGTGTTTTTGCCTATATTGATTTACTGCCCCCTCTCAGTACCGATTTGGTACTATTAGCTCATCATTGAGTTATCAATTGGTATTAGAGCATCCTCCAGGTCCTCTATGTTATAAGCTTAACCGCTTGAGGTAAAGATCCTAGTCAAATGATGAAGAGGGAAGGTCCAAAGTTTAACAAGGAAAATTTCAATATATGGAAAGACAGAATGAAGATATTCATCAGAAGCATGGGTGCTCAACATTGGAGCTATGTTGAGACTGCCTATGTTGCTCCTACCGATACCCTTACCGATGACCAAAAGAGAGAGATGCGGGAGAATGGGCAAGTCATGGAAGCCTTAATTAGTAGTTTATCCAACATTGAGTTTATTGATGTTCAGGATAAGGTAAATCCCAAAGAGGTATGGCATACTCTTGAAAATATCTATGGTGGTGATGAACATGTAAAACAGGCTAAGGAAGAAAGCCTTAGAGGGAAGTTTGAAGATATGCGGATGGTTGAAGGTGAGACCAATCAACAGTATGGAATAAGGACCAAAACCATTGTTGGAGATATCAAGAGTGCTAGTGGTAAAATAGAAGATGCCACTGTGGTAAGCAAAGTCCCGAGATCCCTATTGCCAGTCTATGCAATAAGGGTTGCTGCTATTCAAGAGCTGAGATCAATAGACAAAACTAAGGTATCCTTGGACTCCATCATAGCAAAGTTGATAGCCTATGAGCGAAATAGTTTTGATGGCAGTGTTCAAAAGACTGAATCAGCTTTGAAAGCTTCTGCAATACCATCCAGAAAAGGAAAAGAAGCTAGCACTAGTGGTGAACCAAGATAGAGCAGAGAAATGGATGCTGAGGAGATTTTGATGGCATTTGAAGCTCTCCTTGCCAGGAAAATTCCTAAAGGAACCAGCAAATACAAAGGTAAGCTACCTTTGAAATGCTTTTCTTGCAACCAGATAGGACATATTGCTATAAACTGTCCTAATGGCGACAACAAGGACAAACTGGAAAGGTTCAAGAAATTTAAAGGAGGAAACTGGAAAAACTGTTTTGTGGCAGTTGATGAAGGTGTCATAGATGAAGTATCAGAGGATGAAGAAAATGAAGATATTGTGTTTGTTGTTGTCAAGGAAGATGTGACAGACAAGAAGGCTCTTGTCTCTCGGTTTGATAATTCCAATGAGTGGATCATCGACAGTGGTTGTTCTCACCATATGACTGGTGATCGGAGCAAGTTTCTATCCTTGGAGGAGTATGATGGTGGTGTGGTTTGCTTTGGCAATGATGCACCATTCATGGTCAAAGGTAGAGGGTCCATCTCTCTGAATGGAAAGAGTAGTGCTGACAATGTGTATTGGGTTGATGGTCTTAGACACAACCTTCTGAGTGTTTCCCAGCTAAATGACAGTGGCCTCACTCTACAATTCAAGAATGGAGTTTGTAGAATCAAAGGAAAGAATGGTGAATTGGTGGCCACC
The DNA here is from genome assembly GCF_030272615.1 of Cryptomeria japonica. Classification (NCBI taxonomy): domain Eukaryota; kingdom Viridiplantae; phylum Streptophyta; class Pinopsida; order Cupressales; family Cupressaceae; genus Cryptomeria; species Cryptomeria japonica. Next base: position 691,637,488 of record NC_081414.1, read on the forward strand.
AGCATGCAGACCAAAGGTAACCTATTTCATCTAAATGCAAATATAAGTACATGTCTTATGGATAAATTTGATGGTAGTTGGATATGGCATAGGAGACTCTGTCATGTAAACTTTGATAACATTATGAAGGCTAGTAAGATCAAGGCAGTCAAAGGGTTGTCGGTGCTAAGCAAACCGGATAATACCTTATGTAGAGAGTGCCAATTGGAGAAAATGTCTTCCTCAACCTTTAAAGGTAAATATTTCACTACTGACAACTTGCTTGATCTTGTGCATATTGATTTGTGTGGTCCTATGAAAACTAGAAGTGTGCAGGGTGATAGGTACTTCATGATTCTCACTAATGACTACTCAAGAATGATGTGGGCCACATTCTTGAAAGACAAGTCTGAAGCCTTTGTAAAGTTCAAATCTTTCAGAGAATTAGTGGAGAAGGAAAGCGGTAAAAGGATCAAGTGCCTGAGAATTGATCAAGGAGGGGAATTCACTTCCGGTGAATTCAACAAGTACTGTGAAGAACATGGCATCAAGAGGCAATTGACTGCCCTCGGGACTCCACAAAAGAATGTCCCAGTAGAGAGGAATAACCAGACTGTGGTTGAAGCAACTAGAACCATGTTGACTCAAGGAAAGGTAGCTCACACCTTTTGGAATGAAGCGGTGAGCACTACAGTCTACACAATGAACCGAGTACTCATCAAGAAAGGTAATGATAAAACTCCTTATGAGTACTGGATGGGTAAGACACCTATGGTTAGCTACTTTAGAGTGTTTGGTAGCAAATGTTACATCAAGAGGAGTGAACACCAGAGCAAATTTGATGTGAAATGTGATGAGGGAATATTCTTGGGATATTCCACCAAGAGCAAAGCTCTCAAGTGTTTCAACAATAGGACTCAGAGAATTATGGAAAGCATCAATGTAAGAGTTGATGAAACCTCTGAGAAAACTGAGAAAATCGACAGTGAGCAAGTGGTAAACGAACTGGTTGAAACCTTCTAGGAACCGGTTGTCAGTCAACCGAGTACCAGTAACATTGTTCCTACACCAGCAAATGTAGATGTTGATACTAATGGAGATGAGGATGAAAAAGAAAAGCAAGAGAAATGCATCAAGACCATTCCTCGATATGTCAAGCTGAATCATGATCCTAATCAGATCATAGGTTATAAGGATGCAGGAATCCTTACAAGAAGAAAGGTCAGAGAAAACTCATGTATGATCTCTGAATTCGAGCCTAAATCATTCAAAGAGGCACATAAAGATGAAGACTAGATCAAGGCAATGGAAGAGGAACTTGACCAGATAGAGAAAAATGGTACATGGTCTTTCGTACCTAGACCGGAGCATAAAAATGTCATTGGTACCAAATGGGTCTTTAGAAATAAGCTGAATGTGGATGGCAAAATGACTAGAAACAAAGCCAGATTGGTATGCAAAGGATATGCTCAAGAAGAAGGAGATGACTATGGAGAAAGCTTTGCTCCTGTAGCCAGATTGGAAGGGGTCCGTATGCTTCTTGCATATGCAGCTTTTAAAGGTTTCAAAGTATATCAAATGGATGTAAAATCTATATTCCTAAATGGTGTACTTGAAGAGGAGGTGTATATTGAGCAACCAAATGGGTTTTCCCTATCTGAAGATAGTGACATGGTAGGTAGGCTACATAAAGCCCTATATGGACTAAAGCAGGCACCTAGGGCATGGTATGAACATCTGCATTCCCATCTTGTGAAGATTGGATTTGAAAGAATAAGTGAAGATAGCAATATCTACTTGAAGTCTGAAGGAGATCAGATCCTGATCTGTAAGGTATTTGTTGATGACATTATCTTTGGTGGAGATGACAAGATGAGTTATGAATTTGTAGATGAGATGAAGAAAGCGTTTGAAATGTCACTCATAGGGGAGATTAAGTTCTTCATTGGACTGTAGATCCAGTAGATGAAGGATGAAATCTTTATCACTCAATCCAAATATGTCAAATAAGTGTTGACGACTTTTGGCATGGAAGATAGCAAACTAGTTGGGACACTGATGGTGACCGGTTGTAAACTATCCAAAGGGGATGACTCAGCATTGGTTGATGAAAAGGAATACGGATCAATGATTGGTAAATTGTATTATGTAGTGCATAGCAGACTAGATATTGCACATGCAGTTGGCATTACTGCAAGGTTCCAAAAAAGTCCAGGAGAATCCCACTTGGTTGTAGTCAAGAAGATTCTTAGGTATCTAAAGGGAACTATTGACTATGGATTGTGGTATCCATACAGCAAGGATTTCAACTTGAAAGTGTTCACAGATGCTGATTGGGCTAGTAATGTAGATGATTGGAAGAGCACAACTGGTGGTGCATTCTTCCTCGGTGGTAGACTAGTCTCATGGATGAGTAAGAAGCAGAGTTGTATCTCTCAGTCTACAGCAAAAGTTGAGTATGTTGCAGCTTTCATGAACTGCACTCAAACAATTTGGATGAAGCATGTATTAAATGGCTTCAAAGTTCCTGTATCTGAACTGGTAAGCATATTTTGTGAGAATACTAGTGCAATTAATATCTCCAAGAATCCGGTTTTACATTCTAGAACCAAGCACTTTGAGCTTAAGTATCATTTCTTAAGGGAAAAGGTTCAGATCAAAGAGATTGCACTGGAACATGTTTCCAGCAAGGAGCAGTTAGCAGACATATTCACCAAGCCTCTCCCAAAGACTACATTTATGTACTTAAGAGGTGAATTAGGGGTACTGCCCCTTCAGGAGGTGAACTAAAGGTATATGCTCCACAACAGTCATGTATTGCATAGTCAAATATTTCTTTAGGATTGATGTGTTGAAGGATGCTACTCCTTAGGGGGAGCAGCATAATGGAATAGGGAAGCTTGTGCCTCCACTTTGGCATTGTTGTCAAAGGGGGAGAAGATGTGAAGCAGAGAAGATATCTACAGAAATTGGGGGAGAAGATGTGAAGAAGAGAGATATCTTAGTATATTGCCATCAATGCCAAAGGGGGAGATTGTTTGCATTATGTGAACCGGTATGTGGACATAATGACATTGTATGTTGTGATTGATGTCAATATGTTGAAGAGGTGTGAATTGGCATATGTGAGAACCAGTATAACACTGTGAACCAACATTTGTGCCAAAGTGAAGTGGTGTGCTTGTTCAAGGTGAACCAGCATATGGTTATAGGAACCGGTACATGGAAGTGTTGTATGACTATCGATTGGTAGTCTCAACTTCAGGATTTTTGGTTGATGTGCTTCAAGCCTGTATGGCTCAACTAGTGACATTATGTGATGAGTTAGCATTGTAATGAAGAACAGATCATGTTGCCATGTCAGCCTTGTGTGTGTGAAGGATCTTGCATGAAGGAGATTGTTCCTATCCACCTCGGGAATGAGCGAAGTCTGTAAAATGGTGATAACTTGTGACGGGTTATTAGCCGCCATGAAATCGATGAAAATGGATGATGGAGAATGTCTTGAGATTGGATCAAGATTGTTGCAATTAATGGAGTGTTCTCAACGGTTAGGATTGAACCATTTGAATTCCTTAACCTAACAGGTTTAGGGTTTAGGGTTTATGCTACCAACCTATCTGTTTTCCTATAAGGTTGATGTTGTGTCTCTTTCTAATGTTGTTGGCAAAAGTTGTGTGTGTGTATCCAAGAGAAGGGATATGTGATTCTTGCCAGACCAAAAGGAGAGAAGTGATACCTGCAGAGTGTAAGTGCAGAAGGTGAAGAGGAGCTTAAGCTGATCTGCATTGGCATTGAGTGTTGTTACCAGATCATTGTAATACCTGTTGATCTCTAACCACCTCAACAGCTGGAAAATCCCTTAATAGGGTAGCCTTAACCGACTTGCTGAAAATCTTTTAACAGGGTAATTCAAAGCTACTGAGTTTGGAATCCTTTAGCTATTGAGTTCTTGAAATCCTCTAACAAGGTAACCTTTAACAAGGTTTAACCCTTAACCGAGTATTGTAGCCATCCCTTAACTAGGTGATCCCTAATAGGATCAGTTCCTAGCAGAACCTATTGTAATGTCTCTAACTGGACAAGGCTTCTAGCTGAGCAGACTTCTAAAGAGTTCAAAAACAGCTTGTGGGTATTCATCCCCATCGTGGTTTTTCCCAGTTGGGTTTCCACGTGAAAAAATATGTGTGTCATGTGTGATGCTTTTATCTTGTGATGCTCTGCTATTGTTTGTCAAGCATATGATGGTTCTGTGTTTTATGCCTGTCAATAAAACATGTTGAACTAGCTGTTATTGTGGTCTGATGATAGATTACCTGTTTATGCATAAGGGTGAAATGGTAGTGTAATCTTGAGTTGACTGAAAAGCTAAGTGAGTAACCGGTTAATGCTTGACTCAGACATTCTTAGTTTTACCGATTGCACTCTATTTCAAACCGATATCACTGTCTGCCAATCATTTGAAGTGTTTGTTGTCAAACTGGTTTAGGACTATATTTTTGCCTATACTAATTCACCCCCCCCTCTCAATACCGGTTTGGTACTATTCGCTCATCATTGAGTTATCAAAAACACAATGACTTGCTTATTACTTAATGAAATTGAATCGATAAAAAGCAATAGAAAGTAGATTCAATAGACTTTCATCTCCAATCTATCCCAGGCCTCAACATTACAAGTACAATGGTACCAATATGATTTGCAATCTAAAATGTTAGAAAGAGTGCAGAGCTCAGTATGTTTTTATTCCTCAAACTTCACCATACTATTTCCAACCCTTGGGTCATGTGAATCACGCCTATTTATGCATGTACAAACAATTTATAACCTCTGTAGACACCTAAAATTGTCCTTTTTAATTAAATAAATATTTATTATTTATTTTATTATTTTATTAATTAAATAAATTCTTATTTATTTAATTAATTCATTTAGCCTCTTCTAGCCCTTTTCTCATTTAAATAAATATTTTTATTTATTTAAATTATCTTTTCTCTAAATTAAATATATATTTTATTTATTTAATTGGTCCCACTTCCTCTATTAGCTAAATAAATCTTTACTTATTTAATTCATTATATTTTTCCTCTATGACACATGCCATTTATCTCTTAATTTTCCTCTACCTACCCCCTTCATTATTTTATTATTTCTTCTACCTACCCTTTAATCTTAGCTGACTATTTATCTTTTCGCTTGTTAATCTTATCCCTCCATTTTCTAAAGCATCTTCTATATAAGATGATTCTTTCTCTCTTTCTAACACCTAATGTTTCTATCAAGCCTTCTTGTGATAAGCGACTTCACAACCACAATCCGTTCTTTGTTGAGCTCTTGTGCACAATACAAAATATGAGAGAAAATATATTAAACAAGATCAATGGAGATTGAAACCCTACTTGGCATGTGAATGGTAATATTGCTTCATTTGTTGATTTGCATGTTCTTAGGCATCTTCATTAGTATATGGTGATTTTTTTATTGTAGGACTAGGGTTTGTTGTGGTTGGATCTTTGTGGTTTTACAATAGCTTATCATCATCATTTTTCATCGTATACATTTTGGCACGCTCGATGAAACACTTGTCCCTTTGTTTCTAACTTCTATTGTTTTTTTTATCTTTTTTTGTCAACTTGCAGGTTGGACCAACGATGATTTTAATTTATTACACATTTGCGACTTTTGTTAAATTTCTATGTTTTTGTTTCCCAATTTCACATCTATGTCTTCTGATTATTTTTGTAGGTTTTAGATCTTTAAAATTGCATCTGTTGTCTATGACCCAAAGTCGCGTCTTTGCTTCATCTTTCTGTGTTTTTATTTTCAAATCATGTATGTGTTTGTTTCTCCCATGTTTTTGTTTTTTGTTTGTGGTTGCAGGTTTCAGCTCCTATTTTCATATCTGTGTTTGGTAAAACTGTGCCTATGACAGTAAACTAATTTCACACTATGTGAGGCCTCACCTCGACTCAGTCTGACATTCAGTGGATTTAATATTTAGACTATTATAGATACTTTATTTTGATGCATTTTGAGACTTAAAACTTATATGATTTCAGGATTTGGATAACATTGCTATGTTTTGATGATTTACTTATATGCTTTATGAGATAGAACACTACATGATTGTTAGATAGGATGATATTGCAATGATAGATGTCGTTATTATATTTGCAGGACTTTACTATGATAATAGAAATATGATGTATGGTTAAGCTTATGTGAATTGGGATGAAATTGCTTATGTGAAATTGCTATAAAAGATGTATTTAATCTGTGCAAATGAAAATTATATGCAAGTGATGATGTGTATTGTTATTCCTTTGAACTATATTATATGTGGATATTTGAAAGTACTAATGTGTAAATTGAGATGCGCAGGAAATTTACCATGTGACCATGGAAAATTACAGAGAACCAAACCTAGACTTATGTATGTTCGTAAGACAGGGGTTGTCTATTTGGAGAGACAACACCCCATTTGTGTTGTATTTTATTCGTAATAGTATATGTTGCATGGGTGTTAAGTGTCATTTAAATTTAATGTGTAAAACCCACAAGAGACAATTTCATGTTTTTATTTGTAAAAGTGTTTTATTCGTGTCACTTGACACATGTGTGGATTTCAATTTGAATGTTTTATTTTTGTCTCTTGGTGGGAAAGTGTTTAACTATATATTTTTTTAAATAATATTACGTGTTGTCATAAATACCTTGGGAAAGGAATCTTTGGAGAGGTCAACATATGTTTGACCCGAAAATAAACTTCAGAGGGGTTTAAAATGGGTTAAATGAACACCTAGGGGTAGTTTAATAGGGTTTCCTAAAGCCCATAAGGTACACCTAGGGGTTAGGGGTAATTTTAGGCAAGTTTCTACTTTTAAGTGACCTTTTTGACGCTTTAAAAATTGGCTTTTTTGAGTTGTGCGAAAATTGAAAATTAGAAGTTTAAATCTAATTGAGATTTTCTCCTATTTGAATGGGAGTCTTTTTCCCATTCTACTTTACTTTCCTTTTTGGTTTTTAGAAACTTGTGAGAACTTAGAGAATGAGCTTCTTAAGCAAGAATTTGAGAATTTGAGGGTAATCACCCACTCTCCATTTTTGGAGACAAGAGAATTTTTTAAAAGAAAAAGAATAGTTTGGAATAAAAAAAAAATTGACTAAGGGTAGAAGAAGAAGATCCGTGGATTGGGCAGCTCTTCCTCAAATATTATACTACCATTGGGCAGATTAAGGTTGGTTTGATTATTCTTTAAAATGTCTATTTTCTTACATGTGTTTGAGAGTATGATTGGTGTAAGAAATCTATGTTCTTGAATGTCTTGTTTTAGAATTTCATTTGGAATTTTTGCATTATGCTTTGTTGTGTTTTGGGAGTTTTCTCAAGACCTCTTACTCTTGGAAGAGAGGAGGAGTGAGAGACTCTCGTTTGAGAGCGATCACAAGGGATCTTTGTGTGACCCTTGCTGCATGGCCTGTTTGTGCAATGGGGGTCATCAGGAGGGATATATGGCTAGAATGCCTTTGGGGGGCATAAGGAATAAGGGGTTGAAATTCTTGATGTATTTATTGTGCCATGAGGTGGCTTCTGGTTTTCCATACTTGCAGTTCTCCTCAGGGTATGGTCCACTACCACCCTTAAAAAGGTCATCACCAAAGTGTGGTGCTGTGTAGCCAAGTTGGGAGTGTGTCTGAATATCTGTGTGTGTATTTTTGTCTTCTATGTGTTTGCATGTTTGTTACCCATCTAGGGCTTGGTTCTCTGAGCTCGGGGGTGGCTACCAGTTAGCCTAGGTTGGGAGGTGAGCACTCCATGGTCATATTTGTGATTTATTATGTAGGAAAGACAAGAGGAAAGGATAGGACAAGTGAAAAGTTGCAGAAGATTATTGTTGAAGAAATCTAAATTTATTTGCAGTTATTAGTTTTAAATTTGATAGGAGAAACATACCCTCATCCGTTGGAATGAGAGACAAGTTGTAAATTTGAAAATAGACTTGAGATTTGTTATTGTAGTTAAATAAATAAACATCCTGTAAATTTTGCAGAATATCTTAGAGTTGTAAAAAGCTTGTTTTATCTCTATTCCTGTTTTTTTTTTTTTTAAAAAGCTACTTTTGATTTGCATGCAATAGTCATTTTAATATGAAAATCAGTTTTATTTGATTCAGTATTTTCTCTTATCTGTGAATTTTCCTACATTCTACTTGCAGAAAAATATGAGAAGGATTTATTGTTAGCATCTAAATGAGTGTATTCATGTTGCTTTAAAGATGTATATTGCAGTTTAAACTTCCAATTGTAAGATTTAAGTTTTTGGATCCTAGAAAATAATAGTTGCAAGAATGAAATTTCATAATTAAATGTAGGAATAAAATCTAAAGCATTTTCTCTTTTCTAATCCCTTATCTTTAGTTTAATAAACTTTAGATTGTTAAGTTGCTATTACATTTATTGATATCTGAAGATTTACCAAGCTACAGAAATAGGAGTCAAAAGCTCAAAGATAGATGTTTTATTTTAAATCTGTCGTTATTTTAATGTAGGAAATAAATCTATAGCTATTTACTTTGTTGTGTTCTTTTTATATTTGTTTACCTCAGACTTTAGCAAAATCATATTTATGCCTTTGATAATAAACAGTAAAAAAAAATCAGAGTGTTAAAAAAAAAAAAATATATATATATATATATATATATATATATATATATTCCATCTAAATCTTATATTCACAAAGCAAATGGACAAAAAAAAAAACATTATACATCTTTGTCATAGAAAATATAAATAAACTTCTATCAATGTTTTTAAATATTCATAATAACAAATATATATAAATATAAATATATATATATATATATATAAATATATATATATATATAAATATATATATATATATAAATATATATATATATATATATATTTATATATATAATATATTTATATTTTTTTTTTTTTAAAATTTAAAACAAAAAAGAAAATGTTTAAATGGAGGGTTCGGCCGGGGGCCCAGCTCACTGTGCAATGCACAGTGGCCGGCGGCCGAGCTCACTGTGCATGGCATAGTGGCCGGCGGCCGAGTCCACTATGTATTGCACAGTGGCCGGCGGGCCGAGCTCACTATGCACTTCACAGTGGCCGGTGGGCCGAGCTCACTGTGCACTGCACAGTGGCCGGCGGGCCGTGCTCACTGTGCACTGCACAGTGGCCGACGACCGTGCTCACTGTGTGATACACAGTGGCCGGCGGCCGAGCTCACTGTGCCGTGCACAGTGGAGACTTTGGTGGTGCCGACTTCCGCCTCTCGCCTCCTCCCTGTGTTTCGCGTATCCCATCCGCTGTTCGCCCATCCCGTCCGCCATCCATGGCCACCCTGCAAAATGTAGGGTTCAAAAAAAAAAAATTTAAAAAGAGAAAACCCTAGCTCGATTAGAGCTAGGGTAGAGGGGAAGATAAGTAAGTTTAAAGGTGTTTTAAAAAAATAATGTGTCAAAGAAGTAATTTTATAATGTAATTTAAATTAGGGTTTACATGAAAATTACTTTTAAAGTTGTGGAAAAATTTATATTTAAAATTAGTTAGGTTTTCAATTTAGATAGACGAGGAAATTTTAATTCCAATTAATTATTTTCAGAACTAACTATTTGTGAAGCCTTAAATTTAATAGAAGGAGAAAATTAATTCCTTGAAAACTAAATTTGACTTTGGAAAGATAATTTTCCTCATCGAATAATGTCTTTAAGAAATTAATTTGACACTTTAATCCATTAAATTAAATAATGATTTAAAATGTATTTTAGGCAATATGGATTTATTGGAGATCAATTTTATTATCTACGTCTACCATTTAAATGAGTTTAATAAATTAAACTAATGACTATATTTGATGAGAAAATAAATTAAAACATTTAGTTTTCCGCAAATAAATTTTAATTAAGTTTCGATACTTAGTTAGTATCAGAGTTAGTTCGATTTTTGTTATGGCCAACATGTTAACACATGTCGTGATAGCGAACTTTGTTAATTAACTAGTCGTTTTAAAAAAAATCAGTCCGTTTTTGCCGTAAATTTTTGGGCATGACATTTTGGTATCAGAGCAAGGTTTCCACACTAGGAACCTTACTCCACTTACATTTCGCCTTAGATTATTTAAATTATTTGGTTAAATTGATTTTATCAGACTTTTGAATTTAATTGGATTAATATTATTCTAAAAGAAATTAATTAATTACTTGGCTTCATTTTCCTCATAGGATGCCTCCAACAACGCGACAAGCTCGCAAGCACAGACGGGGTCCTAGACGTGTGCGCATAGCACGCGAAGAGGTAGTGAGGGAGGCATCGGTTCCAGAGGAGAACCCAGGAGCACCTCCCGAACAGCCAAATGAACCTAACTGAGACCTCTTAGCAGCAATCCAAAATCTTATTGGCATAGTTCAGGAAAGGATCCCAGCAGAGAACCCTCAGGTTAGGAGTCATGACTCTGGGAGTCATAGATCTGTTGATAGAGAACGAAGCAGGAGCCCAGCTCCTATTCCTGTAGAGATTCAGTGTGGAAATGAGCTAGAGCCTGTGCATATGCCAAGACCACCTCCAGCAGTGGAACCCGTTTATTTTGAGAGAGCTCGTCGAGATCCAGGGGATCTCATCAGGGAGGTCATGCACCTCCAACCACCATCCTTCGGAGGTTCTACCGATGGAGTAGAGGCCGAGGCATGGCTTCTGAGTCTTGAGAGGTGCTTTGCATTGCGTTCTTACGAGAGCAACTTGAAAGAACGTGTCGTGGTTCATCTACTGAGAGGGACAACCTCCACTTGGTGGAGACAGGAAGAGTACAAATGCGGATTAGTTCCTGATACTCTCACTTGGGAGATATTCACAAAGAGGTTTCATGAGAGGTACCTATCAGAACACTTCAGGCAGCATCGTATAGACGAATTTCATGATCTCCAACAAAAAGGCTTGTCAGTAACCCAGTATGAGAGTAAATTCTTTGAGCTGTTGCCTTATGTAGATTATCTAAAGGATGAGAAACTTCTTGTAAACCTCTTCATCAGGGGATTAAATGTCGGTATAGCCGGGCCTATTAGGATGTCTGCTCCAGAGAGCCTTCGGGTTGTTGTAGAGAAGGCACTGATTGCCGAGGAAATTTAGGTCAGACCACAGGACAATAGGGATCAGATTCAAAACCGAAATCCCGCACCTTAGACTTATGGATTCCAGAAACCACATTGGAAAGGAAACAACCGAAATTCTCAGGGGTTCTCCAAACCCCCTCCTCCACAACAAACACCACAGAACCAGAGGCAGAAGCCTCCATAGTATCAGCAGGGCTCCAAGCCCAAACAGTGGTAGACTCAAGGACAGAGACGTGATCAGAGAGCACAGGGGAAGTACACACAGCCGGCGGGGACTCAGCAGTCCTCCAGGGGTGGGTACAGCGGATCTAGTAAGACAAGAGGTCAGGCATTCTCTAGGCCTCAGGGTGCCCAGTTCCAGGCATGGGGTGCTTGCTTTACGTGTGGAGCCATGGGGCATATGGCGAGGGATTTCCCTCAGGGACAGGTGGCAGGGAGTTAGCGGATGGCCGCTTCAGAGCTGATAGCTGGTGATATGGGCAAGTCCCATAGAGTATTCGCAGCGGTTGACAACCGCTAGGCTAAGCATCAAGCCATGGTTATCAAATCTACAAGTATAATCAAAGGTAACAATGTATCTATTTTGTTTGATTCAGGAGCTACTGACTCCTTTATATCTCCATTGGTTGTGGAGCGTTGCGGGCTAGTGGTAACTAGACAGGGTGTCAGTTGGGAAGTGGAATTAGCTTCAGGAGCTAGAGTGTCAGTGGAATCAGAGGTTAGGGCATGTCAGTTGCAGATTGGCAAGACCACCACTTTAGTAGACCTTAGAGTTACTCCACTTGGATCTTATGGAATCGTACTTGGCATGGATTGGCTTTATGCCCACAGAACCAAGATGGATTGCCGCCTAAAAAAGATCGAGTGTGAGGATGATCATGGTTCGCCCATAGTTATCACTGGGATTCAGAGGCCCGTGTCTCTTCATATGATCTCTGCAATGCAGCTCATGTAGAGCATGCGGAAGGGATGTCAGCTTTTTGCTATCACTATCAGTGATAGAGGAGAAGAGGAAGAAAAAGAAACATCGCTCGATGACCATCCTATCCTTAAGGGATATTCAGATGTATTTCCTTCAGAGTTACCGAGAATGCCTCCCCATAGAGAGATTGATTTTCATATAGACCTAGTACCAGGAGCCGAGCCAGTTTCTAGAGCACCTTATAGGATGACCACAAATGAGCTAAATGAACTTAAAATACAGCTTGAGGAACTCCTTGAGAAGGGTCATATTCATCCTAGCATATCCCCTTGGGGTGCACTAGTCATCTTCGTTAAGAAGAAGGATGGATCTCTCTGATTATGTATGGATTATCGGCAGCTAAATAAAGTAACCATCAAGAACCGATATCCTTTGCCCAGAATTGATGATTTATTCGACCAACTTCAGGGTGCCAAAGTCTTTTCCAAAATAGATCTGAAGTCAGGATACCATCAGTTGAGAATAGTGGAAAGTGATATCCACAGGACCGCATTTCGCACTAGATATGGTCACTATGAGTTTACCATAGTCCCCTTTGGACTTACGAATGCCCTAGTAGTTTTTATGAGCCTCATGAATGGGGTGTTCCGTACCTTTCTGGACCATTTTGTTTTTGTGTTTCTCGATGATATACTGATATATTCTCGGAATGAGGAGCATGAGGAGCACCTGAAGCAGGTATTGCAGTGTTTGCGAGTTAACCAGTTGTTTGGTAGCCTATCAAAGTGTGCTTTCTTTCGGTCTAAGGTCAAGTACCTTGGGCACGTTATTTCCGGTGATGGGATCTTAGTTGACCCATCAAAGATTAGGGCTATTATGGATTGGCCAGTGCCTACCAGTGTGACAGAGGTCAGGAGTTTCATGGGCTTAGCAGGGTATTACTGACGTTTTGTCGAGGGATTCTCTAGAGTTGCACACCCTATTACTTCTCTTCAACGTAAAGGGAAGAAATTTGAGTGGACAGAGAAGTGTGAGAAGGCCTTTCAAGAACTCAAGTAGGCACTTACTAGCGCTCCTATCCTTGTTGTACCAGATCCTACAGCTGACTTCATGGTTTGTATAGATGCTTCTCTAGAGGGTTTAGGGGCAGTTCTTATGCAGGATGGTAGGGCCATAGCTTTCGAGTCTAGGAAACTTAAGACTCATGAACTTAATTATCCCACTCACGACCTTGAGCTCTTAGCAATAGTGCATGCACTTGTGAGGTGGAGACACTTCCTTCTAGGTCATCACTTCAAGTTGCATTCAGATCATCAGAGTCTTCAGTACATCTTCACTTAGCCAAACCTTAATGCACGTCAGAGGAGATGGATGGAGTTCTTGTGCGAATATGATTTTGACATTCACTACATCAAAGGAAAGGAAAATGTAGTTGCAGATGCCTTGAGTAGAAGACGTCACGAGGTTTACACCATATCCATGGGCACGGATTTGAGAGACCGTATACTATAGCACTTGCCAGAGGATGGATGGTATGTAGAGGTTGGTCAGGTAATATGATCTCAGGTTACTCTAGAAGGGAAATATGTGGATTATTCTTTGGAGTCTGATGGACTGTTACACCATAGAGGGCGCATTTATGTACCTTCCTCTGGAGGGTTGCGAGAGTTCATTGTCATGGAGGCTCATAGAGCTCCTTATGCAGTGCATCCCAGGGTTAAAAAGTTGCATGCTAACTTGAGGCAGTTGTATCATTGGCCAGGAATGCGGCAGCTCATTGCTGAGATAGTAGCTCGATGCCTCAAGTGTCAGAGAGTAAAGGCGGAGCACCGCCATCCAAGTGGGTTGCTCCAGTTTCATGCTATACTAGAGTGGAAATGGGATACTATATCCATGGATTTCATCATTGGTCTTCCTATGTCTTCTCGTCCCCATGATGCTATCTTGGTGATAGTTGACAAGTTGACCAAAGTAGCTCACTTTTCACCAGTCCGTACTACATTCATAGCTCTAGTAGTAGCACAGATGTTCTTGCGGGACATTGTTAGACTTCATGGCATGCCCTGCAAGATTATTTCTGACAGGGATTCTCTTTTCACTTCTCCCTTTTGGAAGTCATTACAGGCAGCTATGGGCACTAAGCTCAATTTCAGTATAGCCTATCACCCGGAGATAAATGGTTAGACAGAGAGGGTCAATCAGATGTTAGAGGATATGCTTTGCATGTAGGTCATGGATCATCAGACCCGGTGGGAGGAGTATCTTCCCTTAGTGGAGTTTTCCTATAACAATGGGCATCACACTTCTTTGGGGATGCCACCCTATCAGGCATTATACGATAGGCCTTGCAGGACGCCCTTGAGTTGGGATCGCATAGAGGATAGAGTTGCTATTGGTCCTGAGATAGTTCTGGATATGGAATAGTAGGTGGATTTGATTAGGCAGCATCTCAGAGAAGCTCAGGATAGACAGAAGAAATATGCTGATGCAAAGAGGATAGATCGTAGCTACTTGGTTGGAGATAGAGTTTTCTTGAGAGTGCGATCGCATAAGAGTCCAATCCATTACAGAAAGGGTTCTAAGCTCGCACCTCACTTTGTAGGACCTTTTGAGATTCTTGAGAGGATAGGCCCAGTTGCCTACCATTTAGCATTGCCACCTATCCTGTCACGCATCCACGATGTGTTTCATCTATCAGTTTTGAGAAAATATATCTATGATGAGTCTCACATTTTAGATTGGGATGCCTTGCAGGTGGAGTCGGACGAGCAGCTAGCTTTGGAACCCATCTGCATTTTGGCATGCCAGATGTTGGCCCTTTCAGGTCGAGAGCTGGACCAGGTTAGGGTCCAGTGGGATTGTTATGATGAGGTTACGGCTTCATGGGAGGACGCAGCACGTATGAGATTAGAGTACCCCCACCTCTTTGATGAACTCTAGGAGGAAGTTCATGCCTAGAGGGGGAGGGTGTGAGGCCTCACCTTAACTCAGTCTGACATTCAGTGGATTTTATATTTAGACTATTATGGATACTTTATTTTGATGCATTTTGAGACTTAGAACTTATATGATTTCAGGATTTGGATAACATTGCTATGTTTTGATGATTTACTTATATGCTTTATGAGATAGAACACTACATGATTGTTAAATAGGATGATATTGCAATGATAGATGTCGTTATTATATTTGCAGTACTTTACTATGATAATAGAACTATGATGTATGGTTAAGTTTATGTGAATTGGGATGAAATTGCTTATGTGAAATTGCTTGATAAAAGATGTATTTAATCCGTGCAGATGAAAATTGTATGCAAGTGATGATGTGTATTGTTATTCCTTTGAACTGTATTATATGTGGATATTTGAAAGTACTAATGTGTAAATTGAGATGCGCAGGAAATTTACCATGTGACCATGGAAAATTACGGAGAACCAAACCTAGACTTATGTATGTTCATAAGCCAGGGGTTGTCTATTTGGAGAGACAACACCCCATTTGTGTTGTATTTTATTCGTAACAGTGTATGCTGCATGGGTGTTAAGTGTCATTTAAATTTAATGTGTAAAACCCACAAGAGATGATTTCATGTTTTTATTTGTAAAAGTGTTTTATTTGTGTCACTTGACACGTGTGGATTTCAATTTGAATGTTTTATTTTTGTCTCTTGGTGGGAAAGTGTTTAACTATATTTTTTTTTAAATAATATTACGTGTTGTCATAAATACCTAGGGAAAGGAATCTTTGGAGAGGTCAACATATGTTTGACCCGAAAATAAACTTCAGAGGGGTTTAAAATAGGTTAAATGAACACCTAGGGGTAGTTTAATAGGGTTTCCTAAAGCCCATAAGGTACACCTAGAGGTTAGGGGTAATTTTAGGCAAGTTTCTACTTTTAAGTGACCTTTTTGACACTTTAAAAATTGGCTTTTTTGAGTTGTGCGAAAATTGAAAATTAGAAGTTTAAATCTAATTGAGATTTTTTCCTATTTGAATGGGAGTCTTTTTCCCATTCTGCTTTACTTTCCTTTTTGGTTTTTAGAAACTTGTGAGAACTCAAAGAATGAGCTTCTTAAGCAAGAATTTGAGAATTTGAGGGTAATCACCCACTCTCCATTTTTGGAGACAAGAGAATTTTTTAAAAGAAAAAGAATAGTTTGGAATAAAAAAAAAATTGACTAAGGGTAGAAGAAGAAGATCCGTGGATTGGGCAGCTCTTCCTCAAATATTATACTACCATTGGGCAGATTAAGGTTGGTTTGATTATTCTTTAAAATGTCTATTTTCTTGCATGTCTTTGAGAGTATAATTGGTGTAAGAAATTTGTGTTCTTGAATGTCTTGTTTTAGAATTTCATTTGGAATTTTTGCATTATGCTTTGTTGTGTTTTGGGAGTTTTCTCAAGACCTCTTACTCTTGGGAGAGAGGAGGATCTTGTGGGTGGTAGCAGTGACAACCCTCGAGTAAGAGACTCTCGTTTGAGAGCAATCACAAGGGATCTTTGTGTGACCCTTGCTGCATGGCCTGTTTGTGCAATGGGGGTCATAAGGAGGGATATAAGGCTAGAATGCCTTTGGGGGGCATAAGGAATAAGGGGTTGAAACTCTTGATGTATTTATTGTGCCATGAGGTGGCTTCTGGTTTTCCATACTTGCAATTCTCCTCAGGGTATTGATCCACTACCACCCTTAAAAAGGTCATCACCAAAGTGTGGTGTTGTGTAGCCAAGTTGGGAGTGTGTCTGAATATCTGTGTGTGTATTTTTGTCTTCTATGTGTTTGCATGTTTTTTACCTGTCTAGGGCTTGGTTCTCCGAGCTCGGGGGTGGCTACCAGTTAGCCTAGGTTGGGAGGTGAGCACTCCGTGGTCATATTTGTGATTTATTATGCAAGAAAGGCAAGAGGAAAGGATAGGAGAAGTGAAAAGTTGTAGAAGATTATTGTTGAAGAAATCTAAATTTATTTGCAGTTATTAGTTTTAAATTTGATAGGAGAAACATACCCTCATCCGTTGGAATGAGAGGCAAGTTGTAAATTTGAAAATAGACTTGAGATTTGTTATTGTAGTTAAATAAAGAAACATCCTGTAAATTTTGCAGAATATCTTAGAGTTGTAAAAAGCTTGTTTTATCTCTATTCCTGTTTTAAAAAAAAAAAAAAGCTACTTTTGATTTGCATGCAATAGTCATTTTAATATGAAAATCAGTTTTATTTGATTCAGTATTTTCTCTTATCTGTGAATTTTCCTACATTCTACTTGCAGAAAAATATGAGAAGGATTTATTGTTAGCATCTAATTGAGTGTATTCATGTTGCTTTAAAGATGTATATTGTAGTTTAAACTTCCTATTGTAAGATTTAAGTTTTTGGATCCTAGAAAATAATAGTTGCAAGAATGAAATTTCATAATTAACTGTAGGAATAAAATCTAAAGCATTTTCTCTTTTCTAATCCCTTATCTTTAGTTTTATAAACTTTAGATTGTTAAGTTGCTATTACATTTATTGATATCTGAAGATTTACCAAGCTACAGAAATAGGAGTCAAAAGCTCAAAGATAGATGTTTTATTTTAAATCTGTCGTTATTTTAATGCAGGAAATAAATCTATAGCTATTTACTTTGTTGTGTTCTTTTTATATTTGTTTACCTCAGACTTTAGCAAAATCATATTTATGCCTTTGATAATAAACAGTAAAAAAAAATCAGAGTGTTAAAAATATATATATATTCCATCTAAATCTTATATTCACAAAGCAAATGGACAAACAAAAAACATTATACATCTCTGTCATAGAAAATATAAATAAACTTCTATCAATGTTTTTAAATATTCATAATAACAAATATATAAATAAATATATATATATATATATATATATATAATATATTTATATTTTTGAAAAAAAAAATTTAAAACAAAAAATAAAATGTTTAAACGAAGGGTTCGGTCGAGGGCCGAGCTCACTGTGCAATGCACAGTGGCCGACGGCCAAGCTCACTGTGCATGGCACAGTGGCCGGCGGCCGAGCTCACTATGCATGGCACAGTGGCTGGTGGCCGAGTCCACTGTGTATTGCACAGTGGCCGGCGGGCCGAGCTCACTGTACACTGCACAGTGGCCGGCGGCCGAGCCCACTGTGCCTTGCACAGTGGAGACTTTGGCGGCGTCGACTTCTGCCTCTCGCCTCCTCCCTGTGTTTCATGTATCCCGTCCGCTGTTCGCCCATCCCGTCTGCCGTCCATGGCCGCCCTGCAAAATGTAGGGTTCAAAAAAAAAAAATTTAAAAGAGAAAACCCTAGCTCGATTAGAGCTAGGGTAGAGGGGAAGATAAGTAAGTTTAAAGGAGTTTTAAAAAAATAATGTGTCAAAGAAGTAATTTTATAATGTAATTTAAATTAGGGTTTACATGAAAATTACTTTTAAAGTTGTGGAAAAATTTATATTTAAAATTAGTTAGGTTTTCAATTTAGATAGACGGGGAAATTTTAATTCCAATTAATTATTTTCAGAACTAACTATTTGTGAAGCCTTAAATTTAATAGAAGGGGAAAATTAATTCCTTGAAAACTAAATTTGACTTTGGAAAGATAATTTTCCTCATCGAATAATGTCTTTAAGAAATTAATTTGACACTTTAATCCATTAAATTAAATAATGATTTAAAATGTATTTTAGGCAATATGGATTTATTGGAGATCAATTTTATTATCTACATCTACCATTTACATGAGTTTAATAAATTAAACTAACGACTATATTTGATGAGAAAATAAATTAAAACATTTAGCTTTCCACAAATAAATTTTAATTAAGTTTTGATACTTAGTTAGTATCAGAGTTAGTTTGATTTTTTTTATGGCCAACATGTTAACACATGTCGTGATAGCGAACTTTGTTAATTAACTAGTCATTTTAAAAAAAAATCATTCCGTTTTTGCCCTAAAGTTTTGGGCATGACGCACTATTTGTTCTCTCGTTTTTATTTTTTGTCTGTGGTTGCAGGTTTTGGCTCCTATTTTCGAGTCTATGTCTGATATAGCCACATTTTTTATTTTCAATTTGCTTTTTTTTTATCATTTTATTGTTTTCAGATTTGGTTTTTGGCCTAACCCCTTGTTTTGACTAATGAAGTGGTGTAGTTATTTAAAAAGGACAAAAATGTATTGTTGAAGGCCCCCTTTCACATTTGGACTTGGATTTCTAAAATAATCAAGATGATATTAGATTACATTATCATGGAGAGAAAAAACACCAGATCTAAAATAAGAAAGATGCTAAAACTACAGATTTATTATTTCCAGCAAATAAGAATATACTATCCATAATGCATGCACTCATTTTAGTCATTCAAAAAACAAAATAGAGATATAGTATATATATATAATGCATCTATCTATATGTATATATAGACTTATATGTATATATATAAACTTAGATTTATTCAATTTCTTATAGATATATTTATATATATCGATATTTTTTGACTTTACTCTTATGTATCTTTATGAGTGCTAATTCTGGACTTCATCTTATCTTGGTTAGGAAGGCAACTAACCAAGGCCATCACTGATTTTTGGGGACGTGTGTTTGTTGTCTCTCTTCAGGTGGGCATTTATTCCTCCAGTGATATTTTATCACCACTCATTTGAGATGTCTAATCATTAATTATTAAGGGCCACTTTATGAAAGATTGAGGATAATCTGACAATCTCTAATAGTGGCCTAGGGATAGGTTTTCATCTCCATATGTGCGTCGACTGGGTTTTACAATTTTACATGTCCTTCAGGCATAATATATGACATCAATCAATTATATTAGACATGTGTTGACTTTTAGCTCTTCGAATGCTTGGGTGTTTAATGCACTCTATTTTATTGTCTCATATCACTATGATTATGACAGCCTTTCTCATGAGCAATTCTATAAGTGACTTGTACGGCCTCCTCCTCATTCAATTATGTTTTTATCACAACTATTTCTAGATTTAGCGGGAGCTTAACTTCAAATGGATACTCCGATAAAATTGTCTTTCAGCAAGAGGAAGATGGCAATTTCAAATGTAATCACTCAGGACTGTCTGGTAGGGATCAAGTCAAATTCCCTCATGATCTAGTAATTGGTGCCATTTTAAAAATGTTTGGGAATGAATGAGTCCTAAATGAGGATAGAACTAGGGCTAACTCTGATATAGCATCTTATTTTTCATCATTATATATGTACTCTGAGAAAGATAGGGCAATGGTTAAGGGTATCTGCAAGAGCCTTTTCAAAGACTTCATTTTGGGTATAATCTAGACACAGTCTTTATTAATATATATGAAGACCTTACTATCCCCAAACTTAGGCATTATGATAGGTTAGTATGGTGAGGTAATCCAATTCCAAAATATCCTATCCTAGATATTGAGGATTGGGATGGGTTTGAAAGGAGGATGCCTGAAATTACTTGGAATTTCAATTTCCTGCTATGGTTGTTTCACATCAAGAGACCAAATTGTCGCCAATGGTTTGCTCAATACCTCATGGAGGAAGGGATTTCTGGGTATAATGAATTCTTGAACATACCCATGCTTCCTTCCTAAATGATTATAAGGATTCTATGGAGGTAGCTGAAAAGAGTAGGAGTCCTTTTAAGCATGAGAGTCGGGATGACCGTAAAGGAAGGGCAGCAATTGTCGGTTCTGAGATGATAAGTGTTGGCCTCGTGGACTTAGATTGTAAAGATAAAAATAATATGTCATTTTAATCCCCGTAAGGAAAGTTTTGGGCTTTTAGATTCACTTAGAACTTTGTATCCACTCGAATATGGTTTCATACTTATCGCTATGGCAGTTTTACTTATTTGGACTTATCTCTGATAGGACTTGGTTATATAGTTTTGGTTGGTATATATGATGACCCCTATGGCGGTGAACTCTTTTAATCTATGGACTATTTTATGCTAATTTAATTGTGAAATATCTAGTAGCTTAGGGGGTTTAGTTTTAGACTCCTCTCATTTGTATCTTTTGGTTATGTCTTATCTTTTCCTGTCTTGGGTGCTAGTTTTAGGGGTTCAAGTTCCTTCTTTTCTGTTATATATATATATATATATATATATATATATATATATATATATATATATATATATATATATATATATATATATATATATATATATATATATATATATATATTAAGGTGAGTTCACAATAATGGTTCCCAGTTTCACCCATGAAGGAAAAACAAGATGGTAGGAAAAATAAATTGGAGGGGGTTCAAGCAAAGTGGGGGTGTTCGAACGAACTACACTTTGGGGTTCAAGTGAACCCCCCACTTCGTTCAAACCACCCCTTCATTCAAACCTCCCTAAGAAGGGGGGGTTCGCTCTAACCCCCCTTCGTTTGAACCCCTTTTTTTACACTTCTTTGAAACTTTCTACAATTTTTTGCATATTTTTGGCCTTCAAACCTCTAGTTGAAGGCTCAAATGGAATGATCTTGACAACCCAAAATGTAGTATACTAGTCCTCAAAGCAAGTTTTCCAATGACTATAATTTTATTACATATTGAGTTTATTCTGAATTTGTTTTTTTAATTTTACCAAACATAGGTTTTTCACCAAACATGAATTTCTCTGTTCAACGCATTGGGAAAAACAGTAAACTAATTCGAAAAAAAAATATGGAAAAATATCTATGCCCTAGGTATTGGTGTCTTCTTTCTAACAAAAAAAATATTGAATTTCTATATACATATATAACAAGTTATGTGTTCAAACGTACACCTATGTCTAAAATATAATTAGTCGGACTTCAAAACTTAATAAAATGAAAAATATTGAGAATATCACTATCAAACCAACTACAATTCCTAGATATTGATGTTACAAACCAAAATTTGAAATAATCAAGTTTTTATCATTTATAGAAAAAAATTATGCATTTAAAGAGGCACATCACTCTTAAAAGATGTAGTTTGCTATAAAAAACTACTTTTTGAGAGAGACAGAATTTTTAAAAAAAACAAATCTTCAAAAAAATTGAAAAATACATATATAGAATCTACAGACAAAATGCTACAAATCACTAATTTACATCATCTTCAAATTCTTAAAAGTTTAAAAGTTATAGTTGTCGGAATTTAAAGATTATTTTAAAAATGTTCATCTCAGTGTCCAAAGTGGCAAAAAAAGTGGGAACCATTATTATGAGTTCACCTTATATATAGGTGTGTTTTAATATATTATTTATGTCTTCTAGCTATTTAGAGGGTATTCTCCCTTAGCATTGATATGAATACAGTATGTAGCATCTGTTTGATTTTATGCAATGGTAAAGCATGATCAATTTGGAGCTTCCATTCAGGCCACTGAGATGGAGTTGGCCCCTTTTCGGATACTTTATTCATCAAAATACTATGTGTTGTTTATGGAGTGATGTTATCAATGATGGTAATTTCATGCACCTTTTGGTTCTTTCATAAGTATGCATTAGTAAAGGTATACTCCTTCTCAAGTTATACGTTGGTCTCTCTGGTAGGTTAGATCTATTTGCAAGCATTTTTACTATGATCTCAGAATGTTATAGCTTATATCTGACAAGATTTCATTTTATTGAATGAGTCCGCACTTATCTCCCCCTAAGAACTACAAATGTCATGTTGAATGATCTTGCAAATGTGCATGGATGTAAGAAAGTGATATGTATGTCATGTAGCTCCCCCTAAAACATAGAGCTCCAAGTCCTTACCAGTACATACATATACCACTTAAACTTCCTCATCAACAACCACTTAAAATTACCTTCATATTGTTGATCAGTCCTCAATACCCACTATCTACAACTCAAGCAATTGCTACAAAAAATCTGATCAAATTTATTATTTTCTTAATTCCACAACTGCTACACTTTTGCTACCAATGCCTTGAACCAAACAATAGACTTGTTGGCCTAACCTTTATTTTCTTTCATCTGCATTTCATTTCTTTTGAATCACACAAACACAACTCACTTTGTGTATTCTACCTTTTCTGCTTGCATACTTTCTTCTTTGTTTTGTGATTTTTCCTTAAATCCTTAATGTCTTGTTGCAACAATCAAACTACTTGCAGCTATACTAAGGCTTCTATATATGCAAGTATGCAACTACAATCAAATGCCTTTTTCACATTGAACTATATGCCAAAAATGTTAAAGCTTAATATACTGCCAAGGCATAAACTTCTACAACACAAACAACTAGAGCAAATTTAGAAACACTTTAAACTAACTCAACATCAACTATGAAATTTGTCATATCATCTTCTTCCTCCATGTCTTCTTCTTAAAGTCTGTCTTCCTCATATCTGCAACATCCGGTCCTTATACTAATCCTTTTCAAAATTTTGGGGGTGGATGATGTGACCAATATGTTGCTCCCCCTAAGGTCCCACATCTTCTTAATTGAGGAGATGTCACTTGTGCATGAAATGCACAATTCTTGCTCATGAATACATTCTTGCCTTTCTCACCTCCTTGGCTACACTTTATCCTCTAGATTTGCTTGATCTCCCTCTGTCTCTCATTTGCAACATTCAAAGTAGCATTGATCATCTTCCTTTTCTTGACTACCCTTTATCTACAATATTTTGCAGTGTGGCCAAAATTGTTGCAGTTGTAGAAAACTATGTACTTTCTAAACAAAGGAATAGAGGGCCTTCTTTCAATCTGATTTTTTCTCCTTTTCCAAACCATGTCATTGTTACCAACTGATGGAACAAAAGGATTTATTTTCCTTATAGGAGAAATTTTTATTTCATTCCATGCATGTCTCTATGTCTCATATGTTCTATCCACTCTTTCATGACCATGGTTGTTGTTTCTTAATCTTTTGTTGGAAGAAAAAGTGGAGGATATTGCACTTGACTGACATGGTTTTCTTCTACACTCATAACTTCTATGAATAAATTTATTGCAGCAATAACAAGTTACATTCATATTTCTTGAGATAGAAAAGGGACTCTTCTTATCATAAATGGGAGCAAATCTATGCATGTTTCTACAACTTGACATACTATGTCCATATGTATTACATCTTTAACAAACTACACTTATGTTTCTAGAAAATACATCTTGATCATTCCTAGAGCCTTTTCTACATTCACTTTCCTTATGTCAATAACCTTTACATGAATACCAATAACCAGGGAAAAGGGAATTGTGACACAAATTTATTTTTCTAGGTGTGGGGAGATCTTGCAGGCTTGTTTGCTCCATTTCCTCTTCTTCTGTGATTGACTTTGGGCTGAAAATTTGAAGCAATCCTTTCATCTGATACCTTTTGTCTCCAAACTTGTTTAGTCTTGTGAGCAACAACATATTCTAGTCTTCTTCCAGCAAGAGGTCTCCTATACTTTCTTCTTGTATCCTTATTTCTAAAAAAGCCATGTTCATTCAGCTTACCTTTTACTTTTGGATCAACATCATCCATCCTTGCAGCCTATGTCCTCAACCTATCAGTAGTAGTATTTAAGTATATTTTCTTCCTTGAAGCATTCTTGATTGTAAAGGTTTGTCTGTTACCATTTTCACTTGAAGAGACAGTGTATCTCCTTCTTAGATGTGTCCTTGCCGATAGAACATTGACCTTCTTCATATCCAAAATTGGTAGTATCCTTTGAATGCTTTTTTTTGCTCAACATTTTATCCAAATCCTTAGTGTTGCTCTCATATTTTATTCTTTTCTTAAGCTCATCCTTGTATTTTTCAAGTTCTTTACTTATTGACCTCAATTCATCTTCCATCTTTTAACATTTATTTTGTTTTGTCTCCACTTCTGATGTTAACTTCACACACCTACTTTTTTCGGCATCAAAATCTGATTTTATTACTTCATTTATTCTTTTAGCACCATTCACTTGTTCTTTCAAATTGGCAATAGTTATCTCTGACTCTTCAAGACATTTGTTTAATTGATCTTGTTCTTTAGCAGCAACATTCTTATACATTTTGTATTCTTTCCTAACTTTTCTAAGTTTTTCAAGTGTATAAATAAATTCACCTTCAAGGTTTACTTTAGCTTCAACTTCTTCTTAGTCATCACTATTAAGTGAGCTTTGATTTCCATATTTAGACCTGCAATCCTCCCTTGAAGTATCTTCTTCATCATCACTACCAAATACATATTGCAATCTAGATTGATCTCTACTATCACTCTTTGATGTTTTCATCTCACTTTGGACCTCTTGTGCCATGAGTAACTAATCTTCTTTTTCATCTTTATTTTAGCAACTAACTGATCTACTTCTATCTTCTACATGTTTGCTTTCTCCTTTATTTTTCTTCTTCTTCCCTCTACAATTTGATCCAGAATATATCCTAGCAGTGCTAGGATCTTCTCCATATGTTATCATCAACTTATCCCACACATCCTTTGCAAACTTACATTCTTTGACTTTTGGTGACACTACTTCAGATAGCACACTAAGAATAGTGTTCATTGTTGTAGAATTGTACTCATGTTCTCTTTTTTCTTCAAGTTTAGTAGGAGTGGAAGGGACATTATAACCATTCTTAACAAAGATCTAGACATCATAGCCTAAGGCAGACAAATAGGTTTCCATTCTTAAGCACCAAATGACATAGTTTGTACCATCAAACATAGGTGCAAGGATTGACTCAAATTTAACCATTGTGTTCACACACCAGAATCTACCCAAGCTAGAGAAAACTTATCTAAGATGGAACCTAGGGCTCTAATACCAATTGAAGGATCACAATATAACACTAAGAGGGGGGTGAATCAATGGTAATCTAAAAACTTTAAATATTTAGATTAAATAAAACTTTAATAATTGTAATCATAGAAATATGAGTAGAGATATGAAACACATTTAATAAAACACACAGAGAAAACTCATAACACAATAATATACGAGGAAAATCGATGGTAGGAAAAAAACTCAATGAGAAATGCTGCTAGAGTCTACTGCTCCAATCCAGCCTCATAGTGAAAAGTTGATTACAATTTTTATGGGCACCAACCCCTAGCTTTGAGCACCCACTTAGAGATGTACAATAAAAAGGTATTCAATAACAAATAAACACCTTGTTATAAATGATGTTTTGTAGCTCAAAAAATTTCTTCTCTTAATATTGATCTGATTCTTTTCTGCTCTCTAATCTCTTCTTTACTTTGGTCGCTTTCTCTGCCTCACTCTGAATGACTAACCTTATGTGTTGTCTACCTTGACTCTACACCCTCAGGTCTTTAATCTATTCTCTTCACCTTTGTGCTCTGCTCTATTTTCTCTCTAGTATTTCTTTTGACTCCCTCTTAAATTTTCTTCATCTTATGATCTTCTTGCATGCAGTCTTTTCTGCAATGTTAGGCCTACACTGTCATCATGTTATTGACACCTGCAGGAGCTACTTCTTTGCACTATCTTTGTTATGTAGCCTCTTCTTTTATATAGCTTCTTCTCATGCATTCCAATCACATACTCTCTACTTCACACCTCTCTCTTTTCTCTATTTTTCCTACTCTCTACCTCTACTTCCCGCTATCTCTGATCTCCTCTTCAATTTTTTTATTTTTCTGCACACAAATTTTCTGCGATGTTATTGACCGCCCTCACTTCATGTTATGTACACCTACGGAAATTTCTTCTCTTCAACCTCTATTTTTGCATAGCTTATTTTTATCCTCTACACAGACCACTCTACTTTTCTCCTTCCTGATACTTCTCAAAATTCCACTAACTTCACTTAGTGGTACTCTACTTACAACTAAGATTTTCCCTCCAAATTAAATATTTAGAAAAATCTTTTTTGAGCACCTTACAAATTTGTCATGTAGGATAATTGGATGCCATCATTCATTGGACCATCTTCCATCTTCAGAATGGTCCTTGGATTCAAATTACTATCTTTAGTAATCTTCACCTACCCTTGGAGGTGATGTTTTGTCAACTAGAGATTTTCCGATTTTCTCGATCCACTCACTTGATCCTTTGTTGGTTCTCCATTAAATGTTTCTTCGTTCTTCCAAATCTACTTTGTATTTTGATTACTAACTTCTGTAATCTTTGTCTATCTGATGAGATTTGATCTCTTCTTCATATATCACCTCAATCCACACACCAGTCTTTAATAGGGTTGACATTAATGAGTTCTTCACTCTTTCTCGACTTGCCCTAAAAATATTGACTACTTCCATCATCAGCAACTTTATTATATCAAATCTCCTCTTCGACCACTAGGAAGCCACATGTATTCACATTTGATGTCCAAATCATCTGGTCAAACTTGGCCAACTACCACATGGATCATTTTCCCTATTAGTATGAAAATATATCGCCAAAATATTCTCATTAGACATCCAAGTTGCCCAATCATCTTTGGTCAACTATCTGCGTGAGCAGTTTATCTATCAGGCTACATATGTGGCATCAAAATCTTCTTTAAAAGTAATATGGTTAATTGCAGTCAACTTGCCACACAGACTTCTATTCCTATTGGGCTACCAATGTATTGACAAAGTCATCTCAACTGATAAACCTCATTTTTTGTTGTTGAGGGATGGTTGGAGCCACTTTCTTCTTTCCCTTCATTTCCCATCATTATTCACATGCCCATTTTACCCGTGCGGCCTAGCAGGGTACTTCATCCTTTGATTATCTATTACCCTGCAGGGTCATCTATCTTACCTTCACTAGGTTTTGAGGATAGTGGGATCCTTCTCTCCCTTCATCCTATGTTATCCCACAAGATCACCATGCACCCACTTTACATGGTGCGAGATAGCGGCAGACTTCATTCTCCATGGTTCTTCTTATCCTGAAAGACTATCACACTTCCAACTTTATAACTACGAGATATCGAGGAGCACAATTTTCCCTTTGTTCTTTTAACCCCACACGATCACTTCACTTCAATCTTGAATGGTGCAGGATAGCAAGGGATTTTAATATCCTTCATTTTTTGTTACCTACAATGTTGTGTCTCTTCAACTTTACTTTCTGCAAGATAGCAAGGGTTGCATTTGCTTTTCTTTGAAGTCACCCCATAGGGTTATTTTACTCTTGTATAACATATCGCTGGATGGCAGTATAACCTCACGCTTCTACCTTCTTGTTGTCTTGCAAGGTAGTCTTCTAGTAAGTTCCTTGGATGCGGGATAGTGGGAAAACATAACCTACTATGTTACACACATCTCCCATCACAATTAGCCTTACCCCGTATGGGCAAATTTCTTCCATCTGTCATGCTATGAGGTGGCGGGGCGACTAACCTGCTATGTTATTGACATCATGTGGCATAGTTCATTGTTACCTCATAGTGTTATTTTTCTTCCATCCTTCATGTAATGGATATCAGGGGCCACATAATCATTGTGTTATTGGCATCCCCATCGTATTTTTCCATTACCCCATAGGGAATTCTATCGCCGATCCATCTTGTTGTGGGATGACGGGGTGACTAACCCGTTGTGTTATTGACTTCCCTATCATAGTTTGGAGACTAGCTTGTAGAGTATTTTTTTTAGGTCTTCATTGCTACGAGATGGAGGGGAATTATTGTTGGCATTACAATAAGTTTGTTGGTATGATGATATTGAGAAGGTTGTTGGAGATTGATGATATAATTGATAAAGGATGATTACTGTCTTAATAATATTATTTTGTCATTGATGTCAAGCAATTGATTTTCTGATTCAGTATGATGTTGCCATATCTTAAAAATTATGTTTTGATGAGTATAAAGATGTCGGTAAGTGACATAGAAAGAATGTGAAAATGAAGGGGAGTAATAAGTTATTCAATGGGCAACTATTACCGAGTTAGACATTGATGAGATTATGATATTTTGATTGTTTTAATATCCTATATATGTGTATTCGAAGACTAAATAAGGAGAAAAGATTTCATGCAATAGAATGAGTAAAGGTTTGATAGTACTCTATTTTACCGAGCAAGGAGCTAGTCAATAAACTCCAAGGTTTTCGGTGTCGGTTAAAGAAGGAAGAAGTCACCGAGCGTCGTTAGCAAGCAAAGCTATTGAGATAGTAACCGAGTAAAGTTCAAAATTAACCGAGTATCAACCAAACAGTAACAAAATACAATGGATGAATAAATACATTATTAAATGAAGGATGCTAATGAGCTAGAGATTTATAGAAGATTGGAATGTCGTGGAAGAAGTTTGTTAAGGATCAACGACAACAAAAATTCAAGAGTTAGATCTACAGCACAGGTTAAATGATCATAACCGAGCACAAGTACCAAGGAAGGAATACAACTTTCAAGGCAAGATTAAATGTTTTTCAGTTCAAAGGATTCAATGAACCTAGTCAAGTTTGAAGATCTGATGGCTAAGATTAATCATGGGAAATGTGATTAAGGAGATTAAGCAGTTAGGAATTGCTTATAAATAAAGAAAAGTTGATGAACAAAGTATGTGGGCAAATAGAAGAACAATGATGCTACAAAAGTGATTATAGAGTACAGAAGATTGAAGATCTGATTGAAGAAAAGAGTGAGAAGCCCAGCAAGGAGGAAGATAAGTCTTATGACAAGATTATTTTGAGCACATAGAGTCTGCTATAACATTTTAGATGTGAAGTTGCAGATATATTTTATCACTATTATTTATTTTTGTAAGTGACAGGAAATCTCTTAACTGAGTGGACCTAACAGTCTTATTTGTAAATCCTATAGCAAGGTAACATTCTAATTGAGTGTTTGAAATCCTTTGACAAGGTCACTTCTAACAAAGTGCAAGATTCGGATAGATCTGAGGGAAATCCCTTGATCGGGTCACATCTAGCAATGTGTTTATGCAATCTTTAACAGGATTGGCTTTTAACCGAGCATACTCTAGAAGAGTATATTTTCTTTGTGGGTCCAAAATCCCACAGTGGTTTTTCCCTATTTGGGTTTCCACGTTAAATCTGGTGTTAAATGTGTTTTGATGTTTCAAGTTTATCAGTTTATGAGTTTGAATGATTTACAGTCATAGTTGCATATCAAGTAAGTTCTACCAAGGTTGAATCTGATTAGAATATTGAATTGTGAGTTTATCTGATTCACCCCCCCCCCTCTCATTTAACTAACAATTGGTATCAGAGCTAGAACTCCGAAAGAAAATTTTAAAGGAACTTGAGGCAAGATCCGAAGATGTATAAAAGGGATGCACCAAAGTTGAACAAGTCAAGTTTCACCACATGGCAGAAAAGGATGAAGCTACACTTATCAAGAATTAGAGAATATGCAATATATTATCTAGAGAATGATTACACTGCACCTAGCACCTACCCTATGACAATGGAAGAAATAAAGGCAAAGCAAGAACATATTCAAGCAATGATTGAAATAACATCAACTTTGATCGACTCGGAGTTTAATGATCTAGAAGGTTGTAATGATGACAAAGCTATGTGGAATAAGCTTACATCTGTGTATGGTGGTGATGAACATGTTCAAAGAGCAAAAGTAGATAGTCTAAGAGGACAAATTGAATCCATGAGAGTGAATGAAGGTGAGAACATAATCCAATATAGTACAAGGCTAAAGGAAACTGTCAATCAAATCAAAGGAGCATGAGGAACTATTGAAGAAAAGGATGTAACAAGTAAGTTGCTGAGAACACTTCTACCTGCTTATGTCATTTGAGTCTCTACAATTAATGACTTAAGGTATGTACCAAACATGCCAGTCTCTTTGGATGCTACTATCGGTAAGATACATGCTTTTGAGTTAAGTAATTTTGATAACAGTGGGTCTTCGGTAAACAAAGTTGAATCTGCATTCAGTTCTTTTCATCTTGGTGAATCTAATGATTACAATGATAGAATGTATAAGTATGTTGAAGGAAATCACAATGGAGCAAGTGAGAGATTTCGCAAAAACATGGAAGAAGTACACAAACTATATGAGGAAATCAGAAAGCAAGAAGAGTTTGAAGCATTATTGGCCAAAAGGTTACCGAGAGGCAAAGGTAAGTATAAAGGAAAGTTACCTTTAAAATATTTTAACTGTGATAAAATTGGACATATGGCTTCTAACTATCCTAACAATGAATCTAGTGAAAAGAGAGAATACCGAGATGACAGACAGAAAGACAACCAATACAGAGGGCACCAAGACTTCAGAAGGAGAGATAGAAAGACATGCCTAGTAGTTGATGAGAATTCCAATGATGATAAATCTGATGGGACTGAGATAGAGAAAGTTGTATATGTGGCTATCAAAGATGGATCAGATGAAGAAAGGTATGAAGAAAAAGCCTTAATATCACACATAAATAATAATGATTCTTGGATCGTAGATAGTGGATGCTCACATCACATGACAGTTGATAAACACAAGTTTGTTAAATTAGAAGATTATGATGGAGGTTATGTAACATTTGGTAATGATGCACCATGCCCTGTGAAAGGTAAAGGTTCTATCACACTTCTTGACAATGCTAAATGTGATGTTGTATATTGGGTTGAAGGTCTGAAATACAATTTGTTGAGTGTAGCACAACTAAACAATACAGGATACCGAATATAATTTCAGAAAGGAACTGTCAAAGTTCATGACAAACATGGAAAGTTGGCTGCTACTGGGACTCAAACAAGAGGTAATACATTTCATCTTGACTCAACTCGGAACAATTGTTTGTATGCAAAAATAAAAGATACCTAGTTATGGCATAAAGGTTTTGTCATGTAAATTTTGATAACCTGATAAAAATAAGTAAGAAGCACCCTATAAGAGGTCTACCAAGCTTGGAAAAACTTGAGAATGTAATATGCCGAGGATGCCAGATGGGTAAGATGACAAAATCAAGCTTTACAAGTAAGTCTTACACTTCTATAGGAATTTTAGATCTTGTGCACACTGATCTTTGTGGTCCTATGAAAGTTCAAAGTTATTATGGTGATAAATACTTCATATTATTTGTGGATGATTACTCAAGGATGATGTCAGTTATGTTTCTAAAAGAGAAATCAGAAGCCTTTCAAATGTTCAAATGGTATAAGGCAAGAGTTGAAAAAGAAATAGGAAGACAGTTGAAATGTCTAAGATCTGATAGAGGAGGAGAGTTCATTTCTGATGAATTTAACTTATTTTGCAATGATCATGGTATAAAGAGACAAGTTTCTGCATCAAGAACACCACAGTAAAATGGGATAGCTGAAAGAAGAAATAGATCAATTGTAGATTGTGCCAGAACTTTGATGATAGAAAAGAGAGTACCTCAAATATTTTGGAGAGAAGAAATAAGCATTGCATTTACACCTTGAACAAAGTACAACTGAAGAAAGGAACTATGAAGACACCATATGAAATCTAGTATGACAAGAAACCAAATGTAAGTTATTTTAAAATATTTGGAAGTAGATGTTATCTTCACAAAGATGACAGAAATGGAAAATTTGATCAGAAAAGCGAGAATGAAACATTTCTTGGTTATTCCTCTAGGAGTAAGGCATTTAAATGTCTGATCAAATCATCTAACAAAATAGTGGAAAGTGCAAATGTGAAAATTGATGAATTTGCAGAAAGGAATGATGAAGGAAATTCCAAAGAACTAGAAGATTATGAAGAGTTTGTATATGTACAACCGAGAAGTCTTACCGAGAAAGTCGATGAAGAAAATACTCAGTTACCGAGTGATGAAGAAGATCATACAGAGCCTACCGAGCCTATATTAGCAAAATATGTCAAAATAAATCATGCATCAAGTCAGATTATAGGAGATAAGGATGCTCCAGTGATGACAAGGAACAAACTGATATAGAACACATGTCTGATATCCGAGTTTGAACCAAGGATAGTAAAAGAGGCATTAAGCAATGAAGATTGGGTGAATGCTATGACAAAAGAGATTGAACAAATCAAGAAAAATGAAACATGGACACAGGTCTGAAGACCAAAAGAGAAAAAAGTAATCAGTACAAAGTGGATCTTCAGAAATAAGCTAAATGAAAAAGGTGAGGTCATTCGGAATAAAGCAAAGCTAGTTTGCAAAGGTTATGCTCAAGAAGAAGACATAGACTATGGTGAGACTTTTGCACCTGTGGCAAGACTTGAGGGAGTGAGAAAATTGTTGGCATATGTTGCTTGCAAAAATTTCAAGGTATATCAAATGGATGTTAAATCTGCATTTTTGAATGGTATACTAGAAGAAGAAGTCTATATTGAACAGTCTGAAGGATTTATTGAAGAGAAGAATAAAGATCAGGTATGTAAGTTGAACAAAGATTTATATGGCCTAGAGCATGGTATGAAAGGTTGCACTCTTACTTAATAAAGACTGGATTTATGAGGACTAGTGAAAACAACAACATGTATATGAAGAATGATGAGGATAATGGAATACTGATTTCAGCCATATTTGTTGATGATATTATTTTTTGTGGAAATGATTCTTTATGTAAGAAATTTGGAAATGAAATGTGCAAAGAATTTGAGATGTCATTAATCGGTGAGATAAAGTATTTTATAGGTTTACAAATACTGCAAATGAAAAATGGGATTTTCATTACTCAACCCAAGTATATAGAGGA
Source organism: Cryptomeria japonica (assembly GCF_030272615.1). Taxonomy (NCBI): domain Eukaryota; kingdom Viridiplantae; phylum Streptophyta; class Pinopsida; order Cupressales; family Cupressaceae; genus Cryptomeria; species Cryptomeria japonica. Next base: position 691,671,054 of record NC_081414.1, read on the forward strand.
AATCTTGAAGAAATTTGGAATGGAGGATTCTAAACCTGTAACTACTCCTATGACTACTAATTGTAAACTATCAAAGAATGATGAATCTGCATCTATTGATGAGACACTTTATCGATCTATGATTGGAAAGTTGCAATACGTAGTTCACAGCAGGCCTGATATAGCACATGCAGTAGGTATAGCTGCAAGATTTTCTGCAGATCCCAAAGAAACCCATATGACAGCAATCAAGAAAATTTTCAGATACTTGAGAGGCACTGAAGATTATGGTTTACTATATAAAAAGAGGAATGATTTTGACTTAAAATTCTATACTGATACTGATTGGGCAGGAAATATTGGTGATAGGAAAAGCACAAGCGGTGGAGCTTTCTTTTTGGGAGAAAGACTAGTGAGTTGGCTTAGCAAGAAACAAGGATGCATTTCATAGTCAACAGCTGAAGCTGAATATGTCATTGCAGCATTGAATTGTACCAATATAGCATGGATCAAAAAACTGTTGGAAGGTATGAATGAGATAGTTACTGAGCTAGTAACTATATTTTGTGTTAATACAAGTGCTATTAATATTTCAAAGAATCTGGTAATGCACTCTAAGACAAAGCATATTTCTATAAAGTATCATTATCTAAGAGAAGAATTTCAAGAAAAGAAAGTTGTGCTGGAATATGTTAGCACAAAGGAACAAATAGCAGACATCTTCACAAAGCCACTGCCAAGGGACACTTTTGAGTATCTCAGAAGTAAGTTAGGGGTCCTACCCCTATCTAGTACTCACTGATAGAGTTCAGTGAAAGCATCAATTCTATGACTCTACAAAATACTATTTGTGATTTGAAGTTGATTTACACACTTTAGAAGGTTGTCTAAAGTTGTGCAGGAAACAGTGAATGAAGACAAGATGCTCTGACCGAGACTAAGATGATACATTTGTATATGTTTTAACAATAAGGAAATTACTTCATAGGGGAAGTAATCATGGATCAGTTTTACTTTTGGCATTGTTGTCAAAGGGGGAGAAGACTATTGACAGAGGGAGAGGCTAACAGGAGAAGAATACCAGTAGTTCGAATCAATTAGAATAAATCAAGTTGGTATTGCCATCAATGCCAAAGGCGGAGATTGTTGGCATTACAATAAGTTTGTTGGTATGATGATATTGAGAAGGTTGTTGGAGATTGATGATATAATTGATAAAGGATGATGGGTGAACTCACAATAATGGTTCCCACTTTTTTGCCACTTTTGACACTGAGATGTACATTTTTAAAATAATCTTCGACTTCCGAGAACTATAACTTTTAAACTATTAAAAATTTGAAGATGACGTAAATTAGTGATTTCTAGCATTTTGTTTGTAGATTCTATATACATTTTTTTCAAATTTTTTTGAAGGATTTTTTAAAAAAATTTCCATCTCCCTCAAAAAGTAGTTTTTTACAACAAACTACATTTTTTAAGAGTGAGGTGCCTCCCAAAACGTATAATTTTTTTTCTATAAATGATAAAAACTCAATTCTTTCAAATTTTGCTTTGTAACGTCAATATCCAGGGCTTGCATTTGGTTTTATAGTGATATGTTCAATATTTTTCATTTTATAAAGTTTTGAAGTCTGACTAGTAATAATTTAGACATAGGTTTACGTTTGAACACATAACGTGTTCTATATAAATTGAAATTCAATTTTTTTTTTTGTTAGAAAGAAGACATCAATACTAGGGGCATAGATATTTTTCAGAATTTTTTTGAATTAGTTTCTTATTTTTCCCAATGCGTTGAACAGAGAAGTTCATGTTCGATGAAAAACCAATTTTCTATAAAATTAAAAAAACAAGAACATAATAAATTCAAAATATAACAAAATTATACTCATTGGAAAGCTTGCTCTGAGTACTCCAATCTAATATTTTTGGGTTATGAAGATTATTTCATTCGTGCTTTGAACCAAAGCTCCGAAGTCATTAATTCTTCAGAATTCTAAAAAATTTTGGGAGAAACCTCAAATTAGAGGGTTCGAATGAACAGTACTTCAAGCGAATGGGGTTCGCTCGAATCCATTATGGTTTGAGCAAACCCCCATTTGCTTGAACCAATAGGCTTGATTTCGGCCTGTACAAAGTCACCCATGGTTTGAGCGAACCCAGGTCTCCAACATGGTTCGCTCGAACTCCTAGGGTTGTTCAAGCGAATACCACTATTTCACTCGAACACCTAGAAAATCGAAGTTCCCACTTTCGCCAAATTCCTTCGTTGGTAAAAGTGGGAACCAGCTTTGTGAATTCACCCTGATTTTTGTCTTAATAATATTATTTTGTCATTGATGTCAAGCAATTGATTTTCTGATCAGTATGATGTTGCCATATCTTAAAAAGTATGTTTTGATGAGTATAAAGATGTCGGTAAGTGACACAGAAATAATGTGAAAATGAAGGGGAGTAATAAGTTATTCAATGGGAAACTATTTTCAAGTTAGACAATGATGAGATTATGATATTTTGATTGTTTTGATATCCTATATATGTGTATTCGAAGACTGAATAAGAAGGAGAAAAGATTTCATGCAATAGAATGAGTAAAGGTTTGGTACTATTCTATTTTACCAAGCAAGGAGCCAGTTGATAAACTCCAAGGTTATCGGTGGTAGTTAAAGAAGGAAGAAGTCACCGAGCATCATCAATAAGAAAAGCTACTGAGACAGTAACCGAGCAAAGTTCAGAATTAATCGAGTATCAACCGAGCAGTAACAGAATGCATTGGATGAATAAATACATTATTAAATGAAGGATGCTAATTAGCTGGAGATTTATAGAAGATTGGAATATCGTGGAAGAAGTTTGTTAAGGATCAACGACAATGAAAATTCAAGAGTTAGATCTACAGCACAGATTAAATGGTCATAACTGAGCACAAGTACCAAGGAAGGAATAGAAGTTTCAAGGCAAGATAAAACTGTTACTACTTATCAAATTGTCATTAGTTTTATATACAAAGTCATTATATATACTCTAGTCGATATGAACAGTCTAGTCGTTTACAGAAGGAAAACAGTCACAGAGCCTAGTATACACCGAGCTGTCTACCGACTATTATTTCATGTCTATCGAGCAGTAAAGATAATACACCGAGTGAAATGTGTTACCAAATTCATTGAACCTGGACACACATATGAAAACGTGTTACAAGATCGAGGCATATAGAACTGTTATCACATTGGAAATTGCACATATAGATTTTGTATAATTTTGAGGTCATCTAACCCATGAAATATTTTGCATGGTTATTTATTCGAGAAATCATGTTTGTAAGATTGAAGCAATGAATCAGATCATCGACATAAGAAACCTATTTATACAACATGAATTTAGGGTTAGAGATATGTGTGAATGAGAGAAATGTGTGTGCATATGTGTATGAAGCAAGACTTATGTGATACATGAGAAATCACAGAGTATTATGACTGTTATAGAGACACAGAGGTCACCGAGAAGGTTATCAAAGAACAGTCAAAGAACAGAGTAAATAGAAAGGGTTTACTGAGTTACTTTATGAATTACCGAGGTATGCTATAGGTAAGGTAATCTTATTTTGAGCACATAGAATCTGCTACAACATTTCAGATGTAAAGTTGTAGATATTTGTAAAATCTTATTGTAATATTTTGAAGTTGTAAGAGAAACCTTTAACAGGGTAAAAGACTCTAATCAAGTCTATAAATTGTAAAGCCTCTAACCAGGTGCAACATTTATATAGTGTTGTAAAATCCTTTAGCAAGGTAGATCTAACAGATCTTGTTACTCCTAATAGGGTAAGCTATTAGAAATAGCTAAATATGTAGCTCTAACCAAGCACTCTTTATTATTGCAGTAGTGAAGTTGTGGGTGCCATCCCCATCATAGTTTTTCTCTCTAACCAAGAGTTTCTGCGTAACCAAAATATATGTGTTATGGAGTGAATCATGTATGATTGTTAATTATTTGTTTTAGCTTTATGTTATGCTACAACAGTTTTTGGTTTATGCATAATAGTAAAAATATTGTTGATAAAAGGATTTGAAGTGCTGATTCACCCCTCCCCTCTCAGTACATTAGCTTTCCATATTGGGCCTAACAATTGGTATCAGAGCTTGAATCTTGGAAAAGGGTTTAACTGCCTAAAGAGAAAGATCTTATCAATGGAAGGCTACAAACAATCTCAAAGGATTGTGTATCTGCAAGAAGAATTGGATCATGCTAATCAAGTGATTGTAGACATGCAAAGGCAAATGCAAAAATCTCTGAAAGTGAGAAGAAGATTATCTGATGATTTGCAGGACTCTCAAGAGTTAGTGGAACAAATTGAGACATCATTTGAGAACAGTATGTCTGAAGAGACTGAAGAAATGTTTGGACAATTGAAAGAAAAGAACAAAGCACTGGTTGATCAACTAAGAGCAATGAAAAGAGAACATGAACATTTCAGTACATAGATGACTGAAAATCTTGATGCATTGAGGACAACCAAGGACAAAGTAAGAGATCTAGAAAGGGAGAAACAACAACTTGAAGCTTTAGTATCTGATATGGATGATGAAATCATAAGGTTGACTGGGATTCAACAAAATATTACAGATCAACTAGGTTATGCACATCATGAAGCAAATCTGAAAGATGATGAGAATCAAGCATTGAAACTTGAAGTATTAAGGTTGAGCAATCAACTTGAAACAGAGAATAAATCCAAGGAAACACTGAAGAAGAGTTATGAAGCATCAAAGATGTTGGATGAGCAACTGAACACAAGACAACCCTACAAAGAAGGAGGACTCGGTTACAAAGGAAAAGACTCTACCAAGAAGGGAATCTGCACTACCAAGAAAGGAGAATCATCAAAACAAGTTGGAAAAAGGAATAACATCAAAAGGAAGAAGCCTATTTGCTACTACTATGGAAATCAAGGTCATACTGCCAACATGTGTCAAACCAAAAAAGGTAAGCAACCGAATGCCACTAAGACTAATGGTTATTGTTACAATTGCAATAAATATGGTCACACATCTAATCAATGTAGGACAAAGTCTATTAATAATTATCAAAAGGCAAAATTCAAAGGGTTTTGTAAAAACTGCAATAGATATGGACATAGTACTGAGAAGTGTTGGTTTAAGCAAAAGAACCACATGTGGTCTGCACACCGAGCAAATACTAGAGGTTACCGAACTCACACAGATCCTTACCGATAATATTCTACAGTACCATGGGATTACAATACAAGGATATGGTGTGAATGTTGTGGAAGATATGGACATATAAGTGCCAACTACTTTATAAGGTTTGGAATGAATAACCGAAGATCATGGAGAAATCTTGGTATGGCATGTTTTCATTGTCACAAAGTTGGACACTTGGCTAGAGATTGCAGAGATCAACCTAGAAAAGACACTAAGGAAATAAAAGAGAAATTAAAGATGATTTGGAGAAAGAAGGAAATTGTGTCAAATAAAGAAAGCACCTTACCTACCGAGTTAGGTGCTCTCACTCCAAATTAATCGGTAAAGGTATGAAGGGACTGCATTCTCACAAGGTTAAATCTTAAACAGTTCCTATTTTAGTATGTACTGAATTCAAAATCTGCATAGTAAGATGTAGTAGTAAGTTTGAAATTCTATCAAAGTCTTTTGGAGCACTTTACAGGAAATCTGTCAAGTCGGTGAATTTAGGAAGCCTGTCAAGTCTATATATGAAGGAAATTTGGTTACTCAGTTAAAGCGCCAAAAAAAGGGGAAAGAAAGTTAAGTGAACCGAGTGCATTTAATGTCTTTGACCTAACTTGCACAGAGCCCGATAAGGTATTTTTGAGTACTTAAAGGTTATTCGCGGTCATTTTCATTCACCAAGTTTTCGAGAAGCAGAGTAGAGCGAATCAAGGTGATCAAACCATATTCAAAGCAAAAACTAAGGTATTTACATCGAATCTCATTGCATTGCTAAGCTGGTTTACCAAACTCATTGAGTTATTATTATCTACTGAGTGTGAAGCATCTGCCATTTGTTAAAGTTCTCAAACCCTAAGGTTCCTGTGTCAATTTTTATCTGAAATCAAAATGGCACCTAAGATCTAAAACCCCATTGTTGTCAAGAATGTAGAAAAGCCCTCACTAAAATACTCTTTGACTCCCAAAATTGCATCTGAACCAGATGACAAAACTGCCTTTTCACTCATCCCAGATCAAGTCTTGTTAGTCGAGGATGTGAGATTCTTCACAAAATGTCGCGTTGAAGAACTCGGTCATGTTGAGATCAAAGATGCATATGATGAATTGTGCACAGATGGTAAAATGGATAGCAAGTATGAGCATATCAAAATCAAGGGATTGACTGAAGCCCTAACCTATCCCCGTGTGTTCAAACCCCAGTGGGTCAAGTCTGGCTACAAGAGCAACCGTTTAAGATCACTAAAGAAATCATTCATCTGATCACCGGCTATCCTATCTATGATCATGCCCGAGCATAGAAAATGATATCATAGAAGGAATTGATCAGTTTGACTGGAGTAGAATCTAATTGCAGAGGTTTGAAGTTGAACAATGTCATTGATCCTGAACTCAAATTTGCCATTAGAGTAATTGGTTACTGTTTCTTCCAATCGGCAAGGGAAAACAGTGTACCCTGTGCAGCAGTGGACTTAGCATACAAAATTGTTAAGAAAGGCATGAAAATTGACTTGTGTGAAGTATTGTTGAAGAACTTGTTTGAAAATCTGAACACAATCAGGAAGCCGAAGAAGAACAACTCGACAAATACTCTAAAATTTGGATCACTACTTGTAGGTATGTATTTCTACTTTGAGAGGTTTTTTCCAACAGTCGGTAAAGTTGTTTGGGAACTACATCGACCAATCACCCATCAGATCAATAGCTTCATCAAGAAGTTCGGTGATAACTTTAATGATATAATGGATGATTACTTCAGCAAGTTCTAAGAGAAAATGCGTACCAGATTCCACCACAGCTGGTAGAAAAATACAAAGATGAAATATGTTTTGAGGTCGACACCAACTACTATTATGTAAATGTTGTGGAACCGAGGATTCAATCTTTGTCACCTATGGGTTACGAGATTGATTTTGATATCACACAACAGCAAATCGATGCATTTCTGACACTACCAATGCATGCTACTGAGCTGAGGTATGGAACCTATGAAGAGGTGAAAGAAAAAGTAAAGATGAGCATTGTAGTACCCAAAGCTACAAGGCTACAAAGATGATTAAGGCATTAACTGAGAAATTCGGAGAAGAGTCTTCCTCCACACCTGTCAAAGGAGTTCTAGCCATCACCGAAGAGGAGACAGAAGCCCAAGAAGCAACCATAATACTTAGCACCGAATTGCCTAAGGGAAAAGTGTTGAAGAGAAAGAAACAGGACACTTCAATGGCCCTACCGACCCCTCCAACAAAGAGACCTAACACAAGGGCATCTACTGCATCACCGAGTAAGAAACAAAAGACTGTTGTTGTTCCTAAGGTAACTAGAACTTACAAGAAATCTACTCGGAGACTCATTTTGTCAAAAGAGTCAAGTGATATCGAATCTGAAGATGCAAGTAAATTTCAGATTGTGAAAAGCAAGAAGGTAGATGTACATAGTGTAGAAATTTTTTGTAAAAATCTGAAGGAATATGGTGGATTTGGTGGATTCAGATTTGTCAAATATGAATCCAGATCTGTTGATGAAAAGAGGCAAATTGAAGAAGCTGTCATTTGCACACTTCTAAAATTCCGAGTGGTCCCATTAGAGGTATGTAATTCTATTCCTAAGGAATTATATGCACATATTGAAACTAGATGGCAATATGCCCTACACTCAGAGAAACAAATTAGAGAAAGAAGTCTAGTGCATCTCTTTCCTGATATGTCAGTTGATGAAATAAAAGAACATCTGACAAATAGCCAAACACAATTTACAGTAAAACAAAAGGCCTTGAAATTGATGAACGGCCTATATATAGACGTGGAGAAGGAAACAAAAGAGCAATGGAAGTACATCTTTCGAAGAAAGAATGCTGGTGAACAATCTATAGTGGAAATAGTCGATGTCACCGACCAAGAGCCTGATGTCACCGAGCAAGACCCTGCTGACACCATTCAAATAGATGAACATATCATGGATGTAGAGGCACCTGAACAAGAAATGATTGAAGGCAATGCTTATGCAAAACTTGTCTCCAGTGAATTTGTTTTGGAACAAGTTCAGCCTTACCCACCGATCAATCAACCTACTACAACCGAAGCTCCTCAGGATATAGGTGAAGGCACCAAAGGTCAAAAGTCTACAGCAGAAGGTACTTCCCAAGAACAAACCTCTCAAGAACCTTCTAGCATGGAAAATGTTACAGCTAAGACACCAAGCACCGAGACATCGACAGACACTACCGAGGCTAAAGAAACCGACCAAAGTGTTGTCTCTACCAAGCAACCTACCGAGGGTCCTGAAGCCTCTCAAGCTATTGTAGTGGTTCACCCGGTGAAAGGTAAAGAAAAGAAGTTGAAAAAGCATAGTTTCAAAATTGATTTATCAAAACTGATAGTGTTGCCCAATGTAGACATCTCCAAATTGAAAGGGCAAGCACTCACTAAATTTGGTGAACTGTGCAAAGCAAAGGCCGAACAGGAGAAGCAACTGGCCATACAGAAGAAGAATAAAGTACTTCAGAAGGTAAGGACCTTACTATTAGATATGCTACCTTCAACTACAGTATCAACTGATGTAGCCATCCATATTCAATTAGATGAACTCCAAAATCAGATTGAGACATCTGGAGCAGATGCATCCGAATACTTGAGCAAACTAAAAGACAAGGAGCTAACTGCCAAAATGATAGAGGAAGTACAAAAATCCATTATTGTTCACAAGGTAAAACTTGTCAAATTTATTGCTGAGTTGTCCCCTCAACTCAAGCACATTCTTTCATTATTTCAAAAACTCTGCACATTTTCTCTATTCCTTAAGGACATTAAGAATAAAACAGAAGCAATTGAGAAAGAGATCACTGATCTCTCAAATAAGTTGACCCCCGAGTCCAATTTAGTTCAGAATTTTTATACTAAGCTACAACAGCTCATGGCTCAACAATTGGAACTAAGGAATGAAGAACACAAGATCAGGATGGACATAATGACACTTCAAACATTATTCCTTCCTCATCTTTCATCCGTTCAGGAATAGCTAAACCAAGCCACTTACCTCTCTACTACACAAGAGGGAAGCACTTTAGATGGCTTAATTTCATTATTGGCTGATATTAATGCACAAAATTCTTTAATGGATAGTGTAAAGGATGCACTCTCTGTCGCTCTCTCCGAAGCCAAGACAAAGTACAAATCCATTTTTGATCAGTTGCCACCTCCAAATGGTAACTAATTTTTGATGTTTGTCAAAAAGGGGTAGTATATCATCAAAGTATATATAGCATCAAAGTACACAGGGGAAGTGTATAGTATTCAAAGTATCAAACAACCAGAGTGTAGTATACAGGGGGAGTATACCGAGCAGAATGAGCAGAATAAGCAGAGTATCCAAGAGCAGTGAACCGAGCAGTGAACAGAGGAAAGAACAGTGATTACAGAATATTAATCACCGAGCACACATAATCAAAGTTTTGTACAACATATTGATAAGGGGAGTATATTTGATTATACTATTTCATTGACTAATGTATATATTGTATGTTTAGTCAAATTTTGTAAAGTATACAGATTTTTGAGTAATGACTTTGAAAGTAGTTTTGTCAAACATCTCAACTAATGTCAAAAGGGGAGATTGTTACTACTTATCAAATTTCCATTAGTTTTATATACAAATTCATTCTATATACTCTAGTCGGTTACCACTACCGAAATATTTAGTCAGTATGAACAGTCTAGTCAGTTACAGAAGGAAAACAGTCACAGAGTCCAGTATACACCGAGCTGTCTACTGAGTGTTATTTCATGTCTACTGAGCAGTAAAGATAATACACTGATTTGATATACACTGAGTGAAACGTGTTACCAGATTCATTGAACCTAGACACACATATCAAAACGTGTTACAAGATCAAGGCACATAGAACCGTTATCACATTGGAAATTGCACATATAGATTTTGTATAATTTTGAGGTTATCTAACCAATGAAATATTTTGCATGGTTATTTATTTGAGAAATCATGTTTGTAAGATCGAAGCAATGAATCAGATCACCGACATAAAAAATCTATTTATACAGCATGAATTTAGGGTTAGAGATATGTGTGAATGAGAGAAATGTGTGTGCATATGTGTATGAAGCAAGACTTATGTGATACATGAGAAATCACAGAGTATTATGACTGTTATAGAGACACAGAGGTCATCGAGAAGGTTATCAGAGAACAGTCAAAGAACAAAGTAAACAGAAAGGGTTTACCAAGTTACTTTATGAATAATCGAGGTATGCTATAGGTAAGGTAATCTTATTTTGAGCACATAGAATTTGCTACAACATTTTAGATGTAAAGTTATAGATATTAGTAAAATCTTATTGTAATATTTTGAAGTTGTAAGAGAAACCTTTAACAAGGTAAAAGACTCTAATCAAGTCTATAAATTGTAAAGCCTCTAACCAGGTGCAACATTTATATAGTGCTGTAAAATCCTTTAGCAAGGTAGATCTAATAGATCTTGTTACTCCTAACAGGGTAAGCTATCAGAAATAGCTAAATATGTAGCTCTAACCGAGCACTCTTTATTATTGCAGTAGTGAAGTTGTGGGTGCCATCCCCACCGTAGTTTTTCTCTCTAACCAAGAGTTTTTGCGTAACCAAAATATATGTGTTATGGAGTGAATCATGTATGATTGTTACTTTTTTTTTTTAGCTTTATATTATGCTACAACAATTTTTGGTTTATGCATAATAGTAAAAATATTGTTGATAAAAGGATTTGAAGTACTGATTTACCCCTCCCCTCTCAATACATTAGCTTTCCATATTGGGCCTAACAAAAATGTTTTTCAATTCAAAGGAATCAATGAACCTAGTGAAGTTTGAAGATCTGATGGTTAAGATTAATCATGGAAAATGTGATTAAGGAGATTAAGTGTTTAGGAATTGCTTATAAATAAAGAAAAGTTGATGAACAAAGTATGCGAGCAAATAGAAGAACAGTGATGCTGCAGAAGTGATTACAGAGTACAAAAGATTGAAGATTTGATTGAAGAAAAGAGTGAGAAGCCTAGCAAGGAGGAAGATAAGTCTTATGACAAGATTATTTTGAGCACATAGAGTCTTCTATAACATTTCTGATGTGAAGTTACAGATATATTTTATCACTGTTATTTATTTTGTAAGTGACAGGAAATCTCTTAACTGAGTGGACCTAATAGTATTATTTGTAAATCCTCTAGCAAGGTAAAATTCTAATTGAGTGTTTGAAATCCTTTGACAAGGTCACTTCTAACAAAGTGCAAGATTCTGCTAGATCTGAGGGAAATCCCTTGACTGGGTCACATCTAGCAATGTGTTTATGTAATCTTTAACAGGATTGGCTTTTAACCGAGCATACTATAGAAGAGTATATTTTGTTTGTGGATCTGTGGTGTAGGAGCACCCTTCAAAGGGCTCCCACCATTTTCTTTTGATTGTGTTCTTTCTTTTTTATGAAGCCATTGTAAATAAAATAAGAGCCATGTGCTCATAGGTCCTAGTTTAGGTCCTAGTTGAGGTCCTAGGGTCATAAGTCAAAGTTGAGTTTTTCTTGAAAATAGAGGGTATGTGTGCCTTTGTGGTGTTTAGCATCCTTCTTAGCATGGTGGTGTCCTTAGGATAGCCCAATGTGGGCCTAGGAGTCAAGAAAAGCAACATTGAGAAAGTTGCTCAAAAGTTGCATGACAACTTTTCAAAGTTGTCAAAACACTTTTCCACCTAGTGGTCAAAATATTTAGTTTAGCATGGACAACCCTAATATGGGTACACAGATTGAGGAAAGGGTAGTATAAGTAGTTGCTAACCCTAAGACAATGGGTTGGATGTCAGTTGTTGTACGGCAAAAGCAAAGTGACTTGACTGTGACTGCAATTTTGTTGCCAGTCGGCAAAAATGGAGTAAGAAAAGATCATTAATGGATTGATTTTTAAGAAAAACTATGTTGAGTGTCTTGTATGGTGTATTTACTTCCATTGTGAGCATTTAGAGTAGGTTTTGTTTTGCAGGTTGTGTGTGTTTGTAAATATTTTGTAAAACTTGCTTCTCACTATCTAGTTTTGGACTAGTTTGTGTCAATGGGTTCATAACTCCATTCCCCATTATGGAATCACCATGAAACCATGGGGAATGAGAGTGCAGACCTTGTACAATACTTCAAAACAAGTAGGGCCCTTGAAGATGCACGGAGGCCATCTAAAGACCCACTCCTAGGTGAGACTGGACAGTGCTCGACTAGGAAGGGTTAAGTTGCAGAGGTCTTGTAGAGAAAGGAAGGATAGAGCAGGAGGCACCCTTTGGAGGAGTTGTAGAGGGGTGAGTGGAGTACAATTAGTGTGAAGGAGGAGCTTCCACCAATCTAGAAAAGGTGGCAAGAACATCAAACCTACACAGTGACCCTGGCAGGCCTAAAAACCCTCTTTAAAACCCTTAAAAACCTTAAAATCCACCTAGGGCAGTGTACGGACACTTGGAGGCCCAAAACAAGAAAAATCCTTGAGTCCTTTCCAAATGAATAGTAGGTCTTTTGGGAAGTTTCACAAGCATATGCATCATTTGCAAGAGGGAGCCCTAAAAGTCCGGATAGGAGGCCTAATTGGGCACATTCCTTGTAACCCTATTTTGTAGGAAAAGGACAAAATAGTGAAATCGGTAAGGGGTTGAAAGTTTTTAACCTCTTGGGGGCACATGAATGGGTGGAAAACCATGTCTTAGACCTATCCTATCCTTTCTAGGACCTCAGAAGGTGTGGAACAAGCCAAACCCTTATTAGCCTAAGTAAGGGTTCTTTGGATCTCATGAGTAGGTGAGACCTTAGGAGCAAAAATTCAAGTTGTTGGTGGGTGGATTGGGAAAGGTCAAGGGACTCCACAAGAAGGGGAAGTCCTAGAGACCCTAGGGTGTGGTTAGTACACCTGGTGATCCAAGGAAAGGATCTAAGAGCATAGACTAGGCTAGTCTATCCCAAACCCCACGCCATCAGATTGGTATCAGAGAAAGTTAAAGATTTTGTGGACCATGCATGTCTCTATATACTGGTGAACCAGTAGGGGAGAGTAGAATGGTCACTAATGCAGAGTTGGCTAGGGAGGTAGAAGAGCAGAAGGAGAAGAATAGACTCCTTGAAGAAGCTATGAGTGAGATAAGGGATAAGCTACAGGAAGTGGTGGATCAGAGGACACATGGACCTTGGGGTGAAGACACCAAGGATAAAGGCAAGAAAACTATAGACATAGATGACATTATACCTGAACCAGATCCCTTGTTCAATAAAGAACCTTTTATAAAGGCTATTAAGGCCTTGAACACCAAAGCTTTTGAAGGATTGCCACATTTTAGTGGAAGGATGGACATTGACACTGACATGGAATGGATTGAGGGTATGGAGAACCACTTTGAGTGTGAGGGAGTAATAGAAGCTCAAAAGGTTAAGGTTGCTAAATCAAGACTAAGGGGAGCAGCTTTGACATGGTGGAAGTATCTCCGAGAAGAAAGAGTTAGCATGGGGAAGCTACCTATTGCAAATTGGAAGGCCATGGTGAGTAAGATCAAGGAGAACTACTTGCCAGAGGATTATGAAGTCCAACTTCATAAGAAAAGATAGGGATTGAAGCAAAAAGACCTTGATGTGACCTCCTACACCGAAGAATTTCAAAAGCTTTGTCTTAGATCCAAAGTCTAAGAAGGTGAATCTATCAAGGTGGCTAGGTATGTAAGCGGCCTAAAGTGGAACATTCAAGAGGAGATAAGCCTATGGACTCCTACGACTGTCCAAAAATGTCATTAGCTTGCTGCCAAGGTGGAAGAGAGGAACAAAAGAAAAGGAGACTCTAATAGCAGGGGTAGAGGCAGAGGTAGAGAAGAAATGAATCACCAAGGTGGTTACCAAAGCAAGGCAAATGAGCAAAGGAACCAAGGAGATGCCAAGTTGACTGAACATAGCAGTGAAACCAATCTCAAAGGGGGCCATTCTAGAGGAAAAGTTGCACAAGGAGGTCCAAGTAGGGGTAGAGGTATTAGCAGAGGTAACTCCTACTTTGCAACCATGAAATGTTACAATTGTGGTCAATTGGGGCACCCGGCCTATAGATGCCCTGACAAGCCTACATCATCAAACAATGGAAATAGGGTTGCTTATGCACATGAAGACTCTTCAAGTAGAAAGACACTTGAGGTGGACCATATTGAATCGGAGATTGGAGAAAATATAATGTTCAATAGGGTCTTGATAAGACAGCCGGTTAAGAATGAACCTAAGCATAGGAGAGCATTGTTTAGGGTGATATGTAAGATCCTTGGTAAAGTTTGCAAGGTGATAGTTGATTTAGGGTCAGCTGATAACATAATATCAGAGGAGGCAACCAAGAAGTTGAAAATCACAAGGATACCCCACACTAACCCTTACAAGGTGACATGGTTGAATCAAGAGCAGAGTGTGCTAGTTAATGAACAGACTTGGGTAGAGTTCTCTATTGGAGGATACAAGGATAAGATCCTTTGTGATGTGTTACCCATGGATGCCTGTCAACTATTGCTAGGAAAACCCTGGAAATTTGATAGGAAGGTGATCTATGATGGAGAGGAGAACTCCACTTCCTTCAAGAAGGATAGCAAAACCTTTAAGATTCAGTCTTTGATAGAGAATGAAGAGGGAACCTCAAGAACACCTAGTGTCTTATTGGCTACTGGTAAAGAGTTCTTACACTTGCTACATGAGGAGGAAATAGTGAGGTGTTCCATCTTTGTGAAACCAAAGGAGGAGGAAGACAAGTTCTAGGCAGAGGTACCCAAGGAGGTGAAGCACATGTTGCAAGAGTATAAGGGCATAGTGAGTGATCAAGAACCTACAACACTCCCCCCAAGAAGGCCTATAAGCCATCAAATAGACCTTGTTCCCAATGCATCCCTACCTAACAAAGCTACATATAAGCTCACACCTGACCAAAATAAGGAGGTAGAAAGGCAAGTGTAGGAGTTATTGGAACAAGGACTGATCAAGAAGAGCATCAGCCCAGGTGTAGTCCCAATAGTGCTAGCATCAAAGAAGGGAGGCAAGTGGAGACTTTGCGCTGATTCAAGGGCAATCAATAGGATCACCATAAGGTATAGGTTTCCTATTCCTAGAATAGAGGATTTGATGGACTATTTAGGAGGTGCTATGTATTTTTCCAAGTTGGACCTTAAAAGTGGTTATCACTAGATTAGAATTAAGGAGGGTGATGAGTGGAAGACTGCTTTCAAGACCACAGAAGGGTTGTATGAATGGCTTGTGATTCCTTTTGGACTCACCAATTCCCCAAGCACCTTCATGAGGTTGATGAATGAGGTGTTAAAGGACTTCATAGGTAGGTTTGTGGTGGTGTACCTAGATGACATTCTCATCTATAGTAGAACCAAAGAGGAGCACCTTGAGCATTTGAGGTTAGTCTTAGAGAGGTTGCATGAAGAGAAGTTATCAATCAACCTAGATAAGTATGACTTCTTGAAGCAAGAGCTGGTCTACTTAGGATTTGTGGTGTCTAAGGGAACCTTGAAGATGGATACAAGCAAAGTGGAGGCAATCTTGAATTGGCCTGCCCCTAGAACAAGGACTGAAGTTAGGAGTTTCCATGGTTTAGCTCAATTCTATAGGAAGTTTGTGAGGAATTTCAGTGGCATATGTGCACCAGTCCTTGACACCATAAAAGGATGCCTGAAAACTAAGTTCAAATGGACTGAGTAGGCTGATAAAGCATTCCAACTATTGAAGCAAGAAGTAGCCACAAAACCTATCCTACTCTTACCTACTTTTGACAAGCTATTCACATTGGAGTGTGATGCAAGTGGAATTGCAGTAGGGGGTGTATTGAGTCAAGAGGGAAGACCTGTGACATTTTTCAGTGAGAAGCTCAATGAAGCAATGAAGAAGTACTCAGCCTATGACCTAGAGTTGTATGCATTAGTTCAGTCCCTCAAAAAGTGGAGGCATTACCTACTCCCTAAGGAGTTTGTGGTGTTCATAGATAACCAAGCTTTGAGTTACATTAACGCTCAAGAGAAGCTTAGCAATAGGTATTTGAAATGGATGGAATACCTTCAATCCTTCACCTTCATTATCAAGCATAAGAAGGGGCAACTCAACAAGGTGGTAGATGCTTTAAGCAGGAAGTTGTTGATAGTTCAAGAGTTACAATTGCAGAGCATAGGAATAGAAGGTTTCAAGGACCTCTATGAAGGAGATGAAGACTTCTCATCAGCCTAGAAGGTTTGCAAGGAGTTTGAAAACTATTTCCATGGAGGGTATGCAGATTACACTCTCCAAAATGGTCTCTTGTCCAAAGGTAATCAGTTGTGTGTGCCTAGGGGATCCATGAGGGAAAACCTCATCCAAGAAAAACACAATGGCGGTTTAAGTGGACACTTTGGGATCAACAAAACCTTGGATTTAGTATAGAGGTACTACTATTGGCCCAAGTTGCCAAGAGATGTGAAAAGGTATGTGGAGCAATGTGGTGTGTGTCAAAGGGAAAAAGGAGGATCAAGTAATGTTGGTCTCTATCAACCATTGTCAGTCCCAAATAGGCCTTGGGAATGTATAAGCATGGACTTTGTAGTATGACTCCCCAAGACAAAGATAGGTATGGACAACATCTATGTGGTAGTAGATAGATTTTCCAAGATGAGCCATTTCATTCCATGTAAAACTACACATGATGCTAGCTATGTTGCACATCTCTTCTTTAAGGATATTGTTAGGATTCATGGACTCCCATTAAGCATTGTTTCAGACAAGGACAGCAAGTTCATGGGCCATTTTTAGCAAACATTATGGAGGAGACTTGGAACTAATCTCTCATTTAGCTCAGCTTACCATCCACAAACTGATGGTCAAACGAAGTCATTAATAGGGTGTTAGGCAATTTGTTGAGGTGTCTAACCAAGGAGTGTGGAAAGACATGGGATCTAGTCATTCCACAAGTAGAGTATGCATATAATGACAGTGTAAATAGGACCACTGGAAGAAGTCCTTTTGAGGTTATCTATGGTAGACATCCAAGGGGAGTGTGTTAACTCAGGGAACTTGGTTCCATGGAGATGAAGAGTGGGCAAGCAGAGGACTTCACTCAAACCATCAAGGAAGTATAAGAGCAGGTTAAGAAAGCCATCCCTGAATCCACTCAAAAAATGAAGGCCAAAATGGATGAGAAAAGGAGAGAAGTCTAGTTCAAGGTGGGTGACTATGTGATGGTCCATCTGAGCAAAGCTAGAATGCAAAGTGGTAAGCCTACTAAACTGCAAATGAAGAGGGTAGGACCTTGTAGAATTTTGTCAAGATATGCTGTGAATGCCTATAAGGTTGATCTTCCTTCAGACTTAGCCATTTCACCAATCTTCAATGTTGCTAATCTGATCATGTACAAGGGTGAGATAGCAGGGTAGATTGAGAATCAAGCCAAGGTACTACAAGACTTGGATGTGAATGCCTTACCTCAAGTGAAGCAGCCCATAGCAGAGGAGATCTTGGAGTCAAGGGTGAAGAAGTCTACTAGACACCAGGTCTACATGGAGCACTTGGTGAAGTGGGCAGGTCAACCTATGTCTGAAGCTACTTGGGTTGAGCAGAGCAAGTTCAAGAAGCTTGGCATTGATCTGGCTCTTCTCACTCCCCTAATTCCTTAGTTTGTTGCAAAGGGGGAGTATGGTGTAGGGGAAACCTTCAAAGGGCTCCCACCATTTTCTTTTGATTGTGTTATTGCTTCTATATGAAGCCATTGTAAATAAAATAAGAGCCATGTGCTCATAGGTCCTAGTTTAGGTCCTAGTTGAGGTCCTAGGGTCATAAGTCAAAGTTGAGTTTTTCTTGAAAATAGAGGGTATGTGTGCCTTTGTGGTGTTTAGCATCCTTCTTATCATGGTGGTGTCCTTAGGATAGCCCAATGTGGGCCTAGGAGTCAAGAAAAGCAACATTGAGAAAGTTGCTCAAAAGTTGCAAAAGTTGCATGACAACTTTTCAAAGTTGTCAAGCAACTTTGAAACTTAGTGGTCATAATATTTAGTTTAGCATGGACAACCCTAATATGGGCACATAGACCAAGGAAAGGGTATTATAAGTAGTTTCAAACCCTAAGACAATGGGTTGGATGTCAGTTGTTGTATAGAAAAAGCAAAGTGACTTGACTGTGACTGCAATTTTGTTGCCAGTTGGCACAAATGGAGTAAGAAAAGATCTTTAATGGATTGATTTTCAAGAAAAACTATGTTGAGTTTCTTATATGGTGTATTTACTTCCATTGTGAGCATTTAGATTAGGTTTTTTTTTATAGGTTGTGTGTGTTTGTAAATATTTTGTAAAACTTGCTTCTCACTATCCAGTTTTGGACTGATTTGTGTCAATGGGTTCATAACTCCATTCCCCATTATGGAATCACCATGAAACCATGGGGAATGAGATTGCAGACCCTGTACAATACTTCAAAACAAGTTGGGCCCTTGAAGATGCACGAAGGCCATCTAAAGACCCACTCCTAGGTGAGACTGGACAATGCCCGGCTAGGAAGGGTTAAGTTGCAGAGGTCTTGTAGAACAAGGAAGGATAGAGGAGGAGGCACCCTTTGGATTAGTTGTAGAGGGGTGAGTGGAGTACCATTTGTGTGAAGGAGGAGCTTCCACCAATCCAAAAAAGGTGGCAAGAACATCAAACCTACACTGTGACCCTGGCAGGCCTAAAAACCCTCTTTAAAACCCTTAAAAACCTTAAAATCCACCTAGGGCAGTGTACAGACACTTGGAGGCCCAAAACTAGAAAAATACTTGAGCCCTTGCCAAATGAATGGTAGGTCTTTTGGGAAGTTTCACAAGCATATGAATCATTTGCAAGAGGGAGCCCTAAAAGTCCAGATAGGAGGCCTAATTAGGCACATTCCTTGTAGCCCTATTTTGTAGCAAAAGGACAAAATAGTGAAATCGGTAAGGGGTTGAAAGTTTGTAACCTCTTGGGGGCACATGAATGGGTGGAAAACCATGTCTTAGACCTATCCTATCCTTGCTAGGACCTTAGAAGGTTAGGAGCAAGACAAACCCTTATTAGCCTAAGTAAGGGTTCTTTGGATCTCATGAGTAGGTGAGACCTTAGGAGCAAAAATTCAAGTTGTTGGTGGGTGGATTGGGCAAGGTTAGGGGACTCCACAAGTAGGGGAATTCCTAGAGACCCTAGGGTGTGGTTAGTACACCTGGTGATCCAAGGAAAGGATCTAAGAGCATAGACTAGGCTAGTCTATCCTGAACCCCACCCCATCAATCTAAAATCCCATAGTGGTTTTTCCCTATTTGGGTTTCCACGTTAAATGTGGTGTTAAATGTGTTGTGATGTTTCAAGTTTATCAGTTTATGAGTTTGAATGATTTACAGTCATAGTTGCATACCAAGTAATTTCTACCGAGGTTGAATCTGATTAGAACATTGAATTGTGAGTTTATCTGATTCACCCCCCTCTCATTTAACTAACAATTATAACCATCGTGTTATTGACATACCTTGTCGCATAACCATCGTATTATGCACTTCACCGACATAGTTTCATAGTATCCCTTTGGTCAATGCAGTGAGTTGATTATGAGATAGAAATAGAAATAACTTGCATGTTATGCGCTCTTTCTGTAAAATTTGTGTTACTAACATGATTTTTTATATACAACTGTGATTGACACTCCCTGTAACTATATGCGACTAACATGACATGTTATACACAACTGTAACTATACTTTTTCTAAGTCAGACTAGATTTCACAATCCCTTACCAACTCAATGTCTGATAACTTCCTCATCCAATTTCCAATCCCAATAGCACATCCCATTCATTCCTTCTATAGCTCCATGTGGGATTAACACGGTGTGTTATATGATGTTACAAAAATACTTTTTCTCTTGGTCAAGCCTGTTTGCCCAATGCCATCACATCTCTATGGCCTTGGTCCTCTAACCACCTGTAAGTCCAATGAAAAACTCCATTGTCCTCTCTATCTTATTTGAGGCCAATTACTCCATGCATGTACATTTAACCTGCATAGATCTTCTAACCTGATGCAACACCATATCAGCCAATCTAATCTTCCTTTGAGACCTCATCATCCTACATCATTTTACTTATCCAGCCTGTTGTCCTGCATGCATTTGCATTTCAATCCAATCTGCTATCTACATGTCTCTACTTCTTAGTCCTATAGTTGTGAATTTATTCCTCTACCCATTATTCTTCAAGTTGCACATGCATTTTGTGGCACTTATTATCTCTACATCTTTGTCCACTGCATCTTCTCAATGGTTGACATCAATGACAATCTAATGCCAACATTAAGTACCACTTATGAATGTGGAATTTATTTTTGAGGAAACCCCAAATGACACTTTTACTCTGTTATTTCTTGTTGTATAAGTTGTTGGATGAATATGTCTAAGTTAATAGTTGAGTCATCTCGTGAGATGAATTTCTCAAAAATGTATAGAGGCTGCATATTTTTAGAGAACTTAAAAGATGTCTGATCTATGACTTAATTAATATAGAGATTGAGATGTCTTGCTATGAATAGGATGACATTAGGAACCTCGCACTAAAAGATTTTGATAATGCCCAATATTTTCCCTATATGAGTGATGACAAAAAGATATGTTTACTAAGCTATGTACTTTAACTTTGGCTATTAAGGATTCAATTAGGTGGATTTCAAAAGGAGGAATACTAATTCTTATGATAACATTTTTATTATCACACATTCTTCCTTCATATTATTAGTTATACTCTCTATTGTTATGTTAAACATTTCCTATGTTAGGTTATTTGTCAGACTCATGTTCATAGAGAGAAGGGTCTTGTTAATTTTAAAACATGTTCCCTATTTTAATTTCAATGTTAGAATGTGGCTCTTGGAACATCCATAAGTACTCATGGACTAACCAAATTTGATACAAAGCAAAGGTCATACATTAGGCAAGTATACATGCATGAAGTAATTATGTTGAAAATAAGATAGACGTGGAAGCATGCATACAAGACACAAGAATACATGGAGTAAACATGTTGGAAACACATCAAACATATACATACTCATAAGATACAAATAAAAACAATGGATGCACATGAAGCATGGACATAGACACATGTAAGGCACAAAGTAAATTGCATGAATACACACAAGGCATGAGACATGAAGCATAAAAAGTATGTAAGACATGAAGCATCCACATAGGGTATGAATTAAAACACATAAATGCACACAAGGCATGAACTCATTTAAATACATGCAAGGTTTGAAGTATACATGTAAGTATTGAAGCATAAACATAAGTAAGGTATAAAGAAATATCCATAAATACACGTAAGGTATGAAGTGTACATGTCAAACATGTAAGGCATGAAGCAATATACATAGAGGCATAAAGAATACATATAAAACATGTATAGAGTAAACATGTGGAAAAACTTATGCATGAATCTAATACATCTGGTAAAAATAATACACATGAATTTATAAGACATTAATAATACACATGAATATACATAAGTGTAAACCACAAAGTATACAAATGAAAGCACATAAGATGAAGCATCTACATAAAACATCATATACACATAAGGTATTAATACATGTAAAGAATGAAGTGTACACATGAATACATGTAGCCCATTAAGTATGCACATGAATTCAATTAAGACATGAAGCATACACGAGAATACACATGGCATAAAGTATACATATGAGGTATGAAGTAACATTAATATCATAAGACATGAATTGTACACATAAGGCATGAAATAAAGAACACATGTAAGGAAAGAAGAAACACACATGAATATGCATAAAGTGTGAAGTAATGCAGATAATGCATGAAACATCTATGTAAAGCACATATCATCCACATGCAAGATATGAATTGTATATGTAATAAAGTAATGCACATAAGGTGCAAGCATATATGACAAAGGTACTCATGGAGTGGATATGATGAGACACATTAGTCATGAAGCATACCTAAGAAAGGTATTCATGGAGTAGACATGTTAAAAACACCTCATTCGTGAAGTATGCATGCTCAAAACACTTTAGACATGAAGCAATTAAAGGCACACTCATAAGAATGCAATGTTTGCCTTATCAATTAATTTTTTTATTTATTTAAGAAGAGGTTGAATAATTACTCCTAAGTAGTCATTAAAGTAGGCTTGTCCAATAGGCTAGAATAATAATGCTTTGATACCATTTGTAATGTACCTTAATTGGCAAAGCCCTAATTTGCCCTAAATTACCCTAATTCTCAAATAACCAAGTGAATAGATGGGTTTAGAGAATACTTGTTTCCCTAATTAAATCCTTGCAAGCAAATTAGAGAATTCTTACAATAATAATTTCAAAAAGTTAGAGTAGTAAATGTATAGTAGAATAAAAATTACATTAGCAGAATAAAAAATAGAAATGAGAAGCAAACATACTTGCATAGTGATCAGATTAAAATAGTGATCAAATTAACATGAACAAATATCAATTTTAGTGAGTTCTTAGTAGCATTATTTATTCACATTATTTAGATCATAAACAAAGTTTGATAATTATTCATTACATATCCTAATTGCCTTGGAGACTTAACCATGTAAGAGTATAGGGGAATGCAACCTTGATGAGGTGTCTTAGACCATCTACCCTGAGCCCAAAAATGGATATACCATCCCCCTTGGTCTCATGGGTTGCATCTATTCTGGCTCTAAAATGGACCTTTCATACAGCGTGTTAGCGACAAGTTAGTCAATCACAACCGTTAATTACAAAATCGATGGTGTAAAATGCTCGACTAACATGCATGTTAGTCAATCCCTACTATCATTTTGGAGCCAGAATAGACATGTTCGACCTCATGTGGCTCATGCCACCCATATGAAGTGTCCTACCTAGTGAGGCATCCCCTTTCCATTATCCCCTCATCTTGTCAATGATCTCCTTTTATTTATGATTGAACCTCAATATAATTTGTGCACCATGATAGGGGAGAGGTTGCAATAGGGTGCCCTAAAAACCATTTCCTCTAGGACCAAGGGCAACACGCATTATAACCTGTTGGCCACATGGGGCCATCAAGTCCCCTGTATAGTTTGTGTATCATATAAGGATGATTCATCAACATACCCCTCTCACAAACCCATCCTTCTATCATAGCATGAAATATATTTATAATGCAAGATAATGCACATAGATTCAATGAAGTAACTGTAGAATATCATGGTTTGGCTTTATTTTGTATGAAGCATATACAAGTAGTCATTTTAGTAGTCATTTCTATAGTATGTAAGTAATCATAAAGAATGTTAAAATAGTTATGTAGATAATGGTACATAATAGATATAAATTACTGTTATAACACTTCAAAATTTGCATAGAATAAGCTTACCACACAGTAGTAGTTTTTAATGGATTGTCTTAATTTAGTTTCAAGATATATTTGATCTTCTGTCTTCAATAATTCTTGGAGTGGTAATTTTCTTGTATAAATAACTCTCTATCAAGAAGAGGGGTCATGCCCTTTCACCAATTGTTCATGAGGAGTCTTGTCTAAAAATTCACAAACTTCCTTGCAAAAGACATCCCTTCATATGTTGACTTTTCATAACTATTGGAGCCTTGCAAGGAACCACACCCCTTTGGTGTTAATTAACCATTTTTTTCTAGAACATAAATTGGTATGTAAATTGTAAGGATTATTTTGTGAGATCATTGTCTATAAGTTTACCATATAGGTGTCTTATAGAGGACGTCCTTTAGTGAATTTGCTTCAATAGATTTTTTATTGTAGAAATTGTGAAGTCTTACATTATGTAAGATAATTTCATGTGATAATGTCATATAAGGAGCATGACAACTTACCTTAGGGTTTTGATTTTTACTTACTTCTTCATCTAACTATGTCTCCTTGTCATCATCACCATCTTCACCATCATCAGTGATCTCATGTATCTCAACCTAGTATGTATTTTAAGGGGGTGGTTTTCTAGAAGGGTTCATCATTGTAGCACTTGGACCTTCTAGATCTTGTTCTTGCATCCCTTCTCTAGGTGTCATGCTAATTTATACCCTAGGGCGTGAAATGGATGCTTGTGCCACTATAGGAAACTCTTTCATTATCCTTGCATTTGTTGCCTTCTTAAGGAGTTGACATTTAGCCATTTCTTTATCTAGCTTTTGCTATAAATCTGCTACTTCTCAAAGGTTCATTGGAGCCTCTTCACTTCTTGACTTCCCCTTTTTTTCTTTTTTCTTTATTTTTGGGATATTCCTTGGTAACCTTGGATTGGGGATTGTTGGAAGGATTTTCTTTATCCTTCTTATCTTTTAGAGTCTTCGGGATCCTGAGGTTTATCCATTGTAACTTCTTTTAAGCACCTCAAATGAGACCACAATGATAGTGTCTTCCTTCTCAAACTAGCTAATGGGAGAAAGGGATCTTTGTGCAACCTCATGCTCTTCATATATTGGATTCAAAATTTCACCATCATGGAAGAATTTGTTAGGAATATCTTTCTTTACATTGAAAGCCTTCATTTGGAAGGAATTCAAGTTGTGATGCCTTCATTTCCTTGCTTCAATTTACCATCTTACATACCAGCCCAAAATTAGTCTAATGCAAACCTTTGACTTGGGCAGATGTTTGGAATTAAGGACTTTAGTTTTCCTAGGGGATCATAAGGATATATCTTTGATCCATATTCCTTGATGTTCAAATCTAGCAACTCATACACTACAAACTTGGCCGATTGCAAATCATAACATTCATAAAACCCTAGTTTGAGGGGAAATCCTACTCTAGACTTATTCTTTTGTGTCATTAGTATTTATAGTTCCAGAATCTATCTTAAAAATTATAATAAATCACCCTATTATTGCAATGAAGAGGAAGGATAAAAGGCTAGTTGTGAAACCCACTTATTATGATATATGTGGACTTGGGGTTTTGAAAAAAATCTTGCTCCCCAAGTAATCACTAGCTCCATTGCTTCCTTAGATAGCATGTGTCCAACATTCCAGATAGCCTACTAATCACTGCATAAATAAATGCATCATTCACTCTCTAAAGTACTTGCCAACTTTCTTGATGTGCAATTCGGTAAAATGCTACCATTCTTTTACCATTCCAAAGCCTTATCTCATTATTCCCTTTGTGTCTAATAAAAGATAGACACCTATCAATGCTACCAACCATATCACATAATAAGTCATGAAGAACTTATTGGTTTCTGTCACCTTGTAAATTTGTTCATGTATATTATCAAAAATAAATTGAGCCCAATCAAATTGATACTCACCTTTGAGAATAGTTGTAATATAGTAGAACATTCAATGACCATAATGTCGACACTCCTCTTTGCCAAATAATTTTTTAAGCATTATTATTATGTTTATCACTACATCCTTAAGATTAATTCTATGAATCTTATCACATAGCTTTGTTGCCATACTTTCTTGGTTCCTTTTTCCAATCCTTATTAAGATATTCCTTGTTTTCATCTCTCTTCTTGGAATACTCTATCAAATCTTTTGCCTCACTAATCACCATTATTTTATCATTTTGGGGAATTTGGAAGGTTTTAAAAACCATATTCGGTGATAGGTCCACAATTACATTCCTTTCTTCATCCATACATTGTTGGGTAGCTTGATTGTAGTCTTGGGCTATGGTCATTATAAGCTCAAGCACTTGCATTTCTTGAGGAGAGAGTATTCCATGAGCCAATCCTGATCTTTCTATCTTTTGTTATGTGTGGTTGGCCTTTGGATACCACACTACCATATTCATTTCTTCCAAATCTATATGACCCATTTCAGTATCTATGATCTGTTAAACTTCACTCTCAAATTTTGACAAGGTCACTATTCCTTGGTATAAATAATTCATGGTGATGGGAGACTTTTCCAACTTGACTTCAGCCTTAGTCTTATTCTTTCTTACTTCTTGGACCTCCACCTCCACCTCCACCTCCACTTCTTCCATAAACATATGGATATACCTACAAGAGCAAAAAGTATCTAATTACAATCATCAAGTATCCCTTGTAAACATTGCATTCAATTAGACTTTATTTTCTCCATAAATTTGACTTATTTCAAGATCTTGGAAACTCTGAGATTTGGGGTTCAGGGTCATGGAATCCTTTGATCTACATAGTTTGGTACTTTCAATCACTCAAGGTCTGAAATCCCAAAGTGATAGATCTATCGCTTAAATTCTAGGGTCTAGGGTTCCAGTTGCATATGATATAAGCCTTGGAAGTTCATAAGCTCTCTTGGTTTTCCAGATCCTAAGAATAAAAAATTAATGCCCCTTAGTGTTCTATTGCCGACAATGAGAATTAGGCATCTTGGGTTTGAGAGATGTAAATCTCCTAAATCACTTTAAAATCTAGGATTTTGAAATGAGCCTCTTTTCTAAAGCCACTTCAGACTTCGAGGTTCATGGTTTTGAAAGATAGGGCCAATTTTATTGAGATTTTCCTAGTTCATTGAAGATTCAAATCCCAAAGGACTTCAATTTTCTAAGCCAATTTTGAAGTTTGAGGTTCCAAAACTTGGGCATTCAAGGTCTTGTTGAGTACCTTGCATTCTAGAATCCTAGAGGCCTTGATATTTTGCAAGGTGATTTCAAAATCTAGAGTTTGGTATTTTTCTCTCAAAGTCCATTTTGATAAAGGTTGGTTTGATACCCTAGAGTTAAAAATTCTGAAGGACTTCATTTCTTTTAGCGATTTGAGTTTAGAATTTGGGGATTGGGATTCTGGGCACCTAAGGTTCAAATTGGTAAAGGTTTTTTGGGTACCCCAAAGTCCAAAATCTTGGAGAACTTAGTCTCATAGTTAAAGACAAAGAGCATCATGGGAGCCCATGATCCCAAAGGATTGTTTCTTGTGCTTAACGAAGTCTAAAACTTCAAGTAGAGGGTAATCCATACTCAGTCATTTTGGTCTTGACTAGGGTTGAGAAAGGATCTCCAGAACATGTAATGATCAAATGATAAAACATATGACTGATCTTCACAAGAACATGGGAATGATGAAATTTGATTGAATCCTTCACGTTTTAAGGATGATTAAGGCCAAGAAAGGTACACAGAAGAGGAATATAGGGCATAACCTGATTATTTGAGGACCTAACTATTCAATTCCAAGAGGAAGATCACCTTATTCCTAATCTAAGAAAGAAGGGAAACCTATTGTAACAAGAAAAATAAGAGAAAAACTAGAAAACAAGAAAACAAAAAACATGAAACTACATGAGGAGGAAAGGGGAACCAACCTCCAAACAAGGAAAAACAAAAAAAGGGTACATAGAGGTGAGGAATCGACAAGCAAGAGATGTAGAATTGACCATAAGTCTGCACAACAAGGTCACAAAGGATGGAAGGTTGGTATGAGGTTTGCATGAGCTCTCAAATGTAGTTCAAAATGAGACATTTTTAGGCTTTATATTCATTTATTTTGGCACAATAAATGTAACTTGTAGGGTCATAGGGTTTGGGGCTCCAATGTGCATAAAGGAAAAGGTAGGATTCAGGGCCTGGAGAATTGAGAACCCCAAGAACTTAACATTCTTGTGATTCTTAGGACTTCAAGGTCCAAAATATGAAAAGAACAAAGAAAAGCGGTGAGAGATCAGGGGCCAAGATTTTGAAGGAACCTTAGGGAAAACCCTTAGGTTCTTTGGACATTGAAACCCCAGAGGAAAACCAAAACAAAAGAAAACAAGGGAAATGAAGGAAAAATGAGAAAAGAAAATAGAGGAATAGAGGATACCCAAAATTTGTCAAACAAAATGTAGGGATGGGTATATATGGTATAACAAAACCTTTTACAAAAAATGTTGCCTAAAAATATGCATAGCTAACTGCTAGCCAACTATCAAGAAACCAATAAAAAACAATAAATAGACAAGACTATTGAAAATCTTTAAGGATCTTAGCAGCTTCATTATCCTTCTACATCAAGTGATAATGAAGATTGATCAACTCTTGAATAACCATTATTTGATCATCCATGAGCACCATAGTTATATCATTTACAATTTTCAACATTGTAAAGTACAAGAGAAAAATAATTGTAATTTCTTTTATCAAACCCAGAAAAATTCTTATCCTTGCTTCAACCAGAATTTCTTATTTGAGTCCTACAATTTATTGCTTTATGCCCAAAATGATTGCATGTGAAGCAATAACTAATAAAAGGATGATTTTATTGCTTGAATGGCTTGAATGTGTTCTTAGTTATTTGATGTGTGCTCGGTTTTAGTGCAACATGATTTTCCCTATATATTTTATGCATTCTCCTCTAATAGGACTTTAAGTGCATTAGCATAACTCCTTGACTTTTCTTCACTAAAATTTGTTGATTACAACTTGAATTCTTCTTCCTTTGACTTATGTTTTTCTTCATAACCAAGTCATTTTTTTTTTATGGTGATCTTTAGCTATTAATGATATCACCTAAATGTGATGGTGATCTTTACCTATTGATGGTGATCTTTGGCTTTGAAGTTGATTCTCCTTTATATGTGTCACCTTTACTAGTCCTCATTTTGTATGCTATAAGGATTTCATGTAATTCATCCATGGTTAATTTATCCAAGTCCCTCATTTCTTCTATGACAAATACTAGCATTGAATCTCTCAGGAAGAGACAATATTTTTTGAACTATTGTTGATTCCACCAATTTAGAAACTCAAAGTAGATATGTTGTAATGTTCTCCTCATTCAACATCTTGAGACTTTCAAATTCCCTTCTATGGGTTTAAAGTTTTTTCCTTTTATACTTTGGTGTCTCCTTCATAGATATTTCTCAAATTCTTCCATATGTCCTTGGCAGATTTGCAGTGCATCACCTTCACAAGCTCTGATTTTGTTAATCCACAAAAAAAAAAAATTCTCTTTCATTATTTTCATAATGCTTCTTTCCTATTGCATCTATTGGAGGAGTTGATGGAGCTCTATATCCATTTACCACCGATTGCCAAATTTCAAAATCTAGGGCACTTATATAGGTCTCCATTCTTAGGCTCAAAAAAGCATAGTTTGTTTCACAAAATAATGGAAATTTTTTTTAGGATAACCCTTCTTGTCCACCCATGCATGCTATTTTAAATCTCCCTTTTAGTTGGTTAGGCTAATTTGAAGGAGTCATCCCTAACACCAATTAATGAGCACATGGTTATATTGAGGAGGGGTAAATCAATATATTAATTTCAAAGTAGATATGTTGTAATGTTCTCCTCATTCAACATCTTGAGACTTTCAAATTCCCTTCTATGGGTTTAAAGTTTTTTCCTTTTATACTTTGGTGTCTCCTTCATAGATATTTCTCAAATTCTTCCATATGTCCTTGGCAGATTTGCAGTGCATCACCTTCACAAGCTCTGATTTTGTTAATCCACAAAAAAAAAAAATTCTCTTTCATTATTTTCATAATGCTTCTTTCCTATTGCATCTATTGGAGGAGTTGATGGAGCTCTATATCCATTTACCACCGATTGCCAAATTTCAAAATCTAGGGCACTTATATAGGTCTCCATTCTTAGGCTCAAAAAAGCATAGTTTGTTTCACAAAATAATGGAAATTTTTTTTAGGATAACCCTTCTTGTCCACCCATGCATGCTATTTTAAATCTCCCTTTTAGTTGGTTAGGCTAATTTGAAGGAGTCATCCCTAACACCAATTAATGAGCACATGGTTATATTGAGGAGGGGTAAATCAATATATTAATTTTATTATTAACCTTATAAAACTTATTCAACTCAATTATAATTTAATTCTTAATTAGCAAATATGAGAAAATAATAAGCACAACAATAGGGTTTACGTGGAAACCCTTACGAGAAAAAACGACAACAAAAATATTGATTTTATTAATTTACTTGTTACAAATTGTAGAGGAAACAACACCTCATTCAATTCATGAGCACCAACTCACTAGAGGCACCAACCCCTCATTTAAATATTGTCTTCATCAGAGCTATAACGCTTTTCTTCAAGCTGTTACTATTTCCTTCCCAAATTTGTTATAAATCTGCCATAAAGACATCACAATCTATACTTAAAAATCTATTCATTAGATATGCAAATGATCCTCTTATTATTTCTTCGTAAATCTAAAAATAATCTTCTCATATCTTGTTCTTCCTTAGATCTGATGTATATGCTTGATTTATTTACCTTGTTCACACAACACACTTTCTCCTTCCATTTTACTTTGGAAGACCTACCTTTTCACAAGTGATATGTCTCTTAAATAAATAGACACATCGAAAACTGGTCAGATCTCCTTCAAATTGCTTCCTTTCTTAAATCGCACCACCTTGAAAACTAAGCACTTTGCAAATAATAAAACTTTATTTTTAACAAATCGTACCTTTTGAAAAATAACCTCTAATGAAAATCACACCTTTCTAATTAAATACAATCATTGTCTAATACTATAATGTCCCTTGTAGATCCTTTTGGTATTTTGTTTAATCTTGAATAGATTGTTTTGTTGATTTGTTTGCACAATCAGGAATGTTGTGATGGGGAATTTGATTGGAATAATCCAAGAATAATTTGATTTTCTTAACTGAATGTATTAATATGGTAATTATATCATGAACAATGAGTAAATACTGATATAATGTATGATATGCACGAACTGATAACTTATATAAATAAGTCTAGCGATAATCAGTTGGACTGTTGTACTTTAATATAAGTGTGACTGGGTTCAGATAGTAATCTGATGTATGGGACTGAGGTTTTTTTTTTATGTTAGTCTGATTGCTTTTCCTGAATATATGTCTTATAAGTATGCAATAGATTGGTTTTGTTTTTGTTTACTTGACTCTTTATACATGCATCCTTAGCCTTGCAAAACTGGTGGATAATTACCACCTTTCACTTGGCCGCTTGAGGGCTCCTTGAGTGCTTCTTAATCTGAATATTACAGGTATCTGTCTTGCTTGATGAGTTCAAGGATTGTGTCATTTCAGAGGGACGGTTTTTCTCTAGCAACCACATCCTTCACTAAATAACATTAATTTATTTACTAAACATTCCTTCCTTTTAATTTCACCTCACAACATGACTTATTTGGACAACAATGACTAGTTAAACATTACCCATTCTTTTGATTGATCTTATTGATACTCTTAATTATATTGTTCTCCACGTCTAAGGAAGATTTTTTTGTGCAATTATAAATTATTCCTGTAGTCACATAAATCTGTCCATTTTAATTAAATGAATATTTGCTATTTATTTGATTAAAAATCCACTAGCCATCAATTAATTAAATTAATATTTAATTAATTCATCTTCAAAATATTCTCCTATTAATTAAATAAATTATTCAATTTATTTTAATTAATTCATTAAACCAAAATTCACAATCAATTAAATGAATAAATCCTATTTATTCAATTTAATCCCCTTTCCTCTTTTAAATAAATTAAATAAAATATTTATTTAAATCATGAAAATCCCCCCCACTTGCATTTTCCTAAAAATGCAACTTGCACCTATTTATTGAAATAAATGAATTTTATTTTAATAAAAATCCTATTTTCGCTCACCTACAAAACCCACTTGCAATCCTAACCCCCTTCTAGATTCTTCTAAACCCTTCCTAATTATCCTAATCCATCCCCTAAATATTGTCACATTCCTAAGCAGCTTGAAGTCACTTCTCAAAGACTCCAAAGTCTTTGAAAAACATTAATTGCTTTGTGTGTTCAACAATTTAACCTCTAAAATCTCTCAAACCACTAATGGCTCTTACATGACCATTTATAGTTAAATCCACTTGCACCCATGGCTAGAGACTTTGACCCCTAACTCAACCATCATGTAACCCATGTGTCTCCTCAAGCATTTATTGCTTTGACCATTGTTATCTTCACTAACTCTTGCACAAGAGTTTATCCATTGGATAAAAGCATTATTCTTTGGATAATGAATTTATTCACTCAACCCAACCTTAACCTCACCCCCCAAGTTAACCCTCAGGTCATGTCAAGCATTTAATGCTTCTTCCCTCTCCTCTCAACCCATCTTATGTTGACACTTGTCATCCTGGGATTGGGTTGAAAGCCCTCACATGGATTGAATATCATTCAATCCTAACCCTTGTTGAGATTACTCAATCTCAACCATCCATTGCTCCGTTTTTCCTATAAATAGAGCCCATTTCTTCATAATCCAGATCCTGAAAACTTGTATGCATTTACATTATAGTGAATTTTAGAGAAAGAGCATTTAGCATAAATAACATATATTGTCATTTTGGACTAAAATAAATCTTGGTTCATTTCATCACATGTCTAATTAGTTTATTTTACATTTGCATATCATAGCTAAACATTTTAATTTTAAATGTCCATAAGGCATCCATAGTGCAAAAAGTTGCTGAGAGCTACACTAATTTGGAACTTGGAGAGGAGAGGAATAAGGGAGGAGGAGCTACAAGCATGGCAGAAGGCATTTGGAGATGTCTTCTTGCATTTATATTCATAGTTAAATGTTTTACTTTGTTTTTGGTGTCTCTCTTTGTATTCCTGCTTAGACTTTTTTTGGTTGATTAACACTAACATTTCTCTTTGTTTCTTGTGTTCTTATGTGTTATACGGCCACAGGTTTTAGTCTAAACCTAACCTGTTTTTGCAGAGCATCATTTGGTGAAAACCTGGCAAACAGGCGCCACTCATAAAGGCTATGGCTCCATTGTCTTTCAAACTTGTTGTGATCACATTCATTACACACACACATCCATCAGTCCAAAACCATGGCTTCTTTTTTATCTACAATCAAAGATAGTACTTCATGCGTCTTGCATCCCACTTTTTCAGAGTCATGTCTAAACTGGGGGCAATGCCCTTAACCTATTGATGGAAGTGGATTCTACATTACTTGTGATTCATTGAGTCCTTCATTCAAAACTGTCTCACAAATTAATATTTTATGGGGCATATTTAAAATAAATCTTAGTTCATTTCATAGCATGTCTAATTAGTTCAAAAAGTTACTTGTATGCACAGAAGAAATATGTTTTGAGTGTTACTAACACTTTATTTAATTAATAGGAGAATATTTTGAACCCGACATGAATCGAAGAGCATCATTTGGTGAACCTGACATGAATCGAAGATCAACCTTTTTTTGGACAACTAACTTTTTGACTATTTTACTTGACACACAGGTCGCACTTCAATGCTTTTGTTCGCGCTTTAGCACTTGGTTTTGGACTTATGGATATGTGTGTGTAATGAATGTGATCATAACAAGTTTGAAAGACAATGGATCCATAGCCTTTATAAGTGGCACCTGTTTGCCAGGTTTTTTCCAAATGATGCTCTGCAAAAAGAGGATATTTGTGAGAAGTTCAGTACAAGAGTATGGAAGGTTTTGCTCCCAAGATACTCACCATACATATTTCCTTTAGTAGAAACATAGTTTTTTGAAAGGTTACTTGTAGCCTAATAAAAGTGGTGACTCCCCCATCATAGGGATCATCTATTTGTTATGCTTGTGCAAGACTTAGTAGATCACATCCTTACCTACCACGGTGGGATTCATAAGGTATGAGGTACCAAAGTTGAAGAAATATCAAGATTTGAGCTGAAATTATCGCAACTGGCTATTTGACCTTAGGAATAAAGTGTGTTTGAAGTGTCTTCATTTTGTGTCAAACCAGTACAAATTGAGCCAACTTCGGGCTTTGAAAAACACCTAAAATATATTTGAAGGAAAGGGTCAGAAAAGTCCAAAGATTGTGTTGATCTAGACCCAAACTTACTTGTGCCTTTTGAGGCAACATTCTTGTGTTTGTGTGCTTGCTTTGTTTTCTTGTCAAAGAAACATCAAAAATCCAATTCCAAAATAAGTATTCATCCAACACAAACATTTTTCAAAAAAACAACAAAAGATCAAAAACAAAGTGCAACAACAAAAGTATCAAACTATATGACCATTCTTCACATCTTGAGAAAGAAGAATCTTCATCAACATATCAACTTGAAGAAAAGACCATTAAGCTCAAAAGCTTTCATCAAAAGAAGGAAATTCTTCTATCTTAATAGACAAATCTTTGTCTCTCATTGAACCTTCTTACATTACATGTGTCTCTATCTTCAAGGAAATAAAATGAGTTTGATCAAGAGTCATTAAACTGTAGAGCTTTTACTCAATATCAAGCTTTGAGTTGTCACAAAAACAAGGGAGGCAAGATCAATCCTACCTTCTTTCGAGACATTTGTATCACATATAACTCAACTAAGGTAGAACCACCAACCCCTGAACAAGAAGAGGAAGAGTTTGTTCCTTTTGTAACACAAAGTTTCTATTGAAGTTAACATTTCATCCATTATCACCATTCACACATCATCAATCAATTTCAATTCTCAAAACATCAAGAGATTTTTGTCCTAAAGTTCTTTTTCGATATTGCTTAAATCAAACAAAATACATCACTTTTTAGAGTGTCTCGACATCTAGGATAAACTCATCCTAAGAGGTATTTCTGCGCAGGTTAAAACTAGTCTATGAGTGAATCCTCTCATTACTAGGCAGTTGGATATGTAACACATCTTAGATCCTTTTAAACCTTATCACACCAAACATTGTCAACCAAACACAACAAGCAATTCAAGAAAGGACTTTAGTCACATCTACCTTTAGTGCTAGAGATTAATATGCAAAACACCCCACCAAACATAAATCTCTCATTTCATCAACAACTCATCATCATTTTCACCCAACTTCAATAAAAACTTGTAAACAAAATGGCTCATACTAGATCAAGAACTATACAAATGGAAATTAAGGAAGAAGAGGAGGAAAATATCAATGAATTCCAAGAAGCTCTTGGAGGAAATCCAAATGATGAAAATTCAAGTACTCCTACTCCTGCAACAATAGAAAGGGCACAACACAACCCTCTCTTTAATAGACTTTTTGACAAGATACTCAGGAGCAATGTTGATGCTCACTTTTTAAGACTTGCTCAAGAGGGAGCCAAACTACCCTCTGATTTTGATGTTGCACAACTAAGGCAAGCATCAGAATGCCAAAGTCATAATAAGGATGAAAGAGGTCATGATCACATCAGATACAACCTTCATCAAGGAAATCCCCCACCTTCTCCTCCTCCAAATGACATAGACATGTTGCGGCAACAAGTCAAGAATCTCACCCAACAACTTCGTAGTGGTGTGAAAACTAATCAGTTTTTACTTAATGATATTTATCCCTATCCCTTTGATAGGAATCTTCATATGACACCTTTTCCATGAGGGTTTGAAACACCTAAGTTCGAAAAGTATAGAGGAAAAGGAGATCCTCATGATCATGTTAGAGAATTCCATTCAACTTGCCTAGAAGTGGCATATGAGGATACATACCTAATGCGACTATTTCCCCAAAGTTTGGGAGGAACAACCACATCATGGTTTTCTCGATTACCAAGTGGCATTAGGACCTTCGAAGAACTAGTCCAGAAGTTCCCGGCACATTACTCATGCAACATTGAACATGATATCACAATGGTTGATCTATGTAACACTAAACAAAAACCAGGCGAGCTATTTTTAGTCTTTCTGCAATGATGGCGTCAAATGTCTATCAAACGTTCTCTTCAGTTACCTAAACAAGAACTAGTGGAAATATTTATTTCCAACTTAAATGATGAAATGGAATTTCACCTAGATGTAAAAGACACAGACTCCTTCAATGACATGATCACCAAAGGTTTAAAATGTGAGCAGGCTCTCATAAAAAAAGGGCTTATCAAGATATACAACGAGCCAAAGGATGGCCCTCGCCCACGCTTCAATAGCGATAAGGCTAACTTATGGAACAAAAACAAAAATATCATCAATGATGGGATTGTGGATGCTAGAACTCTCAAAAGTGCACAACCTATGGTCTGATTTGTAGGACAGAACCCCCCACCCAAGAATAACACAATTGCTCCCTCAAATCAAGGACGCAATGTACCTCAAGAGGAACCTAGACAATGCCAGCAAAATTTTAAACCAAAATGAACATACACTCCCTTAGGGGAACCTATTGAAATGGTGTTACGTCAGTTGGTTTCTCAAAATCTGGTAACCTTACCCAAAACATCAAATTACTAGCCTCAGGTCAAACCTTCATGGTGGAGGGATACTAAACGTTGCGATTTCCATCAAGGGAAAGGGCATAAGACAAGCAATTGTCATCGATTGAAAGATCTTATTCAAGATCTTATTGACCGAGCTGAGATCGAAATTGAAGGACATGACCCAAAGATAACAAATAATGATCATCTCATGTTTAAAAATCTAATTCCATCACAAGATCAAAGGGGTACTTCCACTTCAGGGAGAAACACAGATACCACTGATTATACATGCGTTGCCTATAATTACACTGTGAATCACCTATATGATGCCAGTTTACAAATTGCAACTATTACCATAAAAAATCCTAGCTCTACCTGCAATGTTGTTACATGTCGTGGCAAGATCACCATAAAATAAGCTCCATAAGGCAACCCATCTATCCCAAAGTAGTATAACCTCATGGAATAGTTAGACAAAACACCCACACTGATATCTATCTTAGAGCAATTGCACCTATCCCTGTCTCATAAAACAATCTTGGATCAAGCTCTCCAAAGAGGTGTCAGTCCCTGCAAATCTAAACACAGATCAGTTCCAAGCCATGGTTGGCAGTCTAAGATCATCACCTTGTCTCACTTTTTCTAAAAGTGACAATACATCCTTCCAACAACCTCATAACACCTCACTCCACATCGAAGGGTTTATCAACCAACATAGGATCAAGCGAGTCTTGATCGACAATGGAGCAGGCCTGAATATATGTACACTACAATTGGTCATAGTATTGGGATATGCAATTGAATCAGTGGATCCCTGCAAAAAGATAACAATCAAAGCCTATGATGATGCAGAGTGTTCATCCAAAGGAGCAGTTGTGCTACCAATCCGAGTGGGCCCAGTGGTGAAGTACATCATATGCCAAGTTCTAGACCTTCCTCTACCATATAATTTATTGTTAGGAAGAACTTGGATACATGCCATGCAAGACGTTTCATCCACCTACCATCAGTGTATCAAATTTCCTCATAACAGTGTAGAAATTACAATCCTGGGAGATGCAAACCCCTTTGCATATTATCACAATATCAATCATCAACCAGAGACTACCATTCTCAACAACAGAGAAACCATCTCATCCACCTTATATGTAAGTCCAGCCTCTCTTTCCAATTCAAACACCACTAAACCTAAGCAAGAGAAGCTCAAGATGAAAATGGCAGAGGAAGGTCCCAAAGACTACAATCTAAGCCAACTCTTTTGTGTTGGACAAATGCCCACTTCTCCTCGAACTCATGGTAAGCCTCAATGGTTACTTCATAAACCACTGGTCAAGCTAGCATGAACTTTGATGCCTTTCATCCTTGGAAAGAGTCAAGAAGAAGAGACCAGAGATGACGAGTTAGCAGAATGGATCTATAAATATCCTATCACCACGAACATCCCACAAGCTAAGCTTCCCATAGATCAATATGGAAAAGGCCTTCTCATTATGCAAAGAATGGGTTATAATGGTCAAAGTGCTTTGGGACCTTGCAAGCAAGGATGCCATGAGCCGCTGCAGCTGGAATTAAAGCCCAAAGATAACACAGGACTAGGCTTTCAAAAGGAGGTCCTTCCTAAGCTCAAATTCAAAGGGAAACTTATCAAACCTCTATATCCGCCTACTACAAACATAAAGAGGTCACCTTTGATCATATCAACAACACCACTCACCATCACAACTACCCCACTAAGGCTAAAAATCCTAGCAAGATCATCCACATCACCAATCATCCCACCAATCAAACCAGCAACCCCATCAGCAGCAACAATATCAACAACATTGGCAATTCTAATAGAAGCAGCAGAGTCAACAATGCTGATACTCCCTGTATCAGATTCACTCATCCCCATAATCCTTCCTACAACACCAATCATTCCATCTATCAAGGTACATCAACTGATCACCCCTGCAGTGTTTAACTCAAAGGATATCCCAGTATGGTATAGCAACTAGATACTGGAAAACGACTCAGAGACTAACTCACATGAGTGGGAATTTGATTCAGTATATCTAAATACTTCAAATGAGGAAGACGCATCACCCCCTCCACCTCACAAAGACATCCTTGTTTATGGAGAAGCGCAGATTAAAACCTCTTCGGTTCCTAAATTGGAAACATCTTCCACAAACCCTACGTCACATCCTACGCTTGATTCTGATAGGAAAAGTACCATCAATGATCTTCACCACAATATCTTAACCCTCACTAATACATCTAACGAACTTAACTTGATCGAGGAGGTAATGCCCATTATCCATCCTGAACTCATTGAATGGAACCAACCTAAGCCCCCATGCCTTGACCACTTCCAAAATGATGAGGCAATCATTGACTTTTTGGAACTATGGGATGACATACCAAGTGGGGATCATAAAGCTGGATTCGCCATAGAACTTAATAGCGCAGCATACTTTGGGGCGGATGCCAAACCTTTCAGCTACAAAAATATAACAATAAAACATGGATCTTCCAGTGAAAACCACACTATGGCACTGTTTGATCCCACAAAAGTAAAAAGAAAGAGCGTATCCAATGGTGAAAACCTCTCCGAGGCACTTGAGGATGAAAGGTTTGACATTCTCCCCTCTAGTACACAGTATGAATGATCAACGATTCTCATCGAGGAAACAAAAGAATACAATGTGAGGACTCCTGAAACTCCTCACCACATACATCTGGCATCTCTTTTGACTTTAGAGGAACAACCCAAGTTTGTTGAATTCTTCCGAAAACGCCAGATCAACTTCGCATGGTCATATGCAGGCATGCCTTGTCATGATCCTGATTTAGTCATGCATCACCTCACAGTAGTAGAAGGAGCTAAACCTGTCAAACAAAAGCTTCACAAGATGCATCCCAAGATTGCAGTACTAGTCAAAGCAAAACTTAAGAAACTCTTGGATGTTGGTTTTATTCGATCAATTGATTATACAAATTGGATATCTAATATTTTGCCTGTCGGTAAACCAAATGGGGGCATCCGTATCTATACTGACTTCAAAGATCTAAACAAGGCATGTCCTAAATATGACTTCCCCCTACCAAACATCGACATCATAGTAGACCTAACAACAAGACATGCCATGCTTTCTCTCATGGATGGCTTTTTCGGGTACAACTAGATAATGATCGCACTAGAGGATCAACATAAGACTGCCTTCACCTGTCAATGGGGAACATACTGCTGGAATGTAATGCCTTTCGATCTAAAGAATGTAGGAGCGACCTATCAAAGAGCAATGACCACCATTTTTCATGATATGATGCATACCATAATGGAAGATTATGTTGATGACTTACTGGCAAAATCACTAACAAGAGAAGGTCATTTGGACATATTAGAGAAAATCTTTGACAGACTGGAACAATATCATGTTTGACTCAACCTAAAGAAATGTGTCTTTGGAGTAACCTTAGGGAATCTTCTTGGATACATTGTCTCAAGCAAAGGTATTGAGGTTGATCCTGCAAAGGTCAAGGCAATCATGGACATGCCACCTCCAAAGAACATCAGTTAGCTAAGGACATTACAAGGGCAGTTACAATCCATCTGAAGATTTATTGCACAACTGGCAGATAAGTGTCACCCCTTTACACATCTGCTACACAAGAACATCCACTTTCAATGGGATACTAGATGCCAGCAAGCATTCCAAATGCTTAAAGACTATCTCATGAATACACCATTGCTGATCCTACCAAATTGGAATATAATGCCTTTTGGTCTAAAGAATGCAGGAGCGACCTATCAAAGAGAAATGACCACCATCTTTCATGACATGATGCATACCATAATGGAAGATTATGTCAATGACTTACTAGCAAAATCACTAACAAGAGAAGGTCATCTAGAAATATTAGAGAAAATCTTTGACAGACTAGAACAATATCATGTTCGACTCAACCCAAAGAAATCTGTCTTTGGAGTAACTTCAGGGAAGCTTCTAGGATACATTGTCTCAAGCAAAGGTATTGAGGTTGATCCTGCAAAGGTCAAAGCAATCATGGACATGCCACCTCCAAAGAACATTAGTCAGCTACGGACATTACAAGGGTGGCTACAGTCCATCTAAAGATTCATTGCACAACTGGCAGATAAGTGCCATCATTTTACACACCTGTTACACAAAAGAGATCCACTTTCAATGGGATACCACATGCCAGCAAGCATTCCAGATGCTTAAAGACTATCTCATGAATACACCATTGTTGATCCCACCAAATCTGAGTAGACCTCTATTGCTCTATATTTCAGCAACAAGTACAACATTGGGTGTACTACCGGCTCAACACAATGCAGAAGGGAAAGAGTGTGTTGTTTACTACATCTCTCGCACACTGGTCGGATATAAACTCAATTACACACCTATTGAGTGAGCTTGCCTAGCAGTAATCTTGGCAGCCACTAAACTGAGGCACTATCTGTTAACACATAAAGTACAACTCATTGCAAAGATAGATCCACTCAAGTAAATACTCAACAAAGCAGCATTGATAGGCTATAATATTACTCATGTTTCTACTCAAGGAAATATGTATGGTGAGTATCTTGGTGTGAATGGTGATAATGGACAAAAAGCTATGTTTCCAAGTGTGGATTGTGATTTTTAACTTGATTTGATGCATTAAATAAACAAAGTTGTTTTGTTGATTTTAAGCACCAAAACAAAGTTTGTTTCCTAACTTGCAAGAAATAAAATTGTTTTTGTTTGAGTTTTTGTGGTTCTTTTTAGCTTGTAACAATGATGTTCTTTTTAGAGCTCCAAATGAAAGATGTGGTGAATTTTAAAACCCAAATCAAAGTGTAGTTTATTTTTACTGTGAATCATCGAATTAGACCTCATACATTTGAGGTAGGTGATCTTGTTCTTTGAGAGAATCCTCATAACCAACCCAACAGAGAACATCAGGGAAAGTTTGAATCAAACTAGCTGGGTCCATATGTTATCACTATTGTATTTGGATCCAAGGCATATTAGTTGGCTACTTCAGAAGGAGAACCACTAGCAAATCCGATCAACAACATGCACCTCAAAAGGTTTTATGCCTAAGCTGTATAGAGCATCAAGCTCCCATACATACCAGAAAAACACCAAAAAACAATCAGATATATGTCCTAAAGAAAATACAAAAACATCAAAATAGTAAAGAAAAATCATGCATCCAAACGGTGAACAACCA
Organism: Cryptomeria japonica; assembly: GCF_030272615.1. Classification (NCBI taxonomy): domain Eukaryota; kingdom Viridiplantae; phylum Streptophyta; class Pinopsida; order Cupressales; family Cupressaceae; genus Cryptomeria; species Cryptomeria japonica. The sequence continues at coordinate 691,712,600 of NC_081414.1, forward strand.
CTCCAATGGCACCTTAAGTAAGTGCGATGGTGAAAACCTGGCAAACAGGCGCCACTCGTAAAGGTTATGGCTCCATTGTCTTTCAAACTTGTTGCGATCACATTCATTACATACACACATCCATCAGTCCAAAACCATGGCTTCTTATTGATCTACAATAAAAGATAGTACTTCATGTGTCTTGCATCCCGCTTTTTCATAGTCATGTCTAAATTGGGGGCAATGCCCTTAACCTATTGATGGAAGTGGATTTTGCATTACTTGTGATTCATTGAGTCCTTCATTCAAAATTGTCTCACAAATTAATATTTTATGGGGGATGATATCATGCGTCTATACCATCCATTAAATTAACATTGTATGGGGCATATTTCTTCACACCTATTTTTCTTTCTTTGAAACGATGCAATAAACCGCACCGTCTCAAAGAGGGGCAAATGTAGTCACATAAATTTGTCCACTTTAATTAAATGAATATTTGTTATTTATTTGATTAAAAATCCACTAGCCATTAGTTAATTAAATTAATATTTAATTAATTCATGTTCAAAATATTCTCCTATTAATTAAATAAATTATTCAATTTATTTTAATTAATTCACTAAACCAAAATTCACAATCAATTAAATGAATAAATCCTATTTATTCAATTTAATCCCCTTTCCTCTTTTAAATAAATTAAATAAAATATTTATTTAAATCATTAAAATCCCCCCCACTTGCATTTTCCTAAAAATGCAACTTGCATCTATTTATTGAAATAAATGAATTTTATTTTCCTACAAAACCCACTTGCAATCCTAACCCCCTTCTAGATTCTTCTAAACCCTTCCTAATTATCCTAATCCATCCCTTAAATATTGTCACATTCCTAAGCAACTTGAAGTCACTTCTCAAATACTCCAAAGTCTTTGAAAAGCATTAATTGCTTTGTGTGTTCAATAATTTAACCTCTAAAGTCTTCCAAACCACTAATGGCTCTTACATGATCATTTATGGTTAAATCCACTTGCACCCATGGTTAGAGACTTTGACCCCTAACTCAACCCTCATGTAACCCATGTGTCTCCTCAAGCATTTATTGCTTTGACCATGGTTATCCTCACTAACTCTTGCACAAGAGTTTATCCATTGGATAAAAGCATTATTCTTTGGATAATGAATTTATTCACTCAACCCAACCTTAACCTCACCCCCCAAGTTAACCCTCAGGTCATGTCAAGCATTTAATGCTTCTTTCCTCTCCTCTCAACCCATCTTATGTTGACACTTGTCATCCTAGGATTTGGTTGAAAGCCCTCACATGGATTGAATATCATTCAATCCCAACCCTTGTTGAGATTACTCAATCTCAACCATCCATTTCTCCATTTTTCCTATAAATAGAGTCCATTTCTTCATAATCCAGATCCTGAAAACTTGTATGCATTTACATTATAGTGAATTTTAGAGAAAGAGCATTTTGCATAAATAACATATATTGGACTAAAATAAATCTTAGTTCATTTCATTGCATGTCTAATTAGTTTATTTTACATTTGCATATCATAGCTAAACATTTCAATCTTGAATCTCCATAAGGCATCCATAGTGCAAAAAGTTGTTGAGAGCTACACTAATTTGGAACTTGGAGAGGAGAGGAACAAGGGAGGAGGAGCTACAAGCATGGTAGAAGGCATTTGGAGATGTCTTCTTGCATTTATATTCATAGTTAAATGCTTTACTTTGTTTTTAGTGTCTCTCTTGGTATGCCTTCTTAGACTTGTTTTTGGTTGATTAACACTAACATTTATCTTTGTTTCTTGTGTTCTTAAGTGTTATACAACCATAGGTTTTAGTCTAAACATAACCCCTTTTTGCAGAGCATCAATTCTTAAGGGACTTAAGAATATCTTGACATTCTTGGACCCATTCTTTCACTTTCTCCAAAGTCCATATCTAAGAATGTTGACATGTCATATCCATATAGTGCTTTGAATGGAATCATTCCAATTGCCATGTGATAAGTAGTGTAATAACGATATTCTCCTAAATGAAGCCACTTGATCCATGTCCTTTATTGACCTTCCACATAGATACGTAACCTTCAACCCATTTTTTTACAAGTTTGGTTTTCTCATTTGTTTGTGGGTGGTAGCTAGTACTGGGTGTTAACTTCATGCCTGATGGATTGAATAGTTCAATCCAAAAGATACTAAGAAATCGGCTATCATGGTCACTCAATATATTTTTTTCAAGTCCATGGAGCCTAAATGTTTCCTTGAAGAATAACTCTACAACTTGTGTTTCTTTGTACTTGGAAGGGATTGTGAAAAAGTGGGCATAATTGGTTAGTTGATCTACAACCACAAAGATACAATGTTTACCATGGACCTTGAGTTGAATATCTAGGCAAGTGAGAGGGGGTGGGGGGCTCGAATCAGTTGATAATGAAATTTTCTTTTAAACTTAATTCACACATCTGAACCAATTAGCAAAAATGATAAAACATGAAATTATTTGCACAAAACCAATCAAACACAAGAAACACCAGAATTTACGTGGAAAACACAAGAAGAGAAAAAACATGGAGAATGTTAATTATCAACATATAAACATTATTAAGGTGACACTGGTTAAGGTGATTTTTATAAAGGATGGCTCAATACCAAGGTGCTCACTGTTGGACTGCCCAGAAAGGCTCACTGTGAAAGGGCCCACTACCTAGAAAGGCTCACTACCAAATGGCTCACTATCGAAGAAGAAAGAAAGATGAAGAGAATCCACCACTAAAAACCATATTCTGCACTGCTAGAATTGCTTATGGTAACAATTCGCAACACTATACTCACACAACACCTGGATTCTTTTAATCTTGCATGTTTTCAGCACAAAAAGCCATATCTTAACTTATCGAGTCATAAAAAGTCTACAAACAAACATAATTCTCAATGTCGACTTAGACAAAGATCTAAAATAAGTCTCCACTAATTATTCCGATGTTGGGAAGGAATGAGAAGTAGACCCTATTATATTGTCCCTCATTGAACATGACAACACGTTACACACATCACCAAATCTAGACCCAAAACATTACACACACACAATATAACTATCTTTACACAACTTCAATGTTTTGTCTAAAAATAAAAATTCCTTTGTCATTCTAATTAAATTGCAAACCAAGGAAGAAATTCAACTCACCAATCATGGACATTTCAAATTCTTTTTGCATTTTATTAGCAAATCTTCTACACATACCTTCATTACCTCTAAATATTATATCATCAACATATACAACTACAATTAAAGTTTTACCTGTATAGGTTTTGAAGTATAAATTATTGTTAGTTGAACCAATATGAATTTCTTGATTAGCCAGATACTTGTCTAGTCTTCCATACCAGGCCCTAGGGGCTTGTTTCAATCCATAAAATGCTTTTTTAGTCTGCAAACAATGTTTGGATCATCTCTCAAACTGAAACCTTCTAGTTGTTCAATGTAAACTTCTTCTTTCAATTCTCCAGTGCAGAATGTTGATTTTACATCTATCTAATAAACCTTGAAGTCCTTAAAAGTCACAAACATCAAAACATCTGTATTGCTTCCATTTGTGCAACTGGGGTATAAGTTTCATCAAAGTCAATGCATTCAATCTGAGTGTATCCTTTGCAAACCAACCTTGCCTTATTTCTTACAACCTTTCCATCTTCATCCATCTTGTTCCGGAATACCCATTTAGTTACAATCATATTCTTATCTTCCAAACTATTTCCAATCTAATCAAGCTCTTCTTTCATTGCTTTTATTGAGTTCTGATCATTACAAGCCTCTTATACTATCTGTGTCTCAGTTTCAAATAGTAAACACAACAAGACTTGTTCTTGTAATGCTTTGCTTCTTGTGATAACCCCTTTTCTCCTATCTCCAATGATCTGGTCTTGTGAGTGATTTTTCCAAACATACCTTGGAGTCGTAGATGCAGACTCTGGAGCATATTAATCATTCTTTTCTTCACTTTTTCTTTCTTTTTTCTTTTCCTCTTCTTTAGGCTCATCAAATTCATATCCTCCTATAGTTTTTGAATTCTTTGAAGTACTTTAATCAACCTTTACACTTGCACTTTCAATAATCTTATTCAATCTTTTGTTGTAACAACGGTATGGTTTTCTCTTTATTGAATGACCCAAGAATATGCCTTCATCTTCTCTAATATCAAACTTTTTAAGATTATCCTCATCTCTCTGGATATAGCACTTGCTTCTAAATACCTTGAAATATTTCACTGTCAGAGTTCTACCATACCAAATTTCATAAGATGTATTACCATATTTCCTCTGATACAAGATTTTGTTAAGTGTGTATGATGATATCCAGTAAACTTTCGGTAACTCTTATTCTTTAATTATAGTTCTTGTTGCATCTTGTATAGGTTGGTTCATCCTTTCAATTGTACCATTTTGTTGTGGTGTCTAAGGGGAAGATAACTATCTTCTGATACCATATTTCTCACATAAGTCATTGAAATCATTAGAGATGAATTCTCCTCCTCTATCAGACCTTAAACACTTGATTTTCCTATCAATCGCATTCTCAACTTTTTCCTTGAATATCTTGAACTTCTCTAATGCCTCTGAGTTCTCTCTTAAAAAAGCAACCCACGCCATTCTAGAATAATCATCAATCAGTAACATGAAATACTTCTCACCTTGCAAGCTCCTTATCTGGGTTAGACCACTGATATTTGTGTGGATCAAATCTAATAATCCAGTGGATGAGTACTTCTTTCCTCTAAATGTGATCCTAGTCTTCTTTCCTACCTGAAATTCCTTGCAGATGTTGTTCTTCGATTTATTCAATCTGGGTAAATCTCTCACTACAATTCTTGAATTGATCTACACTAGGTTGTCAAAGTTGATGTGAAACATCCTCTGATGTCATAGCCAGTTGTCATGAATTTGTGACATTAAACAATGTCTTGTAGCTCCCTCCAGTTGATACATATTTTCATTTCTTCTTCTTCCAGCTGCAATGACCATTCTAGACTCCTTTTGGATTTCATAGCCATTGTCCCAAAAGACAACATTGTATCCATTTTCATACATATGTCCAACACTCAAAAGATTATAATGCAACCCCTTCACATAATAAACATTATCAATGTTATGTTTTCCATCAAAAGTAATTGAACCCAATTCCAACAATTTGTACTCTTTGATCATCTCCAAACCTAATGGAGCCTCCATCATACTTTTCAAGTTTTATGAACTTACTCTTATCACCGATCATATGATTTGAACATACACTATCAATCAACCACTCCTTATCTCTTCTAGCATGAAATGCATTAGCAACAGACTTAGAAATATAAAACTTAGGAATATCGTTTTCTACCATAAATAAACAATCACCTTCCTCATAATTTGATTCATCATCTGAAATTTCAGCATCATCCTTAACGTAATAGGATTTCTTATAGAATTTTCTCTTGTTCTCCCTAATTTTTTTCCTATCTCCCCTTTCCGAACATCTAGTATCAATATCACCAATATTTCCACATTTAAAATATTTAAAGGGTAACATACCTTTGTACTTTCCAGTGCCTTTGTTTAGTTTTCTCACAAAGTTTGCTTCCAACTCATTCGGGCTCTCTTCATCACTTGGACCATCTTCAGATACTTTGAATGTTGTCTCTGATTTGTCTTTGTCCTTTCCAAACTTTCTTACTTTGAATGTAGTCAGGGTACCAAAAAGATTCTCTTTGGTGAAATTCTTTGGATTATACGTTTATTGAATAGCTGATATCTTATCACTATAGCTTACTGGTAATAGCATCAAGATTTTGTCAATCACATCTTTGTCATTCAAGGTGCCTTTGAGTTCTCTGATTTCGCTCACTACACTATCAAACTTCTCAAAATAGCTTATAATGTCTTCTCCTTCTCCCATCTTCAAATTTTCATATATTCACTTAGCTGTTAGCCTCTTTGTCAACTTAACTCTCTCATTTCCTTCATAAATGTCTTTCAGTTTCTGCCAAACCTCATAAGCAGTATTCAAATAAATAACTTTTGTTAATTTAGTTTTGATAATGCACTAAAGATAATATACCTTGAATTTTCATTTTCTTCATAGATTTGAATCTCATCTAAAGTATTAAGACCATTCGCTGATTGAATGTACTTAGTCTACATAGCCTTCCAAGTGTTGTAACCCAAAGAAACTAGATAACCTCTCATCTTCACTTTCCATAAATTATAATTAGATCCTTCAAAGATGGGATTGGATAATTTGTGTGCCATTGGATCGGGTTCTACCTCTAGCAATTAAGCTCTATATCAAGGAACCAAAGCTCTGATACCAATTGTTGAACATCTCGGCAACTAAGGGGGGGGGTGAATCAGTTGACAATGAGATTTTCTTTTAAACTTAATTCATAGATCTAGAACAATTAGCAAAAATGATAAAACATGAAAGCATATGCACAAAACAGATCAAACACAAGAAACACCAAAATTAATGTGGAAACCACGAGAAGGGAAAAACCACGGAGAATGCTAATTCTCAATATATGAACACTAGTTAAGGTGACACTAGTTAAGGTGATTTTTACAAAAGATGGCTCACTGCCCAGAAAGGCTCACTGCTAGAGGGCTCGTTGCCTAGAAAGGCTCACTGTCAAAGAAGAAAGAAAGATGAAGAGAATCCACCACTGAAAACCACAATCTGCACTATCACAACTACTTTTGGTAACAATCTGCAACACTATACTCACACAACAACTAGATTCTTTAAATATCACATGTCTTCAACACAAAAAGTCATATCTCAACATTAGCTTAGACAGAGATCTAAAATAGGTCTCCACTAATCATTTTGTTGGTGTGAAGGAATAAGAAGTAGACCTTATTATATTGTTCCTCATCGAGCATGACAACATGTTACACACATCACCAAATCTAGACCCAAATTATTACTCGTACACAATATAACTGCCATTACATGACTTCAATGTCCAGTCCAAAAAAACCTCGAGCTCCAGACCCAAAAATAGCACTAAATAACATCTTACAAAAAACCAAAACATTCGGTAAATCTGGGAAACCTCCAAACACTTAACACACTTTATTCAAACTCTTCTTCTCAACATATCACATCTAGACCTAATCTAGACCACATGATTTGACATCAATGACAACATATTGTAGACACCTAAAAATGTCTCATTAAGCATGTACTAATTATTCATTTTAATTGATTATATAATTATTTAATTAATCTTATTCTTCTAAATTCACATTTTTTCATTATCTTGCTAATTATACTATTTCAATTTCTATTCTTCATCAAATTAATCATTTAAACCCTTTTCTAAATATTAATTAAATATTTGTCATGTCCAAACTATTGGGCAAAAACACAACAACAACAACAACAAAAAATTGAGTGCAAATTACGGTATGATTCAAGTGCAATTATGATATGGATTAGGTTTTACTATGACGGGGATGAATTCTAAAATTCCCTACTCATTCATATGCTAGTGACGCCTTGTTATGAACATGAACGTGTTCAGTCAAGGTTGATTAATTAACTTTAACTAGTGAGGTAACACCCTCTTGAGGTAGAGTTTAATTAAGCCCAGAACCTTGCCATTAATATAATAAAGCTAGGTCGTGGGAAGTATTTAATCAATAATTTGATTAGTTAAGTTCTCCAAATTAAATTAAATACATTAGACCCTCAGATTAAATTTCAATACTCTCTAAGTTATTTGACCCCTTGCTTACTCCCTCATCTATCACTTTAAATTAACCACATTGCTTATTGAGTTTTCTCAAAGAGGGTTGCACCTCCCATTCTAATTTAGATAAACTATAAATAATTAATATTTTAAATCATCGTAAATACTCATTATCCTATTTCCATTTCAACTAGGTAAAGACAATTAAACAATGTCTTTACCAAAACAATCTTGACAATATTTTTCAATATAAATTGTCAATTTCACTTTAGTAGTAAAAATATTAGTCCATTATATTAATATTAACATTAATGTATTAAGTGTTCTTATAATATAGCATTAATATCTAATTGTAAGGTTTACGTCCTTACACATGCATAGCCATCTGATACTTCGCACGATTATTTACATATATACATATACCTAGTTTATGGTATATGATATATTTAAGTTCAATACCATTTTTTTTTTAAATAATATTTACATGTGACTTAAAATGCAAATCTTTAATTAATTTTACTTTCTTTTTTTTTATGTATACACGTAGATATACATATACCATGTATATAATAGATATGTACATCTATTATTTACATATTCAATAACCCGAATATGCCTATATGCATGTATATGTACCTATATGCATATCTAATTGCTTAATGTATATAAATACATAAACATATGTTTGTGTTTTTGATAATGTTTAAAACCTCCCCTAAGTTATTCATCATTTTATCATTCTTTTTTTTTCTTTTTAAATATATATATATGCTTTTATACCTAACCTTTGTTTTTTTTCAAATACCCCTATGTAAATGGGTCCTTTTTATATATATATTTAATACTATTATCTTTCAAACCCTAAAATCCCCCTTTCTTTATTTTTATTTTACCCAACCCCCTGCCATAAAATTTTTTGTTTGTAGGCAAGGGCAGGGAAGCGGGCTTCCCTTTCATGGCAGCAGAATTGTTTGTAGGGGCATTGTTTGCACTTTGGCTACATCGATGGAGGTAGAGTGTGACGGGGGGGGGGGGGGGAGAAGTTTCCCTGGCCCATAGTAGTTGGGTCATGCCGTGGGTCGCAGATCACAATGGTGGGCTGCCTCGCCACTATGGGTTGCGACCCATAGTGGTGGGTCATCCCCTCCACTGTGGGCGGGGTCCGTTGAGACATTGTTTGCCCATTTTAATTTATTTTTAAATATGATATATATATGTGTGTGTGTGTGTGTGTAGAGTTTGAGTATATTATTATTTTTTTAAAGAATATATGTAGTGTTTGCAGGTATATATATATATTAGATTTTTTTTAAACATGAGTTGAAAGTATATAAACACATATATATAATATTATATATATATATATATATATATATATATATATATATATATATATATATATATATATATATATATATATATATATATATATATATATTAAAGGGCATGGGCTCCCCCTTTTTTTAAACAAATTCATATATGCATTTTTGTTTTCTAATCTATTAAATCCATATAGTTTTAGAAAACAAATGTTGGTTTTATATATATTTATGTGTATATATTTGTTCATATATATAAAAATTTATGTATATGATCTATTTTAAATGTTGGTTTAGGACCATCCTCAAATTTATTAGAAGTGATTTTATACTTATTATATATATATATATATATATATATATTAAAGGGCATGGGCTCCCCCTTTTTTTAAACAAATTCATATATGCATTTTTGTTTTCTAATCTATTAAATCCATATAGTTTTAGAAAACAAATGTTGGTTTTATATATATTTATGTGTATATATTTGTTCATATATATAAAAATTTATGTATATGATCTATTTTAAATGTTGGTTTAGGACCATCCTCAAATTTATTAGAAGTGATTTTATACTTATAAGGTCTCATTTCTTTCATTTACATGCACAGATTTTAAATAGTTCATTTCTCCTTTCTTTTTCTAAGATACTACTCCATGTGTCTTAATTTGGGAAGGTAAAGGGGGAAATCGAGAGAGAGAGAGAGAGACTCCCTTTTCATGAGACTCATGCTCCTCTCCTACCCCCAAAAAGTAATTTGAGGGCTTGAATAAAGCAGCCCTAATAGTTTCTCTTTTATTAAATTTAAATCTATTTTTTTTTAATGATTGTTTTGATATACTAATTCTCTATTTTTGGAATAACTAAATGCTTAAAATGTAAAGCAGAGATGGAATGTATTTTAGCCTATTGTTTGTAATGAAATTTACTTTTATCTTAGATTTAAATATAAACTAATATTTCCTTCAAAACTCACTTTATTTTATTACAATGCCTGAAATATAATGTGCATCTCCTTATCTCATGTTTGGGAATAAAAATATTTTTTTTTCTAGCTACAGAACAATGCTTAAGGTAGAAATCAGATATATGCAAAGATTTATTTAATGCCAACACTTATTTAGTTATTAATGGAAAGCACAGATTTTAGGAACTCTTTATTCTTTCTAAGTTGTCATAGGAATAAATTTAACTATGAGATTGTAACAAAATGGAAATAATGCAATCTAGTTTAAATGACTTGCAAATTTATAAACTCTTAAATTCACTAAAATGTGAAAGGAACTTCTCAATACTAGATAACTAGATTTCACTTTTAATTTTAATAAATATTTCAGCAGATAGACAAGATTAAATTCCTTTATTTCATTTCTAAATGAATGAACAATATTAGAAAGAGCAATAACACATGTCTTTTCACACCTAACCTTTTTATATAATCAATGGTAAGAGCAAGGAATACATAGGTCTTTCCTTTCCACATTATTTTTCTAGAATAAAAAATAAAGCAAATACAACAGTATAGTCTTCTTCTTAACCAAATTTCTTTTGCAAAGCTTAGGATAACATTGCACATGTTGCAAATACATTTAGGTGCAATAGAGTAGGAACTCCTCAAATCTGCAACTTAGATAGTGGCTTTTCTTCATTTCTTAGAGTCCATTATGTAGACCTGCACATAAAATGTCTTTGAAGTGACCATGGTGGCTCAAATCCCAACCTAGGCCTACATGACGCCACCCCTGAGCTAGGGAGATCTAGAAACCAAACATATTACAACCATGCTTACACACATTCAAAATAGATTTTCCACAACATAGAAATGTAACACAAAAACTCTCTTTTTCCCAATCTTGCCCAAAGTCAATTTATGACTTGAAACATAGGGGTGAAGGTGGACCAAATCAAAGGGGAGATCTACCATAGTAATGAGAAACAATACGCCCATAACATTAGCCATTAGATTTAATCAAAAACAACAACCTCTCTCTCTCTCTTTTGGTTTCTCATGACCTAAATCAAAACCCCTTATGACCCCCAAAGGAAAACATGACAAACCCTCCTTATGGCCCCCAAATTTATAGCAATAAAAACAAAATGCAACAAGGATCCCAAATCCAAGTTTCCCTCTCTTCCCAGAAGAGATCTCTACACCCTGAGACTGGCAAACTCCCTTCACCCCAAGACTACTTTGCCCTCCCAAGGGTGAGTGTGGTCTTAACTCCCATTAATAAACAACCATGTGAAAATCATACAAAATAAGCAACAACACATCATAACCACATTAACTCAAAAACCATAAACCATACATAAGCACCTTAATAAACATGCAAATTTAAACATAAAACAATAAGAAAACACATTGAAGTTCTAAGGGTGCCATGCACCAACCTCAACTCCTGCATTTGGATTATGGAGATGAAAATTTGATGAAGAGCTTCCAAACCAACAAAATAAAAAATCCCACCAACTACAAGCTTCCTTCCCTTAGCTAAATTTTCCTTCCAAGATTTCAAATCCTTCAAAACTCTTGATCTCCAAGTTTGGAGAGTAAGTAATGAAAATAGAAGTTAGAATTTTTCTCCTCCTAAGTAGGACTCTTCTCATATCTTCCAACTATCTTGGAAAAGAAATGTGAGAGCTCATATGTTGGTCTTCCTAACCCTCTTAAAAGGTTTCTAAAAGAGGAAAATGAAAAGGTTGTTGGTATTTTGGATATGTTGATATGGTTTTGTCATTGATGTCAACACTTATCAACTCTGGTCAACCTATTCACACTTGGAGAACTGGCAATGTTCACTGGCAAGCAAGTGACTTATGCATAGTCACTAGCATCTTGTTCACCGGCAGGATATATTGTTCACCGACACTTAGAATGACATGGAAAATACTTGGTTATGTCAAAGACATTGTTTGGACACTTTGTCTTGGAGACTTGTTCATTGGTATATTCATGTTTGCATATTTGATGTTACCGGCAAATAGGTCCAGGACAAGCACCGGTAGGATTATCTATTCCACATCAGCATGACATGCTATGGAGATGATTTATTATTGTTGTAAATGCATTAAGCCGACATGTTAAATCGGATATTGCATCGGTTATTGTTTTATTTGTAATTGATTTTATTGTAATATCTTTTAGTGAGCTGACCTACTTAATTGGTCTTAGGTTATGGCATAAATGCAAGATCTTATTTGTAAGATATATATGCGAGTGTAAGAGGGATTGTAATTTGGTATATGTGAATATCAGTAGAGCCATACACGTAGACATCATTCAAGATTAAAGGAAGGTTTGAAGAAGGCATATCAGAGCTAAACCGGTACTAAATCTAGCATATGAAGATGCTATTTTGAGCAGTACATCATCATTGGATTTAACCATCCAATTGTAGTTAGTGTAACTCTCATTTTGTGATTGAGCAGTGAGCTCTAGGCACTTGGCCTTTCTGCATGTGCAGACCCCATTTGTATACACTTACTATCTATAGTAGTATCATCCGATTGTGAGTAAGGTTTCCCACTGTGGTTTTTCCCATTATAGGGTTTCCACGTATAAATATTGGTGTTATGTGTTGTGGATGATGTTGTCTTTCTGTTTCATGCATTAATCTTTACTGGCACTGCAATTAACTAACAAACTGTCTATCAACATTAAGTTTTGGTTTACCAGTATTAAGGATTAAGTTTGGTTAAGTTGTTTTTTGTTTGAATTTATTTGACAACTGATTCACCCCCCCCCCCTCTCAGTTGTCACCAAGACCTAACAATCGGTATCAAAGCCTAGTCCTATTTTGTAGAAGTTTAACAGCTTGAGGAGATCCAATGTCTTCTAACTATTTCAGGAAGGACAATCCTAAACTTGATGGAACCAACAATGGCATATGGTAGATCAGGATGGAGACTCACTTGAATTGCATTGGAAAGGACATCTGGGAAGTTACAAAGAATGTCTATACTACTCCTACTCAAAGTCAGCCTAATCCACCAAATCTGGCTAAAGATGAAGAAAACGATTGCAAAGGAAGAGAAGCACTTTTGAGCGTATTATCAGATCAACAAATCATGGGATTATCAGATAGGTCTACTGCTAAATCTATTTGGGACCATTTAGAAACATTGAATGAAGGAGATTCCACAGTCAAAATTGCAAAACTTGAAAGCTTTCAGGTCAAGTATGAAAATCTGAAAATGGAAGAAGATGAAAGATTTTTGCTTTTATGGAAAGAGTTAATGAAATTGTTTTGGGTATTAAATGTTGTTAAGGAACCTTAAGTGAAGATGAAATTGTTTCAAAATTTCTAAGAGGATTTCCACCAGCATACAAAATGAAAGTTACTGCTATAAATGAGTTGAGAACAATGCCTAATACATCAGTAACTAGAGACACATTGATTGGAAAACTTTCAGCTTTTGAAATTGAGGAATTTGATCCTATTGCTACTATAAAGATAGATTTAGCTTTTAAGGCATCAACATCATCTACATCATCATCATTTGACAAATCTGATTGGAAAGCCTTTTATGCAAGAGAACTTGAAGAAAGCAGGAGAGAAAATGAAGAACTTGAAGCACTGTTTGCAAGGAAAATGCCTAAAGGTCCAGTTGGAAGTAAGTATGAAGGCAAAGCACCCTTTAAATGTTTTAACTGTAATAAGATTGGTCATATGGCTTCAAGATGCCCTGATAGACATGCAAGATTGAAAGAAGAAGCTAGAAGAACATACAAGCCTAACCCCGAATATCAGAGATACAGATTTAAGAAGAATAAAGACAAGTCCTGTTATCTTGTTGATGAGGGAGTCACTGATGATTCTGATGAGGATCTGGTAGAGAATGGATGGGTCTTTGTTGCTATAATAGAAGATCAACTGGCACCTACTGTTCAACCAGTAGAATAGGCCCAAATTGAAGTTTAGGGTGAATGGATCATTGATTCAGGATGTTCACATCAAATGACTGGTGATACAAGTAAATTCTTGACTTTTCAAGAATATAATGGAGGTCTAGTAAGATTTGGAGATGATAAAGCCTGTTTGATCAAAGGAAAAGGTACAATATCTCTTGATGGTAAGCACAATATTGACAATGTTTACTATGTTGAAGGTTTAAGGCATAATCTTTTGAGTGTTGGTCAATTAATTGAAAAAGGTTTTTCAGTTACAATTCAAGAATGGTAAATGCAAAATCATGAACAGATCTGGTTTGGAAATTGCAACTGGTAATCAAACTAGAGGTAATGTCTTTCATTTAAATAACAATGAAAAGACATGCTTGATTGCACATATTGATGAAAGTTGGTTATGGCATAAGAGACTCTGTCATGTAAATTTTGATTGCATTGTGAAAATTAGCACAACCAAGGTAGTAAGAGATTTACCTAAAATTTTCAAACCTCACAATCGGGTATGTAAGGAATGCCAATTTGGAAAACAAGTTAGAGAATCTTTTAAAAGCATTCCAGAAAAATCCAATAATGCTCTTGATCTAATTCACACTGATTTATGTGGTCCATCTAGAACTAAAAGCTTACAAGGTGATAGATATTTCATGCTAATCATTGATGACTATTCTAGAATGTGTTGGGTTACTTTTCTCAGAGAAAAATCAGAAGCACTTGGGAAATTCAAACTATTCAAGGCAATGGTAGAGAATGAAACTGGTAAGAAAATAAAATGTCTGGGATCATATCAAGGAGGTGAATTCACATCTAAGGAATTTAATACATTCTGTGAAGTAAATGGAATCAGAAGACAATTATCAGCACCCCGGACACCCCAACAGAATGGAGTTGTAGAAAGGAAAAATAGAACTATCTTGGATGCATCTAAAAGTATGTTATCAGAAGAAAATCCATCACATGTATATTGGAGAGAGGCAGTAAGCACAACAGTCTACACATTCAACAAAGTTCACATCAAAGGTGAAACTGGTAAGACCCCTCATGAACTATGGTTTGGTATTACTCCTACTCTTAAATATTTCAGAATATTTGGAAGTAAATTCTATATTAGAAGAGATGAGTGTATTGGAAAATTTGATCGTAGAAGTGATGAAGGAATATTTCTTGGTTATTCATCTAAGAGCAAGGCATATAGATGTTTTAACAAGAGATTGCAGAAAATTGTTGAGAGTACAAATGTGAAAATTGATGAACAGTTTAGAGGAACTTCAAGGTATATAGACTCTGAACCGGCAATAGAGATACTGACAAATGAACCTACAATGAACACACCAGTACAGAATGAAGACCCAGTTACATCGGTATCATCTGAAAATTCCACTGTAACTAAAGAACAACATCAAATAAAGACACCCCAGTATGTAAGATTGAACGACTCTAAAGATCAGATAATTGGGAACAAATATCAAGGAGTTATGACTAGAGGAAGACTAGCAAATGAAGAGGTATGTCTTATTTCTCAAATTGAACCAGCACAATTAATGAGGCATGTGAAGATAAACACTAGATTAAAGCTATGGAAGAAGAGTTAGAACAAATTGAAAAGAATAACACATGGACATTAGTTCCCCTGCCTAAAGACAAAATTGTAATTGGAACAAAATGGGTATTCAGAAACAAACTCAATGAAGATGGTAAGGTAATCAGAAATAAAGCAAGACTACTGTGTAAGGGATATTCACAGAAAGAAGGAATTGATTATAATGAAACCTTTGCACCGATAGCTAGAATTGAGGAAGTCATATTATTCTTGGCTTTTGCAGCACACAAGAACTACAAAGTATATCAAATGGATGTTAAATGTGCATTTCTGAATGGAGCTCTTGAAGAAGAAGTTTACATTGAGCAACCCGATGGATTTTCTTTGACAAATAACAAGGATATGGTTTGCAGGTTAGGGAAAGCTTTGTATGGGTTGAAGCAAGCTCCAAGAGCTTGGTATGCTAGATTGGATAAATATCTTTTGAAAATTGGTTTTTCTAAAGGTAATGCTAATAGCAACTTATACTATAAAGTAACTAATGATGACATCTTGGTTATAGAAGTTTTTGTTGATGATATAATCTTTGGAGGAGGAGATGGATTATGTAAAGACTTTTCTATTGAAATGCAGCAAGAATTTGAAATGTATATGATTGGAGAGATAAAATTCTTTTTAGGATTGTAGATTTCATAGATTGACAAAGGTATATTCTTGAGTCAATCTAAGTACTTAAAGGAGTTACTAAAGAAATTTGGCATGGAGAACTCTAAACTGGTAAGCACACCTATGACTACAAATGACAAATTATCACTAAGGGATGAATCAACACCTGTTAATCCGACTAGGTACAGATCTATGATAGGAGGTTTATTGTATTTGACACAAACAAGACCTGATATTATGAATGCAGTATGTATTGTTTCAAGATTTCAGAGTAATCCTAAAGAAAATCATGAATTAGCAGTAAAAAGGATTTTCCGGTACTTACAAGGCACTACAAATTTTGGCTTATGGTATCCTAGAGATGAAAACTTTGAATTATGTGCATACACAGATGCAAATTGGGCAGGAGATGTAGATGACAGAAAAAGCACCACGGGTAGAGCATTTTTTCTTGGAAGTAGATTAATTTCTTGGTTAAGTAAGAAACA
Source organism: Cryptomeria japonica (assembly GCF_030272615.1). Lineage (NCBI taxonomy): Eukaryota > Viridiplantae > Streptophyta > Pinopsida > Cupressales > Cupressaceae > Cryptomeria > Cryptomeria japonica. The sequence continues at coordinate 691,729,243 of NC_081414.1, forward strand.
AAGTTGCACATCTTTATCAACAACAGAATCAAAATATGTTGCAGCAGCAACTAACAATACACAGGTATTATGGCTTAAGCAAATGTTGAAGAACTTAAAGGTAAAATGAAAGGAACCTATAACTATCTATTATGATAATACATCAGCAATTGAAATATCTAAGAATTTGGTACTACATTCCAAAACTAAACATGTTTCTATCAAACTGAATTTTCTAAAAGAGAATGTTGAAGAAAAAGAAGTAAAACTGGTTTATGTGAATACTAAAGAGCAAATTGTAGATATTTTTACTAAGCCTTTGCCTAAGGAGACTTTTGAATATCTTAGAGATCAGCTTGGGGTCATACCGTTACCGATAGAAACTTAGACAATTGATGTTTGTCCTCAACCAACAGAACTAACAGAGAAATATTTTACTCCAGCTTTGATGAGGAGAGCTACTTCTCAAGGGGAGTAGTTGGTATATTGAATAAGTTGGTATTTTGTATTTGAACCTGGTTTTTGTATTGCTTTGGCATTTGATGTCAAAGGGGGAGAGATTGATATGGAAAAACACATGTTACTCCTAGAAGGAGAGATAGTTATTTTGGGAGAGATTGATTACTCTCTGTATGATCTCTTTTGGGAGATTGTTGGTTTTTTGTATTTGGCATTTCTGTTTTGGCACTTTGATGGTTTTTCCATCTTGTGTTGCCACCAATGCCAAAGGGAGAGATTGTTGGTATTTTGGATATGTTGATATGGTTTTGTCATTGATGTCAACACTTATCAACTATGGTCAGCCTACTGGCACTTGGAGAACTGGCAATGTTCACCAACAAGCAAGTGACTTATGCACAGTCACTGGTATCTAGTTCACCGATAGGATATATTGTTCACCGACACTTAGAATGACATGGAAAATACTTGCTTATGTCAAAGACATTGTTTGGACACTTTGTCTTGGAGACTTGTTCGTTGGTATATTCATGTTTGCATATTTGTTGTTACCGACAAATAGGTCCAGGACAAGCACCGACAAGCTTATCTATTCCACATTAGCACGGCATGCTATGGAGATGATTTATTATTATTGTAAATGCATTACACCGACATGTTAAATCGGATATTGCATCAGTTATTATTTTATTTGTAATTGATTTTATTGTAATATCTTTTAGTGAGCTGACCTACTTAATTGGTCTTAGGTTATGGTATAAATGCAAGATCTTATTTGTAAGATATATATGCAAATGTAAGAGGGATTGTAAATCGGTATATGTGAATATCAGCAGAGCCATACACACAGACATCATTCAAGATTAAAGGAATGTTTGAAGAAGGCATATCAGAGCTAAACCAGTACCGAATCTAGCATATGAAGATGCTATTTTGAGTAGTACATCATCATTGGATTTAACCATCCAATTGTAGTCAGTGCGACTCTCATTTTGTGATTGAGCAGTGAGCTCTAGACACTTGGCCTTTCTGCATGTGCAAACCCCATTTGTATACACTTACTATTTGCAATAGTATCATTTGATTGTGGATAAGGTTTCCCACCATGGTTTTTCCCCTTACAGGGTTTCCACATACAAATATTGGTGTTATGTGTTGTGGATGTTGTTGTCTTTTTGTTTCATGCATTAATCTTTACTAGTACTACAATTAACTGACAAATTGTCGACTAATATTAAGTTTTGGTTTACCGGTATTAAGCATTAAGTTTGGTTAAGTTGTTTTTAGTTTGAATTTATTTGACAATTGATTCACCCCCCCCCCCCCCCCTCTCAGTTGTCACTAGGACCTAACAAAGGTAAGTGTAAGATGTTCAAGAAGTGCATACAAACACATGAATAGAAGGTTATCTTACCCAAGCTCAATCTTCTAAAAGTTGATTTTAGTGCATCAAGAAAAGGTCACTTTTGAAGTGACTTGGAAATCACATGTGAGTGGTTCTATGCCCAAAAAGGTCCCTTGCCCATAGGTATATCATGTGGGCCTTCAAAAATGACTTAACCTTAACTATAGGAGTTTGTTTAACCCTTCAAAAACCCACCTAAAGTTTACCTACGGGTCAAACTTGATTTAACCATTCTAAGGGCTCCCTAACCAAGTTGTCTTTTGGGGAAACTAAATGGGGTTTGAAAATGCATTGGTTCCCACATTTTCCTCTCAAGAACATGCAACATGACAACTCAACATCACAATACAAGTGTCAAGTGACACCATAAAATACAACACATCAAATATACTGGACATGCCCTTTCAAGGTTGAAACAATTTAACCAATTAACAAATTGAACAAACACACATGCATACACTTGTACAAAAATAAACACATTACATGCAAATTAGGTGTTGTCTTTCCAAATAGACAAACCTTGTCTTCACAATAACACATAGGTTTCACCTAGATCTCCTATTTTTTTCCATGGTCACATGGGTTAATATCCTGCACATCTCAATTCACACATCATTAGGTCCAAAACAATATTTACATATGAACGGAAGAAACACATGTCAAGCACATAGCATTCAATTTCACATTGTAACATGTAATGATCTCCTAATCCAAGAATAATAGAGATATAATTCAATTACTTTTCCTAACAATCCACATATGACCATTTACTCATTTGAAAACATCATTGAAATCATATTTAAAGGGTAAAAGTACAAACCTATGTCACACTTTTACAAAGGAAAAGGCTAACACAACAATAAGTGTTCAATTTCGTTGCCATAAAAGTGTCATTTTCATTTTGAATTTGAAGATGATGTAAACTGACAAAATGCGTAAAATTTGTTGAAGTTTAAGTCTACTATTTTTTGAAATTTTTTTGTCAATAATTTATATTTTTTTTTATCTTTAAAGTCCATTTTTTTATTGTTGAAAGACACTGAAAAACAGGGGGTTTAGTTCCCACCTCAAAAGTAAATGTAAATCAACTTTTTTTTTCTCATTTTGATATCAATTACAGATTGCATATTTATATAGTGCACGAAAAAAAAAATTGATGTATATTTTCTTTGTAATAGCATTTGGAAGTCGAATACACCAGAATTTGACAGTTTTTGTCTCCTACCACAATTTGTCTATTCAATTTATAATAATCCAGAAACTAAAAACACCCTTTTGGAGAAGACTCTCTCTTCTAGTGAACCATATTTTTTTCAATTTTTTTTAAAGTGATTTGATCTTTTTTTTGGTTTTCAAAGCAACTCATATCGAACAAAAGAATACCTAGTTTTAGTATTTTTAATTTTTTATATATTAAATGTAATCAAAATATTAAAAAATTTATATGAGTAGAATCAAGACTTCAATCTCTAAAAAAGGGTATTTTTAATTTTTTTAATAAGTTTAATTTACCTATTGAATTTTGTTGCAGAAGTGACAAGTTTGAGAAAATCATCATTGTTGTTGATGTGGCTGCCACTTAGCATTCCACATAAGCCATTCCAGCCGGAAACATTCCCACAAGAAACGTTTCGGCTGGAAGGGTTCCGACCAGAACTGTGAGTGTTGACGCGACCGGTCGTACAAGCGATGGGTCACTTGAACCACATATAAAAAAAGAATTATTTTTTCCTTTAAAAAAACCAAATCAATCAAGTGTGAAAATAATAAGATTTATTTTTGCAAAAAAACCTTTTTTTTCTAATAAAGTGGCATTTTGGAGCAAGTAGGAAGATTATAAAGGGGCGAATATTTCTAATTTTGTAAAGGGGCGAAGATTTTGAATTTTTTTTCGGAAGGCATCTACCCTTTCCAAGTATCTTATTTGAAATTATTTTTTCAATCATGCTTAATTTACAATGTTAGATATTTTTTTGGAAATTAAATATTTTTTAGATTAACCATATTCTTTAGTCACTACGATATGATGATAACCATTTCTTGGCCATATATCCAACACTATTTAGTACTAAATTATATTATATTTTATTTCCTAATACTTGACTCAAATTCTCTATATATTAGCTAAGTGATTTCAAGCAATTAATGTTATTAAATCATGTTCATATGTACATTGCATATAGTCAAATGTATCTAATTGAAGTATACTTAATTTCTTACTTTTTATCAATACTCCTAAATTTCTTGAGCCTTATTTTTTTCATTTTCTAAATTATAAAAATTGGACTTCAAGTCAAATGATCTAAATGGATGAAATTTACACATGTTAAGTTTAAGAATGCAAAATTATTTATACATTTCACTAATTACATTTTTTTTGTTAAGAACCAACAAAAAGCTATTAGATATATACCCTTTTTAGTTCAAAGCACTACATTTTGAAGATTTGCATATTTTCATGTGTTGTTTTTAGGTTCAAAGCACAAAATTTTGAAGATCTAAATATTTTTTGGAATGGGGAATAAAAGGACTAGATCAAGGTTGTATGATCGTAAAAGGGATGATAAGATGAAAGGTCATACAAAATTTAGTTAACAACAATCCGTTGTTGTTCGAGATCAACCTGATGATGTTCAAGAAACATCTACTCAGGTACGAGATGAAATGTTTTTTTCCTGGTATGGAAAATTTGATTGAAATGGATGAAGATAGTCTTTTCAATGAAATTCCATCTAAAGATATGATACTTGGAAGCACATTAAAATTGCATTGTAAGAATTTGTGGGATGATTATTTTTAAAATAAATCTATTATTGGAAGAGCACAATTATTTGCTAAGTTATTTAGGAAAAGGGAAATGAAACCTATTTTGGAGTTGCTAGGTTTTGGTAATAAGAAAAGTTTGAGTGATACATTAGTAAAAGAAACTATAATTGAAAATTTACAAGAAGCATTGAATTGTATTGAGAACACAAGTCGAGGTGTTGATTTAAGTGTTGCACGTAGAGCATTGACGACTATGATTATTGTAGTCACACAAATCTATCCAGCTTAATTAAATAAATATTCGCTATTTATTTGATTAAAAATCCACTAGCCATCAATTAATTAAATTAATATTTAATTAATTCATCCCCAAACATTCTTCTATTTATTAAATAAATTATTCAATTTATTTTAATTAATTCATTAAATCAAATTCACAGTCAATTAAATAAATAAAATCTATTTATTTAATTAAATCCCCTTTTCCTCTTTTAAATAAATTAAATAAAACATTTATTTAAATCATTATCCCCACCCCACTTGCATTTTCCTACAAATGCAACTTGCACACATTTATTGAAATAAATGAATTTTTATTTTAATAAAATCCTATTTTCCCTCACCCACCAAATCCAATTGCATTCTTAAATCCCCTTCTAGATTCTTCTAACCCCTTCCTAATTAGCCTAATCCATCCCCTAATTATTGTCACATTCCTAAGCAAAATGAAGTCACTTCTCAAAGACTCCAAAGTCTTTGAAAAGCATTTAATGCTTTGTGTGTTTAAACAAATTAACCCCCAAAGTCTTCCAAGACCACTAATGGCTCTTACATGACCATTTATGGCTCTTACATAACCATTTATGGTTATTTCAAACTTGTCCCCCCAAACATTTATTATTTTGACCATATTCATCCATTTCACATTTGCACAAGAGTTTATTCATTGGATAAAAGCTTTATTCTTTGAATAAAGATTTTATTCATTCAACCAACCTTGACTCTAAAATCCCAAGGTCATATCAGACATTTAATGCTTATTCCCTCTCCTCTCAACCTATCTCACATTGACACTTGTCATCCCAGGATTGGGTTGAAAGCCCTCACATGGATTTGAAATCATTCAATCCTGACCCTTGTTGAGATTGCTCAATCTCAACCATCCATTGCTCCATTTTTCCTATAAATAGAGCCCATTTCTTCATAATCCAGATCCTGAAAACTTGTATGCATTTAAGCTATAGACATTTTCAGAGAGCATTTTAGCATATTTATCTAATATCTTGTCTTTTTGATAAAATAAATCATTTTAGCATCAATAGTATAGTATTAGCTTTTCATTTCACATTTGGAGCACAATACTACCATCTCAATCCTCCATAAGCATCCATAGTGCAAAAAGCTGCTGAGAGCTACACTATTTTGGAACTTGGAGAGGAGAGGAACAAGGGAGAAAGGAACCAAAACCATGCTAAGAGGCATTTGGAGATGCCTCATTATCTTTGCTTCTTTAGTTAGATATATTAGCATGTTTTTAGTATCTCTCTTGGTATGCCTTTTTAGATTAGTTTTTGATTGACTAACACTAACAATCTAACGGTTTTGTGTCTTTTTGTGTTGTTGATCATTTACTAACCTTGTGCCATTTAGGAGGGCATCATTTGGTGAACCCGACGTGAATCGAACATGCAACAATACCATTTTTTTTTGCAAACTAACATGTCTGATTGTTGAATTTGTCACACAGGTTGCGCTTCGGCGCTATTGAACACGTTATAGCGCTATTGAATACGTTCTAGCGCTACCGACAGTTTCCATTTTAGCGCTATTGTCACTATAATAGCGCTATTGTTAAACTTTCAGCGCTGTTGTATTTGTCTTGGCACTTTTGATGTTCTTTTGGCGCTATTGAAACTCTTTCAGCGCTTTTGCCTCATGGGCTTTATCCTTATTTCAGTGCTTCTATGTAAAATAGCACTTCTGTTTAAACGCAGACTAGCGCTATTGCAACAGAATGTTGTAATACTCACCTTGTAACCAAAAAATTGAAAATCTTAGGCTTGTGGAAGCCCCCCCTTGGACGTAGATTTTACTAACTATTCATTGTTTTTGTAGGTTTAAAAAGTCATCACTAAAATCACAAATTTTCCTTTGGTGCTCTTAAAACACTTTAAAACAAACATTTACTTCCATTGCTAGTTAGGATTCATCTTTATTTTGGTGCTTAAAATCCACACACAAAGTTTCTTTTCTTGCATCAAACTAAAGAATTTACAAGCCACAATTCAAATTTTGGTGCAATTAAAAACTTACAATCCACTTGTTCCAATTCTTGCAAGCAATTTACTTCAAGTAAAACGTGCTTTTTGTTAAGTTGACTAGCATTTTCGAATTCTAGATTACAAAATACATTGCCTTTTGAAGTTAAAATGAACACCATGGCTGTTGGAGCAACATCTCCAAATAATTAGATCACATTTGCAAATGCTGGATTAAAAAGAACAAGTGTTTTACGTGTTTGGCACGCTTGTGCAAAAAGTCAGTTGAGTGGTCCTACCTCTAACACACACTATCCTCTCCCTTGGCTCTCGTGGTCCTAGGTGCAAGAGAAAAGTGTTAGTAATGCTCAAAATTTCTATCTTTTTAAGAGAGGCCTGCCAAGAGACACATCACTCTTGGGAACGACCTCGCACGGTAAATCCTTCGAGCGGCAATAGAAATCAGGTGAGAGCGAAAGCTGTAGCCTTGGGTATAGCTGTTCCTATAGTGTAACTGGCTGAAAGGACAAATGGGCCCCACCACCAGTTACAAGGCTCTTAAGTGAGTCACTACAGAATGAACTCATGTCCAAAAACATCGAACATGACTAAACACCTTTAAGTAGTAGCCCACTCGTTCTATTGATTGAGAATATTTGCGATATAATTTAGTGCAAGAGCATAGATGGTTTTGCTCCCAAGATACTCACCATACATATTTCCTTGAGTACAAACATAGCTTTTTGAAAAGTCACTTGTGGCTTGATAAAAGTGGCGACTCCCCCATCATAGGGATCATCTATTTGTTATGCTCATGTAATACTTAGTATATCACATCCTTACCTGCCACGGCGGGATTCATAAGGTATGTAGTACCAAAGTCGAAGAAATATCAAGATGTGGGCTAAATTTATCACAACTGGCCATTTGACCTTAGGGATAAAAAGTGTTTGAAGTGTGTTCATTTTAAAGACCAAGTGCAAATTGAGCCGACTTCAGGCTTTGGAAATACACCTTAAAATACATCTAAAGGAAGGGTCATATAAAAGTCCAAGGATTGGGTTGATCTAGACCCATACTCATTTGTGCCTTTTAGGCAACATTCTTGTGTTTGTGTGCTTGCTTTGTTTTCTTGTCAAAGAAAAATCAGAAAGTCAAATCCCAAAAACAAAGTATTCATCCAACCAAACATCTGTCAAAACAACCCCAAAACATCAAAAACAAGGTACAAACAACAAAGAGTCAAAATTTTATGACCATTCTTCACATCTTGCGAAAGAAGTGTCATCAGAATATCAACTTGAAAAGAAGACCATTGAGCTCAAAGGCTTTGATCAAAAAGAGGAAATTCTTCTATATCAATCGACAAATCTTTGTCTCCCATAGAGTCTTTCTACATCGCATGCGTCTATACCTTCAAGGCAAAACAAACGAATTTGATTCCAAATCATTGAACCGCAGAGCTTTTATGCAATATAGAGCTGTGAGTTATCACAAAAATCAAGGAGGAAAGATTAATCCCAATTTCTTCCCAAACGTCTGCATCACCTACAACACAACTCGAGAAATACCTCCAACACCTGAAAGGGAAGAGGTAGAGTTTGTCTCATTTGTGACACAGAGTTTTTATTGAAGTTGAAAACATTTTCATCCATCATCTCACTCATACATCATTTCATCATCAATCTGTCCCAACTCTCAGAACATTAAGAGGTTATTGTTCCAAGTTCTCTTTTAGATATTGCTTGAAATCAAACACTTCACATCACTTTTTAGATTGTTTCTACATCTAGGATAAGCTCATCATAAGAGACACATCTACGCAAGTTAAAACTAGTTCATGAGTGAATCCTCTCATTACTAGGTAGTTAAATCTGTAACACATCTCAGATTTCTCTACACCTTATCACATCAAATCTTCTCAAACAAACAAGCAATTCAAGAAAAGGAATTTCGGTAACATCTACCTTAAAAGTGCTAGAGATCCACGTGCAACACAATTCACCAACCATCAATCTCTCATTTCAACAAAAACTCATCATCATTTTCACACAACTTCAACAAAGACTCATAAAGCAAAAATGGCTCAAACCCGATCACAGTTGAGGCAATGAGAAATAGAAAGAGAAGAAGAAGAAGAGGAAAATCTCAATGAATTTCAAGAAGCACTTGGAGGAAATGCAGATGACAAAAACCCAAGTACTCCCACTCCTGCAACAATAGAAAGGGCTCAGCATAACCCTCTCTTTAACAGATTGTTTGATGAAATACTCAGGAGCAATGCGGATGCTCACTTCTTAAGACTCGCTCAAGAAGGAGCAAAACTCCCCTCTGACTTTGATCTTGCCCAATTAAGACAAGCATTAGAAAGACAAAGTCACCATGAAGAGGAAAGAGGTAGAGATCCCATCAGATATAACATTCCTCGAGGTAACCCACCACCTCCTCCTCCAAATGAAATGGAGATGTTGCGGCAACAAGTCGAGAATCTCACCCAACAGCTTCATAGTGGTGTCAAGACTAACCAATTCTCCCTCAATGACATCTATCCCTATCCTTTTGATAGGAATCTTTACATGCCACCATTTCCACGCGGATTCGAAACACCCAAATTTGAAAAATATAGAGGAAAGGGAGATCCTCGTGGTCATGTCAGAGAATTTCATTCCGCTTGTCTTGAAGTTGCATATGAAGAAACCTACCTAATGCGCCTTTTTTCCCAAAGCTTGGGAGGAACAACCACATCATGGTTTTCCCAACTACCAGGAGGCATTAGAACATTTGAGGAACTCATCCAGAAGTTCCTAGCTAATTACTCTCATAACATTGAATGCGACATCACCATGGCTGATCTGTGCAACACCAAACAAAAACTAGGTGAACAATTCTCAGTATTCCTGCAACAATGGCGTCAAATGTCTAGCAGATGTTCTCTTTAGTTGCCTAAATGAGAACTAGTGGAAATATTCATTTCCAACTTAAATGAAGAAATGGAATTTCACCTGGATGTCAAAGACACAGACTCTTTTAATGATATGATCACCAAGGGTTTAAAATGTGAATGGGCACTCATCAAGAAAGGACTCATCAAAATCTTTAATGAACCAAAAGATGGTCCTCACCCACGCTTCAACAGTGATAAACCAAACTTCTGGAATAAAAACAAGAATATTGTCAATGATGGGTTTGTGGATGCCAGGACTATCCAAAACGCCCAACCTGTGGTTCAGTTTGCAGGACAAAATCCTCTGCCTCAAAACAACACAAATGTTCCTTCTAATCAAGGTTGCATCACATCTCATGATGAACCTAGACCTCATCAGAAAAAATAGAAATGCACATACACTCCCTTAGGGGAACCCATTGAAATAGTGTTGCGACAACTCCTCTCTCAAAATTTGGTCACTCTACCTAAACTATCAAACTATGAGCCTCAGGTCAAACCGGCATGGTGGAGAGATACTGAACACTGTGAATTCCATCAAAGAAGAGGACACAAGACAATTAATTGTCACCGATTGAAAGATCTCATTCAGGATCTTATTGATCGAGGAGAAATTGAAATTGAAGGACATAACCCAAAACCAACCAATAATGATCATCTGATGTTCAAAAATCCACTTCCATCACAAGATCAAAGGGATCCTTCCACTTCCAGGTGAGGCACTGATACCACTGATTATACGCAGGCTGTGTATAATTACACTATCAATCATCTGTATGATGCCAATGAACAAGTTGCAACTATAACCTTCAAAAATCCCAACTCAAATTGCAATGTTGTTACGCGTCGTGGCAAAGTTACCATCAAGGCAGCTTCACAAGGCACCACCTCCATCCCAAAGTAGTACAATCTTGTGGAACAATTAGACAAAACCCCTGCACTTATATCCATTTTAGAGCTTCTGTGCCTATCACCCTCTCATAAAACTATCTTGGATCAAGCACTCCAAGAGGCGTCAGTCCCTGCAAATCTGAATACAGACCAATTTCAAGCCATGGTTGGAAGTCTAAAGTCATCACCTTGTCTCACTTTTTTTGAAACTGACAACTCTTCCTTCCAGCAACCACATAACGCCTCACTCCACATTGAAGGATTTATTAACCAGCATAGGATCAAGCGAGTCTTGATCGATAATGGAGCAGGCCTAAATATTTGTACACTGCAGTTGGTCACAGCATTGGGATATGCGGTAAAATCAGTGGATCCTCATTAGAAGATCACAATCAAAGCCTATGATGATGCGGAGCGTTCATCCAAAGGAGCTATGGTACTACCAATCCGAGTGGGCCCCATGGTAAAGCACATCATTTGTCAGGTTCTGGACCTTCCTCTGCCATACAATCTATTGTTAGGAAGACCTTGGATACATGCCATGCAAGCCATTCCATCTACCTACCATCAATGTATCAAGTTCCCACATAATGGTGTAGAGATCACAATTCTGGGTGATGCAAATCCCTTTGCATATTGCCATAATATCAGCCATCAACCAGAGATTACCGTTCCTAATAATAGAGAAGCCATTTCTTCCACATCATATATCAGTCCTGCCTCTCTTGCCCGTTCAAACACCACTATGCCCAAGCAAGAAAAGCTTAAGATGAAGATCGCAGAGGAAGGTCCTGGGGAATACAACTTGAGTCAACTCTTTTGTGTGGGACAAATGCCCACTTCTCCTAGAACTCATGGTAAACCACAGCAGGTACTCCAGCAACCACTAAACATACCAGCATGTGCTTTGATGCCTTTTGTTCTTGGAAAGAGTCAAGAGGAAGAAACACAAGATGAGGACCTAGTGGAATGGATCTATAAGGATCCCATCACCACTGACATACCGCAAGTTATACTTCCTACGGATCAGTATGGCAAAGGCCTCCTCATTATGCAAAGAATGGGGTATGATGGTCAGAGTGCTTTGGGATATTGCAAACAAGGACGACATGAACCTCTACTACCAGAATTCAAGCCCAAAGGAAATACAGGCCTAGGCTTTGCAAAAGAGATCTTTCCTAAACTCAAGTTCAAAGGAAAACCCAGCAAACCCTTTTGTCAGCCTACTGCCAAAAGGCCACCTTTCATTATCAAAGCGGCATCAAGCACTATCCCAACTGCCCCACTGAGGCTCACAACCCCAACACAACTATCTCCAATGCCACTCATCCCATCAAATGAACTCATCATCCCATCAACCGCACCATTAGTAGCAACAACTGTATTAGAACCCACAACAGCATCTATGGCACTAGCAGTTCTAGCAGAAACCACTGAGTCAATACTACCAATACTTCCCGTATCAGATTCTTTAATCTCCATCAACCGCCCTATAGCACCGATCATTACAAAGGTACATCAACCAATCACACCTGCAGTATTTAACTCAAAAGACATCCCAGTATGGTATAGCAATTGGATGTTGGAAAGTGATTCAGAGACTGACTCACATGAATGGGAATTTGATTCGGTATAGCTTAATACTTCAGATGAGGAAGACACATCACCACCTCCACCATGCAAAGACATCCATGTTTACGGAGAAGCACAGATAAAGACCACTTGGGTTCCTGAACTAGAAATGTCTTCCACAGACCCTACGTCTCATCCTACGCCTGATTCTGACAGGGAGAGTACCATCAATGACCTTCACCATAACGTCTTAACCCTCACTGATACCTCTAACGAACTTAACCTAGTCGATGAAGTAATGCCCATTGTCCACCCTGAGCTCATCGAATGGAACCAACCAAATCCCCCATGTCTTGACTTCTTCCAAAATGATGAGGCTATCATTGACTTTTTGGAATTAAGGGATAACCTACCAAGCGGGGATCACAAAGCTGGATTCACCATTGAACTTAATAGCATAGCATACTTCGGGGCGGATTCCAAACCTTTCAATTGCAAAAATATAACAATAAAACATGGATCTTCCAGTGAAAACCACACTGTGGCACTGTTTGATCCAACAAAAGTAAAAAGAAAGAGCGTATCCAATGGTGAAAACCTCTCTGAGGCACCTGAGGATGAAGGGTTTGACATTCTCCCTGATAGTACACAACAGGAATGATCAACAATTCTCATCGAGGAAATCAAAGAGTACAATGTGGGGACTCCTGAAAATCTTCATATCATACATCTAGCATCTCTTCTCACTCCAGAAGAACAACCTAAATTTATAGAGTTCTTCCAGAAGCATCAGATCAACTTCGCATGGTCATATGCAGACATGCCTGGGCTTGATCCTGATTTAGTCATGCATCACCTCACCGTAGCAGAAGGAGCCAAACCTATCAAGCAGAAGCTTCGTAAGACGCATCCTCAGATTGCAGTGCTAGTCAAAACAGAACTCAAGAAACTCCTAAACGTTGGTTTCATTAGACCAATTGATTACGCGGAGTGGATCTCCAATATTGTGCCTGTTGGCAAACCAAAAGGGGGCATCCGCATTTGTACTGACTTCAGAGATCTAAATAAGGCATGTCCTAAGGATGACTTCCCCCTTCCAAATATCGACATCATAGTGGATCTGACAGTAGGACATGCCATGCTTTCACTCATGGATGGCTTTTCAAGATACAATCAGATAAAGATCGCACCAGAAGATCAGCATAAGACAACCTTCACCTATCCATGGGGCACATATTGTTGGAATGTAATGCCTTTCGGTCTCAAGAATGCAGGAGCAACCTATCAGAGAGCAATGACCACCATCTTCCATGACATGATGCATACCATGATGGAAGATTATGTGGATGACTTACTAGCAAAATCACTCACCAGAGAAGGACATCTCCACATCTTAGATAAAATCTTTGATAGACTGGAACAATACCATGTTCGACTCAACCCAAAGAAATGTGTCTTTGGAGTAACCTCTGGGAAACTTCTAGGATACATTGTCTCAAGCAAAGGTATTGAGGTCGACCCAGCAAAGGTAAAAGCAATCATGGATATGCCACCACCAAAGAATATCAGTCACCTAAGGACATTACAAGGGTGACTTCAATCCATCCAAAGATTCATTGCATAATTGGCTGATAAGTGTCACCCATTCACACATCTACTACACAAGAACATCCACTTTCAGAGGGATGCCCGATGCCAACAAGCATTTCAGACGCTTAAAGACTATCTCATGAATCCACCATTGCTAATGCCACCCGATCCAAGTAGACCGTTGTTACTTTATATCTCAGCAACAAGTACAGCATTGGGTGTACTACTGGCACAACATAATGTAGAAGGCAAGGAGTGTGTTGTATACTACATCTCTCGCACACTGGTGGGCTATGAACTCAATTACACACCTATTGAGCGAGCTTGCCTAGCAGTAATCCTGGCAGCCACTAAATTGAGGCACTATCTATTAACACACAAGGTACAACTCATTGCAAAAATTGATCCACTCAAGTATTTACTCAGCAAAGCAGCATTGACAGGTCGCTTGGCCAAATGGGTGATGATTCTAAGTGAATTTGACATCAAGTATGTGGACCGTAAAGCTATCAAAGGTCAAGTTATTGTAGATCAGTTGGCCGATGCACCTCTCATAGGCGATCATCCTCTTATTTCCAATTTTCCAGATGAAGAGATATTCATGATCACAACAACACAACCATGGGAACTCTACTTTGATGGCTCGTACACTAGGCATGGCTCGGGGGTAGGCATTCTGTTTATCACACCTCAAGGTGATAGCATCCCGAAGTCTTACAGGCTCACATTTCCATGCACAAACAATATAGCCGAGTATGAGGCCTTGATCACAGGACTCAGGTTAGCCATCCAATGGAAATTACAAGAACTGCAAGTATATGGCGATTCCCAACTAGTCATTCGACAAGCAACAGATGAATATCAGACCAAAGATGATAAACTCATGCCATATAAGCAAATGGTGGACACTCTAAAGACATCATTTACTACTATCACTTTTGAGCAGATACCAAGAGATCAGAATCGAGCTGCTGATGCCATGGCTACCATCGCATCTCTACTAGATCTTCCACAGAATTCAACACGCTACAAGTTCTTGGTTGAACAGCTTTGGATCCCCGCTTATGATATCCCTGAAACCGAGATGATATGTCACCTTGTCGGTTCTGAATCCCCATGGTATGGTGATTTCTACACCTATCTTCGTGATCATACCCTTCCTCCCAACCAATCGAATAACCAACGAAAAACCTTCATTCGCCAAACTGCCCGATATACCATTATTGCCGACACCCTATACCGACGTGGTCTTGATGGTACTCTCCTTCGATGTCTGGAACAAGATGAGATAACAAAGGCTTTGGAAGAGGTACATGAAGGAATTTGTAGGACTCATTCAAGTGGTCCATCACTAGCCAAGAAACTCCTGCGAGCTGGATATTATTGGCCATCTATGGAAAAAGATTCCTACTACTTTGTCAGGAAGTGCAAGAAATGCCAAGTTCATGGCGACCTGATACATGCACCCACCCAGGAACTACAACCAATCACGACACCATGGCCTTTCTGTCAATGGGGCCTTGACCTTGTGGGTAAAATCCATCCATCTTCATCCAATGGCCATAAATTCATTATTACCACCACCAAATATTTCACAAAGTGGATCGAGGCTGTTCCACTTACCCAAGTCACCGGCAAGCAGATCGCCTCATTCATCCTCAACTACATCATCTGTCAGTATGGTGTACCCATGTCCATCGTCATAGATAATGGTCTTCCTTTCAAAAATTAGGATGTCTGTGAACTTTGTGAGAAGTTTCATATCCAACACCGCTTTTCCACCCCCTATTACCCACAAGGCAATGGTCAGGCTGAAGCATCAAATAAGAACATATTAAGAATCCTCAAGTAGACAGTCAATGATGCCGGTCGTGATTGGCATGTTCAACTAAATCCAGCGCTATGGGCATATCGAACTAGCATTCAAACCCCTATAGGTGCAACTCCTTATTCACGGGTCTATGGTGCAGAAGCTATCTTGCCTATTGAGGTCGAGATACCATCATTATAGGTTTCCTTGCATAATCTGATAGATGATGAAGCATATAGAGTGTCCCGTCTTTAGGACTTAGAGTTACTTGATGAAAAGTGACAAGATGCATACAACCATCTCAAAGCCTATCAGCAGCGCATGAGCAGAAGCTACAATCACTGAGTTAGACCTCATACATTTGAGGTAGGTGATCTTGTTCTACGAGAGAATCCTCGCAATCAACCAAACAGAGAACATCAGGGCAAGTTTGAATCAAACTGGCTGGGTCCATATGTTGACACTACTGTATTCGGGTCTGGGGCATATCAGTTGGCTACATCAGAAGGAGAACCGCTTGCAGATCCAATCAACAGCATGCACCTCAAATGGTTTTATACCTAAGGTGTACAGAGCATCAGGCTCCCCTGCATACTAGAAAATACCAAAAACATTCAGAAAAATATCCTAAAGAAATACAAAAACATTCAAAAAAAGTAAAGAAAAATCATGCATCCAAACGGTGAACAACCACTCCGGTGGCACCTTGGGTAAGTGCGATGGTGAAAACCTAGCAAACAGGCACCACTCATAAAGGCTCTGACTCCATTGTCTTTCAGACTTGTTGCGATTACATCTACTTCATACATACATCCATCCGTCCAAAACCATGGCTTGTTATTTCTCTGCAAATATGATAAATACTGCATGCATCTTGCATCCCGCTTGTTTATAGTCATGTCTAAAACTGGGGGCAATTCCCTTAGCCTATTGATGGAAGTGGATTCTACATTGTATTATGATTCATTAAGTTCTTCATTCAAGCAATCATCAAAAATACCAAAAACATTCAAAACAATTCAAAATCCAAAAACATCAGAAAACATCGAAGATCACACAAAAACATGGCAACACCTTGTACATACTCATCCATGCAGATACCAAAACAAACATTGACAAAATACTCACACGATGACCACTTACCAATCAAACCACACAATCAACATCAACACTCAAAACTGTCTTCAACAAGGATGCATCCTTCCTTACCAAAACAAAGACAAGATGACATTTTCTTTGACAAGAAAATTCTGTTTATGCTATCAAATACTTGGTTGATTTATGGTCTAGTAATTTATATCAGGTTCCTACGGCATTGTTTGTGTATCTTCGATGCATTATTTCTGATGAAGTTCTGGGGCATGTACTAATGGTGTCTACGTGGGAAGTTCACTAAGCTACGTGATCTTATGCAAAATGCAATTATAGATCATTACGACTTGCTGACTATAGCGTATACCTCGACCATATGAGCATGAACCATTACCAAGGATCCTTATTCTTTATTCTTTATGTATATACTATTTGTTTGCAGGTGAAATGCTCATTCTTTGGTTCCTCCTCATCCAAATTGGATAAAGGTTTTATCTCTTAGTACGGTATGCACTTGTCTCAGGATATGATCAGCCTAAGATCAAGGAGGATGGTCCAAGTCATGCATGAATGACGATAATCCTTGTCTGTTCCGCAAGCAATACTCTGGTCGACTTGACCCTTATATCAAGTCGTTTGTATTAACTTGCTATATAAAATCCATGTAAGGAATACTCAGGTCATCTTGAATCATTGTGTCAAGATGCTTGTATTCTCTTCCAACATTTTAAAGCTCAATGATGAAAATAAAGCACTATGGATCGTCATTCCATCTCATCTATATATACTGCATTCCGTTGCATTCCAACCATCCATACATTCATAATAGCTGCATATCATGCATACATAGTCATAATAATGCATACTCTATTTTCCTCTTCTTCCATAGGAATGAGTCATAGGTCCTCCATTTCTTCTAACATCGAACCCCCCCAACCCTCCCCATCTCAATAATCAACATCACATACCATTCATCATTTCCCATCAACCCAATCAAGCCACGTTCATCACCATCCATCTCTCATAGGAGGGATTGTGTTTCCCATCCTCATTCATCCACACAATCAAGCAAGTTACTCTGTCTACACAAATACATCGACTCACACACACCTAGACTATCAACAGATACTCTGATCAAGTATCTTCGGGTCTCAACAGGTAATCGATCATGGTAATCCTAGACTACATCAGGCATTTATCATAATGCCCTAGTCTCAACGGGGCTGCTATGATTAACCACAACCATCCATCACTCGCACACACTATCAATTTATCAACCAATCAAACACAATCTAACGGACAATTACATCAATTGTCTAAGTCTCAATGAGTATTTTTTCTTCATATACCTTGACTTCATCAGGCAATTGCATCAATTGCCTAAGTCTCATTAGGTCACTTTGATTCACTTACTCAGACTTTATCTTGTCCAAGTAAACAACTGGCATCAACTGTCATGCTTTGACTTGACCGAGGCAATTCAACCGATTGCACCAGATTGTTCAACCAATTTTGATCAATTGTATAGCATCACGTGAAAGAACAACCACTACATTTTCACTGTATCTCCTGCATGATCTAAGGGTACTCACTGGCTTGATGTTTCTCCATTTTATCTCTGATTTCTTCTATTTTTCACCCACGTTGCTAACTTCTTCTCTTCTAACACCCTGCCAATTTTCATTCTTTTTCGAGAGATCGCCCGATTTTTTCAAATTTTTCGGCCGATCTCTCGAGGGGGCATACCACCCATTAAATTCACATTTTATGGGGCATTTCTTCACACCTATTTTTCTTTCTTTGAAATGATGCGATAAACCGTACCGTCTCAAAGAGGGGCAAATGTAGTCACACAAATCTGTCCAGCTTAATTAAATAAATATTCGCTATTTATTTGATTAAAAATCCACTAGCCATCAATTAATTAAATTAATATTTAATTAATTCATCCCCAAACATTCTTCTACTTATTAAATAAATTATTCAATTTATTTTAATTAATTCATTAAATCAAATTCACAGTCAATTAAATAAATAAAATCTATTTATTTAATTAAATCCCCTTTTCCTCTTTTAAATAAATTAAATGAAACATTTATTTAAATCATTATCCCCACCCCACTTGCATTTTCCTACAAATGCAACTTGCACACATTTATTGAAATAAATGAATTTTTATTTTAATAAAATCCTATTTTCCCTCACCCACCAAATCCAATTGCATTCTTAAATCCCCTTCTAGATTCTTCTAACCCCTTCCTAATTAGCCTAATCCATCCCCTAATTATTGTCACATTCCTAAGCAAAATGAAGTCACTTCTCAAAGACTCCAAAGTCTTTGAAAAACATTTAATGCTTTGTGTGTTTAAACAAATTAACCCCCAAAGTCTTCCAAGACCACTAATGGCTCTTACATGACCATTTATGGCTCTTACATAACCATTTATGGTTATTTCAAACTTGTCCCCCCCAACATTTATTGTTTTGACCATATTCATCCATTTCACATTTGCACAAGAGTTTATTCATTGGATAAAAGCTTTATTCTTTGAATAAAGATTTTATTCATTCAACCAACCTTGACTCTAAAATCTCAAGGTCATATCAGGCATTTAATTCTTATTCCCTCTCCTCTCAACCTATCTCACATTGACACTTGTCATCCTGGGATTGGGTTGAAAGCCCTCACATGGATTTGAAATCATTCAATCCTGACCCTTGTTGAGATTGCTCAATCTCAACCATCCATTGCTCCATTTTTCCTATAAATAGAGCCCATTTCTTCATAATCCAGATCCTGAAAACTTGTATGCATTTAAGCTATAGACATTTTTAGAGAGCATTTTAGCATATTTATCTAATATCTTGCCTTTTTGATAAAATAAATCATTTTAGCATCAATAGTATAGTATTAGCTTTTCATTTCACATTTGGAGCACAATACTACCATCTCAATCCTCCATAAGCATCCATAGTGCAAAAAGTTGCTGAGAGCTACACTATTTTGGAACTTGAAGAGGAGAGGAACAAGGGAGAAAGGAATCAAAACCATGCTAAGAGGCATTTGGAGATGCCTCATTATCTTTGCTTCTTTAGTTAGATATATTAGCATGTTTTTAGTATCTCTCTTGGTATGCCTTTTTAGATTAGTTTTTGATTGACTAACACTAACAATCTAACGGTTTTGTGTCTTTTTGTGTTGTTGATCATTTACTAACCTTGTGCCATTTAGGAGGGCATCAATTACTAGTAAGGAATTGACTCGTAAAAAACAAGTTAATGCAATTTCTCAATTAATGCATGTATCTAGAAGAACTATTCAAGTATATTAAAGGAATAGAAATATGTTGGATGAAAACATCGAAAAGAATTGGGTAAATATCTATAGGGTTCCTAGAAAAGAGAGAATTTCTGAAGATGTAAAAAGATAGGACATTGATTATTGGACCAACCAATCTCGTGCTTCTTCCAATAGAAGGGATACTATATAGATGATAGACGAAGATGGTAAAAATATTACAAATCCAAAATATTTCTTAGATACAACACAAAGTGAATTGTTTGAAGCATTCAAGCAAGAATTTTCAGATGTAATGATTTGCCAAAGGATGTTTGAGAGATTTCATCCTTTCTTTGTATGCATAAATAAGGTATGTGAAACTTGTTGTTGTCAAAATCAAGTTGAATTTCATCTACACTTGCAATCATATAAGAAGTTCATGGAAACAATTAATCCAAATCTAGTCATTCCTACAAGTACAACACAATTTGTGAAGTTTATTTTATGTGATAAATTAGAAGATTCTAATGAGTTCAAAATACAATGTATAAAAGGTGAATGCAATAATTGTGGATTTTTGAGTAAGTTTGTGTTGCAAACAGAGAATATTGATATTCATGTACTAGTTATATGGAAGAGATTTGAATATGAGACATATCAAAGTAAGTCAGGAACTAAATCCAAAAAAATTATGTTGAAAGAGAGTGAATTGCCCTACATTTAGTTTATAGATAGATTTCGTAATATGATATATCCACATATCCAACATTGTCATGGTGCAAGATGGCAGGCTAAATAGTTTCATGATTCAATGAATTGTTTTCCACCAGGTTGTAGTCTTTCAACTATAGATTTCTTCGAGAACTATACATTTAGTCCTCACACAGAAATTCAAAGTCAATATTATCATTCTGATCAAGTCACAATATTTGTATAAGTTTGCTATAGACATGCACAATTTCATGTGGATGGTATAGAGAGTATTGGAAATGAAGGCATTATCATCAAGGAGGTCCATTTCTATATCAGTGATGATACATGTCATGATAGGAGCTATGTAGCACATTGTTTTCGAATGTTTTTTAAAGATATTAAAGATCATGGGATAGAATGTACACAACATTGGATTTGGTCAGATGGATGTGTCAGTAAGTACATTAGATTTGAAATTGATTATTTAAGTTATATATATATATATATATATATACATATATATATATATATACATATATATATATATACATATATATATATATATACATATATATATATATACACATATATATATATATACACATATATATATATATACACATATATATATATATACACATATATATATACACATATATATATATATATACACATATATATATATACACATATATATATATACACATATATATATATACACATATATATATATATACATATATATATATACATATATATATATATATATATATATGATTTGATTGTATATAACAGGTCAAAAGTTTAAATTTATATTTAATATATATGTTATTCATGTCAGGACAATTTAAGTTTGCAAAAGCTTTTAACCAGTTATCCCTACAACATGCCCGACGTAGCATAAAGTTTTTGTGGAACTTCTCTGAGAGTGGACATGGAAAAGGAGAGCATGATGGAGCAGGAGCATGTGTGAAGCGTGCACTTCGCCAACTTGAACTTGCAGGTAAATTATCTTTATAGATATATTTATATATATGTATACATACATGTGGGTTGTCCAAATTTTCTAAAGAAAGAGGTTTTGTACAGGTAACACCATACGTAATTCTAATGATATTATTGAATGGTGCAAAAATCATTTTTTTGGTCGTGATACAACTTACAACAAGCTTTATTCTTGGGAAGTTAAAGGTATATATATATATATATATATATATATATATATATATATATATATATATATATATATATATATATATATATATATATTCTTAAACATTCTTGGTGTTCTTGAATTATTTTTAAAATTCAAGTGTATATATATGTGTGTGAAATGAACTAAAATTGAATAAATATTTTTTGTATTATCAGATATTGATCGATCAAATCCATATAATTGTCAATCAATTAATGGTATTAGAAGTTTTCATCAAGTCATGACTACGGGATTTAGCAAGCCTCATGTTATTCTTGCAAGAGGAAAATCATGCTTTTGTGTTGATTGCATTGCAAACAACAAAGATACTCATTGTCAAAATATTGCTAATGGATATGTTTTGCAATGGGATATGAAAGAATTTTTTACAATGCCTCTTTACGAAGATAGTGACATTATTGATATTCATGATCCTCTATACTCAACTGATTATGAACGTGTTTCTGATTTAGTTGTTACAGGTGCGTGCATGCATATTTTGTAAATTACATATATGTACATATACAAATTTTTAAATTCTTCATTAATTTAATATTGTTCACAATTAATTTAAAAATGTGTAATGAACTAATATTGCTTGTAATATATATACATGCCCGGTCTATTTTCACAGGTGATATTTTTGCAATGATTGTTGATCCTGACAATACTGAAAGTGTAGATTATTATCTACTGAGATGCACACAACCAAAATGCAAGTTATTGGAATCAGTCAGTGATGATGATGGGCAACAATATCCCACTAGTTCAATTGTTGTTGAAGGCACCTATTATCAACAAATAAAGATAGATACAAATGGTGTAACATTCATTGATTATATGTCTAACCAAAAAGTTCTACACTACAGTCACTTAGTAATAGCGACAAGATTGTAGTTGGAGACATTGCCAAAAAGAGGACGTGGCAACCAAAAGTGGAGGTTGCCTATTGAAGATCATGAAAAAAATTTAGAAATTATAAAAGATAGGGAGGACCCAGATTATATGTACCACAAGATTTAAGTTCACTTGTCATGTTTGAACAAGTAAAATATATTAGATAGGTCTTTTTTGATAAAATCATATATATATTTAGATATGTCTAGACATGTGTAGCAATTTGGATAACTTGTGGAAATTTAGTTTTGTTGAACAAATTTATAGTTTCATTTAATTATGTTGTATATAGTTACGTATGTATATATAGTTTCACTAAAATGAGCACCTAGTTATGTTGTCTTAAGGTGTTTTAAGTAGTCTTAAGGGCATTTAAGGGGATATTTGTGTCATTGATTCTTTTATATTTTTACACATGTGTGGATTCATTTTATTCATCTATGTACATTCATTTCATTTAGTTATGTTGTTTGGATTCATCTAATTATGTTGACCTAAGGTGTTTTAAGTGGTCTTAAGGGCATTTAAGGGGATATTTGCGTCATTGATTCTTTTATATTTTTACATATGCATGGATTCGTTTTATTCATCTATGTACACTCATTTCATTTATATTTACACATATATTGTTTCATTTAATTATGTTGTTTGGATTCATCTAATTATGTTGTCCTAAGGTGTTTTAAGTGGTCTTAAGGGGATTTAAGGGGATATTTGCATCATTGATTCTTTTAAATTTTTACACATGCATGGATTCATTTTATTTATCTATGTACATTCATTTCATTTATATTTACACATATATTATTTCATTTAATTAAGTTATTTGGATTCATCTAATTATGTTGTCCTAAGGTGTTTTAAGTGGTCTTAAGGGGATTTAAGGGAATATTTGCGTCATTGATTCTTTTATATTTTTACACATGCATGGATTCATTTTATTCATCTATGTACATTCATTTCATTTATATTTGCACATATATTGTTTCATTTAATTATGTTGTTTGGATTCATCTAATTATGTTGTCCTAAGGTGTTTTAAGTGGTCTTAAGGGGATTTAAGGGGATATTAAATTTTTGAAGTAAGTTCATTAAACATGTACATAAACACTTAACTAAAATGAACAAATAAATTAAATTTTAACGACTAAATTTGTTTAACACTTAACAAAGTTAAAATAGACATAAATACTTAACTTTCACATACACATGTACAATTAACTACAACACTTAACTAAATTCAAATGACTTGGAGATTCTATCATTTAAACACTTAACTTTCAAAAACGTAATCTATCTATATATAAACATGCAAAGTAGTATGAAATGTAGATCTATCTAACACATACACACACACACATGAAATATGGAAAACAAATATATAGTACACATATGCATATGAAATGTGTACAATACACATGTATTAAATGTCTAGTACACTTGTACAAATATATATGAAATGTCTATAAATTGTGCACACACACACACACACACACACACACACACACACACACACACACACACACACATATATAAAGAATGGGTCACTCGGGGCCCTGTCCTGAAGCATGTCCTGATCCATGCGCCTACAATAGAGTATGCATGCATAAAATCATACATTAAACATTTAATTTGAATGTACTAAAGTAAAAAAATTTAAGTAACATAGATTATGAGCATTTGTATGTATAAAAACATACCTTTGAAGAGTCTCTAACATCACCACCATGTGCATGCAGGATTCTAGGACATCTATGTGATGAGGAGCTCAACTTGCGTGATAGTGGTGCATCCTGCATTGTTGAAATTTTGTTAGATATACATGTGTACACATATATTTATAACTTGCAAACTAACCCTTTAAAAATAAAACTTAAATATTTAAGATTCAATTAATTTAAAGTTATAATGTATGTACCTGTGTCTCATGATGAATAGGGTCGGTGGCAATGTGCAAATCCTCAAACATCGCCCTTTGTGCCTATAATATAAATTACACATGAACTTGAACATGTACATTATTTAAACATTCATTATTATTTAATTTAATCTACTTGAATATATACATGTACACGTGGTTGTAGATAAACATACCTTAGGGTCTCTAACACCTCCATCACGTGCATGTTGGACTCTAGAATGTTTGCAAGCTGAATGGCTCATCCTGCGCAATGCTCGCTCATCCTAGACAATGCACACATTTTGTTGGATATATATATAATTTAAATCTCTTGAAATTATTTAATCACACCTAGATATCCATTTAAATAGAACTTAAAAGCAAAAAAATAATAATTTAACTTTATATATACTTGTGTCTCCTGATTAACAACAAGGTTAGTGGTAGCATCCAAATCTCCATACATCGACCCTAACATGATATCCTATATATTTCAAAAAATACAATCCAATATATATATAATTAATTTAATCTATGCAGTTCATGTGTACAATCAAGTAGCTATATAAAATATGTAAATTAAAATTAGTAAATTATATACTATATAATTCATACCTCTCTTGCAGCATGTAAGGCTCATCTGATCCTGTTGATGTCAGAATCATGCAAGAATCCCACGGCAACATGATCCCCCTCACTGTTTGGCTCCATAAGCATGGTAGTGAACATCTCCAAAAATCTAGTATCAAGTACTATGGCTTGATCAACTGATGTATAAACAGGAGGAGGAGGTGTATCCTGACCAATTGTTGTATGCTAGGGTGGGGGAGTAGGATGTACAGTAATAGTAGGCTAAGAATTTGTATGCTTACAACCATGGCTAGATGCACCCGGTCTACCAAATGCACACCTAAAAAAGGATGGGGAATCCTATAGTGGGATCCCATACTCCATAACAATGACCTGATATGCATCTAAGAGATCACTGGATAAGCATGCACTCATCTGTCATAATGGATCTATGTCATGCATGCATGCAACATCCATTGGCGATGCTATGTCTACTCAAACATATGGATCATGACCCATTGATGCATCATGAATGCTAGTATGAGAGCACAACAAATATCTACCCACCCGATCTGATGTCATCTCATCCACCTGTGTGGCTATAGTAGCAATACTAGAAAATATGGGTTGTCAAGTGTCATCTGGCACACTATCTGTAGCATGTGCTAGGTCCGCACTCTTGGGAAGAACCACAAGGTTTGGACCAATAAATGCATGTTTATTAACAAGCAGGGGTGCACCTGGTTGTCTAAACTTATTTGAAAATTTGTCCTTCCCTTGCCTAGCATGTTTCACAAAATCGGTGTAATCAACTTCATCCAACAAATGAAAGTCTGCAAACAATTGTTTGCAGAAATAAAGGGGCAACTCATCCTTTTGGGGCCACCTATGATGAGTGGCTAACCATCTAGGATAGATAAATGGTGCTACTAGTGCATTTGTGTACCTGGTTGGCATATATCCTTTCACCCTACCAAAGGCCGGATAATGAGGAAACATGGTTTCCACATCAGCTGTGGAAATCCTATAATTCACTGTGTCTCATTTCATAGTACCATGTACACTGTGTGAAAGGGATCTATAGAATTCCTCTGTGTTAACCTCATCATATGGATTATAATTATCGACGAGGTCAATCATATGAACTAGCTCATGTATAATAGTCTGACCCCTTTGTTTATTTGTTTGATCACGCATGTTTCCCAAAGTGATATTTAAATGATCTAAGGCACGTTGGAGTGCCTCAGCAATATGATTGTAGATTTGTTGTCTCTCCTGTGGAGTTGTTGTCTCTCCTATGGAGTTGTTGTATACCTATGTGACATCTGCTCACTCCCATGAGGATGAACACTAGGCTCAGAACTACTCATGTTATGTGATCCAGGCTCGTCAGACATGATGTTCAGTGGATAATGTAGATCTATATATATATATATATGCACATGTGCATGCATGTAGTACACATTAAATAATAATTAAAAATGTATACATACATTTAAATCATTTTAAACATATTTAAACCTATAAATTAAAAAAAATAGATATATACTTGAGTTAAAATTTTCTAGATATAAAGACAAATTTAAGATAAATTTAGAGAGATCTATGCACAAAATAAATTTAAACAACTATAAATTTAATTTTAAATTTCAATATATGTCTAATTTACAATTACATATATTTTTATATACAATAATTAATTTGAAAATTAGTCAAATTAAGTCAAATTAATTTACAATTTTGCATATGTAAAAAATAATTAATAGGTCCTAATTTGGCCTTATGTGGTCCTAATAGGTCATAAGGGGTGCAAGTAAATTTCATAAAAGAAACCAATCACCTACATTATCTTGAATGACATGGAAACAAGGTCATTAGCTGCCCAAAAGAGAGCGATTGGAGAAAAGTAGAGGAAATTGTTAAAGGGTGATAAATACATAGAGAGTATACAATACAAACAAACAATGTCTGGAGTGGGTGATGTGGTCTCTAATTTATGTTCAGAGGGACTAATTGGTTTTGGAGTTGGACAAGGAAACCTATTGGGCCAAGCTTAGAGGAAATCAATGGGTTCATGCAAGGGCCACCTTTTTTCTATTATGAGAATGATGCTTTTGCACCGAAGGATATTTGGAAGACAATATCCAAAAATTTCTATGGTGTGGAACTAGAGTTGGTGGACTCGAAGTACTTTTGAACTTCCAGAAGAACAGAGAACGCTGCTTTCAAAATCACCCTTCTATTGGGAGATTGTGTACATAGCGTCTTGGTCTTCTAAGACTCTAAAAAGTGTACTTCAAGTCTACCAACTTTGGTTCCACACCATAGAAATTTTCAGAAATTATCTTCCAAATATCCTTTGATGCAAAAGCATCATTCTCATAATAGAAAAAAGGTGGCCCTTGCACAAACACAATGATTTCCTCCAACATGGCCCAATAGGTTTCCCTGTCCAACTCCAAAACTAGTTGGTCCCTTCGGACATAAATTAGAGACCACATTACACACTCCAGACATTTTTTTTTTGTATTGCATACTCTCCATGCATTTATCTCCCTTTAACAATTTCCTCTTCTTTTCTCTAATTGCTCTCTTCTAGACAATTGATGAGCTTGTTGTCATGTGTCACAAGGAGCCTTAAGTGGTCCTAAGGGGTGCACATGTGTCACAAGGGGCCTTAAGTGGTCCTAAGGGGTCACGCATGTGTTAGAACACATGTGTGACCCCTTAGGACCATATATGACCCCTTGCAACACCATTTGGTCTTATGTGGTCCTAATAGGTCCTAAGGGGTGCACATGTGTCGCAAGAGGCCTTAAGTGGTCCTAAGGGGTCACACATGTGTCAGAACACATGCATGACCCCTTAGGACCACATAAGACCCCTTGCGACAACATTTGGTCTTTTGTGGTCCTAATAGGTCCTAAGGGGTGCACATGTGTCGCAATGGTCCTTAAGTGGTCCTAAGGGGTCATGCATGTGTTAGAACACATGCATGACCCCTTAGGACCATATATGACCCCTTATGACAACATTTGGTCTTTTGTGGTCCTAATAGGTCCTAAGGGGTGCACATGTGTTGCAACAAGCCTTAAGTGGTCCTAAGGGGTCATGCATGCGTGACCTCTAAGGACCACATATGGCCCCTTGCGACACCATTTGGTCTTAAGTGGTCCTAATAGGTCCTAAGGGGTGCACATGTGTTGCAAGGGACCTTAAGTGGTCCTAAGGGGTCACGCATGTGTTCTAACACATGCGTGACCCCTTAGGACCACATATGACCCCTTGCAACACCATTTGGTCTTTTGTGGTCATAATAGGTCCTAAGGGGTGCACATGTGTTGCAAGAGGCCTTAAGTGGTCCTAAGGGGTCATGTATGTGTTAAAACACATGCGTGACCCCTTAGGACCACATATGACCCCTTGCGACACCATTTGGTCTTATGTGGTCCTAATAGGTCCTAAGGGGTGCACATGAGTTGCAAGGGGGCTTAAGTGGGCCTAAGGGGTCATGCATGTGTTAGAACACATGCCTAACCCCTTAGGACCACATAAGACCCCTTGCGACAACATTTGGTCTTTTGTGGTCCTAATAGGTCCTAAGGGGTGCACATGTGTCGCAACACATGCATAACCCCTTAGAACCACATATGACCCCTTGTGACACCATTTGGTCTTATGTGGTCCTAATAGGTCCTAAGGGGTGCACATGTGTCACAAGGGACCTTAAGTGGTCCTAAGGGGTCAAACATGTGTTCTAACACATGTGTGACCCCTTAGGACCACATATGACCCCTTGCGATACCATTTTGTCTTATGTGGTCCTAATAGGTCCTAAGGGGTGCACATGTGTCGTAAGAGGCCTTAATTGGTCCTAAGGGGTCACGCATGCGTTCTAACATGTGTGACCCCTTAGGACCACATATGATCCCTTGTGACACCATTTGGTCTTATGTGGTCCTAATAGGTCCTAAGGGGTGCACATGTGTCGCAAGGGGCCTTAAGTGGTCCTAAGGGGTCACACATGTGTTAGAACACGTGTGACCCCTTAGGACCACATAAGACCCCTTGCAATAATATTTGGTCTTTTGTGGTCCTAATAGGTCCTAAGGGGTGCACATGTGTTGCAACTAGCCCTAAGTGGTCCTAAGGGGTCACACATGTGTTAGAGCACATGCGTGACCCCTTGTGACACCACTTCGTCTTATGTGGTCCTAATAGGTCCTAAGGGGTGCACATGTGTCACAAGGGGCCTTAAGTTGTCCTAAGGGGTCACACGTGTTCTAACACATGTGTGACCCCTTAGGACCACATATGACCCCTTACAATGCTATTTGGTCGTATATGGTCATAATAGGTCATAAGGGGTGCACATGTGTCACAAGGGGCCTTAAGTGGTCCTAAGGGGTTACGAATGTGTTCTAACACATGCGTGACCCCTTAGGACCACATATGACCCCTTGTGACACCATTTGGTCTTATGTGGTCTTAACAGGTCCTAAGGGGTGCACATGTGTCGCAAGGGGCCTTAAGTGGTCCTAAGGGGTCACACATGTTTTAGAACACGTGTGACCCCTTAGGACCACATAAAACCCCTTGCGACAACATTTGGTCTTTTATGGTCCTAATAGGTCCTAAGGGGTGCACATGTGTTTCAAGGGGCCTTAAGTGGTCCTAAGGGGTCATATAAAATAATTATATACTCCTTAGGATGTATACATAGACATACATACATACATACATACACCTCAGGACATGCTATCAAGGGTCGTGTGTGGTCCTGAGGGGTCACACATGTGTTCTGATAGCATGTCCTGAGGTGTACGTATGTCCTAAGGTGTATATAATTATTTTATGTGTATTTATGTATGTATGCACGTATGTACTTATGTATGTGTATGTACATGTATGTGTGTATGTATGTATGTAGACATAAGTATGTATGTGTATGTATGTGTATGTCCTAAGGTGTACATATAATTATTTTATATGTATGGATGTATGTATGTAGGTAGGTATGTATGTAGGTATGTATGTATGTATGTATGTGAATGTTTGTGTATGTATTTGCATATGTATGTGTGTATTTATTTTCTAATATTCTAAACTAATATGATAAAATATATACAAAATATATATATTTTTTAAAAACTAAAAAAAAACTAATTTTCTATTAGAAACTATTTAAAATATATATGTAAATTAATATGTTAAAGTAAATACATTTTTTAAAAAAAAGGTACTTACCACCGAAACCCTTTCGGCCGGATCTCTATGATTTTTTGCACCCTCCTGCTTAACTCCAAGCCACTCAATGCAAAATGAGCGGCTTGGGCAGATTTTGGCTCTTATATAGGGCAAGGGCTTTCCAGCCGGAACCGTTCTGGCCGGAAATCCCTTTCCACGAGAGCACAACATGGCTATCAAATAGGGCCAAATTGGTTCAGCCGGAATAGGCATTGTTAGCCTATAGTGCGACACAGTTCTGTATGATCACCCATAAGCAACTATCAAATAGGCATGCATGAATGGGTTAGAACATCAATCATAAGTACTGAAATCAAGCATAATGTGGGATACTTCATATCCGCTATTGTCCACGAAAAATCGTATGTCACATGGCCTTAAAGGCCATGATGTACCAAAATAATGTTCATTGAACCACCCATCAAGTATGGTCTACCACAACATATCTCTAGAAACAAGTATTACAACATAGTGAATCAACCATCCATGCGAGCTACTAAGAAGTCAACCATGGTCAAACTAAATTTGAAGAGTTTGATCGGGGAGACATATTACAATATTAATTATTTAATTAATTTTGATTTTAATCCTTTAAATGAAATAATATTTATTATTTAATTAAATTCAATTTCTAAATAATTAAATAGTTTCTTTAAATTATTTAATTAGCTAATTCATTCTTGAAATTCAAATTCCAATTTCATCTAATTTCATTAATTCCTCTAATTCAAATTAATTCATATTTTTCAAATTTCATCTAATTTAAGTGACATGTGCATTTCAATTTCATGATTCGAAATCAATGTCAAAGACATGCAAAAATCAAATTGAAAATCTAAATCAAGTTTGCATGAATTCAAATATCAAATTGAATTTAAAATTGTTGTGTCATAAAATTGTGACCCTTGCAATTTTCACCACATTTTGGGTCCTCACCTTGGCAACGACATCTCCTTCCCTAACAGAGACCTATTTTTTGAATTCTCACCCTTTCACCCTTCCTCCTCCATGTCCTGTGTCTATGCTAGACCTTGTCTAGGCCCCAAAATAGGGCAAGACAAGGGTGTGGCACCCTTGTCCCCACCCCGTAGAGTGGCCCTATGTCAGGTCTGCTTGGTCTCCTATGCATAATTTGTCTTCAGGGTTTGCAATTACTCTTTGTCATCCTTCAATGGTTGAAAATTAATCCTTGAGGCATGTATAAAAAGGAATTCAATACCATCATTCATGGACGGATAAATGAATGATAAGGGATATGAGACATAAGGAGAAGATAAAAGATTTCAAAGTCATCATCAATTATTCAAGTCTTCTTCATTCATCCATTGGAGAAACATTACAACATTCATTTGCAAGCATGCATGTGTGTTAGGGTTTTGTCATGTTACATGCCATTTCATACAATATTTATGATTACATTCAACAAGCAAAGCAATAATCATCAACAAGTTGCAAATCTACAAGGTATAAATTTCTATTGTTTACAGTCAAGCATTTGCAATTACTTTCTTTCAAGGTTGATTTCTCAATTGGTGTTTGATTGAGGCAAACCCCTATCCACAACCATTTTCCCTCTCTTTTTTGTGTGTAGGTTATAGGTGCGCAACTATAATTGCAAGTTTGGGATTCATTTGCAGAGATAGAAGAACCTTTTTCATTTCACAGATTTTGTGGCGGACCATGTATATTCCCACCATGATCCTAATGAATTTTCTCCAAATTTGTAGGGAAGATCTGCATCAGTCTTATTAGCTCAGATCTGAAGTTAGAACGCGATCCCAAACTGGTAGCTCCTCATTTCATTCATTTCCTTTCTCTTTTCCACATAGTCAACAAGTCAACTTTCTCATTTACAAAAGAGGGTAAATCATACTTCAACTGCTTGCAATCCACTTAGAATTCACATCCTTGTTTTCGTCGAATTTGGATCTCATGGATTCAAGCCCCTCTTTTGAATATAAAGTATCTCCCAAGTGAAAATCATCCTAGTGGCTTCCTTTTTCTCTCCTAGGTGGGGAGTCACTAGGATCCAGTTTTCCACTTTACATTTTGGTGAACCCGACATCTTACACATTAATTCTAATTTATCATTCTTAGATTTGATTAATTGCAATTTGAATTTCAAATTTTTCATTTTCAAGTTTGATCTATTTGTAAATTTTAGAGCTTAATTGCATAAAAACCCTAATTTTTTATTTTGAGAAAATTAAGCTTGAGAAGTGTAAAATTTTAATTGCTTGTTACAGATTTGATTTCTATTTAAAAATTGCAATTCAAATCTGTCTCTTTATTCTGAAAATTTAGTGGTTAAATCATAAAACCCTAATTTTCAAGATCGTTTTATTTTCGACCTTTGACTGTAAATTTGACCGATCTAGACATCTCCAACTCGGCTGGTTTTTTGGATTCCACATTAAAATCATAATTTCTATCATCCCTGAAAAATTTTGAAAAAAGTTGGTTGGACCATGTGCATTCCTACCACAGTCCTTGACTTTTTTCCCAAAATTTTGGAAGACAGAATTGACTATATTTTTCTACTCATATCCAAAAAATCAGCATACTTTATCAATTTTAACACTCTCTAAGGTCAAACTCAAATTCAAAATTCATCAAATTCACATCTTAAAAACTAATTTTCATAAAAAAGGTCCTAATTTTAGATCTCCTTTTCCAACAAATTCATATTTCACTTAAGAGACTTTTAATGGAAATTAATAAATTGGATTTACTTTCTCTTTCACATGTGATTACATTAATTTTTGCATATATTTATCATATGTCGGATAAGAGTTTCTTTCATTTCATGATTCTTCTCTTTCTTCATAGCAATTGGTCATATTGTGTTGTTAGGATTTCCAAATTATTTTCTTTTCAATTTGATCTCAAAGCTTCCATGTATCACTTATGTTGCATTATGGTGGTGATGTTAACAAAATACATTTACTTTGTTAATCATCTTAAAGCTTTTGTAGATACTAAACCTAGAGATCCTAACCCTTGTACCTCTCTTAGGGTATCTTGTGTGGATGAAATGAGATCCAATACTTTACCCAATGATCTTTCTACAAGAGAGAAAGCATTGGAAAGTAATATGGACCCATCTTTTCCTCATATACATACCCTTAAGCAAGGGGGGAAATATGAAAGCATCAACATTCTTACATCTTTAGATCCTCCTTATTCTCCTAGGACCTATCTTCAACATCAAAGTCTATGTAGAGAGGATAATATCATGAATTTTAATCATGGCCTTTCTCCTCGCATAGAAATCACTAAAAATGAGCTTTTAGATGATGAAGATGTTCTTCTCCAATCTTCCAAAAAGGATAAGCTTGATAAAGGCAAAGAGATTCTCATTCCACATGATACTCCTCCTTCATCTACAAATCCTTTTCTACCTCCTTACACATCAGATTTCAAAGAAATTCATGATCTCGTTCCTCCATCTAGTCAATTGTAACATTCTTATAGTCATGGCTTTCATATTATTACAAAACAAGGTTTTAAAGGACAAGAAATTGGGAAATTTAAGTATGTATTTTGTGTCCCTATAAACCCTCCTACACAAACTACTACAAGAGGCCTAGGAAGTGGTACCCCTCCTTCTATGGATGAACTCCTTAGGATTTAAAACTTTCAAGATTACCTTCGAAAACAACAAATCAATAGAGCCCGCAAGAATGCTTCTTCTTCAAAGAGTCCTTTTTGTTCATTTCATCAAACCCATGACCATAATGTTGATGATTGCCCTAATTTTCAAAAATATATTCAAGATGGTATAGATAGTGGCAAAATTAAAATTGTGGATAATGAAATTTCTTCTCCTAACAAACCCTTTTCTTCATGACATGACTATATTTACCGTCCTGATAGATTAGCTACAATAATCTATTGGAAGTTGAAATATGACAAGAACATTCCTTTTCCTCCTCAAAATAAAAACAAAAAACAAGTGAAAGGTATTGAATATTGCATTTTTCATGATTTATATTCACATTCTCTTGGAAAATGTTATGCATTTAAGAAATTTGTTCAACTACAATATGATCTTGTACACATTTGTCTCGCAAGAGATCTAGTTGTATTTCTTGGTAAAAGCATAGTGCCTTAGCATTTATTTTCCCTCCATGTTTCTTTTCACCCTATGGCATAATCAACCCATTTAACATGAGCTCTTTATCATTAGTGGTGGTATTGTTTCACTTTAACATACTTTGGGGCGGCAACATGAAGTCCATTTTTCTTCTTCTTTCTATAAATTTATCTCTATCTTTGTGCATCATTCATTATTAGATCTTTTTTCTTGCATAGGGTTGTTTTTTATTACGGGAAAAGTAGGTTTGAAGGGACCCCGAAACCCTTTACAAAAGATCCTTAAGAAATTAGAGCATTAAGAAACAAGAAGATACAAATAGCTAAAAAATCAGTATAGAAACATGCAATATCCAGCAAAAAAGCCCCATAGAACCAACAACATCTAGCCAAAACAGACAAAAGACAGAAAACAAAATACTTAATGTTTTTCTGGGCATTAGCCAAATTTCTACTAATCCCATGCAATTCTTTAATATTATCTCTAAGTTTAGGGATTTTCTTAGAAGAGGCCACAACAACTTTCTTCATGCTTGCCCTTGTTCTCTTTGTCATGCCACTGGGAGCACTTTCCACAGTCCCTATCTCAATAGCCTCCTCATCAATATCAAGGTCCACGACGGGTTTGGGAGTGCTAGAGCCCTCAAGGACCTTAGAGATTTCCTCTAAGTTCTTAGTAACAGAGGTAAGGATATCTGGAATCATTACCAAAAGGTTTTTCATAGTAGTTTTTCTTTCTTCCAAATTACCAATCTGACCTTCCAGCTTCTTTACTTTTTCCTCCATATCCTTCTTCCACTACTCCTAGTCCCTATCATCTTTCTTCCTTTTATCTTCCCACTTCTTCCCATTTTTTTCCAGATTCTTGATTCCTTCATAGGCCCACCTGTCAAAACCCATTCTAGCCTCAAATAGATTTTTGAGATTATCCAGAATTAACCCTTCTCCGGCATACTCCTTATCCTTGCTCAAATTCTCCTTGTCCATCTCCTACTCAAATTCCTTATTCTTCTCCTTCTCAATATCCATTTCTTTTTCCTCATTAATCTTATTGTCCTTCTCCTCCATTGGTTGGCTATTGACAGTACCTAAACTAACACTGTGGGTAGGACTATCTTGATCGGAAACTTCCTCAGCTCCTCCTTCCTCTTCCCCCACTTCCTCTTCTTTCCAACTTTCCTCTCCTCCAGACTCATCATTTTCCATCTAACTACCATCTTTTCTGATATCCTCTGAGTCAATCTCTATCTCCTTTTTATTATCCTTGTCCTCTTGAATTTTCACCCCAGTAGCTTTTTTGCCCTTCTTGCTCTGAGTCGACTCTTCCTTGCTAGGCCCACCTTCCTCCATCTTCCTCTTACCTTTCCCCAGAGACACAGACAATCTCTTATTTTATTGGATAGCAAGAATTCTATAGTGCTCATAAATGAGCAAAATGAGGCCACAATGAAGCACCAAAGTCGAAGGGTTCTTGCTATACTTATTAAGAGACCTCGACAAAGACTTGAAGAGGTAGTAGGGCAAGGAAATATTTTTCTAATGCTTGAAATGATTTAAAAGCACAAAATGGTATGTGTGGACCCTAGTAAAATGACCCTCCACAATAATGTATTCCATAATAGCATTCAACACACAGCCCCAAATTTTCTTAATGTTGGAAGCATCAAAATACCCCCCGTAGCTTTACCAATTTTTTCCCTCTCCTCTTTGCATGAAAAAAAGCTTAACCACATTATTAGAAACTTTCAAGTCTCTAAAAAAATTAAGACCTGATTGGGGCATACCTGTTACCATTGCAATGAGGTCCACATACAGCATAAACCTCACACCATGAATTTTGAATGAACTGTTAATCTAGTTTTCAGTGACTTTGGTGATTGCTAGGTTAACTCTGCCTTTATCATAATCGACCACCCTCTCCATGAAATTCTTCATGAACCCTTTCTCCAGCTTAGTCCATACCTTTGGCATTTCCTTCCATCTAGAAATGTTATCTGGTTCCTCTCTCCTTAGATTCCCCCCCATTTTCGAATTCGTTATACCAAGTCTGTTCTTCTGCAATTTCAGAGCTTCCTTCCAAATGACTCTCAAAATATTTGAAAATGCTAACCCACAAAGTGTGCGAAAGATTAATAGCTTTGATTAGGATTCTACCATTATGTTGTGTCATCATTACCTTTCTATAAATGTGAAGATTACTCATTAAAACTTTCATGATTAATCATGCGATCCATCTTTCCCCATGAATCTGTCCTTTCTTATAAGATCTTTAATATTAAAATTAATATTAACTTCCCCATACCATATACTTTGAGCTTCAGAAATTACACCTAGGTTTGCTAGACCATCCGCAACCAAATTTTTTTCTCTAAAGGCATGTTCAATTATAATAAATTTAAAGCTAGCTATAATTTCTCTAGCTTTAAAAATTATATTTTCTATAGACCACCATGGCTCAGTTTCTCCCTTAAGGCACTTAATAATGTTTGCACTCCTAAGGCTTTTGGGGGGTTGGGTTTAAGGAATATTATTTCTATGAATAATGCCTTGTTAGCTAAACAAACTTGGAGAATGAACGGGGAGGAAAGAGAATGAAATTTAATTTGGAAAAAGAAATATCTTTATATGCAACCATTTGAGGAAAAATTTATGGAAAACTCTTTTTTTGTTGAAGGCTCTGCAATTTGGAATGCAGTTCAAATGGCTAAAAGTTGGGTTGCTGCTGGAAGAATGTGGAAATTGAGGAATGGAAGAATTATTAGATTTTGGGAAGACAGATGGCTCTTGGATAAACCTCTAGAGGATATTCTATTTTTGTCTTCCACTCCCGACCAAAGGAATTTTTTTTGAATTCTTTCAATTGCCTCCGCAAACTTTTTGGGGATTTTAAACAGACTAAGGGCATAAATAAGCAAATTTTGAAGAGTAGCTTTAAGCAACGTTACCTTGCCCACTTGGCTAAGGATAGCTCCTTTCCAACCAGCCAATTTAGAATTGAATCTATCAACTAGCTTCATCCAAAAATTCTCTGAAGGCTTTAAACAAAGTGGAAGCCCCAAATAGGTTGAAGGAAACTCAGCAATTTTACATCCAAGGATTCTTTCAATCCTTATTTGTCTTTCAACAGGGGTATTGATGAAGAACAAAGAGCTCTTATCCCAATTAATTTTTTGGCCAAAAGTAGTTTCATAAGAGTCCATAACATTCTTAATATTTCTTGCTTCCCTAATAGTAACTTCCCCCATAGTAATTGAATCATCAACAAACTGTTCATGAGTACAGCTTATGTTGGAAGATGAAGGTTCAAGGCCTTTGAGTTTTCCATCTTCCACATTTTTTATAGTATATATGCCCAAACTTTCAGCTAAAATAGTGAACAAGATAGGAGAGATGGGATCCCCCTATCTTAGACCTCTAGAACTTTTGAAGAAACTAGAAGGGGATCCATAAACAATAACTGTAGAGGTGGAAGTTCCAGTAAATTGGGAGCAGAGCTGAATCACTTTTTCCCCAGACCCAAAAGATTTCATAATTCTAGAAAGGAATTGCCAATTCACTCTATCATAGGCTTTAGACATATCCAACTTAAGAAAAAAAACTTGATTTTTTGCAACAGTTAAAGAGTGAATATTTTCATGAACTGAAATAATAGAATCCAGAATCTGTCTACTAGGGATAAAGCCATTCTGCTGAGCTGAAATAATCCTGGGAAGAATATCTAGCATTCTAGAAGTAAGAACCTTAGAGACAATCTTGTAAATATAATTACAAATACTAATAGGTCTAAACTTATTAAGAGAGTCGGCTGCAGAAACCTTTGGAATAAGAATGATGAAGGTCGCATTCAATTCTTTTAAAAGCTTCCTTGAACCAAAGAATTCTTTGACTCCATTACAGATATCAGTCTCCACAATTTGCCAGAAGATTTAGAAGAAGAACATTGGAAATCCATCTGGACCAGGAGACTTATCTCCCTAAAATGAAAACACCGCCTTTTTGATTTCCTGATTAGAAGGGATCCGAGAGAGATTTTTGTTGTCATACTCATTTAAAATGGGAGGGATAGCCTGCACAAGAAGGTCTTGATTTTTGAAATCAACATCGTCCACCCCTCCCAATAGATTTCTGAAAAAATCCAAAGCTTCCTTTCTTATATCATTTTCATCTAATAAAATCCCCCTATTTCAAGATAACCTAGAAATCCTATTAACTGCCCTATGCTTTAGAGCAGTCAAGTGGAAAAACCAAGTGTTTTTATCACCTTCCTTCAAATACAAGGCTCTTGATCTTTGTCTCCAAAAAGTCTCTTCATTAGAAATATTTGCATGGTATTTAGACAACAACCCATTTTCAACAGATCTCAAGTCCTGTGAAAGCCCTTCCTCTTGAATTTTATCTTGGACTTCCTTAATATTAGTCTTAATTTGGGCTTTGCTATCTCCAAATATCTCTTTGTTCCATATTTTGATTTTGTCCTTTATAATGTTAAGCTTTTTGGCTATTCTAAATAATGTCATTCCCTCAATCTCAGAATTCCACCAATCAGCAACACAGACTTCCAAAGACGGGTGGGATAACCACACTTTTTTAAATCTAAAAGGGAAATTTCTCTTTGCAGAAAAAGTATTAGCAGTAAAAGAAATAGGGTAATGATCAGATCTAATCTTAATAATAGACGCCAAAGAGAAAATATACTTAGAAAGCCACTCAGAAGAAATCAGGGATCTACCCAACCTTACTTGAATAAGATCAGATCCAGTTCTACGATTGGTCCAAGTATAATTAATCCCTTGGAGATCCACATCCATAAGAGCTTGATCATTAATAAAATCCATAAGATCTTGTCTTCCCTCCAACTACAAAGGGAGGCCTCCCATCTTTTCATCCTCTTTAATAGGTGTATTGAAATCTCCCATAATTATCCATCTTTTATCAGCAAAATTTAGTCTGTCTTCAGCAAGGCTCCTCCAAAATTTAGATCTTCCAGCTTTAGAGTTAGGTGCATAGACATTAGTGATCACCCAGATAAAGTTATCCTTAATATGCTCAAGCAGAACTGAGGTCCTATTGACTTCTGAAATAATTTCCTTCCCTATAATAGTATTTTGGCTCCAAAATATTGTTGTTCCTCCAAAGGCACCCTCCGAACTGGTTCCAATAACTCCATTATTTTTTAATATTCTAATCCTTTCCACTTTATCCTTACACATCTTAGTTTCCTGAACAAGGACAACATACGGTTTATGATCTCTTATAATATTACATAACACATCATGCTTATGGGAGGCATTTAGCCCTCTTATATTCCATGAAATTATCTTCATACTTTAACCAGGGATAAGGCTGACTCGATGGAGCTCTGTGTTCCATCAACATGGTTCTTCCAACTTTCCTGTTCCCTTTGATTTTGTAGAGAAGGTCTCCCCTTCTTTTTGTTGTGACTTCCACCATCTGCTACTTTCTTATTCTTGCTTCTAGTTGAAATACCTCCATTGGGTCCTCCATTATTTTATTTTCCTTCTTTAGTATTGAGAATCCTAAGATTTCCCTCAAGAGCCACCATTTCCAAACTTTTAGGTGGAGTTTTACATTGGATCAGCTTAGGACTTCCATTGGTTAATAACAGAAAAGGCTCAAAATCATAAATGTTATAGTCATGTGCTTCAATAAAGTCTCCCTCATTTTCTTTAGTATTAGATGAAGCAGAAGCATCATCATTGGAACTCTCTTCATCTTTATCATGGATGATAGGCCCTCCCTTCTGGTCCTCTGATTCAAATTTTTGAGCATTTACATCTATCCCTTTCTCTTCCTCCTTGTTGCTCTCTATTTGATTTTTAGAATGGCCACAAACAAATTTTCATTATTACTATTCATATCCTTCTTTTCCTCATTTTCCAACTCAATCACTTCCTTATCAAGAACACACTCTACAATTGGGTCTTCTCTCTTCACTTTTGTTTGCCATTTCTTCTTCGAACTACTATCACTCTTGCCAATCTTACTCTTCTTGAGTGAGCAAGATTTCACCCAATGACCCCTTTTTACAATGAAAACAAACAAACGAGAGAGATTCATATTCAATCACTTGGGTCCATTTCCCCAATTTAGATAGAATCTCAATAGATTGAGGCATATCCATCATTTGATTAACATTAACATAGATACGAGCAAAAACTAACCTTGATTTAGCTGCAATCATCAGGTCGATCAAGAGAAGTTCTCTAAATGAACCTACTATCCCTTTAAAGACCTCCTCCATTCTAGAACTCCAACAGAAGGCCAAGGAGACAAGTCCACACAGGCGCCGACACAAAAAAGAATTCATCAAGAGAAAGGTTAGGAGCCCATTTCTATAAAGCCA
Source organism: Cryptomeria japonica (assembly GCF_030272615.1). NCBI lineage: Eukaryota > Viridiplantae > Streptophyta > Pinopsida > Cupressales > Cupressaceae > Cryptomeria > Cryptomeria japonica. Next base: position 691,770,250 of record NC_081414.1, read on the forward strand.
AGGTTGACTTCTCAAATATCCATAGCCCTTCACATAGAGCTTTATTCATATCTTCTTCATTATTAAAAGAAAAAGAAAAAAAACCCTAGGCAATGCCACCACATCCACTTGACCTTTGAGAACCCATTTCCTCCTTATAAATTCCTGATAACATCAATGTTAGGCCTAAAACTAGTGAACCTTCCAACTAAGGTCACAGCTAAACTAGACACAGTGAAATCAACCAGCTTATCGAGAACAGAGATAGCAACAACCCCTGTCACGGGATCATATATATTTTTAACTTTTGGAAGCCCAGATTTCACCAGTGGCCTGACTCCAAAAAGCACTGACCATTTTTTTTCTTTACCTCTATCATGTGGGTCCCTCTATTTGGAATCTTTATCTTCCACCAATTTGATTGTCACCTTCTCCCCTTCAGTACCCTAAGAAGCCTGGAAACTAGCCTGATTACCAATTCCCCCTGCAGAAATACTGCCATCGCCATGAAATCCGCCATTCCTAGGTTTGAAATTTAAATTTCCCTCTCGCCGCTCTGCTTGCCACTCCTCTCCAACCATGTAGTACAAATGTATAATTGTTCTTTGGTTTTCCTCTTTTCTTGGAGAGGGGCATCTTTAGTGATTACTGCACTTCTTCTCTTTCTTTCATTCTCTTGGAAATCTTATCTCTTCTATGGTTTTGATTATTTTCAAGTATGATATTCCCCTTAGCAAAGAATGATCTCTTGAGAAGTATGTATCCTTTCCTTGAGAGGATTTTGTTCCACTTGGATGGCATGTCACTTGAGATTTTCACTCCTTTCCCTTTTCCTTTAGGGGCTATATTTTTCATATGTTATTATCATTTCTTACAATGGTATGGTTTTATGATTAATCCTCCTTGGGGAATATATGATGCTTTTTCTCTCTTCTTTTCAAAGATTACCACTGCTTGAGACATGTATTTTACATTTAATAATGTCTTTTCTTGCATGTGTTCATGTAAGTTTATTGCGCATTTTCTTATGTTTAATCTCTCTCTAGTCCATTTTGTAAGCTCTTCTCATTGTCCCATTAGCTTGGGGGGGAAATGATCCTTCTCCCTCTCTTTCTCTAGGGATCAACTTTATCCTATTAAGTGGATGGGGTGAGTTCTATTACTTGATGTCATTTCTTGTGTGAAATTTTTTTGTGCACTCACGGATTGTCTCTTATACAAGAGGTGTTAGTCCTTGACTATGACCTCTTTTACACTTGGTAATCTACATCTATGATAAATTCACCCATCCCTCTGGGGGCTAAAAGTGAGTCATCCCTCATCAAGAATCCCTTTCACCTAGAAATAGGAGGAAGGATTGCATTCTTATTCTTTCCTTTTCTTTTTCTAGAAGATGTTATATTTGTCTAAGACAACTCCTCTTGGGGGTAGATGTCTTTTGAACAAAGATCTCTTCTCCTCTAAAGATCACATTTACACTTACAACAAGATATCTCTTGTCAACTATCTTATCCTTTCTTGAAGAGTATTCCCTCTCTTGCTTGGATTTATGACATCATTCCATAGTGGATATATTCTTTGTGGTGAAGGTAGGTATCCTTGTTATACTTTCCTTAAGATATCAACATTAACCTATGTTGACATCTTAAGGGAGGGCACCCACACTGCTCCTTTGTACTATACTTCTCTCATGTATTGTATAGTGATACTTTCTTGGAACCAGAGTGAAACCTCTTAGAGAAAGATGTCATCACTTTTCTTGTATAGTGAGACATTCTTGGAACTAGAGGGAAACCTCTTAGAGAAAGATATCATCACTTTTTGTATAGTGGGTCATTCTCAAAACAAGAGCATGATCTCTTAGAGAGAGATGTCTTCACTTCTTCTTTTCTTGTACAGTGAGACATTCTTGGAACCAGATGGAAACCTCTTACATAAATATATCATCACTTTTCTCTTGTATAGTGGGTCTTTCTCGGAACCAGAGCACGATCTCTTAGAGTGAGATGATGCCACTTTTCTTTTATGTCAGGTGATCATTTTCGGAACCAGAGCACAAACTCTTAGAGTGAGATATCACACCTTTTTGGACACTTGTACTATACATTCTATACAGGTTATAGCATACTCGGGCATAGACTCCTATGAGGATATTCGAACCTCACTTGCACACACATGCATGAGGTTGAGTGGAACTAATGGTGTTCTCACTCTCTCTCTATATATATGGATCACCTAGACAGGCTCTAGGGGTGAGATTTTCCATGTCCTTCTCTCCATGGATCACCTACTTTTAGGTGCGAGATGTCCATGGTTTCTTTCTTCTTTTCTTTTCTTCCCATGGATCACCAAAGTGTGTATTCATGTTCTCTCTCTTCTTCCTCTCATGAACTCATAGTTTTACTATTGATAGTTAATGGATGATGTCAGCTTTGCTCTTTTATGTGACCATCCATTTTTATTTGACGATATTGATCTTTGTGTCCTGATTAGTTATTGAGACATCTGGGCTCGAGATCTCTTCAGATAGTTAGTTTGTCTTCTTTTGTCTTGTTCTTGTCGTGTATATTTTTATGGTTTTTTTGTTTTGTGTGTCTTGTGCCTTATTTGTGTTCTCTTGCATATGTTGGCGTGAGTTGAGACCCTAATAGTGGGGGCTTTTTTATCATCAATATTAGTGGTCCTATACTCCTTTTAGCATTGCTATGCATCTCTCATCTTCATCTCTCTTTTCTTCTACTTTACCCGACAGTAGTGGCATAAGACATATCCCACTAAAGTGGGGGCTAAATGTAGTGTCATAAAATTATGTCACCTACAATTTTAACCATATTTTGTTTCCTCACCATGGAAATGACATCTCCTTCCCTAACTAAGACCTATTTTATGCATTCTCACCCCTTCACCCTTTCTCCTCCATGTCATGTGTCTACTCTAGACCCTGTCTGGGCCCAAAAATAGGGTAGATCAAGGTTGTGGTACCCCTATCCCTTTAGGACAGGGGCATGGTGCTCTTGTCCCTACCCCTTAGGGTGGCCCTATGCATAATTTTTCTTTGGGGTTTGTAATTCCTCAGTGTTGGCCTTCGGTGGTTGAAAATTAATCCTTGAGGCATGTATAAAAAGGAATTCAATACCCTCATTCATGGACAGATAGATGGACGATAAGGGATAAGAGACATAAGGAGAAGATACAAGATTTCAAGGTCATCATAAAGAATTCAAGTCTTCTTCATTCATCCATTGGAGCAACATTACAACATTCATTTGCAAGCATGTGTGTGTTAGGGTTTAGTCATGTTACATGCTATTTCATACAATATTTGTGATTACATTCAAAATAAAAGGAAACATCGTCAACAAGTTGCAGATCTATAAGGTAAACATTTACATTGTTTACATTCAAGCAAGTACAATTACTTTCTTTCAAGGTTGATTCCTTAAACGATCTTTGACTAAGGCAAACCCCTATCCATAACTATTTGCTCTCTCTTTTCTGTGTTTAGGTTTCATGTGCACAACTGTAATTGTTGGTTTGAGCTTCATTTAAAGAGATGAAAGAACCCTTTTCATTTCGCGGATTTTGTGGTGGACGATGCACATTCTCACCATAGTCCTGACATTTTTTCTCCAAATTTGTAGGGTAGATCTACATCAATCTAGTTAGCTGAGATCCAAAGTTATAACATGATCCCAACACGTTGACATAATGTATTAACTGATAAAAAGATATTGAAATAAAGCGATAACACAAAACACGAGACTAAACTAAAAGATAAAAATGAATGAGAGAATATTACACATGGTCCACACTATGAAGCCTTCCGCAAGTTAATATTTTCCTCATGATGATGTACCTACACACATGCAAGAGACAAAATGTTGGGGGTTGTGTTTTGGAGTCTTCGGTGTTTCTATCTCCACATACAACCCAAGAAGCCACATGAATGATAATATGATAAAGATAATTAAAAATTCAATACAAGATTGGAAATGAATATTTGGGAAGTAAGAAAGAGAGGTTTTAGAGAACTCCCCTTTCATGAACAATCATTGGAAATATTGGTGTAGTGTGCTTGAAATGCTGCAGAAATGGTGGTGTTGATGGGATGCTATTTAAAGTGGTCTCCAAGATCTTAACCTACAAGAATGTTGCCAAACTTGCCAAAGAATCCCCTCAAATACCTTTGAAATTGATCGATAAAGGCTCTGGATAGAAACTGGATGTTGGTCGGTGCATACAAAGGCATTACAATTCCTTCCAGGTGCAGGTGTAATGCTCAAATGGTCACCTATGGACTTTCAGATTCGCAGGACGCTAGCGCGTCATGTGGACGTCTCTGCATTGCGCATTTGTCATCAAAGATGATAGGCTAGCATAGTTGGTAATGCTTTGGTCAAAGCTGACATGGATGGTCTGAGTGGACAAAAGGACATTGTTGGCATTTGGCATAACTAATACAGATGAGGTGATGTAGTTAAAGACTGATGACTACACCGGTAGAGGATAGAAGACTATTTGTGATGAGGAGATTGATATTTTGTGATTAGATGACTTGATCAGTTATTTATGTTGTCATTGATGGCAAGTGATGTCAAATGATGATTATCGATGTTCCTGAACTAATTTTTTGTCATCTAAACTTGATTTGGTTTACCAGAAGATAGGGTTTACGAGAACAGAACAAAAGATTATGAATTACAACTTTAACCGGTAAAGCAGAGATGTTTTGGTTGAATTGGGAGATCAGCAATGATCGGTGTTTTGCATCTTGGAATGTAAGATTGTGTCACAGAAAGGAGTATCTAACTAGAACCGGAACTTGCAATGACTACTGAAAGGCTTATTTCAAATTTTTGATGAAGTTTTGCTAGGCTTTTAGTAGGGTTTAAGGACCAGTGAATAAATCATCAAACCAGTAGTGATTTTTGTTATGGTGGTGGTCAACAACAAGTCTACATGAAGGTGGTAACATGGAACAACCTGCATAAAATGTTTGATTTCTATTTTGGCATGATTCAAGGAACAATTTATTGGGAAATGACGAAGTGTTTAGTGGAGTGTTTTGAGGTTTTGACTTTGGTACAAATCAGATTTTCATGATGGGTTTCGATCAGCTAACAATTGATATTGCATTGTAATATGATGTAATGATATGTATATTGATCTGATATGATCTCTTATGATTTATATTATAATTTCATGATGTAATTAGGGTTTAGTGGTCGACCTAGTTGAGATGGATATTTAGGATGGCACAATTTATGTTTATTGTGTCGTTGGTCTTAAGAGAATTTGTTGAGTCATCCAAGAGTAGTGAGAGAACTTCCTAGGAGTTGCAGAGTGTTGAGCATAACTGGATTTGATCTAGAAAGCTGAGAAGTGAAAGTAACATATCACTTTTTCACTGTTGTTCCCTAACAGTTGCAGTAGGTTAAATCCCTTAATCGAGTAGGTCCTAATAGGAAAGCTCTCAAAAAGAGTGGTAAATCCTCTCATGAGGTTGATCCTAACATATCATCAAGATCCTAACTGGGCTGCTAGGCAAATCCCTTAATCGGGTGACTCCTAACAAGGTCTGCTTCTAATAGGGCTAAGCTCCTAATAGGGCATACTTCAAAAGAGTACAAATATTTGTGGGTACCAAATCCCACCATTTTGTTTCCTATTTGGGTTTCCATGACAAAAAAATTATCAAATTTATATGACTTCTTAAGTGGTGAAAGAATTGATAGATGTGGTAAATGATTTGATTAATGTGTTAGCAAATCTGATAAAGAGGTTGTTAGATTTGATAAAAGAAGTTGAGATTTTTGATAAATGATTTCAGATCTGATATAAGTTTGATTTTGGCTTAATCTTGTAAATTATTATTAATACTGATTCACCCCCCCTCTCAGTATTAACCAGATTCTCATAGGATTAACATACATGATGGCAGATCCTGTCCTCCAAATGACATGGAGGAAAAGCATCATTTGTCACATTAATTACAAGGGATAACATTTTTGATATTACATTTTCCCCCCACTTTAGTGAGAATTCCTTTGTCGAGAGATGTTCATTGGTCAAACGAGCTTGCCCCTAATGAGATGATGTCCAAATTTGGTATAGATATTGCTATTTGGTACATCTCAAACACACTAGCTATAGAATAGCATGATGGACAATCAGATAAAGAAATGGAGAAGATAACGTAATAGAAATAAACTTTGCTTCAAAGGAAAGCCCCTGGCTATGGAAAGATACAAGATAAGAATCCACCATTGGTATAAGATATGCTAGTATCGGTAGCAAGGTGTGTTATGCTAGATGGCCATACGATAGGGCTTGATATGCCAGTATGGATAACCATACGATAGGGAAGATGAAGATACTTTTTTGTTAGCATGGGTAGCGACATGTTAGATAGCCATGTGATAGAGCAGACGAAGATAAATTTGCCAGCATGGGTAGGGATGCTCTAGATAGCTAAGAAATAGGGTGGATAAATTTGCTAAGTAGTAGATTGGTCCCTACAAAGGCACTCAAGAATGGTTTGGCCCCCATGTAGGTGATCTTGAGAAAAGAAAAAGATCAAGTGGTTTGGCCCCACCTAAGTGATCTTGGAATAGAGAAAGATTGAGTGGTTTGGTCCCCACCTAGGTGAACAAGGAAAATAGTTGATAAAAGACACCAATGCAAAAGATGAAAGGATAAATACCAAAGATAAAAAGATAAGTGTAGATATGATGGCCTCCCCTTAGAATGATAGTCATGAAAGGTGTGTCGTTCTAAGGAGAAGATCAGTTGTGGAATGTCAACATAACGAGATGTTTTTATGGAATGCCACCAATAGATATTGACAAATAAATGTTAATAACATCAAAAGATGCAATGCAAGAGGACAAGGGGATCTGATAGTTTGGCATCAAAACCCATAGCAATGTCAAAAAGATATATAGTATTACTGCGATATGGGTGTATCTTTATAGTTCCAAGGAAGAAATAAAAATCAAAGAAAGATCTGAAGAAGAGCACATGAAGACAAAGAAAGAAAATTTTGTGTCAACATGGAAGAAGGGAAAGAATGCCCCCAACGCTTTGCATCATTCTTGAATATCAAAAAGCAAGATACGATAAATAGAAGGAGGTAGACAAATAGAGGAATTTGTACAATAGAAAATCTTCTATATCCGAGTACCTACGGAGTAACTCGAGTCTTTTAAGAGAGCACAATGGATAAAAATAGTCCACCTCCCATATCCAAGTACCTACGAAGTGAGCTGGGTCCTCCGGGAGGGAACAAATAGATAAGGAAAGTACAGGGGAATACAATCAGAGGCACATGAAAATAGATGTAGATAAAAAATAAAAGTCCTAATTGGAAGCCCTTAGGAAGGGATCCTACTACAGGAGATCATCATCCTCAAGAAGAGCCTCATCCTCTCAATCTAGGTCATAGGGAGAAGGGGGACGAGCTTGAAGAGGAATTACCACAAGGGTCACACCGAGTGCCTCACTAATAGCAAGACAAAGAGACAAAGAAACAATGACGTCTTCATCTACAGACTCGGAGGTGGTGAGGGTCAATGATCATGTGAAGATCTTAGACAAGGCTAGGATGTCCTCCAAGGAGATGAATATGCAGGCCTCCATGGAGGAAGCAATTAACTCACCTGGAGAAGATGAAACAAGAACAGGATTACTGGCCTCTAGAAGAGGGGCAGTGACAAACTCGAGAGAAGGCAGGGCCTTCTTGATCATACAAATAGAAATAGAAAAACTAGCAGGCACTAAGATGGGCAAAGAAAGGGATGAAGAACATACCTAGAGACTTGCATCATCAAAACTCTAGAACAAGGCCCTACTCAAACTTGTGTTTACATGGGATAGGAGTGTCGAGCCTCCTATCAACCATAGTAGGCTAAAGGACCCTAGGAAAACTTGGATGTTAGAGTGATGGAGAAGTAGGTGGGGAAGACAAAGCTACATTGGGCACCACCTATGTATGTGACATGTTAAGGGGTCAGGACAAGGGAAACATGTCTGACAAATAAGTGAGAAGAGGCATCTCCAAAGAAGGAGCAATGAAAACATTTACTTATTTAGAGGGAGGTTTATTGAAATCCCCTGAAGCAATAAGAAGCGAGATCAAAATAGGTGCAAAGATGGGAGCAACCAAGGGAATAGGCTCTGAAATAGTAGCACTGGGTGTCGAAGCAACAACAATGGACTGTAAGGCAACGTCCCACTCTTAAGCTTGAGCCCATTGAAATATTTTACGCTCACATGCACATTGATTACAATAGATGTGAAGACCACCAACCAGAACTGGAGAGGATTCAGGAGCATCGTGCTCCATAGGAGAGGCCTCAGGAATTGTGTGAAGGACGGGAGAAGGCCCAACTGATGAAGCAGGAGATGCATCCTATAGTACCCCTGCCCCAATCAATTTCTAATCTCGGTTTAATCTTGTTCAGTTTATCTTAATATAATGATTATAGTCAGATGTTTGATTTAATGCATAGCTGTTGATGTGATTTTCACACTAGTTGTATGCAAGTTGTTTAGTGTTCCTATTTCATGGTATTAATATCGGGCTAACGCTTTCATTAAGTTTATATATGTATGCATGTATGACTCTTGGTTGCAGGAGATTTCAGGTACAATGCCGCATGAGTACGAGGTTCGTCTTCACCTAGATTTGCAGGTTTGAGTGTACCTCTTTTAATCCTTAGAGTTGGATTAGGTGGTCGTAAGACCCTAGTTGACCTTAGTTGTGCTCAGGTGGGCATCGTCAGTCGTCGTCGGTAATCCCTTTTTGTTCGGGTTTGCGAGTCGTCTGTTTGGTTGACCTTCTCGATTTGCGTGCTTGGTGTGTATGGTTAAATTGATTATATAGTCCTTAGTAATTATTTTGATTATATATGTATTCGTGCATTAGAGATTAATGGACTTGATTAATCAGGATTTCGTTATGCGATTTTCGTTGATATTGGATTGCTCGTTTTAAATTGGGAGTAAGTTCAATTAAATAGCTGACTTTGAATATTAAATGCATTTTGTGTATGCTGTCGAAAAAGAAAGTTTTGTATTTAATTGCCATAGATTAAATTGTATTCTATTGGCTTTTGATTAGAAAGGTTAAATTTCAGTTGAGTGAGAAAATCGATTTTGAATTGGAAAAGCAATTTAATTTATTGTAATAGTTGGAAAAAGAATTATTTTTGAGAATTATTTTTAAATAAAAATTTTAATTCCAAAAATGGAATTTTGGTCAACTCTCCATTATAACCTAAATTTTGGGAAATTTTAGAGGATGGGCATTTTTGGAAAATATTTTGTTGGGAAAGTTGTTGGTTGAAATTTGGGGGATTCTGGAAGGAGGAGGAATTCTTGAGCTTGCAGGTTGGGCTCTTCAGCAAATCTCTACCAGGATTGCGTATGAAGGTAGGATTCTAAATTGTGTTCTTGTTGCCAAAGAATGTACTGTTCTGGTTGAAAGAAGTGAATTTGTTATTGAAAAATCGGTTTGATTGATTATTGGAGTAGAATGGGAATAAGATCTTGAAATTATCCCTCTTTGATTTCATTCTTTGTTTTCAAATCAATTTCTGGTTTGCTAAGAATGATTTAAAATAAATAAAATTTGAAATTTAGTTGGGGGTTTGGCAGATTAGATGTTAAATTTGTGAAGATCAATCTTATTTGGCCAATATGCTGTTGGTTGTTGGAGAAATTTTCCCCTTCCCTGTTCTGGGTAGTTTAAAAATATATCAATGGGGTTTTGGTTTTTAAAAAAAAAATTCTGTTAGTCTCTGGGAGACTTTTTTTTTTATTAGACTGTGTAAAACACAGTAGGCAATTTTGTTTGAAAATGATAATCATTTTAAAAAAAAAATGAAAATTTTATATAGTAAATTTGGGAGCTGCGCACCCAAGGGAGCTGCGTGCTTCCCTTTGGGAACAACAGCGCTCCCTTTGGGGAGAGCTGCGTGCTCCCTTGGGGAAGCAGCGCTTCCCCTTTGGGGGCTGCGTGGGCTTTCCTTGGGGGACCACGTGGGGTCCACGTGGAAACCCCCATCCCCTTGTTAAATTGCTTTTTTTTTTAATTATTTTTTTTAGTTTAAAAAAAATAAATTAATTAAATAAAGTTTTCAATAATTTATTAATTATTTTATATATATTATTAATGGGAATTAATTTATATATATAAAATAATCGATATTTAATTTGAGGTTTGTGTAATGCCATAATTATTAGTGAAATATATTTTATTAATAAAGATTAATAATTATATATTAACTAATAATTAACTGGGTTATTGTGCACTTTTAGTCGTTAATTGTGTATATTTCATTTATCATGGAATAATAAATATACTCTTTAATTAACAGTTAATTTTGGATTCCCTTTTTTATACTTATATTTCCGTGATCCGTATAGTGCATCTGGGATTGAAAAATATGAAACTATAGAGGTTGATATCGAACCAGTATGTCAGTGATGTTTTAATTGGAGATTTAATATCTTATTTTATTGATTAATGGTTATCTGAGTTTTATTAATATGAATTTGGTTTAAGAACCCATTATGGCTTAATATGTCTGTTCGATGCTGTGAACCCTAGAGAGTTAGAAAACCAAGAATCAAACTATTCCTAGATGAGGTAGATAACTGCTTTAATATAGACTTTGTGGAAAATCTTGATCAACATTTAATGTCTAGATTAATTTGGAGAAAGATTGTTTCTGTTGAATGTTGCCTTTGCGAGTTTAATTTCTGTATTCGCTTTTAATTATGAAATGGCAAGAGTGCTTTGTTTGATAGGTCCTTGTCATATGGAATGATTTGGGGTACCTGTATCAGTCCTCGGTCCCGAGTTGACTGTTGTTTGTGGTAGTGTCGTATTTGGTCATATCCGCTATGTGGGTGTCGAATGTTGAATCGTGGTTGATCTTAGTTTGTCAGGTCTCTAGTTAGAGTACCGTCAGTAAGTGATCATCTTTGAGTCGTGTTTGACCAGATGGTTGATTCTCCCTTCTTGAACTCCGTTCGTCTGACCATGCCTATTCCCTAGTTTTGAGTTCGTCGGAGTTTAGTCTAGTGTCGTATGGGAAAGTGGCTTTCGATTGGGGGTCGCGCCCAAAGTGGCTGCTGGGTAACCCATCGAAAGTGAGTCTAATAAGTGATAACCCTTAAGTAGATTAGAATGTAATTTCTAAGTAAGATAATGTGCCTCACACATGGGACGAGTGCTAGCATAGACCCGACATGTTGTGGGAAGGCCTGAAATGACAAAACCACCATCCTTGTCTTTATGAGAGGATGTGTGCGTCCACATGAGGCTTGGATGGGCCGGGAGCTCGGATTAGGTTGCCTGGGTAACCTAGTGTATGGGGCCGGGACCTATGAAGACCTGCCATGGTAACCATACCAGGTTGTGTGATGACACTTGTCCCTACGTTCACTAGTGTGTTGTCGTTTTGTCCTGTTAGGAGTACCTTTGTGGGTCGTCCTTTTGTCTCTGCCCTTGTGAGTATCGGTTTCATGTTAGACCTTGGGTGGTGATGACTCAGTTTTATGGATGCTCTTCTGGACCTTTGTATTAGCTTTGATTATGTTCAGCTGGATCCTTTCCTTATCAAGGATCGTTTATGTATTATTGACCGATGCGGTCGTTTGTATATTGTTTATATTTAGCCTTATCCGCCGGATTGTAATGGTGTAACCTCTTGTATTCTTAACTTTATTAATTATCAGAGGGGTCTTGCAGTTGAGTAGACCCGGAGATGTAGCCCTTTAGGGGTGAACTCCGAGATCATTATGGTGTTATGTGATGTATTCTCTTATGTTTCCCTTATTCAGCTTTATCATGTATGAATAGCTTATGTTAGAATGGATAAGTGGATAGGATGGAATTAACTTTAAATGCTTATATTCAGTCCTTTCTTGAATGCCATGTTGATCGAATGCATAAGTGGTTTAGATGAGATTTATCGTAGATGCTAGTATGCAATCGTCTTGTAAAATGCAATAAATTGGAGTATGAAAGAATGTATCTTAAAGTAATGAAATATATTCAGTTGTTGTTAAGGAAACTAAGTGTGCTTGAAAGATCTCTTATGGTTATGATGGAATTCTAGTGTGTGAGGATATCAGATGTATGGCTTGTAATTTTAAATGAAAAGCTTGAATGAAGATTATGAATAGATTTTAATGGATGAATCTTTGCTTGTGAATTATATTTCCATCTTTTGAAAGAAATTATTCTGATTAAGAATTATTTCGTTATTAAGATAATCAGCTTATTGGATTAATTGTGTGAGTTAAGTGAATTGTGATATTTAAGTAATCTCATTGGGAAACTCTTTAGGCGTTAGTTGATGTCTTCCGCTATGTAATCTGATTCTTTGATATCTTGTTGTATCTTAATGTGGTGTAACTTTAAAAAAAAAATTATTGCTCTCTATTCTTGTGTTATGGCTTAATCCCTTCGGGGTTTCCTGGCGGGGCATTACACATCCTAGAGGGGCACCACATCCACAACAATGGGGGGCTGACCTCATTTCGCTTGAGGAGCGATAGGAGGAATAGAGGGTACCAACACAGGCTACAAAAAATAGAAATGAGAAGAGTACTTCATTTTCTAATAATGAGAGGGTCAAGGAATATCGTCCATGATTAGGAGCTTGAAGGGAGGGTGGGCCGACGACTTTGACAACAAGAGTGCCTTTCTCTTGGATACACTCGGTGCAGTCACAAGAACAATAGACACTGTTGGAGGTTGTTTGGTCCTAGGTGAATGTGGAGATCTATTTGATGGAGTAGGCTTAGCCTCAACCCCCGATGATGAAGAGACATGAGGCACTACCCACTCCAAGATCAGAATCAATGGAGGAGGGCTCGCTGTAGGAGGTGGCAATGAAACACTAGGCTGCACAGATTTAGGGGTTGAATCCCTCATTTTATAGTGATAATAAGTGTGGTACATTAAATCACCATGGGGAAGCATGGTCTCCACTGGAGCAGGCCAAAACTAGTCCAACAAAAAATCCCCATGTGTGATTAGGGGTCGATATTTAGTGTCTTGGATGACATGCACCATGCCCTCATGGGGAAACTTGAGACATTTGTGCATAACTAAGGGGACTTCTTCCATAGCAATCAACCAAGGAATGTCGAGCTTAACTCAGAAGAGGCCTGATTTAGGAATGATGATGAACACAAAGGATGTCGCCTTAGGCCCTATGAGGACTGCCAAGGTGATACTACCCAAGGGGCGGATATAGAACCCATCATGCATCCTAAAGATTGTGTGACACTCAACATACACTGGTCTATTCTAGATGTTCATAAAGAGATTCTCCTCTATGATAACATTGACTCTGCTAGATGGGTCAACCATCACACTTGTGATAGTTTGACCATTCAGCTTGGTAGGGACAAAAAGAGGAGTAGGCTCTCCACAAGATGGGGCATCCAAAATGAAAATGACAAGTTAGATACCTTCCCCTTTTGGGCTGGAGGTGATATAATGGGGATGATGGGATCATGTTCACATATGGACCATCATCTGGAGAAGGATCTAATGCAGAGGTAAAGTTTGCCGAATGCAGAGGGAAAGGATCGGTATAAATTAGTAAGTTGTTGTTGGTTTTATCAACAAACTTGTTTGGTTTGTGCTTCCATGCATCTACCTTGATTGCACCACTATCGATGTGGTCTTGGACAACATGTCGAAGATGATAACTTCACTCAGTTTCGTGACTAGGCACATGATGATAATGACAAAACTTCAAACCTTCATATCAATGCGGATAAGGCCGACTGTTAGATAGTAGTTTGATTTTTGGAAGGGTAATAAGGTTGTCTTTCAACAACTGCTACATTATGTTGAAGTATGATTGATTCAACTTAATGAAGACTCGATTTTGTTGTGGAACTTGCATAGCAGCCATTAGAGGAATAGATGCAATATTAGTGACAACTTTATTATTCCAGGACCCATCTGTGGACGTACCTACAAAAGACCCACCGTGAGGGTTTGAAGAAGTATCTCTAAAATGTGACACAATGTGTTGCTAATCAGTGAGAGCAGAGCACATGTTGTTGGGGTCTAATAACACTGAGAGGGGGGGTGAATTAGTGTTCTGCCGGTATGATAATATTTTATTCTTTTATACCATACACATATAAACCAGTAAACAAATAAACATATAATCTTGAAGAAAATAAACCATCCACATAAATGAACACCATAACACACAAAATTTATGTGGAAACCTCAAAGAGGAAAAACCACGGTGGGATTTGTGACCCACAATATTAATTCACTGGCCTTATGAAAAGATATTACATATAATGGGGGCTTGCACATACAGGAAGGCATATTGTCTAGAGCATACTGCTCATCACTAAAGAGTCTCACTGAGTACAAGCTTTTTGCTTAACTAAAATACTGAAAAATGAACTCAAGAATGCATATGCTATGCCAAATAGAGTTCCAGTTCTAGCTCTACTCTGTACCAGTTCATAAACCCTAAACACTATCAACATCACTTCTCCTCCAAGAATGCTTTCCAAGATATCTACAGATCATTGCATGATATAACATTCGTATGCAAAATGATCTTCATACATATACTTCGCATTATACAGTTCTTTATATACTCCTATATCCATATCATGTCTCTCATATATATCAAAATGACCTAGTAGATTGACCTATATACCCATTACAAACAATATGCCTTATGTCGGCTTACAATACATTACAAAAAGATATTCAATGTCGTCCTTGATAATAATTACAAAATGATTTACTAAATAAATCGTCCTTGATGTCTGATTCCTTGAAGTATTGATGTTAGTGTTGGTGCCGGTATAGGTGTAGCCTTGAATGCTCCAAAGTCGGTGTCTGCTGGTATATGCCTCCTAATGCTAGTAAATGATTCCATCTAATCTTGTTGCCATCAATGACAACAAAATGAATCCAATGAGTGTTAATTGCCAAGAATCTCCCCCTTTGGCATTGATGGCAACACTCATGTGAAAAATGGATTCCCTACCAGTTCAACTAAAATATGCTCCCCCTAAGCAATACACTTCTTCCGATATCCTGATATCCTTCCCATGTGTTCTTTTCTAGTATTTTTTAATATTTTTCACATATATAAATACTCCCCCTTTGACATTAATTTCAAAGACCTTTGAAAGAATTGAAACAATTTCATAACCAAAAGAATAAATGAATATAGTTAATTTCACTAGAGCTTGACCATCCTCAAGATTTCTGGGTATGCCTTATCCAATAACTAAAGATATATATCCCAACTGGTTTTGAAGGTTTCAGAAATGGATACTAGTCCACTTAGTAATTGTTCTAGTGTTTCCTTCTCTTTGACTTCTATCAGTATGGGTTTAGCTATCATGTCCATGCACTCCCTCTTATTAACACCCAATGAATCCAATCTGGGTCTTTGTCATGCCCAAACTTTTGGGCACAAATGGAATAATTTTTTTTTTAAATAAATAACCTAATACGACTAACTTAATTAAAATAATGCAAACTAGTTTGGTCATAACTATGTTTAAAATAAATCAAGCAACTAAATTAATAAAGCGATAAATAATCTAAGTTATAAGCAAGCTAATATTTCTCCAAAAGAGTTGTCACTAATCTTCCATTAATAAATAATTAAACTCTCTTAGCAAATTAACCCCAAACTTAATATATGATCTTTAAATTAAATGACCAATAGTCTCTTATAGTTCTTAAATTACAGTGGGTCTAAAATTAATTTACCCTAACTCTTTGATTGATAAATCTATTAAATAAAATTCCCATTAATTAAAAGGTGTCTAATAAATTTCAGAATAAAGGGGGCCAACTGGACATACATGGGTCATTTTAATCCCCTAAGATTTATCCTCCAAGGAGTTTAAAATCTTCTTATTAAAATGCTTTTACCCCTTTTTTTTTAATTTAAAAGTGCAATAATTTATTCACAAATAACTATTTTAATTCCATGTAAATATAGCATTTAATTACATATATGCATGTATGTTGATAAGACATATATATGTATTTATATTTCTAACAAGTATGAGGGAATGTAAACAAAATATATTCACACACACACACACACACACACACACACACACACACACACATATATATATATAAATGTGTGTTATACCCAAGGGTTAATGGAGCTCTCTTTTCCTTTTATTTCTTTATTTTCTTTTCACCTCACATACCCTTTTCTTTTATTCCTATTGCAAATTTGCCCTAACTCAAAATTAGGGTTAGGGCATGTGTGTGACAACCTAATATCTTTTTTTTGTGTGTGTGTGTTGTGTGTAGCTTCTTCTTTTTTTTGTGTGTGTGCAGGTGTGGGCACGGCGGCCTGAGCTTTACCCCTTGGCAGAGCCGAAGAGAGAAATGGCGGAGAGAGCTAAGCGGCCAAAGGAGACGGTGGCGGATATGGAGAACGGTCGTTTAATGGTGATCGGCGGCGGGCGGGGGTTTTCCCCGGGTGCCACTGTGCTTACCCACAGTGCGGCTGAGCGCCATCCACTGTGGATAAACACAGTGGCAGGCCGGGAGCCACCACCACAATGGGGGACCCGGTGCCGTTCACTGTGGTTTCCCACAGTGGTGGGGCCAAGCTGTCCACTGTGGAGGCACGACTGCGCCGTTCCCTGCTTTCTTCAAGGGTTCGACCTTCACCGAAAACCATGTGATATTAGATTTTTTTATTTTTTTTAAATGTGTTTATCAATCTTTATATATATATATATATGTATATATATATTTATATATGTATATGTATATATATATTTATATATGTATATATATATATATCAAAATAAATATGTATATATAATATATATGTAGATATATATATATATATATATATATATATATATCTGTATCATTTTGCTTAGGAGATATTTAAGTTTCCAGATTTATATTTTTTTCTTTTCTTTTTTTAATGTGTAAATATATATATATATATATATATATATATATATATATACATATATATATTTTCTTTTTTTAAACATGCAGAAAACTAATAAATGATTTGCAACATAAAATAGTTATAATATACATTTCTAGTTTGTCAAAAAATAGATCTTAAATTTTACCCTTATCTTTTTATTTACAAAACTCAAACTAATTATTTCTTTAGCATATTAGACCTAGTTTAGAGGAAAGAGGATGACTATAGTGCTTCTTTGCTTAAAGCATTTTGTGACTAATAATGCATTCTAACAGCAATCTTAAATATAATCCCTTTTGGTAACAAAACAAAACTAAAACTAAATGCTAATCTTTTTCCTTTGATAAAATAAGCTACTAAAATAAGATTTATTTTCTGCAATAATAAAAGGACAAATAACAGATTTATTTTATTTGTAGCAGCACAAATAAACAACAGATTTAATTTATTTTCAACAGCATAAATAAACATACAATAACAGATTTAATTTATTTGCATTTAATTCAAAAGGCCTATATGCTTGCTTTTCTCATTTTCCATAACATTGCCTACATGAGGAATAAATGAACTTATATTTTCTATATGACAAGATTACTACAAATGTTATTTTGGTGACTATTAGGAACTTGATAAAAGTAGTACACATTTTATTTTGCAAAGGCACATCAATAGGACAAGGATTTCTTTATAACATATTTATGGTACAAGGTAGATAAAAAAAATACAAATGGGGTTAAAACCCTACTAGTTTCTTCATTCCAATGAGAGGGAACTTAAATAAAAATACATATTTTACTTTTCTTTTGGAAAGATAAATACAACATTGTCTCCTCTTTTCTTTTTGCTACAATTAAATACAATCTTTTTGAACTATTTCTGCAACTTAGAACAGCAACTAATCCCTTTATCCTTTCTTTTCCATCCCAAGCAACCTGCTATAAAAATACAACTTGACCATGGAGAGCTCACCTCCCAGCCTAGGCTTACTAGAAGCCACCCCCGAGCTTGGAGAACCAAGTACTAGACGGGTCACAAACAAGCAAACAACACAACAACAAAAGCAAACACTCAATAGGCATTTTCCCATCCCAAGCTACACTCTCACCACAACTTGTGATGAACTTTCCATGGGTGGAAGTGGACCAAGTACCATTGGGGAGATTGCAAGCATAATACAACTCAAGCCACCTCATGGCAATACAAAATACAACCAAAAATTCACCTCCACACCTTATGCCCCCCAAAGGCATAAAAGCCATATTTTCTCCCCTTATGACCCCCAAATGCATACACAAGGCTATGCAGCAAGGGTCACAAAGGACACCCTTGAGAATCACTCTCCATAAGGAGAGCCTCTCACCCAAGGCTGTCATGCTTCTTCCACCCCAAGACCATCCTACCCTCCCAAGAGTAGGAGGTCTTGGACACACCCAAAACAAGAACACATAAACAAAGAACATGGAAATGGTAACTTACATTTTTCTCCTACAAACAATTAACATATACACATCTCTTCATACAAGCATTTCTTTCTTTCAAAGAAAAACATAAACAATATAAACAAAAGGAAGTGACACCAACCTTAATCTACCAATAGGTATGTTAGACTTAGTTGGGGATGAGCTGCCCAAATCCACACAAACTTTCCACCAACCCTTCACCAAAATTCTATCCTACAACTAATTTTCAAAAATTGCATAATCTCCAACAATGGAGAGTGGGTGATTACTCACTAAGTCCCTAATCCTTGCCTAAGAAGGCCTCTCACACACTTCCCAACCCCTTGGGTGAGGTGAGAGTTCCCATTGGTTGCTCTTCCCAACCTCTTACATATTACTAAAACTGGAAAGGGAAAAGGTGAGAGAGGATGGGGAAGAGAGTTTGACATCAAAAGGGAAGGTTGTCTATCCTAGGAGGAACCTTCTAAGTTAAATTTTCGCTCACCTTGGGAAAACCACTTTTTGAGGTGACTAAACAGTCACATGGGAGTAGTCACATGTTTCAAAATACCCCTAACCCATAGGTATACCCTTTGGACCTTTGGAAAAGCCCTAAAACTGACCCTAGGAGTCCATTTGACCCCTTAGAAACCCAACTGAAGTTAACCTACGGGTCAAACCTGAGTTGACCACTCCCAAGACTCCCTACCCAAGGCAAATTTGGGACCACACTCTTTTGTTTGAATGGCTTTGGTAGAAACAAAACTCCCTCCAAGAGACAAGTCAAAATCAATGACACTAATCAGCACATGTGTCAAGTGACACAATAAAATGCAATATAAAAATCACACATGGAATTTGTCTCTTGTAGGTTTACACCATTAAATCAAATCAAATTAACACACATGCATCATTTACTTTCACGAATAAAATACATTACAAACGGGGTGTTGTCTCTCCAAATAGACAACCCCTGGCTTAACAAACGTACATTGGTCTAGGTTTGGTTCTCCATATTTATTCCATGGTCACATGGATAATTTTCTTGCGCATCTCAATTAACACATTAGTAATTCCAAATAATCACAATTGTACATAATTAAATACATAGATTTCATTGCACATCAAACACTCATACATTTGACAATAATAATTCAATATCTCATTCATTCAAATTCGATTCCACATAAGCAATTATCATAATTCTCAAAATTGAACCATTCATAAAATAAGCATCATTTTTCTATCATCAAAATGAAGTCCTGCAATTCCAATAATGACATTCACCATTTCAAAGTAATTCTATTCTAGCAACATATAAAGTTTCATAATCAAAATGCATAAAATGAAGCATCAATATACGTCAATGTGATCCAAATTATGGAGTCATATAGGTTCTAAATCCATAAAGCATAAAATAAAGCATCCATAATAGTCTCAATATGCGAATAACTGAAAATGTCAAGCTGAGTCGGGGTAGGGCCTCATAGACTTACAAGTCCTCTAAGACTTCTTGCCCTGCGAATGATCTTATCTTTCTCTTTCTCCAAAGAAAAAATTTGGTTCTCCAAGGACAAAATTTGTCCATTAACGGATGTGGTTAGTGCAGTTAATCCATCAAAAGAATTAGCAATGCTAGCTATCTTGTCATATAACTCCTTCAATTTTCCATCTACACTAGTTGTAAGAATTTCTATATTACAACACACTGTGTAGATATTTGTACATTGTTTGAAACAAACCTCAATAAGAATAAGTTTGTCCTAAATTTTCTTGTTTTTTGTATCTATGATGTGATCAAAAGCTATTCTTTTAGCTGTTGTGAACTTTACCAAAGCCTGTTGATCTGTAATCTGCTTTAGAGATTGAAAATTGTTAAAGATGTGATATATTCAAGTCTTGAGCTTGCCAGAAGGGATTGCTCCATCTTCAATCTGACAATCAGGTATCATTTTGTGCAATGCTATGACTGATTGATCAATTATTCCCTTATCTGCAGTACCTTCCTTTAGTAAATTTTGAGTAGCCATCATCATCAATTCAGTTGGACTCATCTCAGAGACTGATTTCTTCTCAACCTGAGAAGTGTCAATTGCCAAAACATTTGTCAGGGAATCCATTTTAACTGTCGGTATAGACTCACTTGATTTTACCTTATCCACTTCAACCTCTTTTACACTGGTGGCTTCACTACTTGGTGCAGTGTCAATTACTGTCGATGGAGTATTATCCACAATATTTACAAAGTCATGTATATTGCCTTGCTCAAAAATGGTTTGTGTCGGTATAGACTATACACTCTCCTTTACTTCTGGTTGTGTTTGTATATCTATGGTTTTTATCAGTTGTGTCAAAACTAGAGTTGAACTACCCAAAATACCTTTCCCTTTTGATTTGTCAGGAATGGTGGAAGTTGTTGCTTTTGAAAATTCTTCTTGAGATGTGAGAAAAATTTGAAAGAATTTGGTCTAACCCTTGCTAGTCTCATTTATTACCTCATTTACTCTACCCATCATAAGGCTTCTGTTGGGGTTTACTACTGAAAACTATCCTATCTGCAACATCTATGCATCTTTTCATTTCCTCATTGTTTATAGCACCACACATTTCCAAAAGTGCTACTTCCTTAATCTCCCTATCCTTCTTGACAACGTCAAGTCTTCTAGCCTTAGGTTTATTATACAAGGATAGAGGTATCTCCTTAAAAATTCCAACTAAGGCTTTCTTATGAATGTATATATACAACAAAATAGCCTCTTCTATTTCATTTTGCTCATTTTCTTCTAAGTATTCATAATACTTAGATATATTTTTCAAAATTCCATCTTTTGTAATTTCATCAATAAGCCCAGCATGGGTCATTGTGGTCTTATCCATTTCAGTATCATCTCCCTTCTTCTTTTTGCTTGTGGTTGCCAATGTAGGTGTGTTTGGTTTCCTCTTTTGCATAGGCTTCCTTGCTGATGGTGGAAGTGCAGTAGGTTTGGTTACCTTTCTGACAAGTCTCCTCCTAGGCTCTACCTTTTTATGCTCTACTAGTGGCTTATCTGCTTTCTTCCTTTGTACTCTTCTAGAAGCTAGAGGTTCATTGTCCTCATGGTCAGAATCAGAAGTGATAGGGGAAATGAAAGTTTATGGCTTCTTCACTTCCAGAGTAATAGCCACTGCCAGTTTGAATCCAAATCCCAATTGAGTATCTATCTTTTGAATTACATCCTCTACATATGCAAACATCTTTTCTATTTTCTTCTCTCTTCTCTTCCTGTTAAAACTAGTTTTCACTTCAAAGGCCTTCTCTCCTGTTGTACCAAAATGCTCTGTTTTATCATCCAATGGGGCATCTAACAACATTTTTGCATAGAGTTCAAAAATACTTTCATCCACCTCATATCCAAGTTCTGTAACACAGATTATCCTAGGTTCAATTGGCTCCATAAGAGTTTCATTGGTTTTCACCATAAAGCAGATATCGACGTAGTACTTCTCCACAATTTTCTTTGATATTCTCTCCCTTTGCCTCATTTTTTCTTGGAATGTTTTGAAATACCCCCAAAGTTTCTCATCTCTATCGGTACCAAGACCGGTGATTGGTTCCTTGATCTACATACTTACTGGTATGTCATAAGCCCAGTGTTTCTTGCCAAGACTAGGTAGGTCATTCAAGAAGTAAAGCATTAAATATACAATGAGATTACCATATCTAAAAGTGCCTTTCTTAACTCCCTTGATCTTTCCAAGGTTTAACTTCAATTCACTCCTCATCCATTCACATAAATCATACTTTACATCATTTCTCAGCATCTGATATGTAGCATGAATGCACGAACTCGCAAAAAATTCATTCGGTTGGATTGAGTTACCTTATAACCTATTATCATGCTTGTAAATTTTGCATCAGTGTTGGTTATTATGTTGATCCTCATTGATCTTCTATCAGGATTTGCATCGGTGAGTTTTTTGACTCCTATGTTGGAAATTTTATTGCCAGGTTCTCGTCTGACTTTGGGTAAGTTGATGACTACTTGAATAGCCTCCTTGGTGATCATGTAAGGATGATTTAGCCATATAAACTCATTGTGAATCCTACTCAAAACATATCTAATAACCTCATCTTTGAATTCCAATATGTACAGGATACTGGTTAATCCTAGATCCTCAATTGCTTTGAATTCCAGTTTGATGGTTCCAGAGTCTCCAAAAATCACGGATTGATACATGCTTTTGATTTCCTTTGTGTCTAGATCTTCCACGGTGCAGTGAATGTATGCCCTTACATCTTCAACATACATCACGTCACCAGAAACCCTAGAAAATGCTCCTGTAGAATCTTCCTTCTTAGCAATTTTGGGAACCTCCTTGAATATGGCCCTTAACCTATCCTTGACTTCGACAATGGTGGGCTTTGCAATGAAAGTAGGAGCTGAAGATCTAGATGCCATTTCAAAGAAAACCTGAAATTGAATGTCGGTGGAAAATTTATAACTGCTTAAAATCCTTTCACAATGCTTTTGCTTGCTCTTAATTCACCTGAAGTTCGCCTTTGTTGGCTTGATGATGATTGTAATGAATTCATCATATGTTGTTGTAGACACCTAAAATTGTCATGTCTAATTAAATAAATGTTTTATTTATTTAATTACTTTAGCCTAATTCTTCTATTAATTAAATAAATCTTTATTTATTTAATTAATTCATTTATCCTCTTCTAGCCTTATTTCTCATTTAAATAAATACATTTATATATTTAAATTAATCCTTTTCCTAAATTAAATAAATATCTTATTTATTTAATTGATCCCACTTCCTATATTAATTAAATAAATCTTTATTTATTTAATTAATTCATTAACCTTTTCTACCCATGACACATGTCATTCATCTCTTAATTCATACACTACCTACCCTTTCATTATTTTCTTATTTTCTTTACCTACCCTCTAATCATAGCCGACCATTTATCTTTTACACCTCTCAATCTTATCCCTCCATTTCATATAGTGTCTTCTATATAATGAGATGCTTCCTTCATTATCAACCCTACACACATTCTATGCATTTTATTCAAGCAACCTAGCATTCAATCTTTCATATGCAATCCTACTTGCAACCATAGTTTTGTTCTTTGTTGAGCTCTTGTGCATATATAAAATCTGAGAGCAAATATATCAAGCAAGATCAATGGAGATCAAAACCCTATTGGACATGTGATGGTATAATCTTTGTGATTTCATTTGATTTGCATTGTCTTAGGTAATCTTCATATGTTATGGTGGATCTTTGTTGTTGTTAGGCTAGGGTTTTTATGGTTGAATTCATTTAGTCTTTCAACATTGTTGTTATCATTTTCACCATATACATTTTGGCATGCCTGGTGGGACACTTGTCCCTTTTTTTTTGCATTTAACATCTTTTGTTGCAGATTTTGTGTTTTTGGAGTTGCAGATCTGACATTTCCAACAACATTTTGATATTTTTGTGTCTGTGTACTTTCGGATCATGTTTTTGATTTTTTGCCGCATCTGTGACATCTGGAATCGTGTCTACGCCTTCAACAATATTTTATTTTTTTTTGTAGATTCTAGGAAACACGTCTATGTTCAGGAACCGTGTCTATGTTAAATCTAATCGTGTTTGTGTTTAGGAACTGCGTCTGTGTCAGATCTAATCACATCTGTGTTAGATCTAATCACGTTTGTGTTTTTGGGAATCGCATCTGTGAGCAGTTGTTGCATTTTGATTTCTTTGTTCTTGTTTTTCATCATTTAGATTACAAATCTGGTTTATATCGGGCTAACATCTTCATATCTAGCTAACAAAATTGGTGCAGTTTGTCTTGAAAGCAAAATTATTTTGTTGAAGGCCCCTGTTTTCACAAAGTCTTTTGGATCTAAAATTTACCTAACTTGTGTGCTTGCAAGAAGGGGTGATTATTTGAAACAATCTAAACTACAAACAAATCTTTGTTGCAGGATCATGGCAAGGGTTTTTGATCTTGATTATGTGTCTTGTTTTCATAGACTAGCAAACACTTCAATTGGTGCACTAAAATTGAACCAGTGTCTTTTGTGTCTTGAGAAATAGGCTCTTTTTGTTTCATCTTTAGAGGGCCTGTCTCCCAGTGTGGTCATTAGGACTACTAGTGAGGAGAGAATGACCCAAGTGGTAGCGAGGAAAACCCACCTCTTCTGAACCACTATAAACAATTGTATTCATGGTGAAAGCTATGGATAACATGTGTTGATTAGTTCATACCGACACTATGTCTCCCCATAAACCCATTTGATCAAATTTATTTGATCAGTTGTAGGGTGTAACCCCTACCAGCTGGCAGCCTTCTATATTTATAGAGCTGAAAGTGTCACATGTATGGCCACATGAGCGGATGCCCTTACTAGCACCTTTTTGTTTCAAAAAGCCAAAATCCTTCTAGTTGTTGGGGCAAGAGGTCGGACCTCTGGAGCAGCCCACACACATATGGTTCTAAGTAGAGATACAAAGTTTGCCACGAAGATTTTTCATGGGGACTGATGCTTGGCTGCCCCGAGAAGTGAGTGTTGAGGGTGGAGCGAGTGGGGTCAAACATCTAAGTATCCACTCTGAATAGCATAGCCTCATGTGGGAATCAACAACTATTGTCCTAGCCAGCCATAACAATTGTGCTTGACTTATTTTAAACAATCAAACATTCAAGACCAAACATCAAAACATTGTGTCTTTTGTGTCTTGAAGTGTATGCAAAACAATTTTACATCAAACAACACACTTTTCCTTGAGTCATTTTTGAGTCTAAACACTTGCAAACATTGAGTCCTCATCAACATTGTGTCCTCTTGTCATGAAAAATAGTCAAACATTCAGATTTGGTCATAACAAAACAACTTCACAAATTGGAAAAATCACAATCAGTTTGTAGAAACATGTCTGTGTTTGACAGAACCGCGTTTATGTCATATAACTGCATCTGTGAAGGGAAGAAACGTGTCTTTGTATTTTGAGAAACATTGTACTTACAACATCTCAGAAACGCATGTGTCTAACAAAACCATGTCTGTGTCATTTAAGCACATCTATGAAGTATACAGGCACATTTGTGTTTAGAATTTAAAAACTTTTACAATCCAGCAAACAAGAACAGTCAGTTTCAGACTTATTGACCTCCCTAGGTTATCTCTTTAGGTTTTCATCTAGCATTCAACCTATCTTTGGGTCTCACAAAGTCCATCATTGTTTTACACCTTACATTACATTCACATTTGTCTAAACTTGAGTCAAAAGGTCACTTGCTTGTCCTCATCATACTTTGTCAACACATTACATACAACAACATTTTGCTAAGTGGTCCTTCATCAAGGTCTATCACCTTTGGGTCTCATTTGATCTTACTTAGAGTCAAGGTCAACTTACCTCATCAAGAGAAACTATCATCTCTTTGGAAGACACACCTACTCTACTACATACATACTTGGTCTTACACTTTGGACATTGCAAGTAAACTTCAGATTCATTAACATTCCATCCAACTCTTGGTCTTCCATACTCTTTCTATTTTTCATCTAGTCTCACACACCTTGGTCAATACCTATTTCATGGTTGAAACTCGTTCCCAAAAATCTAGGAGAGAAGCTAAAGAGGTTCAAGAGTCCGCAAACATGAGTTCTTATGAGTATGACAATGATATCTTCTTCAATTCTGATCATACTACATTACCTGACATGGATGCCTATAGATACATTCCAAATGTTGAGAACATGGACACTACAAACAACAATGACAATATGGACAACATTTCAGTACATTCAGCAGAAGTGGAAGACTCCATTATGGATCCCCGTTTCAATCGATTGGTTGAGGAAATAATGAGGAGAGATAGACAATACTTCTTACAAGTGATGGTACAAAGTGGAGCCAAGATCCCTCATGATCTTGACATGTCTCAAATAATAGAAAAGTGACCTTTGCAACAACCTCACCTCAACATGGATCAAAAGAGACCTAATAGTGGAGGCAATAGAGGACCACATCTTGTCCCTGAATAACCATCATCTTTGTTTCAAAAACCTGAGGTCCCACATACACATGGTCAAGCATATGATACACACCTTCATAGACCATTATGGAAGTCTTATGCAGAAAAATATACTCAATCACATACCAATGCTAAGGACCAACCACCAAAGCAATTGGATATCCAAAGGCATGTTCAAAATTTGGACACAAGGAAACCCCTAGTCAAATTTGGGGGCAACACACTGGAACAAACTCTTGACATTCCTATAGAGTATGGTATACAAGGACAAAGTAGATATTATGCTCCTCGTCATGACTCTATACCAAGTGGTCCTTATACGTAGCATCATTATAGACCTCCTCCATATGAACATGTGTATGATCAATATCATCCATAGATGCAACATGCTCCTCCTCCACATAGTGTTTCAGGCATGGGATATGGTCTAAGAAGTTGATCTCCACCTAAGAACAATTTGGAGCAACAAATTAAGGACTTACAAAAGAAAATGGAGGACATAAATACACCGAAGCCAACTTACACAATGAGAGATATATGTCCCTATCCATTTGACAAAAGCATTCCAATGCCTCCATTTCCTACACACTTTGTGACACCTAAATTTGATAAGTATAGAGGAAAAGGGGATCCTAAGGCACGCATAAGATAGTTTTTCACATCTTGCATTGAGGTAGCAGTAGAAGAGACATATTTGATGAGATTATTCCCACAGAGCTTAGGTGATCAAGCTATGGAATGGTTCTCCCAACTTCCACCTTGAATTAAGTCATGGGGTGACTTAGCAGAGGATTTTATCCAACATTTCTCATACAACATAGAGACAGACATATCAGTCACTATCTTGTGCAACACCAAGCAAAAGGATGGAGAATCCTTTTCATCATTTTTACAAAGATTGAGAAATCTAGCCAGCAGATGCTCTTGTGAAATTCCACAAAAACAAATGGTAGAAATGTTCACTCAGACTGTTAACAAAGACATTGGTTATGACCTAAGAAAAGCTTGTTTGTCCACCTTCAAGGACGTCATTGAAAAAGGCTTAGCAATAGAGAAAGTCCTAATTCAACAAGGAGTCATTAAGATATTCAAAGGAAACAAAGATGACTTTAAAGGAAACGATAAGCCAAGATTTTGGAATAAAAACAAGAACACAGTCAATGATGGTGTTGTTGATGCCAATACAGTGCAACCCAAAATCATTTTTTCTGGATCAAGCTCTACAAACAATCAAGTGAATACTCAAACAACTTCCAAGTCATGAAGGAAGTACAGTCCATTGGGAGAACCACTAGAATCAGTTTTCAAGAATCTAGTGGCAAACAAGATAATCACAATTCCATATTTTCCTCCATATGAGCCAAAGGTCAAACCAAATTGGTGGAATGATGATGAATATTGTGAATTACATAAGAGAAAAGGTCATAAAATAGGTAATTATCATCGACTAAAGAACATCATACAAGATCTCATTGATAGAGGTTACATTGAGATTGAAGGACACTCATCCAATCAAGAACATGAGATGTTTAAGAAACCATTCCCAAAACATGACAAGGGAAAAGCTACAGCCATAGATGACCAAACCAACTATACAAGAGCATCCTATAACTATGATTCAACTATCAATCACATTTCAATGGATAATTATGTCTCTACCATTATCATCAAGGACAAAATGCCCGAGAATTCTACCCAAAGACCCAAGATTGTCCTAAAAGGCATTGGATCTTCTTCCGAACCTACCTCTGAATGTAATGTCACAACCCGTCAAGGTAAATTCACTTTGTAAGGTGCTCCAGCTAAAAACACCACTTCTTCATCAACCAAACCTAAGTATCACCTTGTAGAATAGTTGGGGAAGACACCCGCACTTATCTCAATCCTTGAGCTCTTACGCATATCCCCCACACATAAAGCCATTCTTGAAAAAATCTTGAGAGACACTACTGTCCCCACTGATCTAAACACCAGTTTCAAGCCATGGTGGGATACCTTTCCATTCCACACTCCCTTACATTCACAAAAGTTGATGATGCCTTTGTAAGTCAGCCACATAATGCACCGTTACACATTGAAGCCTTCATACAAAAACATCAAATAAAATGAGTCTTGATAGATGGAGGAGCGGGTCTAAACATTTATACATTGAGCATTATTAAACAATTGGGATATTCTGATAAAGCTGTGAACTCTACAAAAAAAATTACCATCAAGGTATATGATGATGAAGAGTGTTCACCCAAAGGTACAATCACCTTGCCCCTCAGAGTTGGGCTAGTTACAAAGGATGTGGTTTGTCAAGTCCTAGACCTGGATCTCACATACAATATATTACTAGGATGTCCTTGGATTCATGAAATGAGGGTAGTCCCATCTACATATCACCAATGCATTAAGTTTCCTCATAACAGAGTTGAAATAACAGTTAACGGTGATCCTAATCCATTCATATACTACAATAACTTGAGACCGAAAACTGAGATGATCAATCCAAGTAATAGGGAAGTTGTCCCTTCTTCTGCATACATTGATCCTGAATCATTATAACCTTCGACGTCAAAACAAGGTGAGCTTAAAGGGAAATTTCAAGACAAGGGCATGGGTGAATACACTGAATCAAACCATGTGCTTACAACAAGTTATGAGTTCACCAAAAGAATATGGAAGACCACATCCTAATAAGCAGGTATCTATAATTATACTCAAATGGGACCCTACTATCTTTCAAAGATGGGGTGAACTAGAAGAAGAAGACTTATACAAAATGCTTTACAAAGACCCTGAAAAGGATACACAAGATCACATCAGCCTACCATGTGAAAAGTATGGCAAAGGGTTCAAGATCCTGCAAAAATTTGGGTATGATGGCAAAAGTCCTCTTGGCTTAAGAAAGGAAGGCATCATTGAACATTTACAACCTGAATTGACATTAAAAAAAGAACTCTCTAAAGGACTTGGTTTCATGACTTCCAAGGTAAACACTCAATAGACAGGAGAAGCATTAAAAATCAAAGCTTCTAGAATTCAACAAGAAAATCACTATTCCACAGACTCCAATGAATGGGAATGGGATTCAGACAAATCCTCTAGTGACTATGAACTCACCGAGACATTCAGACAACCAGATGAACCCACAGAAGAAGAGGAATTTTATAGAAAATTCAAGGTTGGTCAAGAACAACCCCTGAGGATCCCACACAGTCCTTGCTTCTAGGTTCTAGGTCAAAATCGCATAGAATGAGGACACTTGTCCCAGAATGCGCTACTAGTGATGACAATTTGGGTTCGTTCATGATTGAGATAGATGAGGAGAGTGCCAATGATGACCTCGATCATTACCTCGACATACCTGAATATAACTGCATTTTCACTCTTAGCCCCGCTAACTTTGAAGACATCAAAGGCCTTCCCCTTGTTCACCACTAACTTATTGACTGGGACCATGAAGGACCTACACAGTTCGACACATTCCAAAATGATGAAGCCTTTATTGATTATCTAGGCATACGAGATGATCTTCCCCCTGGGGACCATAAAGCAAGATACACTATAGAACTCAACATCGTGGCATATTTTGGTGAGGGTGTCGAACCTTCCAATCACAAAAACATAAAAATAAAAACAAATCAAGGGTCTTATGGTGAAAACCACGTTGGGGCATTGTCTGATCCCCAAAAAGTAAAATGAAAGGATGTATCTAAGGGAGAAAACCTCTCTGAGGCACCCGAGGATGGAAGGATCGACATTCTCCCAGCATCCTATGAAGAAAAATCATCTATGTTGGTAGAGGAAACCATCAAAACAAACATTGGTACAGAAGAAAGTCCACATAACATATTCCTGGCTCAATCTCTGATGGAGACAGAAAGATCCAAATTCATAAGTTTCTTCACAGAGCGACAAATCAATTTTGCCTAGTCATACGATGATATGTCTGGATTGGATTCGGATTTGGTAATGCATCATTTGGCAGTTAAACTGGGGGCAAAACTAGTGAAACAAAAATTAAGAAAGATGCATCCACAAGTGGCATTATTAGTCAAGGCAGAGCTTGAAAAATTATTGGATGTCGGATTCATACGCCCAATTGATTATCCTGAATGGATCTCCAGCATAGTGCCCGTCAGTAAACTAGATCATAGCATCAGAATATGTACAAACTTTAGAGACATCAACAAAGCTTGTCCTAAGGATGACTTCCCATTACTGAACATAGATTTGATTGTAGATCTCACAGCAGGTCATGCGATGTTATCTTTGATGTATGGATTCTCTGGGTATAGTCAAATAAAAATCGCATCTAAGGATCAGCACAAAATAGCATTCACCTATCCTTGGGGAACTTTCTGTTGGAATGTCATGCCCTTTGGGCTAAAAAATGTAGGTGCTACATATCAAAGAGCCGTGACTACTATCTTTAATGATCTCATGCATGTTACTATGGAAGATTATGTTGACGACCTCTTGAGAAAATCAATAGATAGAGATACACATTTGGACATACTTTCAGTCATCTTTGATCGGTTGGAAAAATACAAAGTAAGATTAAACCCCAAGAAATGTGTCTTTGGAGTAACCTCTGAGAAGCTCCTGGGATTAATTGTTTCAAAAGGAGGAATCGAACTCGATCCAGCAAAAGTCAAGGCCATCCTAGAGATGCAACCACCATGAAACATCAGTCAACTTCAATCTTTGCAAGGGAGACTCCAGTCCATATGAAGATTCATAGCACAATTTGTGGATAAATGTAATCCTTTTCAGAACTTTCTACATAAAAACATCAAATTCAAATGGGATGATAACTATCAATAGGATTTTCAGATACTCAAATATTATCTCCTAAATCTGCCAGTATTGATGCCACCAGTTCCAGAACAACCTCTATTACTATACATATCAGCTACTTCAATAGCACTGGGGGCACTCTTAGCACAACAGGTCACTGAGGTCAAAGAAAAGGTAGTCTACTACATCAATTGCACATTGGTGGGATATGAGCTAAACTACACACTGCCAATTGAGCATGTGTGTCTCATTGTGGTCTTTGCTTCATAGAAATTATGACATTGCATGCTAACTCATAAAACTAAGTTGGTCGCAAGGATCGATCCATTGAAATACCTTCTCAATAAGGCAACACTTACTGGTCGACTAGCCAAATGGGTGATGCTCCTAAGTGAATTCGAAATTGAGTATGTGGACAGAAAAGCAATAAAAGGACAAGCTATAGAAGATCAGTTAGCAGATACTCCCATGATAGATGATGTTCCTCTAACTTCAGAATTCCCAGATGAATCTATCTTGATAGTATCACACATAAAGCCTTGGCAGCTATACTTTGATGGCTCATACACACAGCATGGGGCAGGAGCTAGTATCCTCTTCATAACTCCTTAAGGGAATTCCATACCAAAATCATATCGATTGTCATTTCCCTGCACTAATAACATAGTGGAATATGAAGCATTAACAACCAGATTATGGATTGTAGTTCAATGGAAGATCCAGGAACTTCATGTTTTTGGGGACTCTCAACTTATAATTCATCAAGCAACTGATGACTACCAAACAAAGGATGAGAAATTAATGCCTTACAAAAGAATGGTGGATACCCTGAAACAACATTTCACAAAGTTAGACTTTGAGAAGATACCAAGAGAGCAGAATTGAGTCGCAGATGCCATGGCTACAATTTCTTCACTAATCGATCTACCATAGAATGAGACCCGCTATGAGTTCTTGGTGGACAACCTTTTGGTTCCCTCATATGAGATCACTCCTACTGAGAAGATATATGTCGTCGGTCTTGAGTCTCAGTTATATGGTCCCATTTTCACATACCTTCGTGACAATACCCTTCCTCCTGACCTATCCAATAACCAACGTCACACTTTCATTCACCAATCTTCTCGATATGTCATTTTATCCAATATCCTATACCATCGAGGTCTAGATGGCACTCTTCTTAGATGTTTAGAAGGGGACAAAGCTCAGATTGCGTTGCCTGAAGTTCATGAAGGGATATGTGGTCCACATTCTAGTGGTCCTACCCTAGCCAAGAAACTCATCAGGACTGGATATTACTGGCCCAATATGGAAAAAGACTCATATCAGTTTGTCAAGAAATGTAAGTAGTGTCAAATTCATGGAGACCTCATTCATGTGCTAGCACAAGAACTTCAACTAATTGCGACTCCTTGGCCCTTTTGTTAGTGGGGACTCAATCTCATAGGCAAGATTCACCCTCCTTCCAATGGTCATAAATTCATCATCACTGCCACATAGTATTTCACAAAATGGATCAAAGTTGTTCCTCTTACACAAGTCACTAGAAAACAAATTGCTACCTTCATTCTCAACTATATCGTTTGTCGATACGATATTCCTGTTTCCATCATCACCAATAATGGGCGTCCCTTCAAAAATCAGGATGTTTGTGAACTCTGTGACCACTTCCATATTACCCATCATTTTTTCACACCTTATTACCCCCAAGGTAATGGTCAAGCTGAGGCATCTAATAAAACAATCCTTAAAATCCTAAAAAAGACAGTCGAAAATGCTGGCCACAATTGGCATATCCAACTTAATCCAGCACTTTGGGCTTACCACACAAGCATCCGCACACCTACAGGAGCTACACCCTATTCACTTGTTTATGACACTGAAGCTATCTTGCCTATTGAGGTCGAGTTACCCTCTTTACGAGTCTCTTTGCAAAACATTATCAATGATGAAGACTACAAGGTCTCTTGCTTACAAGAACTTGAACTATTGGATGAACAAAGACAAACTACTTTTAATCACCTCAAGGCTTATCAACAATGAATGAGTTATAGCTACAATCATAAAGTCAAGCCTCGCACATTTGAGGTAGGTGACTTGGTTCTCATAGAAAATCCTAAAAATCAGCAAGACAGAGAGAAGAAGGGCAAATTCGAACCAAACTAGCTTGGTCCTTACATCATCACAGCAGCATATGGATCTGGTGCATATCAGCTCTCAACCACAGAGGGTGAACCTTTAGAGGATCCTATCAATAGCATGCACCTTCACAAGTTTCACACATAGCTCTTCAAAGTATCCTAATTTAAAAATACAAAAAATTCAAAAAATTCAAAAAGACAAAAAAATCATAAAAATAAAAAATTGTTACCTGGTGAAAACCTGGAAAACAGGCGCCTTGTGACACAAAAAAATTGAAAAATAGAAAAACATTTCGTCCAATGGTGAAAACCACTTCGGTGGCACCCTAGGCAAGTACCATGGTGAAAACTAGGTCACTAGCGCCATGCGTAGAGACATTGCTCCTCCCTCCTTCAGGATTCAATTTCATCCTTTCACTTTGCACACACTCACAACCTCTTCATCCATAATAAACTTTACACATTCCCATCATGGCTTGTTATTGATCTACCCAAGATTGTTTCACCATTCATAATGAACATTTCTTTTCACCCCTTTCCATCCATAATAAATCAGCTCCTATCTATGGCTAAGGCAAATCCTATGTCTAGTGATGGGTGTGGAACTGAGAGCATCACATTTTTTGAGGAGTATAGTTTCTTCTAGTTTTCTTCTGTCTATCCGTGCACAATCCACAATAAAGAAACACTTGCATCGCCAATCCATAATAAAGTTCTATATTCTCCGCAATAAGGTATCAGTTTCATGGATTTAGTCAGTTTTAGATGAGACACAACAACAACAATGGGCTTCAACAAATCAAATCTTTCAACAGACTCAGACAACATATGGTTCAGTGCTATCTATCCTTTTGTGAAAGTAAACATTGTGACCACAATCAAATAAGACTTATACAAGTGATAAGAGACACAAAACTTGAGGACTACAGTGGATGTTGGTGTCAAGCCTTGGTTTTCTTTTTTGATTTTATCTTTTTGGTGACATGTCTTTTAGCTTTTCCAAGATGTCTCTAACTAGAGATTCTATCTCCAGGAGGTCTTTCACTAGAAAGGCGAGGATGGGGTATCATCACCTATTTTTGTTTGCTATCAGTAGATTGTCTCTTAGTCATGTTATGACTTGTCCAAGGATATGAGGACACTGAGAGTCTAGTGTGGATTGGGGCATTCCTTGTTTGTGACTGTCTTATCTCCATGCAAATAGGTAAAATGACTTTTTGGGTCAAACATATGCCTCAATTGTCATAACCTACTTGCCATAATAAAGCTCAATGATGATAACATACAAGAAGCTCTTTCACTTTCATATCTTCTATCTTCCATCCCACTTTTCTTGATTGACCTCCATTGTCCTTGTGGAGTCCATGTAGCCTGCTATCACATGACTGAATATAATGACACGCCAAAAACATTTATATTTCATGTAGTTGCACCTGCATTACCACATATAAGCATTTCATCCATACATATAGATATCACAATTGCATCACATCCTGCACATAACACATGTTAGCACATTTTACATTCTCATCATGTATAGAGTCATTTGCATTGTCATATTCATTTACATTTCATACATTCACATTTACATATGCATAACATATTTAAAAACATAAAAGAACAAAAATATTGCATTTCATCTTGTACATATTTGCATCCATATCATAATCATCACATAGAAACATACATCATGGAACATCTCATCACATAGGTACACATGCATATAGCTTCCGCAAGGATGAATCTCATATATATATATATATATATATATATATATATATAATCATAAGTGTCATGATACAATGATGTCAAAATCATATGGCTACAATCACCTGAAGGTGTCTACATCATCATACAAAAATGGTACAAAAATTGATACATAGGGAGCCCCTCTAAGGCTATGATGAACTCCCTCCCTCGGAGTTGCCTAGCCTCAACGGAGTCTGAGCCCTGGAAGGACCCACCCCAGGATCATCTCTCTTGTCCCCTCTATCTGGTGGTGGTGGAGGACCCATAACCCCACCATTGGATGCATGTCTCTTATCCCTCCCTCCAGTGGTCGTCATTGTCCGCAATGGTCTACGAAAGCTCCTAGCTCACTGCTCTGGTAGCACGGCTCCATAGTATAGGTCTCTCCAATATCCTATCTCCTCCCTGGCTCACAGAACATAAGCATAACCAGCTCCTATGCCCTCTGCTGCCTGCCTCCCTTCCCTTAGTGTCATCTCAGCCTCTGTATAGCGCTGAATGGCCTGATCCCGCTCCCACTCTGTGTTCCTCAACTATCTCCTTAGCCTAGTTGTCTCCCTCTCCAGATCCTGGATCTTATCTGCCTATCCCTGGCAGATCTCCCTTAACTCTAGTAGCTCATCCTCCTCCTCTCCCCCATGTACCTGTGGCTACTCTTGCCCCTGTACTTGCTCTTGTGCCTATACTTGTGGCTGCTCATGTGGCTGCCCCTACCCCTATCCTCATCCTTATCCTTGTACCTACCTGAGACCCTGTGCTATTAGCATCTGTAATGGTAAACCACCTCAGCCTCTCACCACCCAAGCTTATCTCTCCTCTCCACCCTCTCTCCTATCATCCCCCGCCTCCTCTGTCAACCTCTACCTCCGCCATCTCCATCATCATCCTCATCCCCCCGACCATCTCCATCTATCTGCTCCCTTGGATCTGTCAGTTGAGGAAATGGATGCTCAGCCAAATATACAGTATACTCTGCATCCATCCTTGCATCCTCTATCTCTAGCCACATATCCCATGGCATGGGCACTATCTCTACCAACTGCATCACTTCCTGATCATATGATAACAATGGCCCAAAGTGTTCCTAATCCTTGACTGTCCGAGCATACATCCCGGAATCCCGTGGCATCCGCTGAATCCTGTCGAACTGCCTGCATACTCTGTCCACCAACTGCCTCTCTAGTACATAGGGTGTCCACCCAATCAAATACCTACTCCTGAAGGTGTATGATAGCTCCATTGTGTCATCCTCCCACTCCTCGCACTCTCAATATGACCTCCATACCACAGTGTCAAACTCATCGATGACCCTGTGCCAGTGCTCCAGTCTCCTGATCTACGTTTGAGATGTAATTGTAGATGTATAAAAATGACCATATTCCAAAATGAATATTTTATGTTCATTTCCCTATTTGATTAAATCCAATTTAATTAAATTATCCACATTCTTCTATTTTATTAAATAAATTACTCAATTTATTTAAATAAAATTCACTATACCCATTTAATGAATAAATCATTTTATTCAATTAAATCCCCCTATCCACTTTTAATTAAATTCAAATTTAATTAAATAGTTATCCTAAATTGAATAAATCTAATTTATTTAATTTCTCCAAATACAACCAAATTTAATGAAAATCATTTAATTTCAATTAAATCCTATTATCCCCCCCATCCACTTGCAAAATCCCAAACCCCTTCCTAATCCCTTCTAGAATCTTCTAAACACTTCTAATTAACCTAACCCTCCTCTAAATTTTGTCACATCCCTAAGCAAAGGGAAGTCACTTCTCAAAAACCTTAAAGTATTTGATAACCATTGAAGGTTTTCAACCTTCAACCACTTAATCCCTAAAGTCTCCAATAACCATTAATGGTTAATTCAAACCTTCCCACATGGTTAAAACATTTGTTTTGACTCAACCTCTATCCAACCCAAGGGTCTCATCAGGTCATTAATGCTTTGACCATGATTATCTCTTAATCATTTGCACAAAGGTTTATCTTTGGATTAACTCTTAATCCAGTGGGTAAGCCTAACTTAGACTTGACCCTTAGCCTTTAGATAACCATGAGGTCTTCTCAGGCCTTTAATGCCTCCAACCTCTTCTCTCAACCCAATCCTATGTTGACATTTGTCACCATTTCATTGGTACAAATTGTGCACATGGATCCCCAACTTTCAAACCTGGCCCTTGATTAAACCTTTCAATCCTGACCATCCATTGCCCTATTTTTGCTATAAATAGAGCTCTCATTCCTCCATTCTTAACAATCATCTTTAAAATTTGAAGCATCATACTTATGCTCAAATTCTATCAAGCTTTCTCATTTCATATATGCTCATCATTTAGCCTCTTTTAGATCATAAATTAGACTAAATATGCATGCTTAGAATAAGTTCTTTATCACTTTAGTTCAATCATAGACTAGATATAGTATGTTAGGATAGTATTTCATACTAACCCTGTCATCTTATCATTTAGTTTATTGCATTTCTAGCATCATACCTAGCTTACAACACATCTCATACTAAAATCAGTTAAAAATCTCTCTCGTTCTCATATTTGCCATCCCTAAACCATTTTGCTCAATAATCTGAGAGCAAAACATTGGTTTGAGGGACATTGTGAGATAGAGAACCATGGGACCCTCCTTGGGAAGCTGAGTAACACTACGTTACTCCATAGCTTGCATCAAGAAGTCCTGTGTGTGTGTGTGGACTGGTATTTCTTGTAATTTTCACGTTTTAAGTTTTATTTGCCCACTTTTCCCACATACAGTAATCATGTTATATAAATGAACAAAATTGCACCCATGGCCCCTGCCTCTGAAATGTATCAGTCGGGTCACCGATAGATTCTCATAAGCCCATACTTGCAATAATGTCACTCCGCAGCCTAATCCTACGAATCGATGGTATACGAACTGATGAAGCTCATAATATATGTGTGCCATCACGCACAGTCCCCAAGCATATCTAGTATGTTGTGTCACCAGTGTCTCCAATGTACTCCCCTAGCCCACAACCAACCCTCGTGTCACCCTATCTGGACACAGGAACCCACTGATCACTCCTCCCAACACTATTGGTAGTGCCAATCCTGTCTGTGTCATGGTATCCCAGGCCACATGTCCAGCCCTCATCTCCAATCCTGGATCCTGGAACACTCTTCTCAGGGCATCCCTATCTCTGTCTCGATCATAGGGTATCAACTCCCCATCAATCAATATCCTCAGAATCTTGTACACATCCTCCAAGGTGACTATCATCTCACTCATCAGCAAATGGAATGTGCATGTCTCAGAGTGCCATCTCTCAGCAAGTGTAGTCAGTAATCCCATGTTCGCCCAAAACTCAAGAACATACAGAATGAATCACAAACCCATAACCTCAATCGTGGCTCTGTCCTCAAATGTCAGCTCTGGTCATAACCTCTGAGTCAATGGGAATCTCTCATGTGACTCCAGCATAGGTAGATACTCCTGCAGTCAAGCAAATCAACTATGTCAATTAAAGTGGCATTCACTGTTCATCACAAAATGCTTCTTATTATCCTTGTGCTTATATCTATCATATGATACTCTATCCTAGTGACACTCACTGTTCATCACCAAGTGTTTCTTCTATCCTAGTGACACTCACTGTTCATCACAAAGTGTTTCTTCTATCCTAGTGACACTCATTGTTCATCACAAAGTGTTGCTTCTATCCTAGTGGTACTCCCTGTTCATCACAAAGTACTACGTGTTTTTGCACTCCCTATTCATCACAAAGTCTTGCTCATATTTGCACTCCTTGTTCATCACAAAGTACTTCTCATATTAGTACTCCATGTTCATCACAAAGTACCATGTTTTGGTACTCCCTGTTCATCACAAAGTGCCTTGATCTATCCTAGTCTTCTCTAGAGGACCTTCTTGAGTGTATCCTCTCAGCAGCTTATCCAATTGACAATGTATGTTCATCACATAACTGCTGATTTGCCCTAGAAAACATAAATGCACATTTTTGACACAAACTTTAAGTGCAATTTCCAATGTGATAACGGTTCTATGTGCCTCAATCTTTTAACACATTTTCATATGTATGTCCAGGTTCAATGAATCTGGTAACACATTTTACTCGGTGTATATCAACTCAGTGTGTCATCTTTGCTACTCGGTAGACATGAAATGATACTCGGTAGACAACTCGGTGTAAACTACGCTCTGAGACTACTTTCTTCTATAACTGACTAGACTATACATACTGACTGAATATCTTGGTAGTAGTAACTGACTAGAATATATAGAATAACTTTGACATAAAACTAATGGAAACTTGATAAGTAGTAACAATCTCCCCTTTTGACATTAGTTGAGATGTTTGACAAAAACTACTTTCAAAGTTATAACTCAATAATCTATATACTTGCAAAATTTGACTATACTAACAGTATATACAATAGTCAATGAAATAATATATCCAGATATACTCCCCTTATCGATATACTATACACAACTCTGATTTTGCATGCTCGGTGATCTGTTCTCATTCTTTGCTTATTGTTATGTTTACTGCTCTTGGATACTCTGCTTACTCTGCTCGGTATACTCCCCCTATATACTATACTCCTTTTGCTTGATACTTTGAATACTATATCACTCCCCCAATACTGTATCACTCCCCCTTTTTGACAAACATCAAAACTTAATTACCATTTGGGGTGGTAACTGGTCAAAAATGGATTTGTACTTGGTTCGTGCTTTGGTGAGAGTGACAAAGAGGGCATTCTTTACACTGTCCATTAAAGAATTTTGCGCTTGAATATAAGCCAATAATGATATTAAGCCATCTAGAGT
The DNA here is from genome assembly GCF_030272615.1 of Cryptomeria japonica. Lineage (NCBI taxonomy): Eukaryota > Viridiplantae > Streptophyta > Pinopsida > Cupressales > Cupressaceae > Cryptomeria > Cryptomeria japonica. The sequence continues at coordinate 691,810,214 of NC_081414.1, forward strand.
GCTTCCCTCTTGTGTAGTAGATAAGGAGGTGGCTCGATTGATCTGTTCTTGGATGGATGAGAGATGAGGAAGGAATAATGTTTGAAGTGTCATTATGTCCATCCCGATCTTGTGTTCTTCATTTCTTAGGTCCAATTGTTGAGCCATGAGCTGTTGTAACCTTATATAAAAATTATGAACTGAATTTGGCATTGTGGCCAACTTATTTGAGAGATCGGTGATCTCTTTCTCAATTGCCTCTATTTTATTCTTAATGTCTTTAATGAATAAAGAAAATGTGCAAAGTTTATGAAATAAATAAAGAATGTGCTTGAGTTGAGGAGTCAACTCAGCAATAAATTTGACAAGTTTAACTTTGCCAATAGCTATAGCTTTATGTACCTCTTCTATCATTTTTGCAGTGAGCTCTTTATCTTTTAGCTTGCTCAAATACTCTGATGCATCTACTCCAAATGTCTCTATCTTTGTTAGGAGTTCATCCAGTTGAATGTGGATGGTTGCATCTGTTGACACTGTAGCTTCAGGTAGCATATCTATTAAGAGTGCTTTCACCTTCTGAAGTACCTTTTTTTCTTTTGAATGGCCATTTGCTTCTCTTGTTCAGCCTTTGCTTTGCATAGTTCACCAAAATCAATGAGTTCTTGCCCCTTTAATTTTGATATGTCTACATTGGGCAACACTATTGGTTTTGAAAAATCAATTTTAAAACTATGCTTTTTCATCTTCTTTTCTTTACCTTTCACCGATGGAACTAAGATAATGGCTTGTGAGGCTTGATGACCCTCGGTAGGTTGCTCAGTAGAGGCAACACTTTGGTCAGTTTCTTTAGCCTCTGTAGTGTCCTTCGGTGTCTCGATAATCGGTGTCTTAGTTGCAACATTCTCAATGCTAGAAGGTGCTTGAGATGTATGTTCTTGAGTAGTACCTTCTCTTGTTGTAGACTTGTGACCTTCAATGCCTTGAACTATGTCCTGAGGGGTTTTGATTGAGATAGGTTGCTTGACTGGTGGATAAGGTTGAACTTGTTCCAAGACTTATTCACTAGATACAAGTTTTGCATATGCATTGCCTTCTATCATTTCCTATTCCGGTGCCTCTGTATGCATGATATCTTCATCTATTTGAATGGTGTTAGTAGGGTCTTGCTCGGTAACATCAGGATCTTACTCGATGACATCAACAATTTCAACTATAGCTTGCTCACCGGCATCCTTGACTTTAAAGATTTCTTGTCATTTTGCTTTTGTCTCATTTTCAACTTCAATATACAGCCCATTCATCAGTTTTAAGGCTCTCTATTTGACAAGAAACTTTGAGTTGTAGGTTGTCAGATGTTCTTTTATTTCAGCTACTGATATGTTAGGAAAGAGATGAACCAGACTTTATCTAATCTATTTCTCTGAGTCCATTGCATACTTCCACCTATTATCAATATGCAAATAAAGTTCATTTGAAAGTGACTTAGCTAGTTCCAATGGAGCTAACCGAAATTTTAGAATTGTGCAGATGATAGCTTCGTCAATTTGTCTCTTCTCATCATTATTTTTGGTCTCATACTTAACATATCTAAATGATCCAAATCCTCCATATTCTTTCAAATTAGCACAGAAGTTTTCAACACTATGTACATTTACCTTCTTTCTTTTGACAATCTGAAATTTGCTTGCATCCTCTGATTCGGTATCACTAGACTCTTTTGCCAAAATGAGTCTCCGAGTAGATTTCTTGTAGGTCTTTGTTACCTTGGGAATAGTAACACTCTTTGTTTTCTTACTCAATGAAGCTGTTGATGCTCTTGTGTTAGGTTGCTTTGGAGGTAGAGTCAGTGAGGCCTTTGATGTGTCCTGTTTCTTTCTCTTCAACACTTTTCCCTTAGGCAATTCGATGCTCAGTGTTATTCCTACCTCTTGGGCTTCAGATTCCTCTTCGGTAATGGAAATGGTGCCTTTGACAGGTGTAGAGGAAGAGTCTTCTCCAAATTTCTCTGATAATGCCTTTATCATCTTTGTTGCCTTTCTTGTAGCTTTGGGTACTACAATGCTCATCTTTACCTTTTCCTTCACTTCCTCATAGGTTTCATACCTCAGCTCGGTAGCATGTCTTGGCAATGTAAGAAATGCATCAATTTGTTGTTGTGTGATGTCAAAATCAATTTCGTAACCCATCAGTGACAAAGATTGAGTTCTTGGTTCCACAACATTCACATAACAGTTTTCAGCGTCAACTTCAAAACATATGTCATTTTTATATTTTTTCACTAGCTGGGGTGGAATCCGGTACCTGTTATGCATTTTCTCTTGAAATTTACTGAATTAGTCATACATAATATCATTGAAATTATCACCTAACTTCTCGATGAAGTCATTGATCTGATGGGTGATTGGTTAGTGTAGTTCCCAAACAACTTTACCGACTGATGGAAAGAATTTTTCAAAATAGAAAAACATGCATACAAGTAATGATCCAAACTTTAGTGAATTAGCCGAGTTGTTCTTCTTTGGCTTCCTGATGGTGTTCAGATTCTCAAACAGGTTCTTCAGCAACACCTCACATAGATCAATTTTCATTCCCTTTTTCACAATTTTGTATGCCAAGTCTACTATTGCACAAGGTACACTATTTTCCCTTGCTGATTGGAAGAAACAGTAACCTATAACTCTAATGGAAAATTTTATTTCTTCATCAGTGACATTATTCAATTTCAATCCTCTACAATCTGATTCCACTATGGTTAAACTGATCAATTCCTTATGTGATATCATCTTTTGGGCTCGGACATGATCATAAATAGGGTAACCGGTAATTAGATGAATGATTTCCTTGGTAATCTTAAATGGTTGCTCTTTTAGCCACATGAAATCATTGTGAACTCTGCTTAGAACAAACTTGACCCACTGGGGTTTGAACACATGAGGATAGGTTAGGGCTTCAGTTAATCCCTTGATCTTGATGTGTTCATACTTGCTATTCAATTTACCATCGGTGCACAACTCATCATAGGCGTCTTTGATTTCAACATGACTGAGTTCTTCAACATGACATTTGGTGAAGAATCTCACATCTTCAACTAACAACACTATATCTGGGATGAGTGAAAAAGCAGTTTTGTCATCCAGTTCAGATGTAACTTTGGGCGTCAAAGAGTATTTTAGTGAGGGCTTCTCTACATTCTTGACAACAATGGGATCTTGGATCTTAGGTGCCATTGTAGATTTCAGATAAAAGCTATCAAAGAATCCTTAGGGTTTCAGGATTTCAAATGACTGACGCTTTATACTTAGCAGATAATGGCAACTAGATAAGATAGGTAAGATAATGCATTGAGATTGATGTAAATACCTTGAATTGGCTTTGTAGGAGGTTTGATTGCCTTAGATTCACTTTGCTCTGCTCTCTCGAAAACTTGGTAAGTGAAAATGACCACGAAAATGCTTTTAAGTACACATTATTCCTTATCGGGCTCTGTGCAGGTTAGGTCAAAAAACATTAAATGCACTCCGTTCTACTTAACTTTCTTTCCTTTTTCCGCTTTAACCGAGTAACCAAACTTCCTTCATTCACCAACTAGACAGGTTTCCTATATACACTGACCTGATAGTTTTCCTGTATAGTTCTTCAAAAGACTTTTATAGAATTTCAAACTTACTATTACATCTTAATTATGCAGATTTTGAATTAAGTACATAATAAAATAGGAACTGTTAAGATTTAACCTTGAGAGAATGCAGTCCCTTCATACCTATGCCAATTAATTTGGAATAGGCGCACCTAACTCGGTAGGTAAGGTGCTTTATTCATTTGACACAATTTCCTTCTTTTTCCAAATCATCTTTAATTTTTCTTTTATTTCCTTAGTGTCTTTTCTAGGTTGATCTCTGCAATCTCCAGCTAAGTGTCCAACTTTATGACAATGAAAACATGCCATACCAGGATTTCTCCATGATCTTCGGTTGTTCATCCCAAACCTTATAAAAGAGTTGGCACTTATATGTCCATATCTTCCACTTCATTCACACCATATCCTTGTATTGTAATCCCATGGTACTGTAGAATACTGTCGGTAAGGATCTGTGTGAGTTTGGTAACCTCTAGCATTTGCTCAGTGTGCATACCACATATAGTTCTTTTGATTAAGCCAGCACTTCTCGGTACTATGTCCATATCTATTGCAATTTTTACAAAACCCTTTGAATTTTGCCTTCTGATAATTGTTAATAGACTTTGTCCTACATTGATGAGATGTGTGACCATATTTATTGCAATTGTAACAATAACCTTTGGACTTAGTGACATTTGGTTGCTTACCTTTTCTGATTTGGCAAATGTTGGCAGTGTGACCTTGATTTCCATAGCAGTTGCAAATAGGCTTCTTTATTTTGATGTTATTCTTGTTTCTAGCTTGCTTTGATGATTCTCCTCTCTTGGTAGTATAAGTTCCCTTCTTAGTAGAGTCTTTTCCTTTGTAACCGAGACCTGCATCTTTGTTGGGTCTTCTTCTATTTAGTTGCTCATCCAACATCTTTGATGCTTCATAACTCTTCTTCAGTGTTTCTTTGGATTTCTTCTTTGTTTCAAGTTCATCGGTCAACCTTGCTACTTCAAGTTTCAATGCTTGATTCTCATCATCCTTCAGATTTGCTTCATGGTGTGCATAACCTAGTTGATCCGACATATTTTGTTGAATTCCAGTCAACCTTGTGATTTCATCATTCTTATCAAATACTAAGACTTCAAGTTGTTGCTTCTCTCTTTGTAGATCTCTTACTTTATCCTCGACTGTCCTCAATGCATCAACATTTTTAGTCATCTGTGTGCTGAAATGTTCATGTTCTCTTTTCATTGCTTTCAGTTGATCAGCCAGTGCTTTGTTCTTTTCTTTCAATACTCTAATAATTTCTTCAGTTTCTTCAGATATACTATTCTTAGATGATGTCTTGATTTGTTCCACTAAATCTTGAGAGTCCTGTAAATCATCAGATAATCTTCTTCTCACTTTCAGAGATTTTTGCATTTGCCTTTGCATGTCTACAATCACTTGATTATCATGATCCAACTCTTCTTGCAGATACACAATCCTCTGAGATTGTTTATAGCCTTCCATTGATAAGATCTTTCTCTTTAGGCAGTTAAACCCTTTTCCAAGATTCAAGCTCTGATACCAATTGTTAGGCTCAATATGGAAAGCTAATGTATTGAGAGGGGAGGGGTGAGGAGGGGTGAATCAGTACTTCAAAACTTTTCTTCAATAATAACTTTACTGTTATGTATAAACCGAATAGTGCAGTAACATAATATAAAGCTAAAACAAATAGATAACAATCATACATGATTCACTCCATAACACATATATTTTGGTAACACATAAACTCTTGGTTAGAGAGAAAAACTATGATGGGGATGGCACCCACAACTTCACTACTACAATAATAAAGAGTGCTCAGTTAGAGCTACATTTTTAGCTATTTCTGATAGCTTACCCTATTAGGAGTAACAAGATCTATTAGATCTACCTTGCTAAAGGATTTTACAACACTTATTCTAAATGTTGCACCTGGCTAGAGGCTTTACAATTTATAGAATTGATTAGAGTCTTTTACCCTGTTAAAGCTTTCTCTTACAACTTCAAAATATTACAATAAATCATTGCAAATATCTATAGCTTTACATCTGAAATGTTATAGCAGATTCTATGTGCTCAGAATAGATTACCTTGCTTATAGCATACCTCGGTAACCCATATAGTAACCCGATAAACCCTTCTATTTACTCTGTTCTTTGACTGTTCTCTGAAACCCTTCTCGGTGACCTTTGTGTCTCTGTAACAGTCATAACACTTGGTGCTTTCAAATGTCTTGCTTCATATATCTCTATATCTTCCTTTCTATCATGCTACATGTATATTTATGATCTTAATCCATGCTGTATAAATAGATCTCTTATGATGGTGATCCTTTCATTGCTTCGATCTTACAAACATGTTTTATCGAATGAATAACTATGCAAAATATTTCATTGGTTAGATGACCTCAAAATTATACACAATCTTTAAGTGCAATTTCCAATGTGATAACGGTTCTATGTGCCTCAATCTTGTAGCACGTTTTCATATGTATGTCCAGGTTCAATGAATCTGGTAACACGTTTCACTCAGTGTATATCAACTCAGTGTATCATCTTTGCTTCTCGGTAGACATGAAATGATACTCGATAGATAGCTCGGTGTAAACTACACTCTGAGACTACTTTCTTCTGTAACAGACTAGGCTATGCATACCGACTGAATATCTTGGTAGTAGTAACCAACTAGAGTATATAGAATAACTTTGACATAAAACTAATGGAAACTTGATAAGTAGTAATATATGCTTCCTTCATTATCAACCCTACACACATTCTATGCATTTTATTCAAGCAACCTAGCATTCAATCTTTCATATGCAATCCTACTTGCAACTACATTTTTTTTCTTTGTTGAGCTCTTGTGCGCTTATAAAATCTAAGAGCAAATATATCAAGCAAGATCAATGGAGATAGGAAGAATGGAGATCAAAACCCTATTGGACATGTGATGGTATAATCTTTGTGATTTCATTTGATTTGCATTGTCTTAGGTAATCTTCATATGTTATGGTGGATCTTTGTTGTTGTTAGGCTAGGGTTTTTGTGGTTGAATTCATATAGTCTTTCAACATTGTTGTTATCCATTTTCACTGTATACACTTGTCATTTATGAAACACATACATACACATGTTCATATTGTCTACTGGTGTCATTTCAAAGTTGTTTATACTATAACCGGTATACTAGAGGTTTATATCTAACCGATAATTGGTGACAACCGGTATATGCATGGAGATAACTAGTGGTTATACATATCTTGACATCAACATGAAGATCCAGTAGAGACTATCTCAAGAGCATCAAGGACAAGCAGTTTAACTCAAACCATTATTATTGTTCCAACTGGTATTCATTGATTATGTGATGAGTTATCACAAGTTGTGATGAGTTACCCTTATCGACAAAATTTGGCGGTATTTTTGTGATATGTTATGATCACTTGACTAGATACACTGCACCTAGGTAATTGTGTTATGATTTCTAGAGGCCAACATGAAATCTAAATGTCTATATATTAACATCACAATCAATTAATTTGTATAAGAAAAAGTGATATGTTATATGCGAAGGCAGAAGTGTTAAGTCATAGAGTATGTTGGTAAAGAAGTGTTAAGTGTGCAGAAGAGGATCTATCCAAGAAAGTTGTGCTATTAGTAGATCACACCACCTGTTGTTTTCTAATCACTGCAACATAAAATACCCTAACCGAGTAAACTCTAACAAGCTTCATTATATAGCTCCTCTAACCATGTGATCCATTAGTTTGGATTTAGAAATCTTCCATCGAGGTTACTCCTTATAGGGTACTACCTTTTATAGGGTATAGCTTTTAACTAAGCTTTGGGATCTTTAATAGGATTCACTCCTAGCAGAGCATTTTGTAGACCCTAACCGGTCAATTATATATTACCACAGATAGTTAACTTGTGAGTCCCATCTCACCGTGGTTTTTACCTATTTGGGTTTTCCAAGTTTAAATACTTGTGTTATGGTGTATGTTTTACTTATTGCAGATGTTGTTATATCATTTTTTATTGCATGCATATTTTTTTATCAAAATTGTTAAGTTTATCTACTTTTTGACAAGTCTCCTCCTAGGCTCTACCTTTTTCTGGTCTACCAGTGGCTTATCTGCTTTCTTCCTTTGTACTCATCTAGAAGCTAGAGGTTCATTGTCCTCAGGGTCAAAATCACAAGTGATAGGGGTAATGAAAGTTAATGGCTTCTTCACTTCCAGAGTAATAGCCACTGTCGATTTGGATCCAAATCCCAATTGAGTATCTATCTTTTGAATTACATCCTATACATATGCCAACATCTTTTTTATTTTCTTCTCTCTTCTCTTCCTATTAAAATTGGTTTTCACTTCAAACGCCTTCTCTCCTACTATACCAAAATGCTCTGTTTTATCATCCAATGGGGAATCTAACAACATTTTTTCATAGAGTTCAAAAATACTATCATCCACCTCATATCCAGGTTTTGTAACCCAGATTATCCTAGGTTCAACTAGCTCCATAAGAGTTTCATTGGTTTTCACCATAAAGAAGATATCAACGTAGTACTTCTCCACAATTTTCTTTGATATTCTCTCCCTCTGCCTCATTTTTTCTTGGAATGTTTTAAAATACCCCCAAAGTTTCTCATCTCTGTCGGTACCAAGACCGGTGATTGCTTCCTTGATCTGCATACCTACCGGTATGTCATGAGCCCAACGCTTCTTGCCAAGACCAGGTAGGTTATTCAGGAAGTAAAGCATTAAACATACAATGAGATTACCATATCTAAAAGTGCCTTTCTTAACTCCCTTGATCTTTCCAAGGTTTAACTTCAATTCACTCCTCATCCATTCACATAAATCATAATTTACATCATTTCTCAGCATATGATATGTAGCATGAATGCACGAACTAGCAACAATATTCATTTGGTTGGATTGAGTTACCTTATAACCTATTATTATGCTTGAAAATTTTGCATCAGTGTCGATTATTATGTTGATCCTCATTGATCTTCTATCAGAATTTGAATTGGTGAGTTTTTCGACTCCTATGTTGGAAATTTAATTGCCAAGTTCTTGTCCGACTTTGGGTAAGTTTATGACTGCTTGAATAACCTCCTTGGTGATCATGTAAGGCTGATCTAGTCATATAAACTCATTGTGAATCCCGCTTAGAACGTATCTGATAACCTCATCTTTGAATTCCAATATGTACAGGATAACGGTTAACCCTAGATCCTCAATTCCTTTGAATTCCAATTTGATGGTTCCAGAGTCTCCCAATATCACAGATTGATACATCCTTTTGATTTCCTTTATGTCTAGATCCTCCAGGGTGCAGTGAATGTATGTCCTTACATCTTCAACATACATCATGTCACCAAGAACCCTAGAAAATACTCCCGCAGAATCTTCCTTCTTAGCAATTTTGGGAACCTCGTTGAAAATGGGCCTTAATCTATCCTTGACTTCGACAATGGTGGGGTTTGCAATGAAAGTAGGAGCTGAAGATCTAGATGCCATTTCAAAGAAAACCTAAAATTAAACATCGGTGGAAGATTTATAACTGCTCAAAATCTTTTCACAATGCTTTTGCTCACTCTTAATTTGCCTGAAGTTCACCTTTATTGGCTTGATGATGATTGTAATGAATTCATCATATATTGTCATTGATGAAACACATACACACACATATGTTCATATTGTCTACCGGTGTGATTTCAAAGTTGTTTATACTACAACCAGTATACTAGAGGTTTATATCTAACTGGTACTTGGTGACAACCAGTATATACATGGAGATAACCAGTGGTTATACATATCTCAACATCAACATGAAGATCCACCATATACTATCTCAAGAGCATCAAGGATAAGTAGCTTAACTTGCATCGTTGTTATTGTTCCAACCGGTATTCATTGATTATGTGATGAGTTATCACAAGTTATGATGAGTTACCCTTATCAACAAAATTTGGCGGTATTTTTGTGATGAATTATGATCACTTGACTAGATACACTGCACCTAGGTAATTGTCTTATGATTTCTAGAGGCCAACATGAAATCTAAATGTCTATATATTAACATCACAATCGATTATTTTGTATGAGAAAAAGGTGATGTGCTATATGCGAAGGCAGAAGTGTTAAGTCGTAGAGTATGTTGGTAAAGAAGTGTTAAGTGTGCAGAAGATGATCTATCCAAGCAAGTTGTGCTATTACTATATCACACCACCTGTTGTTTTCTAATAACTGCAACAAACAAATCCCCTAACCGAGTAAGCTCTAACAAGCTTCATTATATAGCTCCTCTAACCACATGATCCATTAGTTTGTATTTAGAAATCCTCCATCGAGGTTACTCCTTATAGGGTACTACCTTTTATAGGGTATAGATTTTAACTAAGCTTTGGGATCTTTAATAAGATTCGCTCCTAGCAGAGCATTTTGTAGACCCTAACCGGCTAGTTATCTATTACTACAAATAATTAACTTGTGAATCCCATCTCACCGTGGTTTTTACCTATTTGGGTTTTGCACGTTTAAATACTTATGTTATGGTGTATGTTTTACTTATTGCAGATGTTGTTATATCATTTTTTATTACATGCATATTTTTTTATCAAAATTGTTAAGTTTATCTATCGTTCAGTGTTTAAAGTAGTGTTTGATTTGGTGTCAGTGATTCACCCCCCCTCTCAGTGCTTTACTGTTGGCAATATTGCATTATAACAGACAATGAAAGATTGTTGGCATTTCATAAGGATATTGAGAAGCTTGTTGATGATTATGGATATAACTGATTAAAGATGTTTACTGTCTTGATATTATTATTTTGGCATTGATGTCAAGAAATTGAATTTCTAATTCAGTATGATGTTGCCATATCTTGAGAAGTATGATATGAAGAATAGAAAGATGTTGATAAAAGACATAAGAAAGAATATGATGATTTAGGAAAAGAATATGGTATTCAATGGGCAACTATTACCGAATCAGACAATGATGAGATCATGATGTTTAGATTGTTTTAACATCATACATATGTTGTAAATTGTAAAGGTTAATACTATACTATGTTATCAAGCAAAGAACCTAGTCGGTAAACCCTAAGGAACCTAGTCGGTAAACACTAAGGTTATCGCTATCAGTTAATGAAGGTGGAATGTCTATCGAGTGAAGTTTAGTATTTACCAAGTTGTAACCGAGCTATAAAAGAATGCATTAAATGTTTGCATGCATTATTTAATGAAGGAAGCTGATGAGCTGGAACTGATTAAATGATTGGTATGCCATGCATGAAGTTTGTTAATGAATCTAAGGCAATAGAAAGTCGGCATGAAGATCTACAACGCAGATTGAACTGCAAAACCTTGGCACAAGTTCCAAGACTAATATGCAAGTTCCAAGGTGGGGTAAAACATTTTCAAATCAAAAGATGCATTGAACCTGGACAAGATCGAAGATCTGATGGCTACGAATGATCATGGGAAATGTGATCAAAGGAGATTAAGCGGTTACCTAATTGTTTATAAATAGGAAACTATTGATAAACAATGTATGCAGACAAGTGTATGCACAGGGATGCTACATAGTGATTACCGAGCATAGAAGCTTGAAGACCTATTTGAATAATAGAGTACAGAAGCCTAGCAGATAGACAAGATTAGTTCTATGTCTAGATTGTATTGAACAAATAAGAATCTACTTTATCATTTTAGATGTGAAGTTGCAGATAGATTTTATTACTGTTATTTTATGAAAGTGATAGAAAATCTCTTAACCAAGTGGACTTAATAGTCTTATTTGTAAAACCCTCTAGCAAGGTGACATTCTGATTGAGTGTTTGAAATCCTTTAACAAGGTCACTTCTAACAAGGTGAAGATCCTAATAGATCTGAGGGAAATCCCTTAACTGGGTCACATCTAGCAATGTGTTTGTAATCTTTAACAGGATTTTCTTTTGACCAAGCATACTCTAGAAGAGTATATTTCTTAGTGGGTCTGAAATCCCATAGTGGTTTTTCCCTATTTGGGTTTCCATGTTAAATCTGGTGTTATGAGGTTTATGACGTATATATGCTTTTGAGTTTGCATGTTTAACAATTTTGGTTATATTACTAAAATATATGTTACCAAGGTTGAATCTAATGTTTTTATGAGAGATTAAGTTTTTATGATTCACCCCCCCCCCCCTCATCTTGTTGGCTATTGGATCTGTACTCACATTTAGTATCAGAACTATCAATTGGTATCAAAGCTTTGGACTTCGGAAGGAAAGTTTAAAGGCACTTGAGTTAAAGATCCAAAGATGTATAAGAGGGATGCACCGAAGCTGAACAAGTCAAGTTTCTCTACATGGTAGAAAAGGATGAAGCTACATCTATTAGGCGTTGGAGAATATGATGCATACTATCTGGAGAATGATTTTGTTACACCGAGCACCTATCCATTGACTATGGAAGAGATAAAGTCAAAGCAAGAACATATTCAAGCAATGATTGAAATAACATTTGCATTGACCGACTCATAGTTTAATGATCTAGAAGGCTGCAATGATGCAAAGGCTATGTGGGATAAGCTCATATTAGTATATGGAGGAGATGAACATGTTCAAAGAGAAAAAGGAGATAGTCTAAGAGGACAACTTGAATCTATAAGGATGAATGAAGTTGAGAGCATAACTCAGTATAGTACAAGACTAAAGGAGATTGTCAATCAAATCAAAGGAGCTAGTGGAACTATTGAAGAAAAGGATATAACAAGTAAGTTGTTAAGAACCCTTCTACCGGCTTATGCAATCCGAGTCTCTACAATCAATGAATTGAGATTTGTACCTAATATGCCAGTTTCTTTAGATGCTACTATTGGTAAGCTACATGCATTTGAATTAAGTAACTTTGATAATAGTGGATCTTCAGTAAATAAAGTTGAATCTACATTTAGTTCTTTTCATCTTGATGAATCTAATGATTTCAATGAAAGAAAGTATAAGTACTCTGAAGGAGATCATAGTGGTGCAAGTGAAAGATTTCATAAGAACATGGAGGCAGTACACAAACTGTATGAGGAAATCAAAAAGCAAGAAGAGTTTGAAGCACTTTTAGCCAAAAGGTTACCGAGAGGCAAAGGTAAGTATAAAGGAAAGCTACCTTTGAAATGTTTCAATTGTGATAAGATAGGACATATGGCTTCTAACTATCCTGAAAAAGATTCTACTGAAAAGAGAGACTACTGAGATGACAGACAGAAAGATAATCATTACAGAGGACACCGAGACTTCAGAAGAAGAGATAGAAAGACATGTTTAATAGCTGATGAGGAATCCAATGATGATAAATTAGATAAGACTGATATAGAGGAAGTAGTTTATGTGGCTATCAAAGATGGATCAAATGAAGAAAGGTATGAAGAAAAATCCCTAATATCTCACATAAACACTAATGATTCTTGGATTATAGATAGTGGATGCTCACATCATATGACAGGAGATAAACATAAGTTTGTTATATTAGAAGATTATGATGGAGGCTATGTTAGATCTGGTAATGATGCACCATGTTCGGTGAAAGGTAAAGGATCTATAACACTTCTTGACAATGCAAGATGCAATGATGTTTATTGGGTTGAAGGTTTGAAATACAATTTGTTGAGTGTAGCACAGATAAACAACACAAGTTACCGAATAGAATTTCAGAAAGGAATTGTCAAAGTTCATGACAAGAATGGAAAGTTAGCTGCTACCGGGACACAAACAAAAGGTAACACATTTCACCTTGACTCAACTTGTAACAAGTGTTTGCATGCAAAGATAGATAATACCTGGTTATGGCATAAAAGGTTTTGTCATGTAAATTTTGATAATTTGATCAAAATAAGTAAGAAGCACCAAGTAAGAGGTCTACCGAGTCTTGAAAAACCTAAGAATGCTATGTGTCAAGGATGCCAGATGGGTAAGATGATAAGATCAAACTTTACAAGTAAGTCTTACGCTTCTAAGGGAATTTTAGATCTAGTGTACACTAATCTTTGTGGTCCTATGAAAGTTCAAAGGTATTATGGTGATAAATATTTCATATTATTTGTGGATGACTATTCAAGGATGATGTCAGCAATGTTTTTAAAAGAAAAATCAGAAGCTTTTCAAATGTTTAAATGGTACAAGGCAAGAGTTGAAAATGAAACAGGAAGACAACTGAAATATCTTAGATCAGATAAAGGAGGAGATTTCACATCTGATGAGTTCAACTTATTTTGCAATGATCATGGTATTAAAAGACAAGTCTCTGCACTGAGAAATCCACAGCAGAATGGAATAGCTGAGAGAAGAAACAGATTTATTGTGGATTGTGCTAGAACACCAATGATTGAAAAGAAGGTACCACAAATATTTTGGAGAGAAGCAATAAGCACAAAAGTTTACACCTTGAACTGAGTAAAATTGAAGAAAGGTACTTTGAAGACACCATATGAAATCTAGTATGATAAGAAACCTAATGTAAGTTATTTTAAAATCTTTGGAAGTAGATGCTATGTTCACAAAGATGATAGAAATGGAAAGTTTGATCAGAAGAGTGAAGAAGGAACATTTCTAGGTTATTCTTCTAGAAGCAAAGCATTTAAATGTCTGATCAAATCATCTAACAAAATAGTAGAAAGTGCAAATGTGAAAATTGATGAATTTGCAGAAAGAAATGATGAAGGAAATTCCAAGGAACCAAAAGACTATGATGAATTTGTCTATGTTCAATCGAGAAGTCTTACCGAGAAGACTGTTGAAGAAAATGAAGAGAATATCCAGTTACCGAGTGATGAAGAAGATCATATAGAGCCTACCGAGCCTATATTAGCCAAGTATATCAGAAGACATCATGCACCAAGTCAGATTATAGGAGATAAAGATGATCCAGTGATGACAAGGAACAAACTGAGATAGAACACATGTTTGATATCTGAATTTGAACCAAGAATAGTGAAAGAGGCATTTAACAGTGAAGATTGGATAAATGCTATGATAGAAGAGATTGATCAAATCAAGAAGAATGACACATGGACACTAATCCCAACACCAAAGGACAAAAATGTAATCGGTACAAAGTGGATTTTCTGAAACAAGCTAAATGAAAAAGGAGAGGTCATTCGAAACAAAGCAAGACTAGTTTGCAAAGGTTATGCTCAAGAAGAAGGAATTGATTATGGTAAAACTTTTGCACCTGTTGCTAGACTTGAAGGAGTAAGAACATTGTTGGCATATGTTGCTTTCAAAAACTTCAAGGTATATCAAATGGATGTCAAATCTGCATTTCTGAATGGAATATTAGAAGAAGAAGTTTTTATTGAACAACCTAAAGGATTTGTTGAAGACAAGAATAAAGATCAGGTATGTAAATTGAACAAAGCTTTATATGGTTTGAAACAAGCACCTAGAGCATGGTATGAAAGATTGCACTCTTATTTGATTAAGATTGGTTTTATAAGGACAAGTGAGAACAACAATATGTACATGAAGGATGATGAAAATGAAATACTGATCTCAGCCATATTTATTGATGATATTATATTTTGTGGAAATGACTCTTTATGCAAGAACTTTGGAAATGAAATGAGCAAAGAATTTGAGATGCCAGTAATCGGTGAGATAAAGTATTTTATAGGTTTACAGATACTACAAATGAAAAATGAGATTTTCATTTCTCAATCCAAGTACATAAAGGAAATTTTGAAGAAATTTGGAATGGAGGATTCAAAACTAGTAAGTACTCCTATGACTACCAACTGTAAATTATCAAAGAATGATGAATCTGCATCTGTTGATGAGACACTTTACCGATCTATGATTGGAAAACTTCAATATGTTGTTCACAATAGACCAGACATAGCACATGTAGTAGGTATAGTTGTGATATTCTCTGCAGATCCTAAGGAAACACACATGACAACAATCAAAAGAATCTTTAGATACTTGAAAGGCACTAAGGATTATGGCTTAGTATATCAGAAAGGAAATGGTTTTGATTTAAAAGTTTATACTAATGCTGATTGGGCAGGAAACATTGATGACAGAAAAAGCACAAGTGGGGAGCTTTCTTGTTAGGAGAAAGACTAGTGAGTTGGCTTAGCAAGAAACAAGGATGTGTTTCACGGTCAACAACAAAAGCTGAATACGTTGCTGCAGCATTGAATTGTACCAGCATTGCATGGATCAAACAATTGTTGGAAGGTATAAATGAGAAAGTTACCAAGCCAGTAACTATATTCTATGACAATAATAGTGCCATTAATATTTCAAAGAATCTTGTTATGCACTCTAAGACAAAGCACATCTCTATCAAATATCATTATCTTAGAGAAGAAGCTCAAGAGAAGAAAGCGGTGTTGGAGTATGTTAGCACAAAGGAACAAATAGAAGATATCTTCACCAAGCCACTACCAAGGGACACTTTTGAATATCTCAGAAGTAAGTTAGGGGTCCTACCCCTATCTTCTACTCACTGACCGAGTTTGGTGAAAGCATCAATCCGGTGGCTCTATCAAATATCTTTCGGGAGTTGATGTTGATTTATACACTTTAGGATGTTTTCTAAAGGTGTACAGGAATTATTACAGGAAATAATACAGGGAACAGGAATTGAAGACAAAATACTCTGACCGAGACTAAATTGATACACAACAATAGGAAATCACTTCATACAGACAATAATTATGTTTTAGTTCTTTACTTTTTGGCATTGTTGTCAAAGGGGGAGAAGACTAATATCGGGGGAGAAGACTGAGAGAAGACTGAAGATTGGAAAGAAAACTGAAGAAAGAGGAGAAGTCTAATGTATGGGGGAGAGCATTTCAGCATTTCAGAATCACAGCAATCTGAATCTTTTAAGGTCAAATCAATTGGTTTTGCCATCAATGCCAAAGGGGGAGATTGTTGGCAATATTACATTATAACATACAATGAAATATTTTTGGCATTTCATAAGGATATTGAGAAGGTTGTTGATGATTATGGATATAACTAATTAAAGATGTTTACTGTCTTGATATTATTATTTTGTCATTTATGTCAAGAAATTGATTTTCTAATTCAATATGATGTTGCCATATCTTGAGAAGTATCATATGAAGAATAGAAAGATGTTGATAAAAGACACAGGAAAGAATATGATGATTTAGGAGATGAATAAGGTATTCAATGGGCAACTATTACCGAGTTAGACAATGATGAGATCATGATGTTTAGATTGTTTTAACATCATACATATGTTGTAAATTGTAAAGGTTAATACTATACTATGTTATCAAGCAAGGAACCTAGTCGGTAAACCCTAAGGAACCTAGTCGGTAAACCCTAAGGTTATCGCTATCGGTTAATGAAGACGGAATGTCTACCGAGTGAAGTTTAGTATTTACCAAGTTGTTACCAAGTTGTAACCAAGCTATAATAGAATGCATTAAATGTTTGCATGTGTTATTTAATGAAGGAAGCTGATGAGCTGGAACTAATTAAATGATTGGTATTTCGTGCATGAATTTTGTTAATGAATCTAAGGCAATAGAAAGTCGACATGAAGATCTACAGTGTAGATTGAACTGCAATACCCTAGCACAAGTTCCAAGACTAATATGCAAGTTCCAAGGTGGGCTAAAACATTTTTAGATCAAAAGATGCATTGAACCTGGACAAGATCGAAGATCTGATGGCTATGATAGATCATGGGAAATGTGATCAAGGAGATTAAGCAGTTACCAAATTGTTTATAAATAGGAACCTATTGATAAACAATGTATGCGGGCAAGTGTATGCACAGGGATGCTACATAGTTATTACCAAGCACAAAAGCTTGAAGACCTGTTTGAATAACAGAGTATAGAAGCCCAGTTGATAGACAAGATTAGTTCTGTGTCTAGATTGTATTGAACAAATAAGAATCTACTTTACCATTTTAGGTGTGAAGCTGTAGATAGATTTTATTACTATTATTTTGTGAAAGTGATAGAAAATCTCTTAACCGAGTGGACTTAACAGACTTATTTGTAAAACCCTCTAGCAAGGTGACATTCTGATTGAGTGTTTGAAATCCTTTAACAAGGTCACTTCTAACAAGGTGAAGATCTTAACAGATCTGAGGGAAGTCCCTTAACCGGTTCACATCTAGCAATGTGTTTGTAATCTTTAACAGGATTTTCTTTTGACCGAGCATACTCTAAAAGAGTATATTTCTTAGTGGGTCTGAAATCCCATAGTGGTTTTTCCCTATTTGGGTTTCCACATTAAATCTAGTGTTATGAGGTTTATGATGTTTATATGCTTTTGAGTTTGCATGTTTAATAGTTTTGGTTATATTACTAAAATATATGTTACCGAGGTTGAATCTGATGTTTTTATGAAAGATTAAGTTTGTATGATTCACCCCCCCTCTCTCATCTTGTTGGCTATTGGATCTGTACTTACATTTAGTATCAGAACTATCATTTACAAGTCCATCAATTGGTATCAAAGCCTGACTTCCTTAAAGCCTAATCTCTTGGAAGGAAACCCTAAAGCTACCATGGGGGATATGAGATACTTTGAGATGGCTAGAGAGCTTGAGGCTAGTAGGAATGAGCTTGAAACTCTAAGGGTCAAACTAAAAGCTTCTCAAGTCAAAAGGAGAAAGATAATTGAACAAATGATAGAAATATCTAATAATAATTCTTTAGATGAGGCCAATATTGATGCTTTAGCTGAGGAAGTTGAAAAACCAACAGTGAAAAGCTAGATCTAAGGAGAGAGCTAGAAGATCTTACTATTTGCATGAGTCAGGAACTGGAAGCCAGGAGAACTATTGAAGATATTACCAAAGAAAGAGATCATGACATTTCCAAGAGTAAGCAAGAGAATGCTACCTTGAATGAGCATTTGAATGCAAAAAGAGAAGAAAAAGAGAACCTACAACTAGATCTTGAATTAACATCATCTCTGAGAGAGAACCTATCAAAATAGAATGAAGCTCTCACCAAAAAGCTCACTGAAGCAAATGGGAAATTGGAGAAGTTCAACAAAAGTTCTATTTTGCTGGAAGAACAAATTCAATCACAAAGGATGAATGGTGATACCTATAGACTTGGTTTTCACACATCTGAAAAAGGTGAATCCTCTGGTACCAAGAGCAACACTCTTAAGAACAAATTTGCTCCTAAGGTCAAAAATCCTACTGGTAGGAAGGTCTTTAAACCTATTATTTTTGTTTGCCATAAACCTAGTCACACTGCAAATATTGGTTGGAACAAACCTAATGGAAATGTGAGCTACAATACTAATGCTAGGTATGTGTCCAAGAAATTTGAAGGTCATTGCCTCACATAAAAAATGTATGGACATAGATGAGTTGAATGCAGATATGGAGAAAATAATCCTATACCTCACATGCATCCAAGACCAAATGGCAATTGGATGAGAAATTTTGACAACTGGGTCAACATGAACTAGAAAAGACCCTATGGAAACTGGTTTAGTCTATTTGAGATGGAGAAGGTAACGAATATCATTTGCACCATTTGTAACAACCTTGGTCATGTAGATATGTATTCTAGGAAAAGAACTAGGAGAGGTAATGTAGGACCTTGGAGAACATCTGGTATGGCTTGCTCTCACTGTTATAAACTACGACACTTGGCAAAATTCTATAGATCCAAAAGAGAAAACCGGTTAACCCTTCTAAAGATCAGAAAGGAAAGAAGAAAGTTAATGTTGAAGAAACCATAGAGGAAAGTAATCAAATATGGAAGATGAAGAGTGATGAATCACCTAGAGAAGAAACTATTCCTTCACCCAGTGAAGAGAATCTTACACCAGTGAATTAAGCCTTTTCATATGGCTAAGGGGAGCATAATGGTAAATCCATCTCTAGACCCCTTGAAATGAATAAGTGGTAAGAGAATTTGAAATCATGAAATTTTGATAACTTTTTGTCAATCAGTTATCAACCAGTTTTACATATATGTATCATTAAGCGGTGTAATTAGGGTTTGTAGCCCTAATGGGTGAGCATTTAATGTAGTTGGTAAAAAAAATAAAAGCAATTTTTTACTTTGTTATTTTTACCTTAACGCATACGAGAAAAAAAATTTGAGCGCTTGTAGAGCTAAGTAAGGATTGTTAGTTGATCTCAGTCGAAGTTGTATTGTGATCTACATAATCAGTTGATCTAAAGGTTGGAGAAGACTGAACTAGTGAGCACTTGGGCATTCAACCGGTAAATGAGGCAGTGTGTGTGAAATAAGGTATTTCTTTGAAAAATCCTACTTCGAATGTCATCTTCTAAACTAGTAGAGAGATTAATGATTACATCTGAACCTATGGAAGTTGTAAAAGCAGAACAAACTATGTTGTATAATGCTTTATCACAAGTTCCTAGTGGTGTTATAGTGAAAGGAGATTTATCCAGCTACGTTGTTTGCAAGATTGAGGATTTAGGATCATTGTCGATATATTCTCAGTTGAAATCCCTTTGCGATGAAAATGGAAAGATTCAAACATAATATATTAGGGTTTATGAAAAAGGTTTTCATAACATAGTTACTTTCTTGAATATTTTGAAGAAGAGCATATCCAAATTATTTTGAGTTGAGTTCATGGGGAAAACATGTATTTAGAAAGAACTCATACTATAACCAAGGAAGTCATTCAAGTTGTAACTAGTTTTTACTCAACCAATAACGTACCCCAGCTGAGACGTATTTCAAAAGAGACAGTATACACTCTAACCGGATCAACATATGATAGGTGTACTTTTTATGTCAATAATATCAGGGACGCATCGGTAAAATTGGCAGCTATGGTTATAGGCTATCGGGTATTTTATTCTAGCAGATGAAATAGTGTTCCATTAGCAGCGGTGCATACTGCTTACAAGATGATAGCTAAAACTACTAATTATGACTTATGTGAGGCCATAAGGAGCCAATTAATGTTAAATCTCTAGTCTATCAAGAAGGACAACAGTCTAAAGTTTAAATTTGAACAGTTATTGATCGGGTTCTTCTTTTATTTTCAAAATTTCCTACCAGGAATAGGTGATCTTGAGTGGTCTAAGGACCTATTGGTATTGGCCCAGATTAAGAACAATATCAAGGCTATGAAGAACACCTTTTATGCTGCAATAAACAAATACTTTAATAAATTTCAGAAGAAAATGAGCATGAGAGTAAGATTGCCCGAGGATGTGGTAAAACACTTTTCTAAGGACAAGGTTTTCACAATTACCACTGATTTTTGTTTAATGCAGGCAATTGAGACTAGAGAAGAATAAATGGAGGATATGAGTTATGAGGTTAACTATGACTTACTCATTGGTTATGCTAATAACCTATTAGCATCTCCAAAGGATAAAAAGAAGGCAAAATTGGATATTGAAGCTCAGACTGCACAAGTTGGAACCAGTATTGTTTCTACCATAAGTGACAAAGGTAAGAAAAAGAAGGTTGACCAAGCACCTCTGGTAATGAAAAGTACAAGAGTGACACAAAGTGTCCAAAACAAAATGAACCAACACCTAGAGTTTATGCAAAGAAGGTGACTGCATCAAAGAAAAGAGATCAGAAATTAATTCTCCAAGAAGAATTTAAAGGTACTAACACCGAGGAAGAACCTAAGAAAATGAAAGCAACCGATAGAGCAGCTAAGCAAGTGAAGGAAGTGCCAAAGGAAACTATTCCTTTTGATATCTCTACTTACAAACCTGAGACTACCTTTGAGAGGACAATGAAGACATTAGGAAGAAACAAATTTGTTAATGTCAAAGAACATTTTGATTCTTTCAATGAAGATGAAAAGGAACAAATAATTCAACAGGTAATCAATCATTTGTGCCATTATATTAGATTACCACATGATTTGGAAAAGGCTATCTCTAATTCCTTGTATACTGTTCTTTTGAGTAAATGGGAGGAAGCAATTAAGAAAGAAAAAGGAATCATAGATGATGTATTTGTGCAATATTTTCCTAATTTGTCAAAGGACGCATTGAATGAATTGGTTGACAAGTACAAATTTCATTTTGCTTACAAATCAATAAGATTGAGGCTAATCAATGGAAAAGTGCAACCTGTTGAGACTAAGACTCATCAGATTGCTCATAATATCAAACACATGGAAGATCTTATACTTTCTTCTAAGGATGACAAAGATACTGATGATTGACCTAAAATGGATAATGAAGAAATTGTGTACGCTGATGTTGTCTATCCTATCAAGAAGAAGGATGACACTATTATCCATGTTGTTGATGATATTCAGGATACAATTGATCTATATGGAGACATCATTGTACCAAATATGCAACCACCTAAAATCACCAACCTATAGGTTACTTCAGTTGAGAAGCTGGCAACTCAACCAGGAGTGGATAATCTGCCAATAAAGGAACAACCTGAGAAACCCCAATCCCCACTGGTTTTGCAGAATATTTAGAAGGACTATTGAAAATATGGTTTCATAGATTTCTGAATAGGAAATAGAGAAAGGGAAAGAGAAAGCAATTGTTAAGGTAACATCTTCTAAACAGGTAAAACCATTAGTCATACAACAGAATGATGAAGATGAGGATGACTCATTAGGCATCTCCAAGCCTATAATTGTTGATAATATGAGTGCATCTAAAATGATGAAGATTGCAACTATCATGAAATCTAGAGCACACAAGAAGAGACTTAAAGAACAAAGAATGGAAGCTAAAACCATTCAGAATGCAGTAGATATTCTATCTAGTCTACTACCAGAAATAGCTACAAGACACCTGACAAGCCCTATTAGAAAACCTGGTCAATTGGTTGCTGATGCATCTGAACAAATTGCGTCACTTGAAGAAGCAACATAGACATATGTTGAGAAGAGCTATAGGAAGAAGCGTAGACAGCAAATTATGAAGGAAATTGATATAGGAAAACTTTCTCTATCACTTAATAAAGTTTTATTGAGGAAAACTATTGAAACAAGAGGGAAATATCTTGCATCTACTTCTAATGTTTCATTATTTTTTTCTAATATCAATAATAGGCAAACTGAAACTAAGCAAGAGCTAGAAAAGATATGCAATGCATATGTACCACTTCAAGACTCTGTTTTTTCTTTTACCAAATCTATGGATGATTTACACAATAGGTTAGACACCTATGATCTTGAGAAAGCAAAAAGACTCTAGTCACTAAAGGATTTGAAGAGTCAACTCACATCCCAAGTGGACATACTATAGAGAGCCTACACAAATACAGAAGCTATTTTAGGTACTATAGAAACCTGTACACTTGATTCCATGGAAGAGTTCTATATATAGATTATGTCTACCCTTGAGTACACTGAGAACATGTTGGAGACATGGAACCATGCCTTATCATAGTTGAAGAGGATCTGTAATGTTATTTTCATGAGACTTGCGAATGCATGAACTTTTTTAAGTTGTTGTATATGCAAAACACTTTGATATAAATTTTCTATATATATATATATATATATATATATATATTTCTTTTTCAATTTGGCATTGTTGTCAAAGGGGGAGTAGATATATGTATGTGTGTTTTTTAAAATTTTGTATGTTGTAAGGGGACTACGTGTATATGTGTATAAAAAAAAATTTGTGTAAGCACACTTAGCGGTATCACTGTAAAATTTTCTAAGTGTTGCCATCAATGCCAAAGGGGGATATTGATGGCTTGATGATGATTGTAATGAATTCATCATATGTTGTCATTGATAAAACACATACACACACATATGTTCATATTGTCTACCGGTGTGATTTCAAAGTTGTTTATACTACAACTGATATATGTATGGAGATAACTAGTGGTTATACATATCTCGACATCAACATGAAGATCCAATGGAGACTATCTCAGGAGCATCAAGGACAAGCAATTTAACTCCAACCGGTGTTATTGTTCCAACTGGTATT
Source organism: Cryptomeria japonica (assembly GCF_030272615.1). Lineage (NCBI taxonomy): Eukaryota > Viridiplantae > Streptophyta > Pinopsida > Cupressales > Cupressaceae > Cryptomeria > Cryptomeria japonica. Next base: position 691,833,765 of record NC_081414.1, read on the forward strand.
CATTGATTATGTGATGAGTTATCAAAAGTTGTGATGAGTTACCCTTACTGACAAGTTTTGGCAGTATTTTTGTGATGAATTATGATCACTTGACTAGATACACTGCACCTAGGTAATTGTTTTATGATTTCTAGAGGTCGACATGAAATCTAAATGTCTATATATTGACATCACAATGAATTATTTTGTATGAGAAAAAGTGATATGTTATAAGCAAAGACAGAAGTGTTAAGTCGTAGAGTATGTTGGTAAAGAAGTATTAAGTGCACAAATGATGATCTATCCAAGAAAGTTGTGCTATTACTAGATCACACCACCTGTTGTTTTCTAATCACTGCAATAGTCAAATCCCCTAACTGGGTAAGCTCCAACAAACTTCATTATACAAATCCTCTAACCAGGTGATCCATTAGTTTGGATTTAGAAATCCTCCACCAAAGTTACTCCTAACAAGGTACTACCTTTTACAGGGTATATCTTTTAATTAAGCTTTGGGATCTTTAACAGGATTCACTCCTAGCAGAGCATTTTGTAGACCCTAACTAGTCAATTATCTATTACTACAGATAGTTAACTTGTGAGTCCCATATCATTGTGGTTTTTACCTATTTAGGTTTTCCAAATATAAACACTTGTGTTATGGTGGATGTTTTACTTATTGTGGATGTTGTTATATCATTTTTGATTGCATACATATTGTTTATCAAAATTGTTATGTTTATCTATCGGTCAGTGTTTAAAGTAGTGTTTCATTCAGTGTCACTGATTCACCCCCCCTCTTAGTGCTTTACAATTTCATCACCCTTTTCTTCCCTTTAAATGATTGAATGCCTGGTGAGTGAAAATTAATTCACTTACCCTTTTTATCAGCGAATAAAACCCTAATTTTTCTCTGTAATAAATGATTCAAACAACCCTAACTAATGTTGGTTTCACAGTCTTGTGCTGGGTGAACCTTCATCAATGATGAACATAACTCTCCAGCTCTCTTCTAGATCTCCTCCAGGGTAATATGCTATATTTTTCAATGACTTTTCCAACCCCTAAGACTTATGCCTCAATTATCGGTGGATTTTCCTATTAGTGGTGGAATACCCTATTCTACCAGTGGAGTAACCGGTGTAGATCCATCTCCACTTGGTTCTTTAGATTTTCTAACCCATCTATTGGTATGATCTTGTTGTATTTCATCTACCTTATTCTTTCCTTTCTCATTATCTTTATCATTGCTAACTGGTTGAGTCTTTCTTCTATAGTATTTAGAAATATGTCCTATTTTGTTGCATGCATAACATGTAACATTGTTCTTTTGAATTTCTTTGACATATCCAGTATCATTTCTTAACCTACAATGATTAGCAAAATGCCCAAACTTTCCACATGCATGACATTTGACATTAATTTTTCAATCCTCTAATCTAGGACCATATTTCTTGCAATTTGTGCATTGATCGGGAATAGAATTGTAGTTTTGATTTTCTTTATTTCTACATTGTTTATCCATATGGTCAAATTTATTGCAAACAAAACGTCTACCATTGAATTTATAAGCATTAGATTTCCCTACAGATTTCCTCTTTTTTGATGAGTTTTGCATACAGGTTGTCTGATCTTCATTTGCAGTACCGGAGCATTCACCTTGTACAAATCCAAGTCCTCTAGAATCATCAATCTTTTTTTGTCTTTTCAATAAGTCATCCAACTATGTAGCACTGATCCTAAATTTTTCTTTATACTCACTTGCAGTAGTCAGATCATCTCTCAGAGTAGTTATTTGTCTTTCAAGTTCTTGTTCATTGTTCCGAAAGTGTGCCAAGTCAGTTCTCAACACAATATTCTCGTGAGTCAATCTGCCACATTCATCAAATTTGTTCTTCAGAGATATAACAAGATTATCTTCCTTCATCTTTTTGTCCTCGATATCTTTTGATAACCTCATAGTGAGATATTGCATTTCATTCTTCATGAGCATGTTTGTTTGACTTAGTTTCTGACATTGTTCCTTGAGTGCATTCTTGTCCTCATCATCCAGGTTTTCCAAAAGTTCTTTTCTCTTGGCTTGAGCTGATGATAACCTTTCTTGCAGGATAAGAATGAACTCATTAGCAAAATTCAATTCATCTTGCAATTTCAAGTTCTTTATCCTTTCAACATCATAATCCTCAAGAGCCATCTCAAGTTGCTTCTCCATAGCCATGTTAAAAGATTCTGGTTTGAGGATCTTCCTCAAGCTATTAAACTTCTTTCGAGGTACTAGGCTTTGATACCAATTGTTGGGATCCAAGAATATTGAGAGGGAGGGGGGTTGAATCAGTGTTCTATCAGTATGATAAGATTTTATTCCTTTATACCATACACATATAAACCAGTAAACAAATAAACATATAATCTTGAAGCAAATAAACCATCCACATAAATGAACACCATAACACACAAAATTTATACGTGGAAACCTCAAAGAGTAAAAACCACAGTAGGATTTGTGACCCACAATGTCAATTCACTGGCCATATGAAAAGATATTACATATAATGGGGGCCTGCACATGCAGGAAGGCATACTGCCTAGAGCATACTGCTCATCACTAAAGAGTCTCACTAACTACAAGCCTTCTACTTAAGTAAAATATTGAAAATGAACTCAAGAATGCATCTGTTGTGCCAACTAGAGTTTTGGTTCCAATTATGCTCTGTACCAGTTCATAAACCATGAACACTACCGATATCACTTCTCCTCCAAGAATTCTTTACAAGCTATCTATAGATCATTGCATGATAGAACATTCACATACAAAATGATCTTCATACATATACTTCACATTATATAGTTTTGCTATTTACTCCTATATCCATATCATGTATCTCATACATATCAAAATGACCTAGCAGACTGACCTATATACCCATTACAAACAATATGCCTTATGTTGATTTACAATACATTAAAAAAAGATATTCAATATATGCCTTGACATTAATTACAAAATGATTTACTAAATAAATCCTCCTTGATGTCGGCTTCCTTAAAGTATTGATGTCAGTGTTGGTGTCGGTGCCAGTGTAGGTGTAGCCCTGAATGCTCCAAAGTCAGTGTTTGTTGGTATATGCCTCCTAATGTCGGTAAATGATTCCATCTAATCTTGTTGCCATCAATGATAACAAAATGAATCCAATGAGTGACAATTGCCAACACATGTTAGCAAAGTTTTCATATCCATTAAGAGAAAGTTTCTCCCTCAATGTTCACTGCAGATTGCTAATAAACATCCTCTAAATAACACTATCTAGTAGGGCAAAGGGGATCTTGGTCGAGATAGCTTGATATCTCAAAATGAAATCAATGATCTTCTCATTGGGCTTATGTTTACAATGAACAAGGTCAGCGATAGTGACCCTACTACCAATATGTGCCTAAAACCACTTGAGGAAAAGATCCATAAGATGATCAAAGGTATGAATAGAGTGGTCAGGTAAGGAGATATATCATTCTAACATTGTCCCTTTGAGGGAGTATGAAAATAGTTTCAACAAGATGAAATCCAGACTCTGGTAGTCACTACACATAGTCATAAAGGAATCTATATGCATGTTTGGGTCCCCAACACTATTGAACCTATAGAACTTAAGGATTCAACAACAATTGGAAGGATAGTATTTAGGATGGTAATGTCAAGGGGACTCTTCATGTAATATGCATGAACGAATGATTTACCAGAGGCAGAGGCTAAGTTCATCAGTTGCAACTGTAACTGCCCTATGTTATGTAAGATTGTATTTAAGATAGCATTAGAAGGCGGAGGAGGTAGAGGTGGGCCAGATCTACGGCCACCTCCAGAAGGACTATTGTCATTGGTAGATGTAGTGCTAGCACTGATTACTAAAACATGAGCAGCAATAAAGGTCAAAGTACTAGCCATACCTATGTAGCCCAAGGGAGTGAGTGAAGCACTAACACTAGGAATGATGGAGTCCACCATGTGCACACTAAGCCTTGGAATGCTAACACTAACTTGGGAACTAAAAGGATCATATTGATTGTACACTGGGGGTGTATTCACTAGGGGTACATTATTTTTAACAATCATTGACAAGGCCCTCAAAATATCCAAGCCTCTCTTGTTACAGATTAACATGTCTCTCAAGGTACTCACAACATTCTTGGCCTAGGGGAGGACATTCTCTCTATTCAAGAAACCCTCAAAGTCTCTCAGATTCTACTCCAACATATTGATCTTCTCAAATTCTACAATGACCACAAAATCATGATCGATCACAGGAGGGGAGGATGGGGTAGAATTCCTAGAAGAGTTAGGTTGTGAATTAGAAGGAGAAAGCCCCCCAATCAAAATAGATTTTATACTATGAGAGATCAAGAACTCATTCGGATTGGACGACTACTCACCTTACATGGTGTTAGGTAGAGGAGGACTATAGCGATCAAGGGGAAAACTCTGCCTGGATGACCTCCTGACTATGACTCATGTTGCAATCTGAGTCATAAAGCTCATAAATAAGCTACACGACGTTCAAGAACACACTACAGGGACACCGAATGATAAATTTGGTTTTAAATGATAAACGAAAAAATGTAGAAATTTAAACTAAATGTGAATGAAAGTTTTTGTTTTTGATTTTCCTCTTCTTTTTTTTTAAATTTTATTTTGTTTTATCATATTTTCAGATTTTTAAAATTTTAAAAATTTAAAAGACTAAATGCACCCAAATGAAGCAGAAAGCAAGTAATGAAAAGATAATCCTGTTTCACATCGGGTTCACCAAAATGTAATGGAGGAAATTATCCAGCTCTAGGATGATGTATCCTTGAGGATAAATTGTCCTTCCAATTACTTCTACGAACTAGTGCTAGGATGACCCAGGAGATAATAGAATCATACAAGAAGTTTCAAACACCCGAGAAGCATCTTTGGATGGCTCTGCAAAGCCTTTGTCCTTGGGATGAGTGTGGGGAGCTAGGACACCAGCGTGGTGCACTATCATCCCATACTGATGGAGCATAGAGGTTGAGGAGAAAGCTTTGGATGCGCTAACATAATGTATTAATTGATAAAAAGGTATTGAAATAAAGAGATAACACATAACATGAGACTAAACTAAAAGATAAAAAGGAATGAGAGAATATTACATGTGATCCACGCTATGAAGCCTCCCACAAGTTAATATCTTCCTCACGATGATGTACCTACACACATGCAAGAGAGAAAATGTTGGGGGTTATGTTTTGGAGCCTACCTAAGTCAAAACCCCATCTTGGTGTTTCCACCTCCATGGACAACCCAAGAAGCCACGAGAATGATAATATTATAAAGATAATTGAAAATGTAATACAAGATGGGAAATTAAGATTTGGGAAGTAAGAAAGAGAGACTTGAGAAATCTCCCCTTTCACAAAAAATCGTTGGAAATGTCTATGTAGTGTGCTTGAGATTATACAATAATGGTGGTGTTCATGGGATGTTGTCCAAAGTGGTCTCCAAGAGCTTAACCTACAAGAAGATTGCCAAACTTGCCAAAGAATCCCCTCAAATGCATTTGAAATTGATAGATAAAGGCTCTGGAAGGAAATTGGATGTTGGCCTAATGCTCAAATGGCCACCTACAGACTATCAATTTCGTAGAATGCTAGTGCACCACATGGATGTCTCCATGCCGTACATTTGTCCCTAAAGGTGACAGGTTGGTAGAGTTAGTAATGCTTCGATAAAAGTTGACATGGATGGTCTGAGTGGACAAAAGGACATGATGGTGGATCCTATCCTCTGATGGCATGGATGAAAAGTGTCATTTGTCACATTAATTACAAGGTATAATATTTTTTATATTACAACAGAATTGCACAATCGTGCAGATACGATTGTGCATTCATCCACACCCTCTTTTGCATTCATCGTTATTTTGTTTCACATCCGTTTAGGTTAAATCTGCATTTATTTAGTTTTATTCTGTTAGTTGTCTATCCTTTGTTCTATCTAAATTCGTGTTTCACTCTTCAAATTTAAAGATTTTATTTTTGTATGTTGTTTTCAATAGATGACATCTTATGGCTACAAAGGTGATATTTAGGATTTTAGGGTCTACAGGAAGAGCAGCAAGGAGAAATCAAAAAAGGTAATTCAAGAGAGAATTAAAGGCCCAATTACAAGAAAGAGATCAAAACTACAAAGTTGCCTGTTATCGTTATCAAAAGATTGTCCTTAGATACATACGTAAATATTGAACAATAAAGGGAACCTCCTTGAGATTATAGATTCTTTAATCTTCTATTAACTTTTTGTTGTTTTATATGTTTTTGTCTTGGGTTTATTGTCTATGTTTTCTGATTGCGCAAGCTCATGCTATCATAATTATGCAAGCGTCTTGACAGAATTGGCCAATCGTCTAGTTAGGATTGTGCATTCGCACAGACAGATTTATGCATTTGTTAGTGTTTTGTGTTGCATTCATTTGATAGATTATTGGCTTTTTGGTTTTTGGTTTTTTGTGTGATTTTATGGTTACTGATTCCCTTTTTGCAGCATGTGGTGAAATTACAAAGAAGGCTTGATCATTCCTAGTTATTTTGAGACTACTGATACTTTGATTACAGGATCCTTTAGGGTTAACTCACTTTTCAATTTTGGGATTAAAATTGACATACACGATCTCACACTTCATCTTAGTGCTTAAAATATTTATTCGGATTAGAATTGACATGCATGATCTCACACTTCATTTTGGTATTTAAAATAGACATGCACATGCATATCTCACACCTCATTTTGGGCTTTAAAATTGATGTGAATTTGGCTTATCAATAGATTAAATCCCACATTTGTATATTTTAAGGGGAAATACTAAGCACTTTCTCTCTATTTGGAGTGGTCCTACTATTAACACACACTATCCTCTCCCTTGGCTTTCGTGGACCTGGGTGCAAGAGGAAAGTGTTAACGACACTCAATTTTTTTTATTTTTAGAAATTAGGGCTTGCCTTTTAGAACCCTGTTGGTTCTAGAAGGGAATGACCCAGGTAGTACTCTCTTTCAGTCTGCTATATAAATATTTATGATTTTGGTGAAAACCATAAATCAACCAGTGTCGATGTGGTATACCGATGGTTTCACTTAGTATAGACATGAAAATACCTCTATGGTCTTGATGAAAGTCAAAATCCCTTGGTGATTCTTTGCCAGAGGCATAAAAACCTATGTTCTATAGGCTAGGATATATCTTAAATGATCTAGCCATCACATGTGTATCCACCTAATTTACCCTGAAACTTCCCCCACTATGAACCAAATTTAGTAGCCAAAAATCCTACATTCATGATTCTAGGAGTGCAGATCGTACCCCATAGATACCCTTCATGTACCTTGCATGATGAGACAGAAATATTTCATTGATAAGACCTTAGGATCTTTGGGGTAGTAGAGACTAGAATGCCTGAGAAGTGTGTGATATGGAGTGTAGCCAATGCTGCCAGACTCTCTAGTTGTTCATCATATTTTGGGATTTTATTGTAAGGGCCTCATTGAATGGTTTCTAATATCTAGCCTAAGAATTGTTTGCTATGTTTTTACATGTATCGTTGTGTTAAACCACTATTGATCTTCTGCTATTTTAGGCCCTACTTTTTGTGACTTTGAATTCACAGAGTTTGTCAGAACACAATTCATCCAACTATATTTATCTTCAAATAGTGTTCTTGGAATTGGAAAGAGACTTGTCCCACAAACAAAGTCTATCTTGAAATATCAAATAGTTCAACAAGGTCCAAAATTTTCATAGCAAAGACATCTTACATACTTGTGACCATAGGTTTTCCTAGAGTCCCTAGGTTTTGCATCAGTCCTCATTATAGTCCTATTTTATGTCCTTACTTTGCATAATTCCTTGCATAGTCCTCATTATCGTCCTCATTATAGTCCCCATTTATGTCCTTACTTTGCATAATTCCTTCCATAGTCCTCATTATCGTCCTCATTATAGTCCTCTTTTATGTCCTTACTTTGCATAAGTTCTTGCATAGTCCTCATTATCATCCTCATTATAGTCCTCATTTATGTCCTTAGTTTGCATAAGTCTTTGTATAGTCCTCATTATCATCCTCATTATAGTCCCTATTTACATCCTTGCATTGTATAAGTCCTTGCATAATCTTCATCTATGTCCTCATAGATTTCATATATACATCATCATAAGCTTCACACAAGTCCTTGCATAGTTTTACATAGTTCTTAGAAAAACCTCATTTGTGTCCCATTAGCACCCTCATAAATCTTTATATAGATATTCATTCTAGTAGTGTCATAATCTTCATTTTATTCCTTGTTTAAACTCCATATACATTTTATTCCTTTGAGCAACCTAATCTAGTGTCGAATGATGGTCAACAAGAAATCCTTGATGGCTTAGATAACTTAGCTTGGGAATTAAAGACAAGTGCACCTCAATACAAAGGAGTTGAGTTTGAAATAAAATGAGAATATAAGATTGCTAGTAGAATTGATAAAGAAATTCTAGAAGAACTCCTCTGGAAAAAACTTGAGAGACTTACATTACAAACACCTCAACAAAGTCCTCAACAAATTTCATGTCCTAATCCCCAATACAGAGTTAGGTCTAGTTTTGCATACATCACTTTTCTTTAGTCTAGAGTCTTGCATTCATACCCTAGGTATGTTATCATCCTTTGTTAGGTCTCAATGTCCTCATATAGCTATCTTAAATGCCCATCACAAGGTCACAAAAATTAAAGGGTAAAATGGATCCAAACAACGACCCTTTGATTAACCCTACTTGGAACATGGATATGTCAAACAATCAAAAATATCAACAGTTGAATCCTTATGTCATGCCAATAATACAAGAGGTACAAAAAAACTTGACACATGAAGATATTGAGGCCACTCAACAAGATCCAAACATCTTCATGATTCTAAATGCTCTCAAAAATAATGGTAGAGATAGATATCTTTCTTTTTTATTACAGAATGGTGCCAAGTTACCTCAAAATGTTTATGTCATAACGATCTTACCACTAGGAATCACCTGAAGTCAAAATAGAAGTCAAGAACCAAATGTAACACAAACACAAGATATGACTTCAAGCTCTTCCAAAAGTGCATCAACATCATCAACTCTAGCAACTTTGGTGTCAAACACACGTTCTCAAGTAAGTGTATCATCCTTGACTATGAATGTTAGCACACAAACCTAGGCTACCATAGCTTCTCAAACCACACCAACAATATCAAGTGTTTTTGCACCAAGTCAAACACAAGCCTCACATGTTTCCCATATGACAAATGCAACACAACCTCCGGTATCCCACTCAATAGGCTCCATATGCAGTCATCAAAACATAAATCCAGGTTCCACTAATAAAATTGGTGCAACTCAACCAAACATTGTTTCACAATTTTATTATTTCACAACACCTAGCGGAAGCCACAACATGCAAAATTACAGTCATAGTACATTTCAACAAGCTCCTATTTACACTACCAGTAATCCTTTTGTGGGAAACATGCACACACAAAGTGTATCATTAACTCAAATGGAGATTCTAATCCAACAAGTACAAAATATCCAACAACAAGTGACAACTATGCAAATCAGTAATGACAAAAAGAGATATACAATGTAGGACTTGCATCCTTATCCCTTTGATCATACACTATACATTCCCCCTTTCCCTCCACAGTTTTAAACACCAAAATTTGGCAGATACCAAGGGAAAAGTGATCCTAGGGATCACATCAGAGAATTTTTTACTGCATGTATAGAGATTGCACATGAGGAAACCTATCTAATGAGTTTATTTCCTAAGAGTTTCAGATGTTCTACTTTGGAATGGTTTTGACACCTTCCACCAAATATAACATCTTGGGCTGAACTAGTTAAACAATTCATTGCAAATTTCTCACATAACATTGATACCCCAATTACTTAAATGGATCTATGTGCTACAAAAAAAAAGGAAAATGAAATCTTCACATCCTTCTTACAAAGATGGAGATATCTCTACTAAAGATGCCAGAGTCATATTCAAAAAATTGAACAAGTTGAGATGTTTTCAGAGAACTTAATTCCAAATATTAAATACCCAATACAAATGCAGTGTTTGACCTCATTCAAACAAATCATGGAAAAAGCCTTAAAATGCAAGAAAGGGCTTGTAGAGAATGGTATTATAAAATATGGAGGTTCTACAAACAACACAAACAATGATAAACCTAAGTTCTGGTCAAGAAAAAATAATGTGACTAATGACGGTGTTGTAGACACCTATATAGTAAATTGATGCAGGAGCATCCCCGGTTCATAGCAATTTTGCATCAACCAAAAAAATATTTTCTTTATGTTTTTCTTTTTGTTTGCAATTTCAGTTTTCCTTTCTGAATGTCCTGGTTTTGGCTCACCAGATCCTGTGGAGTTGGATTCTTCTTGAAGACTTGATCATATTTTTTGCTTCCAGACCACATCTCTTTTGGATCATTTTTCGGTAAGATATCTCTATCGGTTTCCTTTACAATTTCCTATTACTGGTTGGCAATTCTTGTTACTGGTTCCCTGGACCTATTTTGGTGATCTACCGTAACCCCTTTCGAAGCTTGTAGAGCCTTGGGTATTGATTCTGATGTTCCATTGTGTGTGGCCAACCTTTTCTCATGATCTATGTTTCATCCTTTGGATTTTCTAGAGGAATCTCCCGGTAGAGGCCGACCTTGTTATTTTTACAAGTTAGGTCTTGTTCTTTGAGTTTTAATCCCTTTTGGGTTGACTAGATCCTTTGGATAGATATATATAGTTGTAATTTCATATTAAAAGGTAATCAAGAAGAGAATCAAGTATCTAGACTCTACATAGAAGATAGATCTCAAGATTCAAGATCTTGGTTATGACCTATTATGTATGTTCTACTAGGCCTATGAGACGGTATGATGTAACCCAGTTGTTACTAGTTGGTTGTAATCAATTTTCATGTAATAAAACAATATGTTCTGCATTTCCTCCATCATATCTTTTTGTTTTTGTTGTGTTTACTCTTCCTGACTAGTCTAGATTGATCTCTTGGAGTTCCCTCCTCATACGTGACTTCTTCGAGTGGTATGAGAGAGAATTTTTGTTCTGAAGGTTGTGTCCTGAAATTTTATTGTAGGGTGGTGGATTGTAGATCCAACTTACAGCTACAGAGGACTAGCATGAATCATGGCACAGAGAGGAGCTAAGAATGGTGGAGCATGTGGGATGTAGACGCTACTATGATAGAGATGTTACGAGGTATAGAAGCCCGGTTGAAAGTCGTGTAGACAACCCAGAGAAGAGGCCAACATATTGAAGATTTAAGTGAAGATGAAGGAGAAGAAGCCCCAGCAGAATAAGCAAACCTACCAAGGGTTGATCCGGATGAGGAAAGGATTTTGAGGTTTTTGAGTAGGGTGAATACTAGACCTCATTTTACCCCATCGGAATATGAGGGGAAGTTAGATTCAGATGAATTGATTGATTAGATCTCAGAGATGGAGAAGTATTTGAATTTTGAAAACACTGTAGAAGAGAGGAAGGTGAAATATGTATCTACCGGTTGAAAGGTCATGCATCTCTTTGGTGGGAACATTTATAAGTTGATAAATAGAGAAGAGGTAAAGAGAAGATTAATACATGAGATTACATGATTTCTAAGTTTCAATCAAAGTTTATGCTAGATGGTTATCAAGTGAATTTGTTCTAAAAGTTGTAGAATTTGAGATAGAAGTAATCTAGTGTGAAGGAGTACACTGAAGCATTTTACAAGTTGAATATCAGATCCAGACATGTTGATGATGAAGTTGAACAAGTTGCAATATATTTGAATCAATTGTGGATTTATATACAAGATGAACTCAGTTTGATCAAATTGGAGAGTGTTGAAGAGGCTTGCCAGTATGCCCTAAAGGCATAAAAGAATTTAAATAAAATATATGAGAAGAGACAAAGAGGTAGAGGTGGAAGCTTTACCAGAGGAAGATTTCAAGGAGGAAGAGGAACCAATACAGATCAAAGAAAGGACAATGAAGTGAACAAAGAAGGTAATTCATACTAGAAGGATGATAGAAATTTCTATCAGAGGAAGAACTGGATGGTTGCAAGAATGAGAATTTTGGAAGACAAGACAAGAGGACATTTAGAGGAACCTGCTTTAAGTGTGGAGGAGAAGGACATCATGTATTTGATTGTAAGAAGACAAAATCTATCGGAATAGAAGCAATGGTGGATGAAAAGCCCATCAGATCAACCAATAAACTAGAAGATGGAGAACTATTGGTGATGAGGAGAACTTTGTGTCATATCGGAGGAGATGAAGAGCCCTTGCAGAGGAAGAATTTGTTCAAGACCAGATGTAATGTATCTGGTAAGTGTTGTAAAGTTGTTATTGATAGTGGTAGTTCAGATAATCTTATTTTAGAAGAGATGGTGAATAAGTTGAAATTGGAGAGATTGAAATACCCTAAGCCTTATTAGATAGCATGGATTCAGGGTGAACATAAGTTGTTAGTAAGTGAACAATCTTTGGTGAAATTGAAAATTGGGAATTATCATGATGAAGTCTTGTGTGATATTATGCCTATGGATATTTGTTATCTTTTTTGGGGTAGACCTTGGCAGTTTGATACACAAGAAGTAAATGATAGGAGGAAGAATACATACACTATTGTGGCCAATGGGATGAAGAAAACCTTATTACCCTTGGAGGAACCTTTGAAGAATTAAGTCTATACAAATTCTAGAATCTATTTGGTAGATTGAAGGAAATTCCTGGATGGATTGAGACATGAGAATGTGTGTTTTGCCTTAATTCCTAAGAAGACCGAGAAACTGAAATCGGAAGGAGAACACTCGAAAGAGATAAAAGATTTGTTGATAGAATATGAGGACATCATTTAAAATAGTGTACTTGATGGATTGCCACCTGTGAGAAGTATTAGTCATTGCATGGACTTGGTTCCCAGAGCTAGTTTGCCTAACAAAGTTGCACACCAATTGACACCAGTAGAGAATGAAGAACTAAATAGAGAAGTGCAGGAGTTGTTGAAGAAAGGTTTGATTAGGGAGAGTCTAAGACCTTGTACAATAACATTAGTATTAACACCTAAGAAGAATGGAGAATGGAGAATGTGTACTGATTCCAAAGTAATAAACAAGATCATAGTGAAATACTGATTTCCTTTCCCTAGGATGGATGACATAATGGACTATTTGAGTGGAGAAAAATACCTTACAAAGATAGATTTGAAGAGTGGATATCATCAAATCAGGATCAAAGAAGATGATGAGTAGAAGACAATATTTAAGAAAAATGAAGGACTGTATGAATGGTTGGTGATGCCTTTTGGATTGACTAATGCACCGAGTACTTTCATGAGGCTGATGAATGAGGTGTTGACAAAATTCTTCGGTAAGTTTTTTATTGTGTATTTGGATGACACTCTAATTTTTTAGTAGGCCAAAAGAAGAGCATTTGCTGCAATTGAGATAAGTTTTACAAAGGTTGAGAGAAGAGAAGGTGTTGATCAATATCAAGAAGTGTACCTTCATGAAGGATGAGTTATTCTATTTTGGATTTTTGATATGAGAGGATGGTTTGAAGATGGACCCTAAGAAAGTGAAAGCAATTTTTTTGTGGCCTACACCGGAAAGCATTGAAGAGGTAAAGATCATTTCATGAATTGGCTAGTTTTTACCAGAAGTTTATCAGGACTTTCAGTTCAGTTTGTAACCCTATGACTGAGATCATGAGAGGAGATCAGAAGGAATTTAAGTGGACCGCCAAAACAAACAAAAGTTTTGAACTGTTGAAGCAGAAAGTGACTGAGCAACCTATGTTATCTTTACTAGATTTCAATAAATCATTTCAAGTGGATTGTGATGCAAGTGGAATAGCAATAGGAGTAGTATTGAATCGGGAAGGGAGAATAGTAGCTTATTTCAGTGAGAAATTGAATGATACCCAAAGGAGGAATTCAATGTATGATCAAGAGTTTTATGTCATAATTCAAGTCTTGAAGAAGTGGAGACATTACTTGTTGCCTAAGGAGTTTGTGTTGTATACAAATCATCAAGCTTTGTAGTATTTGAACAGTCAGAGTAAGTTGAATCAGAGACATATGAGATGGGTAGAATTCTTCCAGAGTTACACCTTTGTGGCAAAGCATAGAAGTGGGAAATCTAACAAATTTGTTGATACATTGAGCTGGAGAAGGAATTTGCTAACAAAGATGAGATTGATAGTATTAGGATTTGAATATTTGAAGACCTTGTATGATGATGACCCGGATTTTACAGAACCTTGGAAAGTATGTAGAGAACTGGTCATGGTAAATAGAAGAAAGTTCTTGGATTACTTCATTCAAGATGGGATGTTATTCAAAGGAGTTCATTTGTGCATACCTACAAGTTCTATGAGGGAGAATATGATAAAGGAGAAACATAGTGGAGGACTAGTTGGACATTTTGGCATTGAAAAAATAGTAGCATTGGTGAGTGAGAAATACTTTTGGCCCTAGAACCATAAGGATGTTAAGAGATATGTGCAAAGTTGTAGAGTTTTTCAAGTTCCAAAGGGTAGTAGTCAGAATGTGGGATTGTATAAACCTTTGACAATATCGGTAAGACCTTGGGAGGATATAAGCATGGATTTTGTACTTGGATTGCCTAAGACACTCAGAGGGAATGATTCTATATTTTGGTAGTGGATAGATTCTTAAAGATGGCTCATTTCATACCTTGTAAGAAGACATCAAATGTATTGCATGTAGTAGACCTATTTTTCAAGGAAGTGTTAAGGTTGCATAGATTACCTAAGAGCATAGTTTTAGAAAAAGATACTAAGTTTGTCGGCTATTTTTGGAGAGCACTTTGGAAGAAGATGAAGATAGATTTGAAGTTTAGTTCTACTTTTCATCTAGAGACTGATGGATGGATAGACAAAATTTGTTAACTAGTGTTCGGCAAACTTATTGAGATGTTTAGTAGGAGATAAAACTAGAAGTTGGGATTTAATCCTTGCCCAAGAAGAGTTTGCCTACAACAATTCAATGAATGTAAGTAACAGAAGAACACCTTTGATATTGTTACCGAAGTGCATCCTAGAGGTATATCAAAATTGAAAGACATTAGCAATAAAGACCAAAGAAGTTTAGAAGTAGAAGACTTTGCAAATCACATGACAACATTACATATTTAGGTTAAACTACATTTGGAAGATATGAACAACAAGTATAAGGAGAAGGAAGATGATAAGAAAAGACAAGGAATTTGAAGTTGGTAATGAAGTGATGGTATATCTGAGAAAAGAGAGATTCCTTGTTGGAACTTATAACAAGTTGCAGATAAAGAAAATTGGACCTTGCACAATTTTGAGGAAGTTCAGTTCTGGAAATGCATATGAAGTGGAGTTACCAGATAGTCTAATTATTTCACCTGTGTTTAACATTGTAGATCTTCATGAGTATCATGAACCAGAATTCAGTGAGAACAGTGTTGCAGACTTTGAGAAACAGTTGCCCCAGAAGGAACTAGATCTAATTGAAGAGATTTTGGATGGTAGGATTGGGTGTAGTACCTGGAGCAGTTGGTATAAGGAATATTTTGTGAAGTGGAAAGACAGACTAGTTGAAGATTCATCTTGGATTTCTTAGGCAAAGGTAGACCACCTTGGTTTCCCTCTAACCCCAACAAAGTGAGAGGCTCACTTTTTTTTAATAACCCTGAATGTATGATGTAGGAGCATCCTTGGTTCATAGCAATTTTGCATCAACCAAAAAAACATTTTCTTTATGTTTGCAGTTTCATTTTACCTTTCTGTATGTCCCGGTTTTGGCTTACTAGATCCTATGGAGTTGGATTCTTCTGGAAGACTTGATAATTTTTCTTTCTTCCAGACCACATCACTTTTGGATTATTTTCGAGCAAGATATTACTATTGGTTTCCTTGATAGTTTCCTATTACCAGTTGGCAGTTCTTGTGACCAGTTGTCTAGACCTATTTTGGTGATCTATCGGAACCCCGTTTGAAGCTTGCGAAGCCTTGGGTGTTGGTTCCAGTGTTCCTTGGTGTGTGGCTGACCTTTTCACATCATCTATGTTTCATCCTTTATATTTTCCAAAGGAATCTCTTGGTGGTGGCCAACCTTTTTATTTTACATGTCAGGTCTTGTTCTTTGGGTTTTGATCCCTTTTGGGCTGACTGGATCCTTTGGATCGATATATATAATTGTAATTGCACATTAAAAGGTAATCAAGAAAAGAATCAAGTAGTTAGACTATGTAGAAGATAGATCTCAAGATTCAAGGTCCTAGTTGTGACCTATTTTGTATGCTCTACTAGGCCTATGAGCCGGTATGCTATAACCCAGTTGTTACCCGTTGGTTGTAATCAATTTTCATGCAATAAAACAATCTATTCTGCATTGCCTCCATCATATCTTTTTGCTTCCATTGTGTTTACTCTTGCTGACTGGTTCGGAATGATCTCTTTGAGGTCCCTCTTCACTGGTGACTGCATCATGAATAGGGCTCAACCAACTATGTCTTTACAAGGATCGGTCAAATCACCATTTCAGAATAAAAGTCTGTATCTAGAAAATAATACAGTATTAACAAATGTAAATGTTTCACCAACTACAAATACAAGATTCCCAAGAATGAATGCTCCAAGAAGGAATTACACACCGCTAGGAGAGCCCATTGAATCAACATTAAAAAAATTGATACAAACAAATCTGATCACTTTGCCAGAGATAAGAGTATATGAACTAGGTCCCTTCAAACAAAACAGGTGGAATGATAATTATTTTTGTGACTACCATCGCACAAAGGGTCACAAGACCACAATTTTCTACAAGTTGAAGAATCTAATTCAAGATTTGATAGACCAAGGTCATATCAACATGGACACAAACAAATGTTAGACAAACACAAATCACACCATCTTTAAAGACCCTTGTTACCAAATTTTTGTACATGCTAAATTTGGTGGCCTAATGAGGCCTTGCATTCATTCATATTGAAAAGGTACACAAATGTTCTATTGAACATCACTGATCTAGATTTGATTATAGTTGTCATTTTTCAGTTTTTGTGCAAATACATAAAACAAAAGAATATTCTACATTTTTGCATAAATTATGTATTTATATTCATAATGTAAAAATCGGAGTCCCACACAAGCCATGGGATTAGCCTCATTTGATTCATGATACATGAAACAAGTAAAGAATACATTTGATAAATTTAAATGGTATAGATAACTGTATTGAAAAAATATAGAAGAGAAAGTGTTCCATCATTTCCTATGTGGCGATATTTAAACTTTTGTCTTCCTCTAACTATGGTTGAATGTCTTACAGAAGGTGGCTCCAAGTTCTCCTAGTCCTGCAAAAGAAAATGAATGAAAGAGAAAAGGTAAGAGAAAAAACTCCAAGTGATGATGAAGAAAATGCCATCTACATTTCTACATCACAATTAGACATATCACATACGGTTATCAGAGGAATCCATTAAGTGTTAGTCATCAAGATCAGAAAGGAAAAAGGAGTTCAAATTCACTGAAACTTTCAACTTCATCATGTTTTTGCTAATTTGTTTGTTCACTGTGCAGGCATAGGAAAAAATTTGATGTTTTTTTAATGAATTATGCATGTGGGGTAAAATGGGCTCCCATAAGGGTTGAGCTTAGTGTGCAAGTAGTTTAAGACAAGGAGTTACAATAACATATCCCTGTCTGAAAATGTGATAGGAGCTACAATGAAGAAAATGAATATCCTATCCAAAAACATGACAGGAGGAATAGAAATGTACCAGTAAACAGTTGCAAATAGATATAATGCAATGAGTTTCAATTCACATTTCACTATCAAAATGTGATAGGAAAACACAAAAAATACACATCTACAGGAGAATATAAGTTACATTGATAACAAGTACAAGACTGAGCATTCAATAGCAATGTGTGCAACATTGAAGAAGTGATGGCCCATGCATAAATACCACTAATTTCGCCATGCAAGAAGCTATAATACAGAATATTATTGTCCAAAATGTGACAGAGAGTCATAACAATAAGCTGCCAAAGGGATTGGTAACCCTTGAGTCAATCTTTAACACTGATGATCAAGTTAGAAAGGAAAAGGGCAACATGCTAGTTAAAGAGGAGCACTAAGAACCTATTAAGATCTTCAGAGATAAGTTATTAAAGCTTGGAAAGGTATGTACAACTGAAGAGAAATGAGCATTTGTTTTAATTTGTCAAGAGTTTAATGACATGTTTGCATGGCAGTATGAAGATTTGAAGGGATTGAACCCCGCATTATCCCGACACACCATAGAGATAGAATTTGATGCCAAGCCCATGAGACAAAAGAAAAGGCCCCTTAATCCAAAACTCGAGCATCTCACGAAGACAAAACTAAACAAGTTGATCCAAGGTAATATCATCTTTCCTATAAAGTATACACCTTGGGTTTCAAATTTGGCTCCCGTAAGAAAGAAGAATGGTGAGCTTAGACTTTGTGTAGACTTTAGAGATCTTAATAGAGCTTCTCTAAAAGATCATTACCCACTACTCTCAATGGAGCAAATCTTACAAGTAGTTTCAAGTTCAGATAAATTTTCACTAATTGATGGCTACTGTGGTTATAATCAGATTCTAGTAAAAGAGGATGACCAATTTAAGACAGCCTTCACTACAAAATGGGGAACAATGGCATATATGAAAATGCCTTTTGGTTTGTCTAATGCAGGAGCAACCTTTCAGAAGGCGATGGATATAGCCTTCCAAGGTCTTATAAATAAATTTGTTTTGTTTTATCTTGATGATGTAACCATTTTTTCAAAGCATGCGGAAGAGCACTTTTCTCACTTAAGGCAAAATTTTGAAAGGTGTAGAGAATATGGAGTATCTTTAAATCCCTAAAAGTGTTATTTTAGCTTTGCCTTTAGCTTTTCCTTTTCTCTAAACATGGAATAACCATAGATCCAGAGAGGGTAAGTGCTATTTTAGCTTTTCCTTTACCTGCACATAAGAAAGGCCTTCAAAGCTTTATAGGTAGAATCAATTTTGTAAGAAGATTCATCCCCAATCTAGCATTTCTTATGAAGCCTTTGACTACCATGCTTAAGAAAAATATTATTTTCAGCTGGTCCAAAGAGGCTAAGAATAATTTTGAAGAAATTAAGACTGCCAAAGCATCAACACCTACTTTGATTAATCCAGACTTTGCAAAGGATTTTATATTATATGCTTTTGGTACTTTTGATACTATTTCAGCTATGTTGATTAAGTAGAATGATGAGGGATTGGAGAAGACAATAGCATTCTTCAGCCAAGGCCTAGAAGGGTACGAACAAAATTATTCTTTTGTTGAGAAACATGCATTAGCAGTCATTAGAAGTCTAAAGAAATTTAGACACATGCTTTCAAATAACAAAATTCACCTAATGGTTGCTCATCCTAGTATAAAGGATTTTTTGTTGAATAGAGATCTTAATGACAAAGGAGATGGTTGGATCATGAAAGTGATGGAGTATGATGTCAATATCAAGGTAACGAAGCTCATTAGAGGTAAGGGACTATGCGAACAGCTCGCTGGTCACAATGAAAACAATAAACAAGAGAATGAAGAAGCTATCCTAGTTCATGAAGATAATGAACCAATTATTGTAGAAACACCTCCTACAGGTTGGGTGCATGAAATTATAAATTTTCTTTAGACTGGTGAGTGTCCTAAAGGCCTAAACAATGCTAAACGAAGATACTATAGACTTCAAGCTATCCCATATATCATTTTGGATGAAATTTTATTTAGAAAAGATTTTAATAGTGTATTGTTAAGATGCGTAGATTTAGATCAAACTAATAGAATATTAGAGGAATTCCATAATGGACCAGCTGGTGGTCACTTTGCAACATAGACTACAACATTAAATATCCTGAGGGCGGGATATTTTTGGCTTGATTAGCATAAAGATACATATGCTTGGGTAAGGAAATGTAAGAATTGTGAAGTATTTGCAGGCAAACAAAAGATGGCAGCTTTACCCTTGCAACCTGTTCAAATTCAACAACCATTCAAGAAGTGGGGTCTTGATTTTATTGGAGTCATCAACCCACCTTCTATTTTTGGGCATAAAAGGATCTTGACAGCCACTAATTACTTTACCAAGTGGACTGAAGTTGTACCCTTGAAGGAGGCAAATGAAAGTGCAGTCCTAAACTTTTATCAGGACTTAGTAGCAAGGTTTGGTATCCCTGATTATATTATTTCAGAAAATGCAATAGTTTTTTTAGGATTTAAGATTACTCATTGGCTTGTCCAAAACAATATATTTTTTAGTACTTCGTCCAATTATTACCCTCAGTGTAATGGACAAGCTAAGTCTACTAATAAGAACTTGATTAGCATAATCAAGAGGACAATAGAAGATAATCAGAGAACTTGGTGCACTCATCTGAAACATGCATTGTGGGCTAATAGAATCGCCCTTAAGAGAGCTATAGGTATATCTCCTTATGTCCTCATTTATGGTAAAAAGGCAAGACTCCCAATTTTAGTTGAAATGTCTGCACTAACTCTCGTTAGAGAGCTAGGAATATTGCAAGAAGAACCCATGCAAGTCAAGTTGGTAGAACTAATGGAGTTGAAGGAGGTAAGAAAGCAAGCATTGTTGACTATTGAAAATCATCAAGCTCAAATGAAGAGGACTTTCGACAGGAAGGCAACTTTGAGAGTTTTCAATGAGCAAGATTTGGTTTTGAAATGGGATGAATTAAAGAGTAAGCTTAGAAAGAATACTAAATTTTATGCCATATAGGATGGCCCATACATCATTTACTGAGAAAAAACAACATAATGCTTTTCAACTTTCAAAGTTCAATGGTGAAGCCCTTCCAATCCTAGTTAGCGAGATTCATCTCAAAGCTTGCCTTTGATTTTTCATTTAAGTTAATAAGTGTGGATGCACATTTTTTTTATGTTTTGTTGTTCTAAGTTTCAATAAGTGCTCATGCACAGTTTTGTGGTTTCTATTTTAGGCAACACCACTTGTAGTTTCCCAGTTTTTCTATTTTGTTTTGTTATCATGCTGTAGAATAGCTGAATTCAAGAAGTTCCATTTGGAAAGAGGGCTGAGATTACTCCATAAGCCCAATGGATAGGTTGTGATTGGTCTATAGTGTTTAGTAGGAAAACACTCGACAGAGGTCACCAAAAATGTTACCAAATTTTTGTACATGCCAAATTTTGTGGCCTAATGAGGCCTTGAATTCATTCAAAATTGAAAAGGTACACAAATGTTCTACTGAACATTACTGATCTAGATTTGATTATAGTTGTCATTTTTTAGTTTTTGTGCAAATACATAAAACAAAAGAATATTCTACATTTTTTCATAAATTATGTATTTGTATTCATAACGTAAAAATCAGAATCCCACACAAGCCATGTGATTAGCCTCATTTGATTCATGATACATGAAATAAGTAAAGAATAAATTTGCTAAATGTGAATGGTATAGCTAACTCTAATGAAAAAATACAGAAGGGAAAGTGTTCCGTCATTGCCTGCATAGTGATATTTAAACTTCTCTCTTCCTCTAGCTATGGTTGAATGTCTCAAAGAAGGCGGCTCCATGTTCTCCTAGTCTTGCAAAAAAAAATGAATGAAAGAGAAAAGGTTAGAGAAAAAAATCCAAGCAATGTTAGTCATCAAGATCAGAAAGGATAAAGGAGTTCAAATTCACTAAGGCTTTAAGCTTCATCATGTTTTTGCTAATTTGTTTGTTCACTGTACAAGCATAGGAAAAGTCTTAATGTTTGTTTTATGAATTATACATTTGGGGTAAAATGGGCTCCCACAAGGGTTGAGCTTAGCATGCAAGAAGTTTAAGACAAGGAGCTACAATAACATATCGTTGTCTGAAAATGTGACAGGAGCTACAATGAAAAAATTGAATATCTTGTCCAAAAACATGACAGGAGGAATAGAAATGTAGCAGTAAATAGTTGCAAATAGATATAATGCAATGAGTTTCAGTACGCATGTCACTATCAAAATGTGATAGGAAAACACAAAAAATGCACATCTACAAGAGAATATAAGTTACATTGATAACAAGTACAAGACTGAGCATTCAATAGCAATGTGTGCAACATTGAAGAAGTGATAGCCCATGCCTAAATACCACTAACATCACCATGCAAGAAGCAATAATATAGAATATCGCTGTCCAAAATGTGACAGAGAGTGGTAACAACAAGAACATATCACAACAAATTAGACCAAAGAAGGAGCAAAATTGTGTCTATGACATTAGAAGTTTTATTGAAACCTTTGAACAACAACATTCTTAAATCTCTCAAGGGAAGATTTGAAAAATGTGATAGATAGTTCATGAGAATGATCTCAGTGTTAGGACCCAGAGGCAACTGAGAGGGGGGGGGGGGTGAATTAGTTGTCTATTAATTTTAACCCAAATATAACTTAATCAAACTTAATGCATAATACTGGTAAACCAAACTTAATGTCAGTTGATAGTTTAATAGTTAATTACAATGTTGGTAAAGTTTAGTTGTCTATTAATTTCAACCCAAATATAACTTAATCAAGCTTAATGCATAATACTAGTTAACCAAACTTAATGTCGGTTGATAGTTTAACAATTAATTACAATGTCGGTAAAGTTTAATGCTTGAAACGGGAAGTCAAATAACATCCACAACACGTAACATGGATATTTGTACTTTGAAACTCTATAAGGGGAAAAACCACAGTGGGAAACCTTACCCACAATCCGCTGATACTACTGCAGATAGTATGTGTGTACAAATGGGATCTGCACATGCAGAAAGGCCAACTGCCTAAAGCTCACTTCTCAATCACAAAATGGGAGTCACACTGACTACAATTGGATGGTTAAATCTAATGATAATGTACTACTCAAAATAGCATCTTTATATGTTGGATTTAGTACTGGTTAAGCTCTGATTATCTTCTTCATACCTTCCTTGAACCTTCAAATAATGTTTGCATGTATAGCTCTGCTTATATTTGCATATACCAAATATCACAACCTTGTAATACCTATTACATTCCATATCTCCTTGCTACTTAATCTCACAAATGAGATCTTACATATATACCAAAAGCTAAGACCAAATATGTAGGTCATCTCACTAATAATATTAAAATTAAATCAATTACAAATGAATCAATATGTGATGCATCATGTCATCTTAATGTATTTACAATAATAACCAATCAATAAATCATCTACATAACATGTCCTGATGATCTAGAATAGATAACGCTTGCCGGTCCATAACCTAGACCAATTTGCTGGTAACAACAAAAATGTAAACTCGATTAGACCAATAACCGAATCACCAAAACCAAGTGTCCAAGTCATGTCTTCGACATAAACAAGTAATCTCCAGATGATAACAAGTCATCCTCTGTGCCGGTGAACTAGATACCGGTGACTGTGCATAAGTCACTGAACATGTCGATGAACATAACCAAAGATCTCCAATGCTGATAAGTGTTGACAAGTGTTGACATCAATGAGAAAACCAATGCAACACATCCATAATACCAACAATCTCCCCCTTTGGCATTGATGGCAACACAAGATGGAAAAACCATCTAAGTGCCATAGCAGAAATGCCAAAAACCAAAAACCTATAATCTTCCAAAGAGATCAATTACCAGGAATCAAAATCTGTAATATTTCTCCCCCAATGAATAATCTCTCCCCAAAATATAATTTGTTTTTTCCATAGATATCACTCCCCCTTTGACATCAAATGCCAAAGCAATACAAAAACTAGATACAACCAGTTCATAAAACTAATTACAAATACCAATTTTTATAACCAACTACTCCCCCTGAGAAGTAGCTCTCCTTCATCAAAGCCGGAAAAAGATTTCTCTGTTAATTCCTATCAGTCTGATGCCATGCTCCAACTTTCTAAGTCTCTACTAGTGAGGGTATAACCCCAAGTTGCTCTCTAAGATATTCAAAAGTTTCCTTAGGCAAAGGCTTAGTAAAGATATCTGCAATCTTCTCTTTAGTATTCACATAAACCAATTTCACTTCTTTTGCTTCTACATTCTCTTTAGAAAATTGAATTTGATAGAAACATGTATAGTTTTAGAATGAAACACCAGATTCTTGGATATATCTATTTCTGCCATATTATCACAATAAATGATTATAGGTACTTTGCATTTTACCTTTATGTCCTTCAACATTTGCTTAATCCATAATACCTGAGTACAATTAGTTGTTGCTGCAACATATTCTAATTCTACTATTGATAATGATGTACAACTCTATTTCTTGCTTAACCATGAATCTGCTACCAAGAAATAATGCTCCACCGGTGGTGCTCTTTCTGTCATCTACATCTCCTGCCTAATTTGCATCTGTGTATGCACATAAATCAAAATTTTCATCTTTAAGATACCATAAACCAAGATTTTTTGTGCCTTGTAGATACCAGAAAATCCTTTTCACTGTTGATTCATGATTTTCCTTAGGATTACTCTAAAATCTTGAAACAATACATACTGCATTCATAATATCAGGTCTTGTTTGTGTTAAATATAGTAAACCTCCAATCATAGATTTATATCTTGTTGGTTTAATATGTGTTGATTCATCCTTTAATGATAGTTTGTCAGTTGTAGTCATAGGAGTACTTACCGGTTTAGATTTTTCCATACCAAATTTCTTTAATAGTTCCTTCAAGTACTTAGATTGACATATGAATATACCTTTATCAATCTGTGAAATCTACAATCCTAAAAAGAATTTTATCTCCCCAATCATAGACATTTGAAATTATTCCTACATCTTATTAGAAAAGTCTTTACACAATCCATCTTCTCCTCCAAAAATTATATCATCAACAAAAACTTCAATAACCAAGATGTCATCATTAGTCACTTTGAAATATAATTTATTGTCAGCATTACCTTTAGTGTAACCAAGCTTCAAAAGATATTTGTCCAATCTAGCATACCAAGTTCTAGGAGCTTGCTTTAATCTATATAAATCTTTCCTTAACCTGCAAACCATATCTTTGTTATTTGTCAAAGAAAATCCATTAGGTTGTTCAATGTAAACTTCCTCTTCAAGATCACCATTCAGAACTGCACATTTAACATCCATTTGATATACTTTATAGTTCTTGTGTGCATCAAATGCTAGAAATAGTTTGACTGCCTCAATTCTAGCTACCGGTGCAAAGGTTTCATTGTAATCAATTCCCTCTTTCTATGAATAATCCTTACACACTAATATTTCTTTTTTTCTGATTACCTTACCATCTTCATTAAATTTATTTCTGAATACCCATTTAGTTCCAATTACATTTTTGTTTTTAGGTCAGGGAACCAATGTCCATGTGTTATTCTTTTCAATTTGTTCCGATTCATCTTCCATAGCTTTAATCCAATATTATCCTCACATGCCTCATTAAATGATGCTGGTTCAATTTGAGAAATTAGAAACACCTCTTCATTTTCCAGTCTTCCTCTAGTCATTACATCTTGATACTTATTCTCAATTATCTGACTTTCAGAGTGATTCAATCTTACATACCTGGGTGTATTCACTTGTTGTTCTTTAGTCACTGTGGAATTCTCAAATGATGCCAGTGTGATTGGATCAACATTCTATACTGGTGCATTCTGTATAGGTTCATTTGTGATTATCTCAACTGCTCTTAGATGAATAACCAAGAAATATTCCTTCATTACTTCTAAGATCAAATTTACCAATATAATCATCTCTCCTAATATAACATTTTCTTCCAAATATTCTAAAATATTTAAGAGTAGGAGTATTATCAAACCATAGTTCATGAGGGGTCTTACCAGTTTCACCTTTGATGTGAACTCTGTTGAATGTGTAAATCGATGTATTCACTGCTTCTCTCCAATATACATGAGGTAGGTTCGCTACTGATATCATACTTCTAGCTGCATCCAAACTAGTTTTGTTCTTCCTTTCCACAACTCCATTCTGTTGGGATGTTCGAGGTGCTGATAATTGTCTTCTGATTCCATTCACTTCACAAAATGTATTAAATTCCTTAGATGTGAATTCACCTCCTTGATCTGATCTTAAACATTTCATTTTCTTACCAGTTTCATTCTCTACCATTACCTTGAATAATTTGAATTTCCCAAAAACTTATGATTTCTCGCTAAGAAAAGTAACCCAACACATTCTAGAATAATCATCAATGATTAGCATAAAA
Source organism: Cryptomeria japonica (assembly GCF_030272615.1). NCBI lineage: Eukaryota > Viridiplantae > Streptophyta > Pinopsida > Cupressales > Cupressaceae > Cryptomeria > Cryptomeria japonica. Next base: position 691,860,069 of record NC_081414.1, read on the forward strand.
TATCTATTTCCTTGTAAACTTCTAGTTCTTACCAGACCACATAAATCAATATGAATTAGATCAAGAACATTATTGGATTTTTCTGGAATACTCTTAAAAGTTGCTCTAGCTTGCTTTCCAGATTGACATTCCTTACATACCGGATTGTGAGGTTTTACAATCTTAGGTAAATCCCTTACTGCCTTAGTTGTACTGATCTTCACAATGCAATCAAAATTTACATGACAAAGTCTCTTATGCCATAACCAACTTTCATCGATATCTGCAATTAAGCATGTCTTCTCATTGTTATTCAAGTGAAAGATATTACCTCTACTCTAATTACCGGTTGCAATTTTCAAACTAGTTCTATTCATGATTTTGCATTTACCATTATTGAATTGTAACTGAAAACCATTTTCAACTAATTGACCAACACTTAAAAGATTATGCTTCAAACCTTCAACATAATTAATGTTGTCAGTATTGTGCTTACCATCAAAAGATATAGTGCCTTTTCCTTTGATCAAACAAGCTTTATCATCCCCAAATCTTACTAGACCTCTATTGCATTCCTGAAAGGTTGAGAATTTACTATTATCACTAGTCATATGATGTGAACATTTGGAATCAATGATTTATTCATCCTTTTCTTCAATTTTAGCTGCCAGGGCCTTCTCTACCGATTGTATAGTAGGTGTCGGTTGATCTTTTGTTATTGCAACAAAATCCCATCCATTGTTTGTCAGTTCCTCATCAGAATCATCAGTAACTCCTTCATTAGCATAGTATGATGATTTATCTCTATTCTTCTTAAATTTGTATCTCTGATATTCAGGGTTAGGCTTGTCTATTCTTTTAGCTTCTTCTTTCAATCTTGCATGTCTTTTAGGACACCTAGATGCCATATGACCAATTTTATTGTAGTTAAAATATTCAAATGGTGCTTTACCTTCATACTTACTTCCAACTGGACCTTTAGGCATTTTCCTTGCAAATAGTGCTTCAAGCTCTTCCAATTCTCCATTATCTCTGATGATGTCTTCAAGTTCTCTGGCATAAAGTTCTTTCCAATCATATTTCTCAGATGATGATGATGCTTTGAAGGCTAAATTTGTCTTAATTGTAGCAACATGACTAAATTCCTCAAGTTCAAAGGTTGAAAGTTTTCCAACCAACGTATCTCTAGATATTGATGTATTAGGCATTGTTTTTAATTCATTAATAGCAGTTACTTTCATTTTGTATGTCAGTTGCAATTCTCTTAAAACTGTAGATACAATTTCATCTTCACTTAAGGATCCTCCACAACATTGTATACCCAAAACAATTTCATTTCTTTCCATAAAAGAAGAAATCCTTTCATCTTCTTCCATTTTCAGATTTTCATACCTGACCCGGAAGCATTCCAGTTTTGCAATTTTGACAATGGTATCACCTTCATTCAATGTCTCCAATTTTTCCCAAATAGCTTTAGCAGTAGATCGATATGATAATCCCATGATTTGTTGATCTGACAATGCACTCAAAAGTGCTTCTCTTGCTTTGCAATCATTCTCCTCATCTTTAGCCAAGTTTGGTAGATTAGGTTGACTGTGTAGGACCAATATAGTTATTCTTTATAACATCCCATATGTCTCTTCCAATGCAATTAAAATGTGTCTCCATTCTGATTTTTCATATACCATAGTTAGTTCCCTCAAGCTTCGGACTGTCCTTCCTGAAATAGTTAATTGTCATAGAATCTCCTCAAGCTGTTAAACTTCTGCAAAAAGAGGACTTAGCTCTGATACCAATTGTTAGGACTTGGAGGCGACTGAGAGGGGGGGGGGGGGTGAATCAGTTGTCTATTAATTTCAACCCAAATATAACTTAATCAAACTTAATGCATAATACCAGTAAACCAAACTTAATGTCGGTTGATAGTTTAATAGTTAATTACAATGTCAGTAAAGTTTAATACATGAAATAGGAAGACAAATAACATCCACAACACATAACACAAATATTTGTATGTGGAAACCCTATAAGGGGGAAAACCACGGTGAGAAACCTTACCCACAATCAGATGATACTACTGCAGATAGTATGTGTGTACAAATGGGGTCTGCACATGCAGAAAGGCCAACTGCCTAGAGCTCACTTCTCAATCACAAAATGGGAGTCACACTAACTACAATTGGATGGTTAAATCCAATGATAATGTACTGCTCAAAATAACATCCTCATATGCTGGATTCAGTACCAGTTAAGCTTTGATTATCTGCTTCATACCCTCCTTGAACCTTCAAATTATGTCTGCATGTATAGCTCTGCTTATATTTGCATATACTGAATATCATAACTTGTAATACCTATTACATTCCTTATCTCCTTGCTACTTAATCTCATAAATGAGATCTTACATATATACCAAAACCTAAGACCAAATGTGTAGGTCGGCTCACTAAGAATATTACAACTAAATCAATTACAAATGAATCAATATGTGATGGATCATGTCGGCTTAATGCATTTACAATAATAACCAATCAATAAATCATCTACATAACGTTTCGTGTTGATTTTGAATATATAACGCTTGCCAATCCATAACCTAGACCAATTTGCTGGTAACACCAAATATGCAAACTCGATTAGACCAATAACCAAATCACCAAAACTAAGTGTCCAAACCATGTCTTCGACATAACCAAGTAATCTCGAGATGATAACAAGTCATCCTCTGTGTCGGTGAACAATATAACCTGTCGATGAACTAGATACTGGTGACTGTGCATAGGTCACTGAACATGTCGGTGAACATAACCAAAGATCTCCAGTGCTGAGAAGTGTTGACAAGTGTTGACATCAATGAAAAAACCAATGCAATGCATCCATAATACCAACACTATGATCATAAAAAGATAGTAAATACAACTAAGGGATTGTGGAAGAAAGCTACAAACAACAACATTGAGGTTTAGAGCAACCATGAGGCCCAAGAGCCTAGAAAATATTAATTAATGAGCAGTACAGCTAAAGAGAAGCTTCTAAAAAATATATATGATAGATATTTTTCAGTATTAACAATCCAAGGAGTATACAAACTTTCAAAGGCATAATGGAAGCACTATAATGGATGGTGAATGCATATATTGCAATAAAAAATACAGTCATAGTGTTTTAGTCATTTCTAAAAAACCCAGATTGCAAATGTTATGATTTTTTTAGAAAATTTAGAAAGAGAAGAAATGGAAAAACCCAAAAAATCTCTTAAAATCCTAGTTTACAGATTTTTCAATAATTTCACCAGTTTAAAAGGGTAAGAAGAGAGAGATTTCATAACAAAGATTCATTCTTAAACAGAGGAAAATGACAATGATCTTTGAAATTCAAAGCAACGAACAAGAGAATGTATGGAGCATTCATAGATTGTAGTAAATAGCATAGTTTGTAATTTTGTATCCCTACTCAAAGGCCTCAGACAATAAACAAGAGCTTCATTACACAACCAACTATTCTTGAAGCAAAGGAGAGATCGAGATTAAAATATCAAACACAACTATAGCCTAAGATCATGCACAGAAGGTGCATATTTAGAAATTTATTTTTCTGAAAACCCTATGCATGCATGGATTTCAAATGAATTTTTTTTTGCAAATGACAAGATTGATGAAAAGAGAAGCATACTCGATCAAAAAACTTCATGTTTAATGTCCAGTTCAGATTTCAAAGCCTCAGATCAAGCCCTACTTCGACCTCTCAAGCAAGCATGGCAGCCAAGTTTCCCGTGAAGTTTCTCAAACAACAAGTGTTCGAATGAATGTTTTTAGGGTTTGAGAGCCCTTTTTCTTCACTTAAGTCTTCTTTTAGAGAATAATTTTTTGCATGTGTGATGACTCAGCCATAGGGTGCCTTTAAAACCCTTAAGTCTTTTAAGACTTAATTTTTGTAAAAGATGTTTTTCACTTATCTTTTATAATAATTAATTGATATATTAATATTGGCTAATAAAAATAACAAATCATGAGCGAATATTAACATAATAATTAATTATTATTACTAATTATTTTTACACACATATATAGGAAATTTTTTTTTAATATCCTTATATATATATGTATGTGTGTGTGAAGGTAATTAATATTTAGCATCTTAATAGGCACTTTGACTTTGGTCTTTAGAATGTAGACACAATTAAAAAAAATTGTAAAACAAATATCTAAGTTGGATAAATTATGAATCCACTTAGTGTTTATTATGATGTGTCTTAGACATTTAATTTAGAAATCTTCCTAGTATGCATACATGCTAAAAGATCAAACTCGTCATGAGGAGAAGTCATCATGCAGTTTTGGGGTTGGATTTGAGCTGAGTGCAGGTTTGCATGAGTTTTTCTCATGATTTTGAGGTGATAAGGCTTGATTTTGAGTGCCACATAGGTCAACCTTTAGTTGACCAAGAGTTTGAGTTGAGTTACCCACTTTTTTGCATGTTTTGAAGCCTATTTTGGTGGCTTTTCATTTCTACTCGAGGATCCATTTCCACAGAAGATATTTTCAATGGAGGTTCATCTTCAGTAATTCTGGAGTCATCTTTCCTCTACCTTTTGGAAGGTTTTTGTATAGAGTGAAAAAAATTTATCTTTCTTCACTAGTTCTTGATCATTCTCTTGTTGGTTTTAGCAAAGAATACATTCGTGTAGCTCCTATACAGTTTAATGATAGAATACTGAATAAAGTTATCAGCTTATGTCTTATATTTTTGCAGTTAAGTTTCTTATTCATAATTGAGAGCTAGTTTATTGTGTTATTTTTTAGATAACCTTTAAATTTTTTGTCTCATTTGTAAGTCACAGGTTGTGCATTGTGATAAATTGGTTCATTTGGTTGATTGTGAAAGTTTTCTTTCCTTTCAAATTCTTAAATTTTAAATCCTTTTCATGAAATATTTATGTTTTGTGAACCAAAAGTCTATTTGTATATATTGGTTGTTTTTAGGAGTGTATTTCTATCATTTTGAGATATCATATTGATGTTTCACCTTAGTTTAGCATTCACAAAGTCATTCTAGTTTCATTTTAAGTTTCTTATCCCTTTTCTTGGTAAAGAATTTAGATTTATTTGTAGGGAACCAACCCTTCATCTGGAGGTTAATTCTCACTATAGGCAACCCATAGGCCTAAGAATTATCCCATGTGTCACCAAGTTACTTGAGCTTTCAACTTGTGTATTACAAGTGCAATTTGAGTGACAATAGTTTTTGGCATGTCCGGTGGGACACGTTTGAGCTATCTCAGTTCAACAAATATTCACTCTTACTACTTTTTGGTGTGAGGAGTAGCAATTCCAGCCTTTAGAGGCAACAATTCTCATACCTAGCGACTCATTTTCTTGGTTTCTATGCAGATTCAGTGATATTTTGTAGCTTATGAGAAAGATTCAAACCAAATCAGGTAAAGATCCTATTGAGAATTCTCATCTATCACTACCAAAAAGAGTTAAAGAGGCAGCAAAGAAGGTTTCAAATCCATCATCAAACTTTTCTAATTCATCAGTTCCAGATTTGTCTACTCCTCCCATTGTTCAGCCTCCAGTTACAACCTACAATATTCCTTTGTTTTCAAACTCCTCATCTCAAGCACAAGTAAATCCACCTGTTATCCCAATGGCTCTACCAAGAGCTTAGCCTTTTGTACCTTTCAATCAAGGCAACCCTTTGAATCTTACTCATTATGATGATATTCCTATAGCAGCATTGAAAAGCCTACCTTTTTTCATAGGAGAAGATCAAACCACTCCAATTGAACATATAAGGGATGTAGCTTCTTTGTGTGGTGTACATAATATCACACAAGAGATTATTGCAATCAGACTCTTGGCTGCCTCATTTAAAGGGAAAGCACTTCAATGGTTCAGAGGACTACCTGTAAACTCAATTGATGCCTAGGATCAACTGGATGATAGATTAAATTCATAGTTTGAGGACAAATGTGACCATTTGTCACTATTAGAATAATTGAGTACCATAAAGAGAGCCTCCTTTAGTCACTATCCCTAATATTGAAAAGGGTGACAATCAGTTGCCTGATCAACAGGGTGGACAACAGAACAATGAATTGTGGCAACTCTATTTTGATGTCTCGAGGATCAAGCTTGGTTCTAGAGGTGGTGTTATGTTAATCTCTCCTGAAGGTAAGAAATACTTTTCAGCCTTTAGATTTTCTTTTAGTTGTACTAATAATATAGCTGAATATGAGTCACTTGCACATGGATTGGAATGGGCTAGAAAAAGAAATGTAAAGTGTTTGCAAGTATTTGGGGATAATGAGCTAGTGGTAAATCAAGTAAGAGGTGTCAATGTGACTAAAAATGATGTCTTTAAAATGTATAAGCATGGGATATGGGACTTAATTGAAGAATTTGATGCTTTCAATCTGTTGTTTGTGCCTAGAAATCAGAATAAGGAAGCAGATAAGTTGGTTGCCTTGGGTGCTCAATTTGGCATACCAAATGAGGTAAGCAATATTGAAAGACAACAATATGTCAAAGTGGTTGTTAGGCCTTCAATTCCAGATAACAGTGTCAATTGGCAAGTCTTTGATTCAGATGAACAAATTATTAATTTTCTTATTGAAGAGGCTGAATTTGCAGTTGGTAATTTGCATAAATTTGTAAAGCAATATGAAAATCATATTCTTCAATTGAAAAGTAATAAGCTACCAAAGGGATTGGTAACCCTTGAGTCAATCTTTAACACTGATGATCGGATTAGAAAGGAAAAGGGTAGCATGCTATTTAAGGGGAGCACTACGAACCTATTGAGATCTTCAGAGATAAGTTATTAAAGCTTGGAAAGGTATGTACAACTAAAGAGAAGTGAGCATTTGTTTTTCTTTGTGAAGAGTTCAATGACGTGTTTGCATGATAGTATGAAGATTTTAAGGGATTTAACCCTACATTAGCCCAACACACCACAGAGTTGGAAGTTGATACCAAGCCCGTGAGACAAAAACAAACGCCCCTTAATCCAAAACTCAAGCATCTCATGAAGTCAAAACTAAACAAGTTGATCCAAGCTAATCTCATCTTTCCTATAAAGCATACATCTTGGGTTTCAAATCTAGTTCCCCTAAGAAAGAAGAACGATGAGCTTAGACTTTGTGTAGACTTTAGAGATCTTAACAGAGCTTTTCTAAAAGATCATTACCCACTGCCCTCAATGGAGTAGATCTTCTCTAATCTAGATGCCCTATGATGTGTTAAAACACACATCAACATGTGTCCCTCTCTTTTACAACTCATTTTTGTGTTCGATACAAATTATATTTCCTTTTTCAGGAGTACAAACTTCTAGAGGCCATAACTTGTGAACTGTGTGTCTGATTGACAAATTGTTCAAAGCATTGGAAAGCTTGCAAAGTCCTCTATCATCTTGTAAAATGCTACATCATTTAAACCCACTTTTTAAGGTATGCTAGAGGGTCTAAATTCCTCAAAATTAAGTTTAAATCTTTAATCGCACCCCTCCAAAATGAAAGCTTTAATATCTTCAAAACTAGTTGTGATCTTGTGACGAAACTTTACTGACATGCTTATCTAACCAACAACAAGCTTTTGGGAGAATTTTGCAAGTATACTACTTCATTTCCTTTCATTCCAACAGTAACTATAATTAATTTCTTCTTTATTGAATATAAGGAATTGTTCAACTCCAAAATTATTCATACTAAACTGATCTGCAACCAAATAGTAAAGAAAACCAATGGCATTCTTTGACTAATAAATCTAAAACTTATGCAAGTAAACTACACATTTGTTTTCTACAATCTACAATATTCATTATTTACTAATTTCAAACTTTTCCAGTCTTATTGTAAAAGAGTAAGATGATTACAACATCCATACAATGGTTATGTAAATCCATTTTTTTTCCCACATATTCTCAACTAAAGAAAAGAAATAGTCTCCTTTTTCCAAAATAGTTCACAGCTAGATGACATATTTTATGATTTCATTCTTACAATAATAGAAAGGTCAATAACCATAATCCATACATTGATAGAAAGGTGTTGAAATGACTTTTCTTCATATCAAATTATGTTAACTCTAAACAAATATTGGCATCTTAAAATTTCAATCAAGAGCTCAACAGTTATCCAATAACCTACAAGGATATCACGCTCCAAAACATGTCATAAAAGGTGAGAACAATAGCTAAATGGTTACCAATGGGAGCTCACGTCCCACCCATAGGACTGAAAACAACCCACCCCCGAGCTTGGGGACAAGATGTAACTCAAGATTCGCCAAGCACACAAGCCACAAGTATAACACAAATTTTCCAGCATCATAAATTTTAAAATTTCACATCACATGATTTCTTCTCAACACTCCCAAGGTAAAAGATGTAACTCAAGATTCACCAAGCACAAGCCACAAGTAAAACACAAATTTTCCAACATCACAAATTTTAAAATTTCACATCACATGATTTCTTCACAACACTCCCAAGGTAATCACTATTGAAAATCCAAGGATTTCACAAGACGGTAGTAATGGGGGCACATCCTATAGAGTAAATTATTTTATTTTTTAACACAATCCAAATATCTCCCATACATCATCTCCATTTCAACTCCAACCAAGGGATACTCTTATCTCATACTCCATATAAAAATTTGGGGAACTCATACCCTTCCAAATATCTTCCATATAAAAAAATCAGGGTACTCATACCCTTTTCTCCAATAGGAATGTTGTACCCAAACACCCAATTACATCATACAATAGCACAAGGTACAACAAAGGAAATACAATAAACACAACATTTAAACTACAACACAAACACACCAAAACCCTAACCTTTTTTCCAAATAGAAAAGAAACAATGCTAATGGTCATAGTACAACAACGAAAAGAAAGCTATTTTCAACAAGGGTAGAACACCTACTTGGTAGTCTCTTCAAGATGAATAAGCATCTTTACTCCAAGCTTTTATCCCACCTGCCTATCTGCACTCCCTATCTCCTTTTTTCTTTTTTTCCAATTTTTCTGAGACATAAAAAGTCCCCTCCCCTTCTTCTCTAATCTCTAAATAGAGTAGGAGAGAGGAACTCTCATGGAGGGAGGAGGTGACACTTGTCACACCCTCCTTCCATCCATGTCAAGGATGGAAAAGATGGAGATGGTGCCACCACTTCTATTTTCCAATCCTCCACTTAGCTACCTCCTTTCCCTTAGAACCATCAAGTGTCCTCTTACTTACCCCAAGAATAAGATTTGATTCTTTCCCACCTCTTGGGAGAGAGTGAAGGTTGGGATTGAATCTTATCCATCCCAACCACCTCAATCCCGTAGGTAATTAAAAATTCAAAATAAAATGGGTCAAAATTTATAAAAATCAAATCAAAATACCCCCAACCCCTAGCCTTATGACTTAGGGTTCATTTTACATTATAAAAAGATGATTTGCACCAAAGAAATACATCCAAATGAACACACAAATACACATAGAAACACACATCTATCATCCACAAGTCATGCTGGACACATTTACAAAGAAAAACATATTTACAAAATATTACATATGAGACCTAACCTTTTCTAATAAGTTAGAATTGGTTTAACTGAGATTAGCACAATAAGGGTTACATCTTGTCCCTGCATCCCCATTGGCATCATGAAATGCATAAATACATATATGTATGTGTGTGTGTGTGTGTATGTGTGTGTGTGTGTGTGTGTGTGTGTGTGTGTGTGTGTGTGTGTGTGTGTGTGTGTGTGTGTGTATAGAGAGAGAGAGAGAGGATAAATTGCATAACATCACATATATTTAGATTATTCCATTATGAAAGTCCAACTAGCCATTATGAAAGTAATGCTTGAAACATGTTAGAACATATCATGTTACATGTTAAACCATGAGATCACATGAACAATATAAGTAAGGAGCAAAGTACTAAGAAGTAACGACCTATCCTCATAATGTCTAAGCCATGATATAAAAGGGTTCATAACAATAACCATGAAATAGTATATGAATCAAGACATAATACACCATCTCACTCAAATAATATAACTATAATGTAACTAAAGGAGGGATCTAACATCCTCCCCCCTTAGGCATGGGCTTCCTCCTGTAAGTCCTCTTACAAGTGTGATAATCGTGCCCTTATTCAAGATGTGTTCTCCTAAGTAGTCGACGCCTCATCATAAGTGTCCTCAAAGAGCTAGGGATCTCCGCGTCAAGAGGCCAATTGACCCAATGTCAGCTGATCTCCCTCCTACACCTGTAAAGAAGTCCAATCCAATACATGAGAACTATCATGAATATATCGCCTCAATAGAGACTTGCTCAACTTTCTAGTGTTTTCAATACATTTTATCTTCTTTGATGTACATATTGTAAAGCTTGAACTCTATGTTAATATCCATGTCTCTTCAGTAACACTTTTGTACTAGCTAATTGTTTTCCTTCTACACCTCTTTGGTACAACGTGGCTCATAAAAATCATAGAGCAAAATAGTGAAATTCAGCTTCTTTGTAAAATCCGAAAGGTTTCAAGATTACAAACCGCGATCCTTCCCTGTAAATATCTCTTAATCTGATATGATGTTAATTCATTGAAAAGCAAATGTTGTCCCTTTTTCCTTGTTGAGTAGAAACACACAAAGGCAATAATGGAGCTCAAATAGTGCAACAAATTAAGCAAAAGTAAAGCTCTACCAACGAAAGATGCTTAAAACAAAAAGCAGATAAACACCCATTCCTAACTGGTCCCCGTTTGTGAGGCATAAGCATTTTTTTGTGTCTTCCTTGAATGAGTATTTAACTATGTAAATTGAAAGCAACTTTTCTTTCTGATTTCGTATGCCTCAGATGTAACGAGAGAAAACATACTTTAAGAAAAGAGTTTGAAATCCTAAAATCACCGCCATTATCAACTATGTGATAATCTGCCATCCCAATCTATCTGAGGAGTCAATTAACTGCCTACCAAGGATTAATGTACTTTCTGTCTACTTTTTTGTGCCATCTTTTTTTTTCTCCAGTAGAAACACGCCAAAGGAATAAATCTTTTAGACTCAAGTTTGTGCTCTTCACAAATAGAATGTTTGCAGATCGCATGCATTGGGAGTATAGAGGTGACTGGTGTTCAATGAAATCACATACCAAGTAGACATGTTTATGTATTGATCAAAGGCATATCCAAGTAAAAATATTCCTTTGTTTTTTAGTTTTTACGAAGGCAAACCATTAAGAAACAAATGATACCAAAGTAAAGGAAAAATTGAACACACAACATATTGAGAAATAAATTAGTGCTCTGAAATTTACATTAATGAAATCATTTAATCACCCACGATAGCAGGGGAAAAGAGACAACCATTTATTTCACACAAGTCAAAGGAAACACCTATGCAAAACTACATTTACAGTTCAAATATGTAATTACTGAAAAATATAGCATACCATTATACGATTAGTACGCTCAGCCTCAATCTTTTCTTGTATACGTTTCTTGATCTTCCTATAAGCTTCATATGCAAATGGATCGGCCATAGATTTTTCCTGATGCAATCGTTCCAAGATGTCACAAGAAATGTACAGAAATTAATTACATGTTTTCACTCTTAAGGTAATTAATGTTTTACTCAAAAGTGCTAAGATTTAAATTTCTAAATTGAATACACGAAGCACCAATTATATGAAGTCTGAATCAGACATCAGAAAAGAAATCACAGAAACATGTCAACTAGATAAGAATAGCAAACCTAGCAGAATGGGTTAAGAATTTACAAGACAGACACTTAAATGTAGGATGTAGTCTGTGACTGTAAATTTGGAAACTGTGGAAATAATAAAAGCAACAAAACTTTAGCCTTATGAGGAAATAAAAAATCAACATGCATTGATGTCCAATATGAATAATAGATGAAAAAAATTGTTGTTTACTCTAATTCGAGGTAAGCCTTGCTCCTCCAAAATTTATGTTGTGCGAACACCAAAAGGGAAAGCGAAAGCTCAAGACAAGAAACCGCCAACCAATACATTTGATGATATATTAACAAAGCAACATCGTTTGACATACATTTCATGGTTTATTAGAAACAATATTATACATAAGAAAAAACCAATTGTTGTATGAACACCAAAAGAGAATGCTCAAGACAAGAGACCACTAACCAGTGCATTCGATAAAACGATAACAGAACAACATGGTTTGATATACATTTTATGGTTTATATAAAAAAAATATTATGCATAGGAAAGGAATTAAGTATACAAAACCTTAAGGTAGAGACGAGAATCTATAAAGTATCCATGAATATAAGCTCTTAAAAGGTTGGTGCCAATCAGATTTGTCAAATTTTAGTGTTCAATGTCCTCTTTTGTTACAAATTCGAAATCATCATGAATGGTGGTTTGTGCCCCTTCCTCAAGCTCTTCCTGTAAAAGAATTAGAAAATATAGAATTTACATCTAAACTAGCAGCACTTTGTACATGATATAACTTTCTCTAACGCACATCCAATATTTGATTTAATACTTTGTATCTAATAAAGGCATGCAAGTACCATTACCTAGGAAAAATATGCAACTACTATAGAGAAACATTAACTAAATATATATGTATGCATGTGTGTGTACACACAGAATTTAACCATACTATCAAGTTCTCCAAATTAGAGCACCACTTTGGAACTGGACCTAAGGAATAAAATAGGACAGAATTTGAGTTGACTCTAGAACCATGAGCATTAATCCACTGTTTCTAATTACACAAACGTCATTGATATTTCCAGCTGAGGGTTCAATGCTAGTCATCCCATCTCCCTGCAAATAAAAGTAGATAAGTAGAATAAGTAATCCAAAAAAGCCATAATTTGAATAGTGCAGCCCAGTTGTACAGACCTGTCCATAGTATGAAATGATATGGAAAATAAAATGAGTAAAACTGGACCTATACAATTTACGAGCATCTTAGGTCATACATGGAAATAAATATACAAATTGTTACTTAGCATTGTTTCAGGCAGAAATATGTAAAATAAAATAAACAAATTTGAATAACTGATATCAAATCCAACACTGTTGGTATTATTATATTAAGTTTTAACTCCATTCTTGGCAACTCCCTACATTAGTAATAAGACTTCTGAATTAAAATACCTCTAAGGTATTATTGTCTTGACTCTCCATCCTTAAAACTAACATGCATCCATCACCCTGCACACGGAGTTCCATAACCCTGCAAAATTTGTATCTACTGATGATTTACAGACCTCCACTTTAAAATGCAGCTTTCAGCATCCATCCCAAATCAAGTACTCGTTCTCTGTCATATGCCCTAGCATTAGCTTCATCGTCTTTGGGGCTTGTCTGAGTATTCCTCAGTGCACCTAGTTTTCATAGTTCTTGCCTTCTTAAGTGCCTTGTCCACTTTATTTTTTTCTTTGGAGGGAAGCAAGACTGCCAGTTTCACTTCCAACCCAGACCAATCAATTGTGCAGTGGATCTAGAAACTACACTTGTAACACAAGAATCCTGACATCATTCATGTGAAAATAAAATGAATATTCAAGAAGGGGAAACAAATGGATCTAAAATAAGGAATAGTTTTTGGACTCAGACTCAGACTTCACTTGGTAGTCCCAAAGTTTGACCCGGACTCAGGAAAAAACTCGACACAGACTTGACAAAAAACATTATAATTGCACACAAAAAAGAAAATTAATGCTTATTACAACATTTTACATCTTCCTCTTCCTCTTCCCTAGTCTAGTGAAAACTTGAGGAGAGGTCTTCCCTAGTCTAGTGAAAACTTGAGGAGAGGTTTTAATAATTGCATTTGAATCTTTGATATTGATAGCATGATACTTCATCATTGATCAATGATATTATGATAGTGATAAAATTAATTGTCTAAGTTCTCAATTCTGGTCTCTACTCCCTCTCCCTCTCCTTGTAATCAAATTTGTAATCAAATTTCTTATATGACAAGATCCCAATAACTAGTGGGGGTTTGGGAGCGGAGACCCTAATGGGTTTGAGGTGCAGGAATGATAAGTTGTGTCGTGCGTTATGCACACCCCGCCCTGCTTCACAGGGGCCCCCATATTTTTTAGTTTTGTCTGCCTGCCCGTGTAGGAGAGAGAGAACGATGAAAAGGGCGACTAAAGGATTCACAAAGCCTATTTCGCCCATTCCATTCGAGCAGTCCGAATTTTTTCAGAAACCCGAGTTTGCTTGGTCGAGCAGAGCAAATTCGAGCATTTTCATCAAAATTCCCAAAATCGAAAGGTGTGTCCAATGTAGCAGAAGTTAGGCGTTTTAATGTGCAAATACAAAATGCTCACAAAGCCCGAAAATGAAACTCGGGCATTTGCTTATAAAATCTGACATTAACCCTCGCCAATGTCTTCGCAGAAGCAGAGATCGCGCCAAATCTCTCAGAATCCCGAACTTTGAATAAGCTAGGCATTTGAAATGAACCCTAAGTCGCGCGAAACCACGCTTCCTCTCGAAAATCGCGAGTTTGCAGGGTAAAACGAAAAAATCAGAAGGCAAGGTAAAATCGTGCATTAAGGTTCAATTAGCCGAAATTTGAAGACTAAAGTTCGCACATTTCAACCTCACAGGCCGAAAATCAAAGAGAGAAATGTTCACGCAATAAGAAAAATGACCAAAAATGAGAAAATAAAAAAACGCACAGATCAGTACAAATAGTCGAAAGTGAACTCAGGCAAAATCGTGCAGAAGGCTTCAAATAGCCGAAAAGAAACTCCAAAACCTCAAAATCACGCAAAAGTAAGGGTCGAAGTTTGTAAAGAGGAGTAAAAGTTCCACGCCTTCTACTAAAATGCAAGAGAAAAAAAATCGCCCAATTCTTTCAAATAACCCGAGTTTTGCAAGTTGAATGAGTGCAAAGCTTGTAAAATGGCCGAATTTCTTATCTTAAGGAAGGGAGGCGTTCAAAATATAAAGAAAAACTCGGGCATTTTAGGTGAAAGTGTCGAGTTAAGGTTCGCATTTTAAGTCAATAAGCGGAAAATGATGAAAACCTCAACTCCAAAACCTCAAAATCGTGCAAAACACTCCATTTGCCCGAAAAAGTCATTCAAGGACTAAAATCTCGCCAAATAAGTCCATAGGC
Organism: Cryptomeria japonica; assembly: GCF_030272615.1. Lineage (NCBI taxonomy): Eukaryota > Viridiplantae > Streptophyta > Pinopsida > Cupressales > Cupressaceae > Cryptomeria > Cryptomeria japonica. The sequence continues at coordinate 691,875,190 of NC_081414.1, forward strand.
CGAAAAACAAGTGAAACGTCCAAAATCGCAATGTATCTAAAAGGACCCGAATTTCACTAATCAAAGGTGAAAGAGAGAAAAGATAACAAGTATTGCATTTTATTTCAAAGGGCCGAATTTCACCCTTAGTCACCCAGGGAATTGCAAGTGAAATTAAAGGGAGACATTTTAAAGTTAAAATTTTGCAAACATGAAAGATTGTTTGAATTTCATTTAAAGGTGGGCACTTTCTCTCAAGGGGTTAAAATCTTGTATTTAAAGCCAAAGTGGCCGATTTTCATCACAAGTGAAGGGAACATTTCAACTTAAGGGTTTAAATCTCGCATTTTAACCTTAAAACCCTAATTTTGTAAAGGAGGGAACTTATATTGTTTTTAAAGCAAACGTCTTTCATCCTCGCCGAACAGAGCCCAACATCAACTAAATTTAATATTTGTTAAATTAATTTATTTAATTTTTCAAAACGATTAATCCGGGTTGAAATTAATTGTTTGCATATCTACGATGTCAGGAAGCGAAAATGTCAGAGTGTAGGACCAAGGCGACAACCCCAAGCACTGCCAATGAAGAACGCACCACAAAGCGTGAAACAAAGTACAGGGAAACGTGCCACCACTGGACGACAAGTTGAAGTCCACCAGCAAGATTGAAGACGAAAAGCAAAAGAACACTCAAAATGTGCAAATTCAGAAATGCAAGGTTGGAAGCAATTCTAGAAAATCAGTTTAAAAATTGAAATGCTTTATTGTACATGACTGCCTGTGGGCCCCGTTCAGGATATTTTAAAACAAAGGGGACACAGGTTAGTTATTTCCCAGCTACCTGATTGACCAGATTGATGTCAAATAGTGATTGGTAGCTGAGGAAAGTGGTTGGGGGGATAATTAAGGATTGAATGGGCATGGGTTGAGGAAAGTGGTTGGGGGGATAATTAAGGATTGAATGGGCATGGGTTAAGACAGCCAAGTTCTAGAGTCAATTCTGGCCTCTAATTCAAAATTGTAAAATCTCTAAAAAGCAGGATGCCTCTCATTGTAAAGGGTTACACAGTTAGATCAGGTTAGAGTTTTTTTTATAGAAGGTTAGAATTTAGTAGTTAGGAATAGAGTAGAATTGCTGCAGAAATTGTTGTAATGATAGCCAAAATCAATATATGAACATTGAAGTATGGTGTATGTTATCTCGGTTTTCTTTTGTTTGCATGGTTTCCTTTAGCAGCTTTAGATAGATCCTTTATGGTGTACAGGTGTTTGATGGATTCGGGTTCATACCATTGGGGATATGTTGATTGTGTATCCATGTGTATGGTTAGTCTAAGCCTTTAAAATCGTGCTTAGTTCAATTGCAAGTGTCTGTTTGAGCTGCACCAGAATTGGGTGCTTAGGCATGCACCGACAGTTTGAAAATCTTCTAAATCTCCCTTGAAGATTGCATCGTTCTTGTGAGGTTATGAGTTATTCTGGCCAAGCAGAGATTGGTTATGTTGAATCCGTCTACTCGAACACCAATTTTATTAATTTTTAGGTCTTCTAAACCCTTCCCTTTTGACTATATTCCCTAGTTTGAGAATCGCAGTAGACCAACTTGTCATAAACGTAAGGCCCCTTGTGCTCCCAACGAAACACATCAAACAACTGAGTTATCCTGCAATCATGAACTGACAGTTGGAAGCTTGAGGTCGTCCCCGTTGATCAATTAAAAACAACATTAGGGATCCCTTATTTCAAGAGAGGATAGGATACTTAGCCAGAATCATTCTATTTTGCGTTGGCCAGATATAGTTGTAGCAATACAATTTTAGCCACGTCAACAAGTTGCACAAGGCATTAGATGTGAGAAAAACACAACGATTGAAAAGATGAAGCAAAAATGAAAAAAAAAATTGCATTTATACGACAAGATTATGACATTTTTGACTATTTTTTCCACTTTTTCGATTCAACACCCATTATTCCTGCCTGGGTGATTGAGTTAAAAGTCAACCTGAGCGCATCTGACAAAAAATAATTGTCTGAGCTCAAATCTCGTGAATCCAAGCACTAGACTTGGCGAATTTTTGCCCAAGACTCGACCGAGTACTTAGCCGGACTTGCTAGGACTCGACTGGTGAGTCCTGGGCGAGTTGACTCCAGCCTCGGGGCTCTCAAGTCCCACAAGTCCTGCTGAGTACTTAGTCAGTCCTCAAACAAGGGTTCCATCCTTATACATTGCTTGTTCTATTTTAGCGCTTCCAGTTTTCAAGCATACACTTGTCAAGAATCACCTCTCTTCTTCAATTGCTTGAAATATATTGGCTAATTCCTTTTCCATGCTTGCCAGTTCTGTTCATTATATTTATCACTGCCACATTGGATCTTATATTGCTGTTTGACGACGCTTAAGGAAAAAACTCTGATTCATCTTTTTTTAGAAGCTTCTTTAAAACAATCTCAAGGATTCTGAAAACCTGATGCTTCTTATATTGTTGCTTGGCAGTTTTGACAACTCTCGCTTTCTTTTATGTTTGCCAAGCACTTGTGCTTGCAGAAGTTCATTTCATTTCCCTCATTCATAATAACTTGAATAAATCCTGTTCCGATTTTAATCTCACATATCTAGCATAAGTTGCTATTCCCTTTTCAGATCAGCAAAGATTTATTTTTTTTAAAACGAAAGTTCCATTAAATGAAGAAATGATTACAATCTTTCTCAAATAATTTCCTCATAAAGTTAAATAATAAGAAAATAACATAAATTTCCCTTTTGATAATATGAGCTAAGTGACAACAAATTTCTCTTTTCATGCAGACAATATTAAATTCTAAAACCTGCATAACTTCATGATATTCATGCTTGCATAAAACCAGATTCACAGGTGTCTCATTTTAAATTTTTTGTTTAACAGTTCTTAATTAATTTCCAAGTTAATTTTCACACTGAAAAATTAAAGAATCCTTACCGTCTCTTGATCGCAAATCCTAACCACTCAATTATCAGCCATGATCATTTTTGGTATAGTGGATTTTAAAGTCGCATGCCACTTGATATCCAAAATAGGACTACCAAAACTGTAAATCATATCAAAAAGATAAAGATGGAAAACTAACATCTATAATTGTCAGTGTATTGAAAAAACAATCAACTTGCATATAGAGGTTTATCTGTACATCCTTTTTACAAATTACAATTTACGCCATCTGAAAGTGCATCCCTTATGAATACAGTAAGAAAACCTACATGTGATCTTTAACTCAAAGAGGACGTCATGAACGCAATTCACATATGACAACCTGCATAGACAATGGCTATTGTTACATATCAAATTACATAAATATTTGGACTAACCTCACTATGTCCTCAGAAAAGTAAAACATCCAGAAAACATTTTTCATAAAAATGCACGATGGTATCATTTTCAAAGAACAAAAGATCAAATTGTAGAAAATTGGCAAATGGCCTAACCAAATTAATATAAAAATGGCACAATAGTGATAATTGTAGAGCATTATATAGAGTGTGATGAATCCCCATCAGCATGTCCTTTGTATTGTTGCCTCTTCGTGCATAAATAATAATTTCTATAATAACATTTTCCTTGTCTTAGCAATGAAACTAGATTTATTATGACGTGGGGTTCACCCTGTAACAGTAAAGGTATCCACTTGTTCTTCTCTACCAGTTGGAGGTCATGGAGTGGAGAAGTAATTCTACAATGTTATTGATTTGTCTCATCATACTCTGGCGGTACTAAATATCAACTTTTCATTGCAAGCTCCGACAATTGGCCCTATTCCTCGGTTGCCTTTTGCTTCCCTATCAAATTTGAGCTTCATGTGTCGCTGAGGTGGCAGAGTTCCAGAAGTCTTATCTTTCAACTACAAACCTACATATTCTCTAGAGGGAATGGAATATTTCACAGGGGAAGTTTGAAGATCATTCAGCTAAAGCAAAATTTTGCACCCCTAATTTCAAAATGAATGTGGCTCTTGACATTCAAAGGTCTCTATTTAAGCGACCTAGACAGGTATTGCATCAGTAAGGTTTGGTCTTACTAAAACTGGTATCTTCAGATTGTAAGATTGATCTCAGTAAAAGTGTTTTCAACATCTTAAATTTTAATGATCTTGGCCCAATTGGAGTGATAAGGTGCCCTCTGCTTGCTTCCTTTTCAGTTAACTCGCTCATCATCATTGGTCTTTTGGTCTTTTATTACCCCTTCTCTTTCCAAATCCATTCATTTTATTGCAAGGCTATCATTTGTCCATTTGGCTTTGCTCTGCAAAAAAATTGTGGAAATAGTGAGACTCTACTAGTTAAAAGGTAAATCATTAAGCACTCTAGCATTTGCAGGAATTGGCATTCTATTTTACTCACATTATTTGCAAAATCAGATCCAATTGTTCTAAGTTTCAAGCATTGTGAGGGTGATATTTTGGTCAACTGAGGCATTTTAAAGTAGAAGTGTTGAGGAGATTAAGTGCTTGCTTGGACAGCGCACACAAATTTGTGGAAGTATTTGGATCGAATTTTTAAAAAAATAAATAAAAAGGGTTTTAAACCCATTCCATATAAGCAATTGTGTTTCAATTTTAACATTGTTCATTAAATTTAATGGCTGTCTAGAATTCATTCTTCGATGGCAAATGATCTGTAATTAGTGTGAAAATTCTACTACATCATTCTTGAAGATGAATCTTGCTTATTCTCAATATGCTTGTATAGACTAGGCTGTTATTCCTTATGCAAAATGCAGGAAAAACGTTCATTATGTCTTAAATGTGATGTCGTTAAGTGAAAGTAACATAAAGAAATTATATATCAGCAAAGTATAGGTGCATACACAAAAAAAATGAGAAGACAACACAATGGCCTTTGTGCATAAACTCCAAAAAGAGAGAGGAAGCAAGTACAATTCAACACAAGTACAATTCAACCAATACGACTAAGAAAACATAACAATGACCTCCTTTAGAAGTCATATAGGTTTATAGCATAGAACTTACAAGAGAATTTTAAAGAGAAGACCAAATATCTCCAATACTTGAAGAAATAGAATTCCAAATATCTAAACTTCCTCTAATTCAACCAATACAACTAAGAAAACATAACAATGACCTCCTTTGGAATTCTTATAGGTTTATAGCATAGAACTTACAAGAGAATTTTAAAGAGAAGACCAAATATCTCCAATACTTGAAGAAATAGAATTCCAAATATCTAAACTTCCTCTAATTCAACCAAAACAACTAAGAAAACATAACAATGACCTCCTTTGGAAGTCTTATAGGTTTATAGCATAGAACTTACAAGAGAATTTTAAAGAGAAGACCAAATATCTCCAATACTTGAAGAAATAGAATTCCAAATATCTAAACTTCTTCTAATTGCACAGGATCTGATATTGTGTGAATATTTGATAGTTTCAGCCCCAACTGAAGTGATAAGTTGTGCCTCGTGACATTTTAAGCCAAAATCAAATTAGTAACACTATCCTACTACTTGAAGAAGACAACTTCTAAATATGAAATAGAAATGAAATGCTTAAGCTTTATTAGTGCATAAGTTTTCAAGAGGAATACAAATATATAAAAGTATTCCACTTTAGATATCCTTCTTATTCATTTTAGGATACTTTCTTGCCTAATTGAGTCTTAAGAGCTCTTCGAAATGGGAAAGTCTCCATGAGAACCATTAAGTGAATATATTAGTGAATTTCACTAACTTAACTGATCCATTTTGATCATACATCCCCAATTACGATGAGGAAACAATTCCCTAACCTTGTCTATTGGATTCCACTTGGTCATGCGTTTGTTTTCCCCTTTCAGATCAACCTGCCATGCCCCTTGAAATTGCTGCCCCTACGTTTCCATTTCCTTCTGATCTTGGTTAGTAGCTACACTAGAAGAAGTCTCACATTCAGAACTCTATCAAAATAAGTGAAGCAAATTTATTACTAGTATTTATCCACCTCTTTGCATGTGTAGTTACCAAGGAGATCCCTAATTTGCCTTCATATGCATTGATGATGAAGTTATTTCCATCTTTAATCAACCCATGCATATTGTCCCTTCTCCAATAAATAGCATCTCTATGATATATGTATGGGCTACCAAACATTATACATATTCTTCAAGAGCATCTACAATAACTCCATAAATGAAAAGCTAATTAACTACAAATTTAACTTTACATTCTTAGTCATAGACAATTTAATCCTTATTTTACATAACCCAACTCATCTAGTTTGGGATGTGGACATGTTTGAATCCACACTTCTCCACTAACTCAAAAATAAATTAGCTTGAGAACAAGAACCCAAGGGAGAAGCCAATATTGTCCTCTTGATCTTAATTTTGACATTAAAAGGTTTGGTATGCTCACTTCGTCTTGCCCTCCATTCTACCTAAGCAGACTTTTATCAATGGTGGTACAAGTAAGCCTTTCATCCTTATGAAAGCTACACTTATCTTCCTTTGAAATAAGCCATGGCTTTCCTTTTCTTTTTTTCACATTTTGCAATCTTTCATGCATGCAATTTTAGATATAGTTTCCAACATGTTTCATATGTGAAATCATCAACATCACACCAATTCCAAGGTTAAGCGAACTTAGTGTATTCATAACATGATAGACAAAAAGATTACCACGTTGCTAACTCAAAAAAATAGATGTTACCCGATTACACAAAACAATTTGGTAGAATATAAATGTAGATTAGGCAATCTACAAGTTGTTTTTCATATTAATCTCCATGAATGTATAACAAAATTAACTCAAACTTCTTAACAATCTACAAAATATTCTAAAATCTCTAAGTAGGTCACAAATCATCAATTTGGGGACCTTTACAAATGAATCTAACTTCTCAATTTATAGAAGTTTCCCACCCTACTATCTAGGAAATAATTCTACTCTAAATTAAGAACTGATCCTAGGGGTCGCAGTTAACTTGCAAGTTTCTGCCTCGATACTCCACTTAACAACTACAAAATGGGGATTGCATGAGCACTACAAAAACCCTACTTGGTGAGCCATGTTTTCGTAATCATGCAAAATTTCTCTCAAAACTGGAACTTGAGTAGGAGCAGCAGTTTTATATATAAAAAAAATACAAGAAAAAGCTTTGCTATCTTTAGCAATTGTGTCCTTATCTTTTTATTTCTTGGTAAAGGCCTTATAATTTTTAATTATACATGCAACTGCTTGGACTGGCAGATTGGCTACATCCTTAATTCTAAATTTATATTTCTTCAAAGCCTCATCTGCATGCACTCCTTGTTCCTCTAACTCCTTTACCATATCTGCCACCTCTTGACACTGAGTAATCAGCTGTGTGTATCTATCCATAAGGGCGACATCGAACTAGGCGGTAGGTCCTAGGTTTTGTGCCTCATACACATCCCATTGGTTCAAAACTTGCTGCTGATCCATTATTCCAGTATCAACTATCCTAAGGCCAAAAGGTCCCAGTATATTCGTCACAAAATTCTCATATGACAAAATCTCCCTGAGGAGAGGGTCCCGAATGTTAGTCATCTCCTTGGTATATTGTTGATACATCTCTATTTTTAGCTCCAAAATGTATATGTAGGACTATAAATTCTCACAACTATCCCCTCCTAAGAGGTCTTCTTTTACTATTAGTTCTTCTCCTAACCATAGTATCTTTTTCAAAACTCAGAGCTGTTTATTAAAGGTGTTCTCCTTCCGCTCCCATTGTGTGGAGCATGTTGCCAAAGCTCCACCTGCTTGTATCGCCTTATGGTATATTTCCATTGTATTATATAGAAACAATCTAATCTTGGCCGCATTTACCTAGGTCCAAGATTTGGCGACATCAACTACTTGTCTCACCTCTAGTAGTGCCTTTACCTCTCCCTCTGGTAGTGATGAGGTTGAAGGCAGGTTATCCGTTCTACAAGAATCCAGAGGTTTACACATTTCTATCAGGAGCTGTTTATATTGCCCAAGTTGCGCCTTAAGCTCCATATTTGAGGTATGCTTTTTTTCCACGCACCCTCTGACAACACTTGTGGCTAGCTCCAAGGTATCTAGCTCTCCCCACTTGGTTTGCTTACCCAAATTCACCTGAGATATTTGATACTTGGGGGAGACCTATCCTTCGACTTCATGCAGTACTGCCACATCTGCAATTAGCTCACTGGAATCTATTTTTGATAGATGATGGATGGTTTTTAGCCTCTTAACCTTTGGAGGTTCCCCAGTGATTACTTGTTGTAGAGTGACTTCTGGGAGTTCCGCTTTCCTCTTCTTCTTTCTGAAGGTAAACTCCAGCCATTGCGGTATATCCTCATCCTTATCACCTTGATGTGATATAATATCCACAGTTATGATATGGACCTCTACCTGCTCTTTTGCTTCATCTCTCACTTCATCTCACTTTTGCCCAGGATCTTGGGGTGAGGAAATCTGGTGGGCTAGATTAGCTTGGAGAGCTTGTTGCCTGTGTAATTCCCCTAGCTTGCCACTGACCTCTTCATTGAATGTCATTTCTTCGTCACTTGGCTCCGTCTCAGCTTTCCTAGCTACTATATCTTTAAGAAGGTCTTCTTGATCTTAGGGGGTCAGGATCAACCTTTCACTCAATATTTCTTTTGCTTCACCCCCTTCGCCTTCTAGTGGTTGTTGTTGCTCAAAATCCTCCTCTTCTTGATTGGAGTCAGACTCAATATTTCTAACTTTAACCTCTTCAGTATTAGATGTGAAGCCTTGCACTCTGGGCTGCCCTGTAGATACATTAACTAATGGTGGTGCAGGAGCAGTGGTGCTTGGAGCACTTTTGTACCTGTGGAAGGTGGCTAGGTGGGTACCTTCTTAGTGGCTTCTACATTCTCTTCTTGTCCTTGAGTACCCTCTTCTTCAGTGTGGCATATAGCCATCCTTGGTGGGAGAACTTTGGCGAGTGGCACCGCGCCCAACCCATTAGTCACCCCTAGGTCTACAACCTTCTTTAAAAGTTCAGACTCCCTCATCTTTTCCTGGAGTTTCTTTAATAAGTCCTCAGTACTCTCTTGTGGCTTATCTTCCTTACCTGGGTTGGTGGAGGTATTCTGCCTTGAGGCTAACCTTATCTTTCGAGCGTATTACTTATGGCCTCTTGACTGAGGTACCCCTGAGGTGGACTCCTTCTATTTTGTTTTTGATACGCTAGGCCTTACCCTCTGGCTTAACCATTGTTTAGTTCTATTGATGACTACCTATGAGACCTTCTCCATATATGTATCTTCAATTGCAGACCATTTTACTGGGGATAGGGGCCTCTTATCTATCCCTGATTCTCTATAGATTGGATCAAGTACATCTCCATCATCTCTCAGGTCCTTTGGGAGGTTAGTCTCAATACCAAAATCTCTCACTTGTGGGACAGATAACTTGTTATAGTTCTTTTCCTTGACTTCGAAGCTATCTTGTAAGTTAGCCCAGAAGTCTTCCAAGCCGGGCCTGTGTCCCTCATATGCCTTAGGAGTAGCTTGCTTAAGTTTTCCATAGGAATCATAAAGCTCCCTAGCATGATCATATTCATTCAAGTTTAGATCTTGAAGCTCTTGTTCTGCCAACTTTGCCACTTGTATCTTGGAACAGGAAAAGTACCCAATAGACACCAAGAAATCGATTCCTATTTTATGCTTTGATGACAATAGTGATTGGAGGCCTACAAGTTGTCATACATATTCTAGCAAAATCACCCTATCGTTGCAATAACGAGGCAACAACATTGGGTTCCCTGTGAATCCACTAACCCTGATGTAAGTGGATTGTGGGTTTTGGATGAACCAACATGCCCACTCCCGGATGATAGCCTTAGCCTCTGGGCTAATCCGATATCCTGTATCACCTATCAATTTGATGATTAATGGGAAAACAAAGGCATCATTAACCCTTTTTAAATGTAGCTTGGAATTGGCTAGAGTGAGTTGGGAATAATACTCCCATATCTTCTTCTGTCCCTCCTTCTCTCCTAATTGTCCTTCAACCTATAGGCTTGGGAATTTTCCAGCTCTAGCAGCTACCCAGATGACATATGATGTAAAGAAGAATTTTTGTGTGTGCTGCACCTCTTTCATCTGCTTACAGATATTATCAGAGAGGATCTACAACCAGTCAAAATATTGTTTCCCTATTAAGATGGTGCTCATGAACTGGAACATCTAAGGATGGAAGTGCTTGTAGTCCGGCTTGCCAAAGGCCCTGCTGAGCATAATGATCAGGTCCTTTTGGGGTTCTTTGAAATCTGCCCTCAGGATCTCTATTGCCTTAAGCCCTATCTTTCTTTCCTCTTCAAGCCAGTTGGCATTCATGTGCCTCTTATTGGCTGATATTTTATCATTCCATGCCTGTAAGGCCTCTTCTTCAATTAATAAAAATGCCTCCTCTCCAGTTGGGATTCCAAAGACGAACCCCAACATATCTGGAGACAAGTCAATAACTGTTTTTCCCTATGCATCAGTGCACTTTCTAGTCTCTAGATTGTAGAATGGAGCGATGGTCATTATGAATTATGGTGCCTATAGAGATCGTGGGAATACAGTAGCTTCCACTAGACTAGACCTTTTGATTCTTCGGTGGAGAGCATCTAGACTAGGTTTATCCAACTGGGCCTCAATATCTCCAATTTCTACATGACCAATTTCGGTGTCTATGACCCATCGAATTTGATTTTCTAATTTCAAAATATAGACCTGTCCCTGATACTGGTATTTCATGGTGGCTGGAAGTCTGTCAATTTCTTTGCCTCTTTTGCTAGAAGATGAGTCCATCTAACCACTCAAACCTGCAAGTGAAACATAAATCTTTAGTATCCAAGAATAAGCACAAACTTTGATTTACTTCGGGGCCTTGGGGTCCTGGGGTAGGCATAAGGGGAGGAGGCTCGGAACTCCAGGAATCTAGGGTTCCGAGATGAAGTCTATAAAAACCTCTCGAAACTCTAGGGTTCCGGGCTCATGGCTTGGGGCGACCCGGAACTCTGGGGATTCAGGGTTTTGGGGTGGAATGGAACGGACACCCGGAACTCCGGGCATCCGAGGTTTCGAGGTGGAATGGAACGGACACTCGAAACTCCGGGGATCCGGGGTGGAATGGAACGGACACCCGGAACTCCAGGGATCTGAGGTGGAAAAAACTAGGGCACGCCAAAAACAAAATGAGAAAACAAACCACAACACGAAAAAGAAACCTAACATAGAAAAACATCACGAGGGGAAGAAAATTCACCAACCTGGTGAATCGAAGACCCAAAAATGCCAAGAGAGAGCTCGGAGGTCTGAAGGTTCGGGACTTGGGATTAGGGAGGAGAAGCTTGGAATGCACAAATGAACTCTAAAAGCCCATCATCTCTTATATATAGCCTCCCAAACCCTTCCGTACGAAAGCCATAAACACGATCTCGGGACTCCGGGGTCCCAGGGTTCTGGGGTCGACAGAAAGCACAAGAACAAAACCACCTTGAGACTCTGGGACTCCGGAGTTCCGATGAAAAAAAAAGGGTAAAGACCTCGGGACTCCGGAGTTCTAAGGTCGGAACAACAAGGACCTTGGGACTCCGGGACTCCGAAGTTCCAAGGTAAAACCAAAAAAAGAAAAAAGGGAGGGGGGTCCACATTTCGACTCAAGGAAACTAATGGGGAAATAGATATGCTAGGTATAACAAATATAATCAGATCATGATAAGAGAAGATGATGAGTGGAAGACAATATTTAAGACAAATGAAGGACTGTATGAATGGTTGGTGATGCCTTTTGGATTGACTAATGCACTGAGTAATTTCTATTGGCATTTTGAGTTTGTTGGCATTTTGCATAGAGATTGCATTAATGATATGTTGTCATTGATGTCAATTGAACCGGTAATGGTATTCATGTTATTATTGATATTGTTGTTTTTTATATTGGCTAGTAACCGATAATAAGAGCTTTGTGGAAGATGTTGTAAACTGGTATGTAAATTTTGTGAGTTGAACCGGTGAACCAATGTAAAGGGTTAAACCTTTCTATGTAATGTAACCGGTAAAACCTATTAGCTGTTAAACCCTAACCGATCAAGTTTGATGGTTTATTATCTAATAAGCGGTAATGATGGAGACACATGTGATCATTGTATGAGGATATGTTCAAATTGTTTTGGCGCATTTATTTTTTGTCTAAGGAAGGAGCAAAGTGGATTGAATCTAATGCACAATGTGTGATGAGTTACAAAGTCCGATGAAGCGGTGATCATGGAGCGGTTAGAATTTTCTTGAAGAATGTGAAGAGATTGTCATGATTTCTAATGGTCAAGATTGTACCTACTTGTTTGTAATCTCAATGATGAGAATTAGGTTTTTGTTGTGTTATTGACCTAATTGATTTGTATTTAAGGTCAATGAATTTGTTTGTAAAGGTTGTTGGCAAGATTGATAGAAATCTATTGAGTGTGTAGTTGCCTAACCAGTGAATGAATCCACACTTTGACTGAAGGAAAATTGAAGCTTAGAAGGATCTGATCAAGCAAATGTAGTGCTACTCAGACAGATAAAAAAAAACTTGTTGTTTTCTAACAATTACAATAGAAGTGAAATCCCTTAACCGAGTAAGCTCTAACAAGCTTGGTTACTCATTAAATCCTCTAACAAGGTGGTCCATTAGCTTGGATTATTAAATCCTCCAATGAGGTTACTCCTAATAGGGTATTTTTCTTTTCATCAAGGCATATTTGTAAATCCCTTAACCTGGTGATTCCTAACTGGAATTAGTTCTTAACGAGACTTATTGTAAAGATTTAACAAGCTTGTCTCCTAACAGGGCGAACTTCAGAAGAGTTTAGTTAGCTATCCTTGTGGGTCTCATCTCACCATGGTTTTGACCTATTTGGGTTTTCCACGTATAAACATTTGTGTCAAGTGGTGAATGCTTTTGTGGTTGTGATCTTATTTATTGATTTGGTCAACTTCTAATTAGGCATATTAAGCAGAAGCATTGAGAGTTGAATATGTTGAGTTATGATTAAGCATTGTTGATGTTTACAAGATTGAAGTTATTCTTTATTAAAGTTGTCATAACAGTTAAACCGATTGATGTCAAGTATACTTATGAATATTCATCTTGACTGAGACATGTTTCCTTTGTTTGATTGAGTTTGAGTTTGAGAAGTTTGTATCAGTTTTTCAATATACTAATTCACCCCCCTCTCAGTATTCCACCAGATACTTATTCTTTCATCATACCATCACTTTCATGAGGCTGATGAATGAGGTGTTGATGAAATTCTTTGGTAAGTTTGTTATTGTGTATTTGGATGACACTCTAATTTTTTATTAGGCCAAAAGAAGAGCATTTATTGCAGTTGAGACAAGTTTTACAGAGGTTGAGAGAAGAGAAGGTGTTGATCAATATCAAGAAGTGTATTTTCATGAAGGATGAGCTAGTATATTTTGGATTTGTGATATGCGAGGATGGTTTGAAGATGGACCCTGAGAAAGTGAAAGCGATTTTTTTGTGGCCTACACCGGAAAGCATTAGAGAGGTAAAGATCATTTCATGGATTGGCTAGTTTTTACCGGAAGTTTATTAGGACTTTCATTTCATTTTGTAATCCTATGACTGAGATCATGAGAGGAGATCAGAAGGAATTTAAGTGGACCACCGAAGAAAACAAAATTTTTGAACTCTTGAAGCAGAAAGTGACTGAGCAGCCCGTGTTATCTTTACCAGATTTCAATAATGTATTTCAAGTGGATTGTGATGCAAGTGGAACAACAATAGGAGCATTATTGAATTAGGAAGGGATAGTGGTAGCTTATTTCAGTGAGAAATTGAATGATTCCCGAAGGACGTATTTAGTGTATGATCAAGAGTTTTATGTCATAATTCAAGCCTTGAAGAAGTGGAGACATTACTTGTTTCCTAAGGAGTTTGTGTTGTATACAGATCATCAAGATTTGTAGTATTTGAATAGTTAGAGTAAGTTGGATCAGAGACATATGAGATGGGTAGAATTCTTGTAGAGTTACACCTTTGTGTTGAAGCATAGAAGTGGAAATCTAATAAATTTGCTGATGCATTAAGCTGGAGAAGGAATTTGCTGACAAAGATGAGATTGGCAGTATTAGGATTTAAATATTTGAAGACCTTGTATGATGATGACCTAGATTTTGCATAACCTTGGAAAGTATGTAGAGAACTAGTCATGGTAGATAGAATCAAGTTCTTGGATTACTTCATTCAAGATGGGATGTTATGCAGAGGAGTTCATTTATGCATACCTAACAGTTCTATGAGGGAGAATCTGATAAAGGAGAAATATAGTGGAGGACTAGTTGGACATTTTGGCGTTGACAAAATGGTAGCATTGGTGAGTGAGCAGTACTTTTGGCCCTAGAACCATAAGGATGTTAAGAGATATGTGCAGATTTGTAGAGTTTTTCAAGTTGCAAAGGGTAGTAGTCAGAATGTGGGATTGTATAAACCTTTGACAGTACCGGTAAAACCTTGGGAAGATATATGCATGGATTTTGTACTTGGATTGCCTAAGACACTAAGAGGAAATGATTCTATATTTTTGGTAGTGGATAGATTCTCGAAGATGGCTCATTTCATATCTTGTAAGAAGACATCAGATGCATTGCATGTAGTAGACCTATTTTTTAAGGAAGTGGTAAGGTTGCATAGATTACCTAAGAGCATAGTTTCAGACAAAGATACTAAGTTTGTCGGCTATTGTTGGAGAGAATTTTGGAAGAAGATGAAGACATATTTGAAGTTAAGTTCTACTTTTCATCCAAAGATTGATGGATAGACAAAAGTTGTTAATCGGAGTTTGGCAATTTTTTTGAGATGTTTAGTGGGAGATAAAAATAGAAGTTGGGATTTAATCCTTGCCCAAGCAGAGTTTGCCTACAACAATTCAGTGAATAGAAGTACCAGATGAACACCTTTTGAGATTTTTATCGAAGTGCATCCTAGAGGTATATCAGAATTGAGAGACATTAGCAGTAAAGAACAAAGAAGTTCAAAAGCAGAAGACTTTGCAGATCACATGGAAACATTGCATATCTAGGTTAAACAACATTTGGAAGACATGAACAACAAGTATAAGGAGAAGGCAGATGATAAGAAGAGACATAAGGAATTTGAAGTTGGTGATGAAGTGATGGTATATCTAAGAAAAGAGAGATTCCCTGTTGGAACTTATAACAAGTTGTAGATAAAGAAGTTTGGACATTGCAGAATTTTGAGGAATTTCAATTCTGGGAATGCATATGAAGTGAAGTTACCGGATAGTCTAATTATTTCACCTGTGTTTAACATTGCAGATCTTCATGAGTATCATGAACTAAAATTCAGTGAGAATAGTGTTACAAAATTGGGGAAATAGTTGCCCTGGAAGGAATCGGATCTGATTGAAGAGATTTTGGATGGTAGGATTGGGCATAGTACCTAGAGTAGTTAGTATAAGGAATATCTTGTGAAGTGGAAGGACAGACCAGTTGAAGATTCATCTTGGATTTCTTAGGCAGGGGTAGACTGCCTTGGTTTCCCTCTGACCCTAGCAAAGTGAGAGGCTCACTTTTTTTAATAACCCTATATGTATGTTGCAGGAGCATCCCCAGTTCATAGCAATGTTGCATCAACAACAAAAAACATTTTCTTTTTGTTTGCAGTTTTATTTTTCCTTTCTATATGTCCCAGTTTTGGCTCACCGGATCCTGTGGAGTTGGATTCTTCTTGAAGACTCGATCATCTTTCTTTCTTCCATACCACATCTCTTTTGGATCATTTTCTGGCAAGATATTACTATTGGTTTCCTTGATAGTTTCCTATTATCAGTTGGCAAATCTTGTTACTAGGTTACCTGGACCTATTTTGGTGATCTACCGAAACCGCTTTTGAAGCTTATAGAGCCTTGGGCATTGATTCCAATGTTCCTTGGTGTGTGGTTGACCTTTTCCTATGATCTACATTTCATCCTTTATATTTTCTGAAGGAATCTCTTGGTGGAGGCCAACCTTGTTATTTTACATGTTAGGTCTTGTTCTTCAGGTTTTGATCCCTTTTGGGCTGACTGAATCCTTTGGATCGATATGTATAATTGTAATTGTATATTAAAAGGTAATCAAGAAGAGAATCAAGTAGTTAGACTATGTAGAAGATAGATCTCAAGATTCAAGGTCCCGATTGTGACCTATTCTATATGTTCTACTAGGCTTGTGAGTTGGTATGTTGTAACCTGGTTGTTACCGGTTGGTTGTAATCAATTTTCATGCAATAAAACAATCTATTTTGCATTTCCCTCCATCATATCTTTGTGTTTCCATTGTTTTTACTCTTTCTGACTGATCCAGATTGATCTCTTTGAGGTCTCTCCTCACTGGTGACTACCTCATGAACAAGGCTCAACCAACTATGTCTTTACAAGGATCGATCCAATCACCATTTCAGAATAAAAGTTTGTATCTAGAAAACAATACAGTATTAACAAATGTAAACTTTTCACCAACTATAAATACAAGATTCCCAAGAATGAATGCTCCAAGAAGGAATTGCATGCCGCTAGGAGAGCCCATTGAATCAGCATTAAAAAAATTGATACAAACAAATGTGATCACTTTGCCAGAGATTAGAGTGTATGAACTAGGCCCCTTCAAACAAAACTGGTGGAATGATAATTATTTTTGTGACTATGATCACACAAAGGGTCATAAAACCACAAGTTGCTACAAGTTGAAGAATCTAATTCAAGATTTGATAGACCAAGGTCATATCATAGTGGACACAAACAAAGGTTTAACAAACAAAAATCACACTAGCTTTAAAGACCCTTTTGTCAAACACAACAAAGGCAAGGAATCAACATCATGAACACAAGACAACACTACCAACTACACAAAGGTCTCATATGAGTATACCATTCATGCTATTAGCATAGGAGATGCAATAAATGTTGGCTTAAAAGGAAAATTTGATGATGTGACAAATGGTGATGAGAAAAGTCAATGGATAAATAATTGTGATAACCGGGTTTGCATGATGTCAAAAACATCAAGGTACAATAAAAATTAGAATATTTATCTTATAGACTGGGGGTAGGAAGCGCCACCATATTTAGGATGGTTTGAATATGATGAGGTTATAGAAAAATTAACGGGTGTTAAAGTTCCACATGATGATTATAAGATGGGATATGAAATAAACCTTGATAGCACAACATATATTGAAGGAGTAAAATCCCTCACAATATATAATATAGTGACCAACATCATATACAATTTCAAGAGACAAAGATTGTGCAGTAATCACGTGGCAATCAAAAGTGACCTTACAAGGGGTACCATTAAATCATTCACCAACAACAGGAAACTATAATGTGGTTGAGAAATTGAAGAAAACCCCAACACAAATATCCATTTTTGAGTTATTGTGCATATCACCGAATCACAAGCCTATCCTAGATAAAGAACTTCAAGCCTTAGTAGTTTCTAGGGAAATAGAGAAAAATGCTTTTCAATCCATGGTAGGGAATTTGGCTGCTTCTACCCGTATTGCTTTCACAGAAGGGGATGTTCCTATTGATAGGCCTTTCTACAATGATTCCCTACATCTAGAGGCATATATACATAAGAAGAAAGTCAAAAGAGTATTCATAGATGGAGGAGCTAGTCTTAACATCTATACACTAAAGTTGGTCAAGGCATTAGGTTATTATGAGCTTCACATTGATCCCAAAAAGAGAATAAACATCAAGGCATATGATGATGAAGAACACCCTTCAAAAGGTGTGGTTACACTACCAGTGCAAGTAGGACCTATCAAAACAGATATCACCTTTCAAGTCCTGGATAGAGAGCTGGGGTATAACATACTATTGGGTTGCCCATGGATTCATGCCATGTAGGCCATACCTTTGACATTTCGCCAATGTGTTAAATTTCCACACAACAACATTGAAATCACCATCCATGGTAACCCAAACCCATTTCAACATTGTAATCACTTAAAGGCAAGTGTGGATAACCAGGTACATATCAATCAAGTAGCTCCACTCACCACACCAATGGACTCATTAACAATTACAAAAACACAGGAAACTACACCTACGAAATCTTCTTTACATATTAAAGAAGTCGGATGTGGGGAATATTCCATAACATGTACATCCAATCTCAGACAATCATCTCTTTCTCCTAGATCTTTTGGGAAACCTCAAACTACTCTAATAAAACAAGACACAGGAAAAGAGATAATCAAGTACTCTGATTCATGCTCATTCATTAGATGGGGAGACTTACAAGAATAATCCTTAGATGAAGATGTCAATCAATGGTTATATAAAGAAGAAGATGACATGAAAATAGACAGGTTACCCTTAGATCAATATGGAAATGGTTTCAAAATGCTACAGAATTATGGGTATGATGGTACCATAGGCTTGGGACCACAAAAACAAGGGAGAATAGAACTTATTTTACCTTAGGAGAACCTAAAGAATCAAGGGTTGGGATATAAACACATCACAAAGGTAATAGAGCCAAGACAACATACACTTGATATATTAAATAGGCCTAGACTAGCCCTAGAGAAAGTACCTCAAAGTCATTCATCAACATGAGTATTTCCTCCATCTCATAGAAGTGAAAAAGCATAAACATACCCTAGTGAGGAATCTGATGGTGAAAATATCAAGCACCTTTTATAAGAAACTAATGTGGCATCATCCTACAATTTGGTACTTGAAAGATCTTCACAAGAAAATGTGGTAACAAAGATTGGGTTAGCACAAAAAAATATAGTAACAGAAACTAGATTAATACCTACAAAGGAGTCTAATACTTGGATTCTACCAATGAATACCATAATTATATCAAGGGAAACAAACCTAGCTCTACCAAATGAGTCAGATGAGTAAAAACTGGAACGTCTTATACCAGGATTGAGAGAAGTATCTACCACATAAAGACGGTCCACAAGTCAGGAACAAATCCCACCATTCATTACTAGAACTAAGGTTTCCCTATCACCCATTGAGGAAGAATATAAGATAAATGATGCAGTTTCAGATAGTGGAATATATATATAAAGTATGATAGATTCTCATGACTATTAACTTCTATCTCTTCATGACAGTCACCCATGAACAATAGACATGGTATATGACAACCAACCACTTATTGATGATGGTGTTGTCTATGAGGATATACAAATTCAACCAAGATCAGTAAAATATGTTCAGAATAACCAGGTTTGCATGATGTTAGAGACCTCTCCAATAAAGGAAAGCAAGGATTTACCCCTTATATATTCACATTTAATTGACTAGGGGCAAGAAGAGTCACCAAGTCTGGACTGGTTTGTAAATGATGAAGCTATCATAGAATTCCTTGGTGTCAGAGAAGGGTTTCCATATGGTGATCATAAGGAAGGGTTTTCTATAGACTTGGATAGAAAAACATACTTTGGGGAGGCAAGTTCCTCTACATCAGAAGATGCAGATGAAAATGATAACAAGGGTAAAGATAAGTTAGACAGTCTCCCTATTGAACAAGAAAAATTTGCATTGCTTGTAGAAAAGACTAAATAAATCAATATAGCAGAAGGAGAGGTTATAAACTATATCCACTTAGTTGAGTTATTAAATCATGAGGAAAAGAACAAGTTTGTACAGTTCTTCAAACAACTCCCGATCAGTTTCATTTGGTCATATGCAAATACGCCAACACTATACCCAGAGTTGGTATTACATCACTTACCATTGTTAAGAGGAATTAAATCATACAAGAAAAAAATTAGAAAGATGCATCCACAAATCATATTAATGGTAAAGGTGGAACTATAGAAACTTTTGGATGTGGTCTTCATTAGACCTATTGACTATGCAGAGTGGATATCAAATCTAGTATAAGTGACTAAACCCACTGGGGGCATAAGAATTTGTACAGATTTATGAGATTTAAATAAGGCATGTCCTAAGGATGATTTCCCAATACCTAACATAGACATGATATTTGATATAACTATTGGGAATGAAATTTTTTCACTAATGGATGGTTTCTTAGGATACAACCAAATCAGGATTGCACCAGAAGATCAATACAAGATTGTGTTTACCTATCCATGGGGAACATATTGTTGGAACGCCATGTCATTTGGTCTTAAGAATGCTGGAGAAACATATCAAAGAGTCATGACAACATTATTCCATGACATGATCCACAATATCATGGAGGATTATGTCGATGATCTACTAGCTAAATAAAAAACAAGAGAAATGTAAGGAAGTTAAGTAGCGGAATAACTTCCTACACTAACCTTGCAATGAGGGTAATGCCAAAAGATTTACAAATAGTCGCAACAATTATTGAAAATAGAAATAGACATAATAACATTCAAACCATAACATAGTGATTTACGTGGGGAAAACCCTTTCAAGAGAAAAACCCCACACTCCAAAAGTCGTCCAATATATTATTCAGCAATAAAAAACAAATTATAATATACTTACAAAGTAATCTCTTTGCAAAAGTACCACTAATCAAAGATTCAGAGGTAACTCAATAGACATAAGACTCTTACACACAACCTCTATCTCACGCACCTCATATATAGGATATACAATACAAGAAATCATCAAACTGTATTACAAAACCATTGGCTGAAACCACCCAATAAAGTATAGCCAACATTATCTCCAATCTGGATGCCCTATGACATGATAAAACACACATAAAAATGTGTCCCTCTCTTTTACATCTCATGTGTGTGTTCGATACAAATTATATTTCCTATTTCAGGAGTACAAATTATAATCGTGTGTTCGATTGACAAATTGTTAGAAGCATTGGAAAGATTGCAAAGTGCTCTATCGTCTCATAAACTGTTAAATCGTTTACACCCACTTTTTAAGGTATTTTAGAGGATCTAAATTCCTCAAAATTAATTTAAACCTTTAATCGCACCCCTCCAAAATGAAAACTTTAATATCTTCAAAAATAGTTGTGATCTTGTGATGAAACTTACTGACATGCTTATCTAACCAACAATAAGCTTCTGGGAGAATTTTGCAACATTTTGTGCTTAAATGAAAACTTACTATAAATAGTAACCTCATGTAAATGCAAGATTGAGACACCACCATTTTCCCAACACGAAGGTCACTTGGAAGTTCTTGCTAAGATATTTCATCACTTAGAACAATACAATGTCAGGTTAAATCCAAAGAAGTGTGTCCGGTGTCACAACCGACAAACTTCTAGGTTTTATTATTTCTAATAGAGGAATTGAGGTAGATCCAACAAAGGTCAAAGCAATCATTGATATGCAGCCACCATCAACACTCAAGCAGTTAAGGGGATTACAAGGAAGATTATAGTCTATAAGAAGGTTCATAGAACAACTAGCAGAAAAATGCCACCCATTTCAACATTTACTCAAGAAAGGAATCATCTTCAAATGGACATATCGGTGCGAAGAATCTTTTCAAGCTTTAAAGGATTATCTTTTGACTACTCCAGTGTTAGTTCCACCTACTCCAGTCAAGCCTTTATTACCATATATATAAGAAACAAACTCATCTTTGGGAGCCCTTTTGGTGCAACGTGATGATCAAGGAAAGGAAAAAGAAATCTACTATATAAGTAGAACCCTTATTGGATACAAGCTTAATTATACTCCCATAGAACGAGCCTATCTAGTAGTAATATTCGCATCTCAAAATATTTGACACTATATGCTGAGTCACAAAGTTCAACTCATAGCACACTTTGATCCTCTCAAGTATTTGTTGACCAAAGCAACATTAATTGAAAGATTGGCCAAATGGGTCATGATTTTAAGTGAGTTGACATTAAATATGTAGACAAAAAGGCAATTAAAAGGAAAATTATAGCAGATCAATTGGTAGAAGCTCCCTTGCAAGACAATCACCTACTACTAGTGGATTTTTCTGATGAATCTATTATTGTTATATGGAGCCTAATCAGACTTAGAGGTTAAATTTTCTCTACTTCTATCAGTGGGTCAAGGGGCAGCGTCCCGCGAGGCCAAAAAGACTTTTTTTTTATAAAGGCGTCGGGTGTTAATTTTGTATTGGCTGACGTGTTGTAACCCTAATTTTGTAATTGGCATAAGTCTTGATAAAAAGGCTAAGGGTTAGGGTTTTTCTTTTCTTTTAAGTAGAGAATTTCATATAGCATTTTGCAGCGATATTGAGTTGCAAGGGTTTGTTGGTTGTAATTGGTTTGATTTACTGGATAATAATATTGGACTCTCTATTTAGTGGATGTAGCCCGAGATTGGGTGAACCACGTTAAATATTGTCTCTTTGTTGTTATTATTTTTGTGTTTTTTAATTTCTATGTTTAATATTTATCTACATATAATTGATATTTTATGCATGTAATTCCTAACCTTTGTGTTTACATTGACAACATACACCACTTGGAAATTGTACTTTGATGGTTCTTACACCAATCATGGAGCAGGAGTTAGGATTATCTTCATCACCCCTCAAGGTGATTCTATCTTGAAGTCATTTCAAATCAATTTTCCCTGTACAAACAATATAGCTGAATATGAAGCTCTCATCATAGGACTTCATACTGCTATATAGTGGAGGATAAAAGAACTACAAGTGTATGGTGATTCACAACTTATTGTCAATCAAGTCAATGATGAATATAACATAAAAGATGATAAACTGATTCCTTATAAATAAATGGTAGAAGATTGCAAACAACATTTCAGTAACATTACTTTTGAGCAAATTCCAAGAATGCAAAACAAGGTAGTAGATGTCATGGTTGCGGTGGGGTCTCTCCTAAACATGCCTAACAATGAAACTCAATTTGAGTTCATTATAGAATAATTGATGGTACTGGCATATGATATTCCCTCATTGAAATATGTGTGTAATTGTGGGTCCTGAATCTCCATGGTATAACAAGATATACACATACTTACATAATTAGTATATGTCTCCTGATCTCTAAAGAAATCAAAAGAAGACTCTCATTTTTCAAGCATCTAGACATACCATTATTGCTGACACATTGCATAGAAAGAGCCTTGATGAAACACTTCTTCAATGTCTTAATTTTGAAGAAGCACAAATTAAAAGAGGTACATGATGGGATTTGTGGTGCACATTCAAGTAGCCCTGCACTAGAAAAGAAGTTACTAAGAATGGGGTACTATTGGCCTACTATGGAAAAGGATGCCTATAAATTTGTACACAAATTTAGAAAATGTCAAGTGCATGGGGACCTCATTCATGCACTAGCGCAAGATCTCCAACCTATCACATCACCATGGTTGTTTTCGTAGTGGGCATTATATCTTGTTGGTAAAGTCAATCCTACTTCATCCAATGGACACAAATTCACCTTAATGGATACTGAATACTTTACCAAGTGGTTCAAGTAAATCCCTATAACATACACCACTGGTAAGAAGATAGCAAAATTCATGCTTAAGTGCATCATCTCTTGGTATGGGGTTCCAATGTGTATAGTGACTGACAATGGATGTTCATTTAAGAATCAAGAAATGAGAGAATGATGTGAACAATTCATGATATAGTAGCGATTTGCAACACCATATTATCCACAAAGTAATGGACAAGAAGAGGCAATAAACAAAACGATGTTGAAGATCCTAAAGAAAGTTGATACTGACACAGGTGGTGACTAATATCTATAGTTAAATCTCGCTCTTAAGGCTTACAGAATAGGGGTATGCGCACCTATAGGAGAAACACCTTATTAATTGGTCTATGGTACAGAAGCAATTCTACCCATTGAAATAGAACTACCTTCTTTAAGAGTCTCCTTAAAACATATCATATCATAGGAAGACTATCGAGTCACGAGATTGCAAGAGATTGAAATGCTCGATGAAAAGTGACATACCACTTTAAATCACTTGCAAGGATACTAGAACATACTAATAAGGAGTTACAATAAACAAGTAAGGCCAAGGAATTTTGAAGTAGGAGATCTAGTTCTCAAGGAGAATCAAAGGACCTTAGCAAAATGTGAAAAGAAAGGAAAGTTGAACCTAACTGGCTAGGTCATTTCTTCATAACAAGAGACATAGGAAACATAGCATATAACTTGGCTACCATGGAGGGAGATCCACTTTCTTACCTTATGAACAACATGCACCTTAAATGATACTACATCTAAGGGCTAGGATAGCTTAGGTTTTACTTTCTATATTGTATATCATTTTCTTAAAACAACTTTGCATCACATGAGCTTTATTTTTGAAATACATCACGTTCACAAAGTTTCTGCATTTACATATAACAACATCAATAAAACAAGACAACTATCCAAATTTATCATTTATTTGCATTCAAGAGAAGCTAGGGTCATCTCCTTTCTTAGATATTCAGAGATGAAGTTCTTGAGATCCTAAGGTCATTCATTTTCAACATCACCCCATGACGATACTTTACCTTTGGTTACGTAGAGATTTCACTATATGTGACTTGTTAACCCAAAATCTATCAATTGCTATATCTCACACATTAACAAAATCTTTAATTCATTCTAGACGCCTATTTGATCATATGACTAGTGAAAATCTAATATTCTACTTCGACACCATTGTAATTGACATACCCAAGTAGGTTTCATTACTTACAAGTCAAGGCAAGAAAATAAAAATAAAAATGCTATGCCAATATCCCTCAAGGCAAAAGAGAAATGATATATAAATGAATATCACGCATACAAGTGCAACAAAAAGCTTGACTATGGGAACATGTGAATAACTACATCATGGCCATAAATGCCTGTTGGCAATGGAGCAATATTCAAGAGATTACTGTGTATAACCTCGTTAGAGCTCTTAAAGTTTGTTGGCAACGAGGCTCTATCCAGGATGCTTTTGAAGTTAGAATAATCCACGCAACTAGTCATATAGGATGTCGAGGATCTTTAGTGAACAAAAGAGTAGGAATTAACTCACTTGCATACATATGGGCAAAAGAAGATTAAAGTTTTGAGAATTAATGGGGAAGTTTTTCGTGTCTCCATTTGCAAATCCTAGTCACTAAGTGTGTTAATTTGTATGTTCTAAGGGATCTTAGGGATTGATTGACTACTTATGTATTAAATATTTTGCACCTCCAATTCAATTGTTGTATTACAAAATGCTAAACAAACACATTTTTCATCTCGCATGTTGCATTAGCATAAGTTTATGCTTAAATTCATTATCTCCATGTGTATTTTACAAAATTATCATATCATAACAGGTCTGCATACTGGGGGCATAGTTGAAAAAATCCCTAAAAATCAGATAAAGTCCTAAAAATTGGATAAAGCTCTAAAAAAATCCTAAAAATTAGATAGAGTCATGAAAAAATCCTAAAAATCATATAAAATCTTGAAAAAATCAACCAAAAATATCCATCTAAAGTCCTGAAAAAATTAACCAAAAAAATCCCTATATGATCCTCAAAAATCCAAAAACATTCAAATACGATCCTGAAAAAAAAATCCAAAAACATTCAAATGAAGTCCTAAAAAAATACCCAAAACATTCACATATGATCCGGAAAACAATCAAAAACATCGAAACAACTCTTGGAAAAGAACTACAAATCGAAAAAGAATCAAATCAATCAAAGAACTTGCAATAAAATGTCTTGCAAGAATCAAACACCACTAATAGAAATATAGCAAATAAATGACTTCGTGACCAAAATTTTTAGTCACGACAGGTATAAATGACCAAATTTTAGTCGTTTTTACAACAAAGCTATAAATGACTAATTTGGTCATCGGGTGAGATAACACAAATAAAAATGATTAAATAAATGACTAATTTGATAGATGATAGAGAAATGACTAAATAAATGACTAGATAATTATTTGGCTCTTCTGTTAAAGAAATTGGGTACACTTGTGGAAATTATATAAAAAATTGATCCTAATATTTTTGTTTGTAAATTATTTATTATTTAAATATTATTTTTATTTATAAATAATAAATTATTCTATTAGTAGATGTATTATATTATATTTTTTTTATTTCTATTAAAAATATAATAAGAATAAAAGTATAACAATTTCACTTGAATTTAATAAGACAATAAATATTTTACCTTAAATATTTAAATTATTCTTTATATTATCTTAAATTAAAAAATAAAAAATATTCTAATTGCATATATATAATCTAATAAATATATATGTATATATACATCTTACTGTTTATCAAAATTGAGTTATGATTTTTATTGTAGATTACCCCTTTTTTATTGTCACCCATTTTTCATCTATCTAGATTAAAAATAGCTTATATAGATTTCAAGGTCATAATTTAAATTTTAAAAGGTTTTGAATTCTTTAGAGAATAAATAAAAAAGATACCTCCAAAGGCTAATTTGTTTCCAAAAAAAAACGACACTCGCCAAGGAAAAAATTAGTGCAAAATCAGAATTTCGATCGACAACTGGAGTAAGAGAAGCTATGGAAACCATACCAATGGATGGAATATTGTAATCAAAACTTTGATGTGGAAAAAAAAGGAAAGCAGAAAGTGGTCTTTATCTGCACTCTACAAACTGCGCACGGTAGAAGAAAACCAAAGGAAGACATTGACAAACAAAGGTACCGTACATTTTTATGTTTTTGAATTATAAAACTTCGAATAAATTTTTTGTATCTTTTGCTTGTATGCAATATGAAATTTTGTATTAGATAAACTACCCACCTAGAGAAGAGATTGATCATTGGCATGCCCTCCAATATCAATTGGGTTCCCTCGAATTCAATCTATGTAGCAGGGAGTCAATATCTTGGGAGAGAGAAATCAGGGAAGGATCTTTGAATCCACCCACCCCTATCCATAGTCGATAGTAGGGCAACAACAAACCACAAAAACAATATCAAACTCTTACTTAATTCTAGAAACTTCAATGTGCTACTCTCTTTGGGTTTGATAGTGCTACTCTTTAAGGTTGAGAATCCCTTTGCGACTTTGCACTGTTATTTTGTGCCTTGATTGCAAATAGTTGTCCTTTGCTATTGTCATTTTGGCTTCATGAATGTAAGATTACTAGGAGATGACTATTGAAATCCTTTTTCTTATGACATTGTTGCTCAATCATGCTCTATGTTATTCTAGTATACTCTTCAAACAAAGGGACCTTACTAAAACATTCATATAAAAAATCAATAGACAGTCTCTATTGTTTGCAATGGTTCAATAACAGTTATTGACTACTTTTATCTTGTAAACCTTTTAGACTTGTAAATCAATATAACATTACTACCATGATTATATTGCCTGTCCCTCTTGAGCAATCAGCTTAACTGGCCCTATATGCACTGTAATAGATATATCTTTTATGCTCTTAGCTATTTTGCTCTTTAGTTGTGATGTCCATTCTAGATGCTTTAGGTATGGACCTTCATTACTTGATCATTGACTCTTCTCTTCAATGTTTTGAGTGTCTTTGATCATACCTAAGTGTGTGATGCTATATGACCTCTATTCTATAAAGATAAGGGTCTCCTTCTTCTTGCTAATTGAGTGTTATTCTCTTTGATATTTTGACTACCGTTACTCTGTCTCGTGGGGTTGAGTGCTTCTTTTAAATCATTAAATAAATATCCCTTATGATTGTTCTATGGCTGCTCTTATTGTCTTAATGGTTGTAACTATGTCCTAATACTATCCTAACCTTGTCTACACCTTGAGTAGACTTGATCATGACCTCATATATCTCTTTTTTCACCACTAGGTATGTCTTGGAAGGACCATAATGGCAGTCATAATAGGACATGTGACCCATGTACATTTTAATGGTCTTTGGAAGCTCGTTGATGGTGGCTTTGTATTTCTTGGAATCTCTATTGCTCCTTTGGGTAGATGACTGTTATGACTATATTTGCCTTGCCCTTTTGAGCTTTAACTGCTCTGTGTCTCAAGACTTTTTTTATGACTACCATTCCTCTTGGGATGTTCATATCATGCTTTGACAAAGACTATCATTAAAGTTATTGTGATCTTTGAGCCTTAAGCTCTATTACATTGACGTTTGGCTGTCATTTTGAATTTATGTTTACCAACAAGATATTGGATCCATATTCTCATATCTTTTCCTTGACTTTCAACAATAAGGATTATCATTTAATTCTCCTAGATGCTACCTATTGATGACTATCAAAACTAATTTTGATTGCTTCTTTGTGCTTAGACTGTGTTTCTCTACAACATTATTTTTTAGGGAGGAAACTCTTCAAACCCTCATAACTGTTCTTTAGCTTTTCTCCTTGTTTTGTATAACTACTTTGTAGTTGTGATCATTGATCATGTTGCTTCCCCATGTAATAATGAATTGATTGCCTTGATTCTTATGTGAAACCTGACTGCATTTTTTGTATGTTACCATGTGACTATAATATGTCTCCTTTATACTTTGTAGCTTTCCATCATGTCTATCATAGAAAGTCTATTTATGATCTCTGTCACTGGCTTTGTGTCATTTAAGACTTAATCTCTCCATATTTTGAAATTGTAATATTTGTAGGTGCAACTACTTTATGGAATCTATGCATTTTTTTACAAGTTTAGATAAATTTATCAAGTTTGATAGAAATTATGTCAAGAATGAAAGTAATAGTTAGGGGATGGAAATATGTTAACATGCATAGAATAGTCATCAAGAATCTTCCTATTCCCCAAAATGTACAATCTATCGATAAGTGCTCTCCTAAATTTCAAACAAAAATCATTATATGTATTCAATATCCAAGTATACTTTCCAATCTCTACCACTTCTTTCACCTGACAATTGTAGTAGTAGTTCCCAAGTGCAATGACCTTTGCATCTCCAATGTAGATGCGTAGTTTTCAAATTTTTCCACATTTTCTTTTATAATTTGGCTAATTCTTTTTGGTGGAATATTTGGATAGTTAAAACCTTGTGGGAAAGAAAGACAATTGTGAACAAAGAGCCCATAAAAACTACCCATGTATGAAAAATGTCATGCAGACACCCAAGGGTTGCGATTTAACAGAGTAATTACATGAAACAAAAGAACAAAAATATTGTGAATGGATCAAATCATGTACCAGCCCAAGGGGGAGGAAATATTGAAGTAATTTCCTCATTGTTGTCAGACACTCTACAAGCAAGAACCCCAATTTCACATGAAGGAACTGCCATTCTTGCAGTAATGACATCATGATTCAAATCTTGTCTAGCTATGGGATTATATGTTCCATGCACCACATAAAAACTACCCATGTATGAAAAATATCATGCGAACACCCAAGGGTTGCAATTTAACAAGAGTAATTACATGAAACAAAAGCACAAAAATATTGTGAATGGATCAAATCGTGTACTAGCCTAAGGAGGAGGAAATGTTAAAGTGATTTCCTAATTGTCGTCAGACACTCTACAAGCAGGAACCCCAGTTTCACATGAAGGAACTGCCATTCTTGTAGTAATGATATAGTGATTCAAATCTTGTCCAGCTATAGGATTATACCTTCCCTGCACCATATCTTCAACTACAATTTCTAAGAATGATTGAAAGACTTGAAAACATCATCTTGTTTATATTTTTTGATAAGCCTTTCCTGAAGCTTAGGATTAGAAGCAACTGTAAGAAGCTCCTTCTTTATGTCAGTAAACATGCCATCCATTTTTATGTCTTCCATGTCCTCAACACGATAAGTCCATAGATTACATAAAGCATTGTTATAACCATCCTAGTCGATTTTGCAGGTCTCCTAAAAAAAAATACAATACACTCCACAACTACTTTGCAACACAATTCCTGCATAAATTTTTCATTGTTAGAATCTTTGCATATTTGCCTGTTAAGATCCTTGAGCGGTTGTAGAGTTTCTACAATTTTCTCAGAAATGATGCCCTCGAAAGGTCTGAGGAAATACTCTTCAACAACATCATTTTCTTGAGCTTAAAATTTTCATTTGAAACAGGAAGAGCTCTGATGAGTCCAGAAATAATCCAATCCTCATTGCAATGCCTGATAATGTACTCTAAAATCTACTCTGCACTTTTCTTGTCACTTCTGATTTCAGAAGGAGCGGCCATCAAACATTTGGAAGGGCCCTCTAAATTGCATAGCTTTCGTTTGCTTTCCATTAGTCATCCACAAAAGGCAGATATGGAGTTATAACATGACCAAACTCCATGATGTCCCATTATTCGTGCCTGCACAATTGACTCATTGTGAACATATGAGGAAATACTCTTCAACAACATCATTTTCTTGAGCTTAAAATTTTCATTTGAAGTAGGAAGAGCTCTGATGAGTCTAGAAATAATCCAATCCTCATTGTAGTGCCTGATAACGTACTCTAAAATCCACTCTGCACTTTTCTTGTCACTTTCGATTTCAAAAGGAGTGACCATCAAACATTTGGAAGTGCCCTGTAAAGTGCATAACTTTCATCTTCTTTCCTTTAGTCATCCACAAAAGCTAGATATGGATTTATAACATGACCAAACTCCATGATATCCCATTATCTGTGCCTGGACAATTGACTCATTGTGAACATATGAGGAAATACTATTTAGCAACATCATTTTCTTGAGCTTAAAATTTTCATTTGAAATAGGAAGATCTCTAATGAGTTCAGAAATAATCCAATCCTCATTGTAGTGCATGATAACATACTCTAAAATCCACTCTACACTTTTGTTGTCGCTTCCAATTTTAGAAGGAGTGGTCATCAAACATTTGAAATCGCCCTGTAAAGTGCATAAATTTCGTTTGCTTTCCATTAGTCATCCACAAAAGCTAGATATGGAGTTATAACATGAACAAACTCCATGATGTCCCATTGGATGTGTCTGCACAATTGACTCATTGTGAACATCATTTTCTTGAGCTTAAAATTTTCATTTGAAACAGGAAGAGCTCTGATGAGTTCAGAAATAATCCAATCCTCATTGCAGTGCTTGATAAAGTACTCTAAAATCCACTCCGCACTTTTCTTATCACTTCTGATTTCAGAAGGAGCAACCATCAAACATTTGGAAGCACCCTGTAAAGTGCATAGATTTCATCTTCTTTCCATTAGTCATCCACAAAATAACTAACACTTTCAGCAAATAAAGTGCAATGTTTACGTTGATAGTAAGATATATAAAATGTGATTTCAATCTTGTATAAATTTATGTATTAAACAAAAATTTCATGATTATGTTGTATTTGAATTTCTTTGCATCAAAGTATAAGTCATTAATGTGTCATCATTGAATATCACTAGTTACTTGAATGTGCCTTGAATGTTTCATCTTTGGATTATTTTTTACATTTGTTATTCTCATGGACAGGTATTGAAGAACTTGCATGGGTGATAAAGCTTGTTTGGATAGGACCTGGAGACTTTTGAAAAGGCGGGCATGAAAATCAAATTTTTCTACAATGAATTTAAAGTCAACGAGGCCCTCTGCAACAAATTCAGAGGTAATTTGAAACCCTCATTTCTGAAAGTAAGCTAATAGGAAACATACACGTATTCCATTCTTAGTAGGTAAAATTCAAATGAATGTAAGATAGATCTCAAAACAATGACTCATTGTATCCTCTTCTTTCTATTACGGTCTCTATTAAAAGTGACTACTTTCAACAATTTTTTGGCATGTCCGTTTTCAAATTTAGTTATTTTTCTTGGAATTAAAAACCAAATTAATACTGGAATGTAGAATATTACATATGGATCATGTTGGAATTGAAGGAATCCAAGAACACTGAGAGGGGGTGGGGGTGAATCAGTGATCTACCGGTAAAGCAAGATTTTAACTTATTATAACATACACATTTAAACCGGTAAATGAAGAAACATATAACATGAAGTAAGTAAACAGGCCACATGAATGAACACCATAAAATACATAATTTATACGTGGAAAACCTCAAAGAGGAAAAACCACGGTGAGATTTGTGACCTACAATATCATTTCATTGGCCATATGAAAGATATTACATAGTATGGGGGCCTACACATTCAGGAAGGTACACTGCCTAGAGCATATTGCTCAACACAAAAGAGTCTCACTGACTACAAGCTTCTGCTGAGATAAAACAATAATGGTGATCTCACAAAATGCATCTGCTCTCCCAAAAAGAGTTTTGGTTAAAGCTCTGTTGTATAGTGGTTCTTAAATCCTTTTACCAGTATCTTCTTTTCTCCAAGAATGCTTTACAAACCATCTACTGATCATTGTACAATATAACGTTTGCATACAAATGATCTACACACATATCCTTCACATCAGATTGTTCTACTATCTTGTCCTATATTATTCTATATCACAATGACCTAATAAACTGACTTTATACCCTCTACAAACCATATGCCTTATGTCGGCTTACAACACATTATAAAAGATATTCAATGTTGGACCTATACAATAATTACAAAATGATTAAATAAAACTTTTCAAATCCCAGACTGATGTCATCTTCATAGAAGTGCTAGATGTCGGTGTCGGTGTCGGTGCCAGTTATGACCTTGATTAGTCCAATGTCGGTGTTTGCCGATGTATGCCTCCAATGCTGATATCTTCTGATATATACCTTCTATAGAATCTTGTTTCTATCAATGACAACATATGAATCCAATGAGTGACAACTGCCAACAATCTCCCCTTTTGGCATTGATGGCAACACTCACGTGAAAAAAATGGATTCCATGCCGATTCAACTACAATATGCTCCCATTGAGTTGATTGACTATGTTTGCAATATACTCTCTGTCTAATATCCTCCGCCTAAGATTATATACATATTTTTCACATACATATCCTCGCCCTTTGGCATCAATGCCAAAGACCGATGAAAGAATTGAAAGAATTGTTAAGAATTTGTGCAAAAGAATGAATAATTATAGATTACTTTACCGAAGCTTGACCAATTTCAATAATTCCAGATAAGATTTCTCAAGTAACTGTATATAGGTATCCCAACTGGTTTTGAATGTTTCAGATATGGATACAAGTCCACCCAGTAAATGTGCAAGTATTTCTTTCTCAGTGACTTTTGTCGGTGTGGGCTTCGCAAGCATATTCATGCATTCCCTCTTATGTACACTAAGTGAATCCAATATTGGACTCACCAAACCTCAGATACTTCTTTCTCTCTGAATAATCTTGTCTCTTTCCTTTTCAAAAGAAAAAAAACTGATTCTCAAAAGTCAAAATTTGTCCATCAATAGAAGTTGTAAGTGAAGTTATTCCATCAAAAGAATTAGCAATAGTAGCAATCTTGTCTTGTAACTCCTTTATCCTCTTATCTACATTTATTGAAAGAATTTCTATATTGCAATTGACCTTGAAGATGTTAGTACACTATTTCAAAGAATTTTCAATAAGTATAAGTTTCTCCCCAATCTTCCTCTTTTCAGTCTCAATAATATGATCAAAAGCGGCTCTCTTAGCCAATGTAAATCTTTCAAGTGCTTGCCGGTTGGAAATCTGCTATAATGATTGAAAGTTTTTTAGATATGTGCTCTGTCAATACCTTAAGCTTGCTGGAAAGGCTTGCTTCATTTTCAATTAGACAATTAGGAATCAATTTGTGCAAAACTATTATTAACTAATCTATTATTCCTTTGTCTGCAGATCCCTCCTTCATTAGCTTTTGAGTAGCCATCATCATTATCTCGGTGGGACTCATCTCTATGATTGATTTCTTCTCAACTTGACAAGTGTCAATTGCCAAAAGTTTTGCCAGGGACTCAACTGCCGGTATGGTACTAGGTGTCTTATCAGTCTCCTTTTCCTTATCCTCTCTCGGTGTATCTCTTTTCTCATCCCCTTTTGCATCTATGGCTTTGCCACTTGGTGCAGTATCTATTATTGTCGATGGAGTATTATCCACAATATTATCAGTATCCTATACATTATCTATATTACCTTTCTCAGATTGTACAAATGTTGTCTCTGCCAGTTTAGTCTGTACACTCTCATTAGTTTTAGATTTATCTTTCGGTTCATTCAAAATTTGACACATTCTTCAAAATTTGATTTGAGTTGACACCTTTGATCTTGCCAAGATTTAACATTACTTCACTTCTTAACCATTCACACAAATCATACTTTCCATTATTCTTTAACATTTGGTATGCAACATGGATACATGAACTGGCAACAAAATTCAATCAACTTGATTGTGCTACCTTGTAGTTGATGATCATGCTAGCAAATTTCACATCTGTATTGATGGTGTTGATCCTCATTGACCTTCCATCATGGGTTGCATCGGTGATCTTTTCAACCTCAGTGTTGGAGATCTTCTTCTCTGGTTCCTGCCCAAATTTGGGTAAGTCGGTGATCACCTGAATTTCTTCTTTGGTGATCATGTGAGACCAATATAGCCAAATGAATTCATTGTGGACCCTGCTCAGAACATATCTAATCATTTTATCATTGAATTCCAGTATATACAGGATTCTGGTTAACCCTAGGTCTTCAATGATTTTATATTCCAACTTGATTGTTCTGGAGCTGCCTAGTATCACAAATTGATACATTCCCTTGATCTCCTAAGTGCCTAAATCCTCCAAGGTGTAGTGAATATAGGCCCTGACATCTTCTACATAAACTACACCATTGGGAACCCTCGAGAATGCGCCACTAGAGTCTTCCTTCTTTGCTATTTGAGGAACTTCCTTAAAAATAGGTCCGAGCCTATCCTTAACTTCAACAATAGTGGGATTCACAATGAAGGTGGGAGTAGATGAAGATCCAGATGCCATTTCAAAGAAATACCTGGATAATGATCGTCGGTTTGAAAGATCTTGATTGCTTCTCAGATAATTATTGGAAATATTTTCAGAATGCCTTTGCTCACTCTTGATTGCCTGTGATTCACCTTTGCTTTGCTCTGGTTTGCTCGAGTGTTGGGTGAGTGAAAATGAGTCCATTTTCCCTTTTTATCAGTGAGTAAACCCTAATCCTTCACTATCATAAATTCTTACTAGTGTACCCTACCAGATGTCGGTTTCACAGTTTTATGACAAGTAAACCTTCATCAATGATCAATACAACTCTCCAGATCTCTTTCCAGATCTCTTCCAGGGAATATAAAAGATTTGCAATGAATTTTCCAACCCCTAAGGCATATGCCTCAGTTACCGGTTGAATTTACTGCCGATGCCGGAATGCTCTATTCTTCCGGTGGAGTTACTAGTGCAATTTCCAGTGTAGTTGCATCTCCACTTGGTTCTTCAGACTTTCTTACCCATCTCTTGGTGTGATCATGTTGTATTCCATCCACCTTCTTCTTTCCTTTCTCATTTGCTCTGTCATTGCCAACCAGTTTAGTATTGCTTCTGCAGTACTTAGCAATATGACCTATTTTGTTGCATGCATAGCATGTAACATTGTTCTTTTGAATTTATTTTCATATCCGATGTCATTCCTTGATTTGCCAAATGTCCAAACTTTCCACATGCATGACACTTAACATTAATTCTGCAATCTTCTGACTTATGACCATATTTCTTGCAATTTTTGCATTGACTGGGAACTGAATTGTAGTTTTTATTTTCTGTATTTATACATTGTTTAGCCATATGCCCAAATTTATTAAAAACAAAACATATACCATTTAATTTTTAAGCATTATATTACCTTACCAGTTTCCTCTGGTCTGATGAGTTCTGCATATCGGTTGTCTGATCTTCATTTGCAGTACCAAAGATTTTGCTTTGTACAAATCCAAGTCCTTTAGAATCATCATTTTGCCTTTGTATTTTCAATAAATCATTCAACTGTGCAACACTAATCCTAAATTTTTCTTTATACTCACTTGCAGTAGTCAAATCAATTCTTTGAGTTATTATTTGTCCCTCCAACTCTTGTTCATTATTCCAGGATTGTACCATATTAGTTTTCAACTTATCATTCTCATGAGCCAATCTGCCACATTCTTTAAATTTGTTCTTCAGAGATACAACAAGATTTTCTTCCTTCTTCTTTTTGTCCTCAATATCTTTTGGCATCCTCATAGTCAGGTCTTGCATTTCATTCTTCATGAGCATGTTTTCTTGACTTACCTTCTAACATTATTCTCTAAGTGCATTTTTTTCTTCATCATCCTAGTTTTACAAAAGTCCTTCCTCCTAGATTGAGCCGATGATAACCTTTCTTGCAGAACAAGAATGGATTCATTAGCAGAATTCAATTCATCTTGCAGCTTCAAGTTCTTCAACCTTTCAACATCATAATCCTCAAGTGCCATCTCAAGTTGCTTCTCCATAGCCATGTTTAATGATTCCAGTTTCAGGATCTTCCTCAACCTGTTAAACTTCCTCCGAGGAACCAAGCTCTGATACCAATTGTTAGAATTGAAGGAATCCAAAAACATTGAGAGGGGGGGAATCAGTGTTCTACTGGTAAAA
Source organism: Cryptomeria japonica (assembly GCF_030272615.1). Lineage (NCBI taxonomy): Eukaryota > Viridiplantae > Streptophyta > Pinopsida > Cupressales > Cupressaceae > Cryptomeria > Cryptomeria japonica. The sequence continues at coordinate 691,911,568 of NC_081414.1, forward strand.
CAAGATTTTAACTTATTATAACATACACATATAAACCAATAAATGAAGAAACATATAACATGAATTAAGTAAACCAGCCACATGAATGAACACCATAATATACAAAATTTATACGTGGAAAACCTCAAAGAGGAAAAACCATAGTGGGATTTGTGACCCACAATATCAATTCACTGGCCATATGAAAGATATTACATAGTATGGGGGCCTACACATGCAGGAAGGCACACTGATCAACACAAAAGAGTCTCACTGACTACAAGCTTTTGCTGAGATAAAACAATAATGGTGAACTCACAAAATGCATCTACTATGCCAAAAAGAGTTGTAGTTATAGCTCTGTTCTGTACCGGTTCTTAAATCCTTTTATCGTATCTCCTTTTCTCCAAGAATTCTTTACAAACCATCTACTGATCATTGCACAATATAACTTTCACATACAAATGATCTACATACATATCATTCACATCACACTGTTCTACTATCTTGTCCTATATTCTTCTATATCACAATGACCTAATAAACTGACTTATATATCCTTTACAAATAATATGCCTTATGTTGGCTTACAATACATTACAAAAGATATTCAATGTTGACCCTATACAATAATTATAAAATGATTAAATAAAATTTTTTGGATCCCAGACTGATGTCGGCTTCACAAAAGTGTTGGATACTGGTGCCGGTGTCGGTTATGACCTTGATTACTCCAATGCTCGTGTCTGCCGGTGTATGCCTCCAATGTTGGTATCTGCTGATATATGCCTTCTATAGAATCTTGTTGCCATCAATGACAACATATGAATCCAATGAGTGTCAATTGCCAACAGATCAGTGTTGAAGGTTGACTACAAAGCAATATCATGCACATAATGAAAGAGTATCTAATGAGAGGAGCTTGGAAAATATCCATGTCCATGTAATGATTGTCTTGGTGGAAAGGTGAAAAAAACAAATGTGACTTATCAACATATGATAAGTTGTGGGCATAGTGGTATAAGCCCTTGGCATTACAATTATTATGAAGATATGATAGAATTGTAGACTATGAGAGATGAAGAGGCAACAAACATAGATGAAGTGGCAACAAACATAGATGAAGTGACACCAAACATAGATGAAGAGGAAGAAATGTTTGACAAAGAGTTTGAAGTTGATAGAATACTGAATGAGGGTCTAAGAGATGATTGGGCCAAGTCAATGGAGGATGCTTTAAAGCCTGTTTATGCTAATTGTAAGTTAATTCATTTGACAACAATTCTTCAAATTCTTAACTTGCAAGTGGTGCATGGTTGGACAAATGAGAGTGTAGATCAGTTATTGACATTATTAAGTTCATTGTTACCAGCTCACTCCATATTGCCGACAAACGAATTCAATGTAAAAAACAAATCAGTAAGCTCAGCTTGGGGTATGAGAACATCCACAGATGTGTGAATGGTTGTGTATCATTTTGCAAAAATATTGCATGTGATAGTGAATGTTTGAAATGTCATGAAGCGAGGTATAGACAAGGGTTGAAATCAGTTGCGGTTCCTAGAAAAGTTCTTCACCACTTTCTGATAATCCCAAGATTAATCCAAATGTATAGATGCAAAGACATTGTTGAACTTATGTAGTGGCATGGCCAAAATAAGAGAACTAATGGAAAACAATGACATGTGCCTGATTCAAGGACGTGGATGGAATTTGATAATAGATAGCCTGATTTTTCTCAAGATCCTCATTATATAAGATTGGGTTTGGCTCTAGATGGGGTGAACCCATTCTCAGATCAAAGTACTTTTGGTCAACTTGACCAATGTTTGTAATAATAACTCACCTCCATGGTTAGCAACTAAACCATTTTTCTTAATGTTATCATTGATTATACTAGGAAAGAAAAGTGTGACTTCAGAAACAATAGAAGCTTATCTAGAGCCATTGCATAATGAGCCAATGGAATTGTGGAAAGGAATTATGGAAAGGAATTGAAGAAATTCAATCTTTAAGGGATGGTCATTCAATCAAATTCACTTTAAGAGCTTCCTTATTGTTTACGATTCATGATCTTCCTGCGTATGGAACATTATCTAGTCTCTCTGTTCATGGATACCATGAATATCCTACTTGAAACTTTAAGGATTTTAAGAGGCACTCAAGAAGTTTGCGTAAGTGTATTTATTGTGGACATCATGCTTACCTTAAATGGATCATCCATATTGTCAGAAAAAAATACGTTTCAAAGGTCAAGAAGAGAATCATGAAGCTCTATTTCTAATAACATGTGATTACATTATTGAGTATGGACATAAAAGAATATCATTTATGCAAAATGATTGGATTGCGGGTAGTAAAAATGATCCATGTAATGAAAGAGGTATAAAATGGTTGTGCATATTATATAAGTTACCATACTTTAAGGATATAGACATTAGGAATACTATTGACTTTATGCATACCGAGAAAAATATAGCCTATGTTATTATAGAAACTGTTTTTGGTGCCTTAGATATTATTTCATCACGTGAAGACTTTTGAGAAATAGATGTTGGCATTGTGTTGTCATTGATGTCAACCGGTATAGCATGTTACCGGAATAGCAGGACAACTAGTATGAGAGAATAGTTGACATGTTGCCTTTGATGTCAACCAATATTGTGATGTCACTAGTGTTCATCGATAAAAAAGTTAGTATTGGCTTGTGTTGAAGACAAGCAATGAGACCGTATGGTATGATGATCTATAGATAATGTGTTGGCATTGAGTTTTTTCCAATAGGACACATATACATGAAAGCATGGGAGAGAAGCAACCCGATGAAGAGACATGTTGAAGGCATAGTGATGCAGATAGGCTTTACCAACAAAAAGTGTGAAGTCTTTCAGTAGGACTCCCACCGGAAGAAGATGATATCACAGGTTGGAGTTTGGACTGCTGCGAGTTAGTCAAGTAGACAAAGGGAAGGTCTACTGGATTATGTATAGGTGATATATCTTCTCTTTGACACAAATGTCAGTGAAAAACTAGCAACAAATATCAAGGATCCACTTTCAATGGTAAGTGTGCTTATCCTCTTTCATGCATGGATTGCCTCATGACTCTATGGGGTAAGATGGTCAAAGTAAGATAAGGCAGGAAACTAATGAGACTCACTAGATGTCAAATGTGAAAACATGATGATGCCTCAAGTGCTTGAAGTCAAATTTATGCACTAGATCAGTAAGAGTAGCATGATAAGTTATCAGGTTAGAGAAGGAAGGATTAAGATGATGTGTCTATCATCTTGGCAAACCAGTTGAAAGAAAGAACCGTCTAGATGAAGAAAGATTCTAGTAAGCCTATAGGTGAAAACATAGAGCTACCCAAATGCAAATGAAGAATGGGCTATGCTGCTGCATATATGGAGGTACCAGCATGTAGATGGAAAGTTATGTTGACACTAATACATGTCAACTATGTTTAATGACAAGAGAACATCAATAATGTTTGCATGTAAGTGAGCATGGTTTTCTATGGTCATGATAAAGGTCATTTGTGATGAAAGAGAAGAGTGATTTGAAGATCACAAATACCAGAAGTCAAGGTTGATGTAGCAAACATGAGGATAAGGTGAGTTGTCAGAGTAGTTATATTGTCGGCAAATGAACACGTTCACAAGTGTGTTGAATATACCAGCAAGGGTATGTACTAGTAAAGGTTTGTGTCGGTATAAGAAAACCGCTAAGGGTTTGTCGAATGTTCAAGAATGAACTGACTCTATGTCGGTGAGATTGGATGCATGAGAATGTAATGCCACATGGAGATAAGGTGGAGAACATGCAGAGATCAGTGATGTCTAGTGCCAGAGAGGTAGTTATGGTTGGTCAACATTAAATGTCGACTGCAACAATCACGAGGGAGTTGCAAGGTTTGCAGCTCGATGAAGGATGAATGATAGAGGAAGGTTAGAGATTTGCAAGCATCGTGTTCAAGGCATGAAATCAGTTTGTAGGATGACCTCGAGAAGGAAACAACTGGATCATAAATGTGTCAATTGATTTTGAGGTTTAAGAATAGGGTTAGATTTGATATTTTTAGCAAATATGCATTAGATGTTGGAAAATGCATACAGATGTATTCCTCCAATGCAGGTGATCTATCCAAGGTAGATTGGATTGGATTTGATGAAGATTTGATCGGTGGAAGAAACCCTAACTGACTGAAGTTTGAATTGAATATTTGGCGGGAAAACTTGTTTATAAATATGGAAGCCAAAATCAATGAGATGATGCTAGTTGAATGATGTTGCATGAGTAGACTATGTTGGATAGAGTGTGGGCATACCTCTATGATTGAAGAAATCATCCTAAGTCATTTTGGTGAAGCTATTAAGTGTCTAAGTATTAGAAGGAGAACCGATAAGAGGGTTTAACTGGTAAGGTTAAGGCTACCAGTGAGAAGGCTTTTAAGAATGAATACAAGTTGAACGAAGAACCAGAGGAATCTAGTCAAGTAAGAAGGAGTGGAAGAGAACTGACAGTGACAGATAGCTATGGACAAGATAGAGGTAAACTGGTAAGTAGCAACAATGAGAGGAAGAGAGTAGAGAGTGATAGAGGAGATCCAACAAGATAGTAGCTGAGCTGTTGAAGATTCAGTCAGAGTGAGCAGAGAATTGGTAAGGCAAAGGAGGTACTTTATTGGCAGGGAGGATTGTATTGAGTGGTTACAAGATTCACTTGTAACTAGATTACTACTTTTGTATTTAAATATAATGTATTGTGATCATTGAGTTGTTACTCGATGCAAGGGTTGTAGCTCCTTTGGGTCGGTGCCCATAAACTATACGGGTTGGTGTCCTAAATAAGGGGTTGGTGCTCCTTGGGTTGGTACCCTAAACATTGTAATCAAATATTCTTTGTGAGACTAGATTGGAGCAGTAGTCTACAACAACATTTCTTACCATGGTTTCTCCCATCTTGGGTTTTCCTCGTATATATTGGTGTCATGTGATGTGCTTCCTTGTGTGTGATTTCATTGAGTTGTCTTCCATTATCCTATTGGTATGTTGTTTAGTGTTTGAGTGACTAATCGGTATTCATATTTGAGATTAGAAGGGCAAAGATTGGAAACCATTGGTTCACCCCCCTCTCAATGGCATTGTGTGTCCAACAATAAAGATTCATCGAAATCTTTGGGTTGAAAAATATGATAATAAAAATATAGAAAACCTGGTGCTCCTTATGTCTAGACAAAGGAACAATGTGCACAATTCTTACAGTTGATGTCTCGGACTCAATTTCCCACTGGATATGTATGTAGTAGCATCAAAAGCCAAACTGACATTAATAGGTTAAGAGGCCTCAAGACCCATGACTATAATCAAGAATATCTTACCTATTGTGGTAAATATATCAAGCTTGGAAAAGGGGCCAATATTGGCAATTATAAGGTTGGGCCAAATATTAAAGATAATGAGCTTACATTTATTAGATCCTTCGAACTTTGATAGTTTGAGGGAGGAGGTTGTTGAAGTCCTTTGTCTATTGGAACGAGAATTTCCACCATCAATCTTTAACATTTCTATGCATCTTTTGATGCATCTAGAATATTAACTAGAGCATTGTGGCCCAATAAGAACGAGATGGATGTATCCTATAGAACGATATATGAAGGTTTTGAAAAAAATTGTCCATACTAGGGAAAAACTAGAAGGCAACACGTCTGAGGGATATTCAATGCAAGAGGCCATGTGATTTTGCACAAAATATATGAAGGATTTTAAAATTATTAATCGACATGTATGAGATGATGATGAATATGATAGAGTTGTAGGTGAAGTATTAGAAGGCAATGGATGTTGCTTCAAGCTATCATATCAAGAAAGAAGTGCAATACATGCCTTTATTCTTCAAAACACATCTTCGTTCGATAAGTGGCGTAGTTAAATGAGAAATTACACAATAATTTATTTACTCAATTGCATTTACACATTTATATTATTAATCTTACTATTTATACGTTATTATTTTATTTAGAAAATATGAAGAAGAGAATCAAACTTGGATGCAACATTGACCTCAAAAGCGTAGTCGTCATGATTTGATTGGAGGTGATTCTTTTCTAAAATTTGAAGAATGGATTTCTAATGCAATCAATGATGCAAAAGAAGGAGGTCATGATATAAAAACAGAGGAAAGTGAACTTTCACAATCTCTACATTTATGGCCATGCATTTTAGTGCAATGTGAGCCTATGGTAGTCACTTAAGAGTGGAAGAAAAAGACAAAGGAAAGCCTAATTGTGATTGTGTTGTTAGTGCTGAATTTATTCATGGAAACGAGAGCTTTTTTTATGTTGGATTCATCCAAGATATTATTCAACTGGATTTTGGTGAAAATAGTCCTATATTATTAAAATGTAAGTAGATCTGACCATCCGTGGTACAATTTGATGAGTATGGATTTGTGCATGCAAATACACAACAATTTTATGAAAGATGGATGATCCATATGTTTCCTCTCTTCAAATTAACTAGTCATTTCTAATTTATGATGTAAGAAGCCCGAGATGGTCTTATGTCATTCAAACAGATTCTTGTTTGAAAAAAAATGCATGGAAGTTGTCGATGTAATTCCTGATTGGCAATATGCTAATTTACAATCTAAACATTCGAATAAGTGGATGAAGACAATGATGGACTGTTTGAAGAAGAAATTTTGATTATAAATGAAGAAATTGGGAGAGAGAATGTATTACATTTCTCAAATATGGACAAGGAAGAAAATCAAGCAGATGCAGACACTAGTGATCAAGATTCTGATCTCGCTGGCAATGCAGATGATTATTGATGAGCCCCATTTTATGACTTTTTATTTAAGACTTTTATGTTGTAAGGACACAAACCTTCTAACTAATACCTATTTGAAAGCTTTAATGTTGAACAAAGTTACTATATGAATATGTTAGCTTTAATCTTTGTACCCATGCTACACTATGACTGTCAGTTGTGTCTTATAACAATAATGACTACAAGACAAACATTTGATGAAATGTATTTGTAGATAGCCATTATCATAGATTGTACTTTACTCTATCTTTGTATCATGGACTGCTTTGCATCTATTGGGACTTCTATATAATGACAATCTTTTATCTCTCTGACTATCATGGTATGGTTTGTTACTGCCTTATACCTGCTCTAGATGATTCATTATTTTATGTATCAAAACATGATTCAATGAGATGTGCTTTTTGAACTAAAAAAGTTCATTGTTGCTTTGTATTATCACTGCTGCATTATTCAGTGAAGATCTTTGGAATAATTATCCCCCTTTGGTTTTGTTCTCATGAATTTATTGAAGTCTTTATAAGCATGATGATTGTATTTCGTGACACTGATATGATTTGGGTTTACAATATATTGGTCTTTATGATAGTTAATTCTCACTATACAAACTTATTTTTAGACTATTATTGTTTGTGGTGTGTGAAACAAAACATCATATCTGAATCCCATTTTTTGTGTGAAACAAAATAACATATCAGAACAGAACAAACTTATCCACACAAACTTATTTGTAGACTTGTATTTTTTGTATTGAGGAAAAAAGGGTATCTAAATTCCATTTCTATTATCTCTTGTTAGATGTTCACCTCTACTAGGAGAAGCTTTTCTTGGCTGGAAATTAGTGAAAGAACTAGTGGGAAGTCATATTTAATTACCAATTAGAAGTAAAAGTATTAACTTTTAAAGAATTCTCTAGGATCCTCTTTTTGCATGATTGTTTTTGTGGTATGGCTGAGTGACTATTTAAATGAAGCTCTTTTTTCTGGTAATGAGATCTCTTCGATTTGATGAGCTAATTATACATTATTATTTATTTGGACATTAGGAAATGAGGAAAAAGAATATAAGGCACAAATTAGATGATAGTGGTCATATTTCTGAAGTTCCAATCACATATTATGAGCACTCTCGTGAAGAACGTGTGGCCAAAAATAATGATTTTTTATCACATCTAGGTTTCACAAACAGACAAGTTGTAAATCCACTAAGTAGTATATTATTTATTTAATATTGTTTAATGAAATTTTATAGGCAAGAGTATTATGTACATAAGACATGATATGATATATTTTTTTGTTTTTTAGCCAAGAAAAACAGTGCAGAGAAAAAATAAAAAGAAAGTAAAGATACAATGCAGCCAACTCGTAGAAGCTAACATTTTTGTGACTCGACAAATGTACTTGGTGAAAACTATAGTTGTGGTGATGTGAAATCTCACAAAGCATATGGTGATGTGAATGTGATATACCACATGATGATGTGTAGCCTAATATACCACATAGTGATCTCTTAAAACAAAGTATAAGAGAAATTATTGAAAAACAAGAGAGCAAAGGAACAATGAATTTGCAGATGATTTATTCAAGTTTAAAGGATGTGTTTGAAGTGAAATTTGCAGAGACCACTATTGATCTATCTACTCATACCACACATAATGTGGCAGAGTAGCATGAAGTTCCAATGGCTCAGAGTGAAGTTGTTGCATCTACAACTTTTGATGGAAGTATTGGATCAGCTAGAAATACCAGTAGTGGTTTAACAGAAGATGTGGCCACTTTTGTTAAAAGAAAGAGATTGATTCAATATTTATATAGATCTGTAGAGAAGAATGCAAAAGAAATAAAATTAGAAGGGAAAAAGGCATTCTTGGTTGAGGTGGCAAGAGATGGTGAACCCATTGGGCAAAATGTTGCAATGTGGGTCACTGAGTTGGGCGTAAGATGTAGTGCCCATTTGGATATATGTAAATCAAATTTTGTAGACCAAGATCCACAAAGTGTGGAAAATTTTATTCAAAAAATGGAAAATGCCTTTGACACTATTGGTGGACAAATCTCAAGAAAATATTACAAAAAACAAGATGAGACTTTTGATGAACAATTTTAGATACAATTGTAGAAAATCAATCATGGAGGGAAAAGAGAGGTCTAACTACTCCACTCTATTTCCAAAATAGTGGGAGGCATTGAAAGAAAGCATGCATTTTGAAGAATATTTGACAATGAGTCACAAAGGCAAGAGAGCAAGAGATAATGTGAGCATTGAATATATGTCATTTGACCGAGGTGGGTTGCAAGCCAAAATGGACAAATTAGGAGTAAGTGTATGGATTTTTGGTTCAATCTACATTGTGTTATTTAATTTTTTTTTGGACTGACTATATTTTAAAATTGACATTGTATTTTAGGTGGAAAACAGTAATAGAGAATCAAGTAGTATGAAATGCAAATCTAGTTCATCCACAAATATTTCACATCCATCCATTGAACGCCCACTAAGAGCCTCACAAAATCACATCAACTCAAATAAAGGGTTACAAGATATAAAGAGTTGCTTAGACAATCTCACGGAGAAAGTTTCACAGTTGGCTGCCTCTGTTAATCCTATAATTTCTACATGGAATGACCATAATTCCATGGATTCATATCACATACGAGTCTATCCCTCAATATTTTGATTCTCACATATATCATCTTTATATTATATTTTGAATATGTATGCAAATTTATTTTGATCATATATATAGAACAATGAATCTATGAAATTTTGCGTTTTGTTGACCATTTTTAAAATGAATTACTCCTCATATGGATAATTTTTTAAACTACATGCATAGAAATTTTATCAAAGAAACAAAAAAACAAAAACACTTTGATGCCAATAGAGCTGTCGATATTGATAATGATGATGATGAATTCAAGCAGTATGTGAATGATATTCATAGTAGTAGTTGTGCTCAACTTGAGGTCAGTGCTATGAAACCTTTACTTTTCTTTTGTCTTTTAGTACTTGTTTTTCTTTTGTGCCAACATACTTCCGATGATCAAATTGAATATTTAATCAAATTAAAGATAACATTCACTGTAATGTCCCTACTTTGAAATATAATTTAATAATAAATAATAATATATATTCACAATACATAAGAAATTAGTATGGTTATAGTCTAAACCATGTTACTACTTATCAAGTTGCCATTAGTTTTATGTCAAAGTTATTCTATATACTCTAGTCGGTTATTACTACCGAGATATTCAGTCGGTATGCACAGTCTAGTCGGTTACAGAAGAAAGTAGTCTTAGAGCATAGTTTACATTGAGCTGTCTACCAAGTATCATTTCATGTCTACCGAGTAGCAAAGATGACACACCGATTTGATATACACCGAGTGAAATGTGTTACCAGATTCATTGAACCTGGACATACATATGAAAATGTGTTACAAGATCGAGGCACATAGAACCGTTATCACATTGGAAATTGCACTTAAAGATTGTGTATGATTTTGAGGTCACTTAACAAATGAAATATTTTGCATGGTTATTCATTCAATAAAACATGTTTGTAAGATTGAAGCAATGAAAGGATAACCGTCATAAGAGATCTATTTATACAACATGGATTAAGATCAGAATTATACATGTAGCATGACATAAAGGAAGATATAGAGATATATGAAGCAAGACATGTGAAAGCACCAAGTGTTATGACTATTACAGAGACACAGAGGTCACCGAGAAGGATTTCAGAGAACAGTCAAAGAACAAAGTAAACAGAAGGGTTTACCGAGTTACTATATGGGTTACCGAGGTATGCTATAAGCAAGGTAATCTATTCTGAGCACATAGAATCTGCTATAACATTTCAGATGTAAAGTTGTAGATATTTGTAATGATTTATTGTAATATTTTGAAGTTGTAAGAGAAACCTTTAACAGGGTAAAAGACTCTAATCAAGTCTATAAATTGTAAAGCCTCTAACCAGGTGCAACATTTAGAATAAGTGTTGTAAAATCCTTTAGCAAGGTAGATCTAATAGATCTTGTTACTCCTAATAGGGTAAGCTATCAGAAATAGCTAAACATGTAGCTCTAACCGAGCACTCTTTATTATTGCAGTAGTGAAGTTGTGGGTTCCATCCCCACTGCAGTTTTTCTCTCTAACCAAGAGTTTCTATGTAACCAAAATATATGTGTTATGGAGTGAATCATGTATGATTGTTATCTATTTGTTTTAGCTTTATATTATGTTACTGCACTATTCAGTTTATGCATAATAGTAAATTTATTATTGAACAAAAGTTTTGAAGTATTGATTCACCCCTCCCCTCTCAGTACATTAGCTTTCCATATTGGACCTAACAATGGGTATCAAAGCTTGAATCTTGGAAAAGGGTTTAACTGCCTAAAGAGAAAGATCTTATCAATGGAAGGCTATAAACAATCTCGGAGGATTGTGTATCTGCAAGAAGATCTGGATCATGCTAATCAAGTGATTGCAGACATGCAAAGGCAAATGCAAAAATCTCTAAAAGTGAGAAGAAGATTATCTGATGATTTATAGGACTCTCAAGAGTTAGTGGAACAAATCGAGACATCATCTAAGAACAGTATATCTGAAGAAACTGAAGAAATGATTGGAGTATTGAAAGAAAAGAACAAAGAACTAGCTGATCAACTAAAAGCAATGAAAAGAGAACATGAACATTTCAGCACACAGATGACTGAAAATCTTGATGCAATGAGGACAACCGGGGATAAAGTAAGAGATCTACATAGAGAGAAACAACAACTTGAATTATTAGTATCTGATAAGAATGATGAAATCACAAGGTTGACTGGAATTCAACAAAATCTATCAGATCAACTAGGTTATGCACATCATGAAGCAAATCTGAAGGATGATGAGAATCAAGCATTTAAACTTGAAGTATCAAGGTTGACCAATGAACTTGAAACAGAGAAGAAATCCAAAGAAACACTAAAGAAGAGTTATGAAGCATCAAAGATGTTGGATGAGCAACTGAATACAAGAAGACCCAACAAAGATGCAGGTCTCGGTTACAAAGGAAAAGACTCTACCAAGAAGGGAACTTATACTACCGAGAGACAAGAATCATCAAAGCAAGTTGGAAACAAGAATAACATCAAAAGAAAGAAGCCTATTTGCAACTACTGTGGAAATCAAGGTCACACCGATAACTCAATGATGAACCAATAGTACCAAACCAGTACTATGAGGGGGGGGGGTGAATTAGTACAAACAAAATACAGTCCAAAACTGGTTTGACACCAATTACTCCAAATGACTGGCAAGCAGTGATACTAGTTGAAACAGAGTGCAACCAGTAAGACCCAAAATAACTAAAACAATCATAAACCGGTCACTCACTAAGCTTTCCTCTTAGCTCAATGCTATAGTACCATTACACCCTCATGCATGAACAGGTAAACTATCATTTGATCTTCATAACAGTTAGTTCAATATGTTTTATAGACAGACATAAAACACAGAACCATCATATGCTCAACAGGAAATAACAAAGCATCACAAGATAAAAGCATCACACATGACACACATATTTTTCATGTGGAAACCCAATTGGGAAAAACCATGGTGGGGATGAATACCCACAAGCTGCTTTTTGAACTCTTTAGAAGTCCGCTCTGTTAGGAGCCTTGTCTGCTTAAAGACATTACAATAGGTTCTGCTAGGAACTGATCCTGTTAGGGATCACCCGGTTAAGGGTTAAACCTGGTTAGGGTTACCTTGTTAGAGGATTTCAAGAACTCAATAGCTAAAGGATCTCCAAAGCTCTATAGCTTCCCAGAACTCATTAACTTAGAGTCACCCTGTTAAGGGATTTGAATCAAGCCGGTTAAAGCTACCCTATTAAGGGATTTGTATCAAGCCAATTAAGGATACCCTGTTAAGGGATTTCACAACTGTTGAAGTGGTTAAAGATCAATAGGAATTACAATGATCTGGTAACAACACTCATTGCTAATAAAGATCCATTTTGGCTCCTCTTCACCTTCTGCACATTCACTTTGTAGGTATCTCTTCTCTCCTTTGGTCTGGCAAGAATCATGTATCACTTCCCTTGGATACACACTCACAACTTTTGCCAACAACCTTAGAAAGAAACACAACATTGACCTTATAGGAAACAGACAAGTCGGTAGCAAAACCCCTAAACCTTAAACCTGTTAGGTTAAGCAATTCAAGTGGTTCAATCCTGACCGTTGAATCATACTGCATTAAATGCAACAGTCTTGAATCAATCTCAAGACATTCTCCATCATCCATTATCCATCGATTTCATGGCAGTTGATAACCCATCATGCGTTATCACCATTTGACAAACTTTGCACATTCCCGAGGTAGATAAGAATAGTCTTCTTCATGCAAGATCCTTCATGCACACAGAGCTTACATGGCAACATGACCTGTTCTTCGTTATACTACTAACTCATCACATGAATATCACTGATTGAGTCACACAGGCTTGAGGTACTCCAACCGAAAATCCTTAAGTGGAAACTACCTACCAACCAGTAGTCACACAGTGCTTCCATGTGCCGGTTCCCATAACTGCATGTCGGTTCATCTTGAACAAACATACCGCTTCACTTTGGCATATATACCAGTTCACACATATGTCAGTTCTCTCTTCTCACATATCACATATGCCGGTTCACTTCATATCACATATTGACATCAATGACAACATACAATATCATTATGTCCTTATACCGATTCACATAATGCCAACAATCTCCCCCTTTGACATTGATGGCAATATACAAAGATATCTCTCCGCTTCACATCTTCTCCCCTATTTGCTGTAGATATCTTTTCTGCTTCACTCCTTCTCCCCCTTTGACAACAATGCCAAAGTGGAGGCACAAGCATCCCTGTTCCATTATGCTGCTCCCCCTGAGGAGTAGCATCCTTCAACACATCAATCAACAAAAACTTGACTATACAATACCTGACTAATGTGGAACAAATACTTTTAGTTCACCTCCTGAAGGGGCAGTACCCCCAATTCACCTCTTAAATGCACAAATGTAGTCTTTGGAAGAGGCTTGGTGAATATGTCTGCTAACTGCTCCTTACTGGAAACATGTTCCAGTGCAATCTCTTTACTCTGAACCTTTTCCCTCAAGAAATGATACTTAAGCTCAAAATGCTTGGTTCTAGAATGTAAAACTGGATTCTTTGAAATATTAATAGCACTTGTGTTATCACAGAATATACTTATCGGTTTAGATACAAGGATTTTGAAGCCTTCCAGTACATGCTTCATCCAGATTGTCTGAGCACAGTTCATGAAAGCTACAACATACTCTGCTTCCACTGTAGACTGAGAGATACAACTCTACATTTTACTCATCCATGAGACTAGTCTACCATCGAGAAAGAATGCACCACCAGTTGTGCTTTTCCGGTCATCCACATTATCTGCCCAATCAGCATCTGTGAACACTTTTAGATTGAAATCATTGTTGTATGGGTACCACAATCCATAGTCAACTATTCCCTTCAGATACCTAAGAATCTGCTTGACTGCAACCAAGTGGGATTCTCTTGGACTTTTCTAGAACCTTGTAGTAATGCCAACTGCATGTGCAATATCTGGTTTGCTATGCACTACATAATGTAACTTACCAATCATTGATTGGTATTCCTTCTCATCAACTAGTGCGGAATCATCCTCTTTTGTAATTTGCAACCAGTCACCATCGGTGTACCAACCGGTTTGCTATCTTCCATGCCAAAAGTCTTCAACACCTCTTTAACATATTTGGACTGAGTGATAAAGATTCCATCTTTCATCTGTTGGATCTGCAATCTAATTAAGAACTTAATCTCCCCTATGAGTGACATCTCAAACTCTTTCTTCATCTCATTAGAAAACTCATGACTCATCTTGTCATCTCCACCAAAGATAATGTCATCAACAAAAACCTCACAGATCAGGATCTGATCTCCTTCAGACTTCAAGTAGATATTGCTATCTTCACTTGATCTCTCAAATCCAATCTTCACAAGATGGGAATGTAGGCGCTCATACCATGCCCTAGGTGCTTGCTTTAGACCATATAAGACTTTATGTAGCCTACACACCATATCACTGTCTTCAGATAGGGAAAACCCATCTGGTTGCTCTATATATACCTCCTCTTCAAGTACACCATTTAGGAATGTAGATTTTACATCCATTTGATATACTTTGAACCTTTTAAAAGTTGCATATGCAAGAAGCATATGAACTCCTTCCAATCTGGCTACAGGAGCAAAGGTTTCTCCATAGTCTTCTCCTTCTTCTTAAGCATATCCTTTGCACACCAATCTAGCTTTATTCCTAATCATCATACCATCCTCATTCAGCTTGTTTCTAAACACCCTGTTGTTCACCAAAAGTGATAACCCAAGAACTCCTGCAAATCTTTCTATGAAATGGCCAATTTCAGTCTACAAAATACATCAGGGCTTGGACAACATAACATAGGACCCTAATTGATCCTCCTGCACTTCAGGTTCTGCTAGACCTAGGGGGGGACACCCTTTTGATGCATTGAATAGCACAATTACAGACACATAACTGCATCAACATTAAGCAGATAGATCATTTCACAAGCTCAACATATTAGGAAACATTACAGATTGGCTAGATCTATACAAACGATAAGATGAAACAGAGCTTGGAAAGAATGGAACACAAACACCCCTAAACATGAAGGGAAAATAGATTTATCTTTTAAATGCATATCTGAAAACATCCCCAAACTTGCAAGATCAGTGCCTTGTTCATTAGGCAACAGAGTCACAGACATAACTACAAATATGAATCATAGATGCAAGCTTATTTTCCTTAAACAAGATATTCATGCATCAATACCTTATATTAATGCACTATTTGATTCATTCACAATTTTATCAGATCTGGAAATATATTTCATCATTTATGATTGACTACAGAGTTTAAAACCTTCCTTGAAGGATACCTATAAACAATCACACAATTTCTTTGAAATTGACAACTCTTATCCTCCTTGAGGATTCAATTCATAATAATGAAATACTTACACAGAGACAATACTATGAGGAATTTACTCATGCCTGACACAAGCAAGTCCTGCAACTAAAATCACATTTACAACATTGCCCTGCAATCTCTATATCCTGAAACAAACCAAAAGCAATCACAAATTTGGGTCATGACATTCAAAAATGGAAGCCATGAAAACTGGAGCACTTCCTCACAGAATTCTGGAACCATTACAACTGAGAAGAATGGGGAATAAAAAGAGGAGGGAAGAAAAACAAATCCACAACTGAAAATTGCCAAGTGTCCCTTCTCTAACTGAATTTCGTTCCCGTGGAAACTGCTTCTAAAATATCCCACATTTGCCCAAATTAACTACATAATCGGATTCCTCACTCCGAGAGCTTTCCGGCGATATATAATACTTTATATTTTGGCAAAAAATTGAGCCCTAGGCGAATTAATCCTCAACATGGACCCATCATTTAAATTTTTTCGAAATTCTCTATAGTTTAAACTATATCATTTAATCATTTTAAATTTGATTTTTGCCTCCATTTGTGCTCTGACGCCTCGCCACGTGGCGGCCTCCGATTGGTCGATGGGGTTGACCGGATGCCACCTAGGATGACACCTCATCATCGCCACGTCATCTGCTTCGTCACTGCCACTTGGCCGCCACATCATCGCTACCTGTGTGCCACCTCACCGGGACCCGCCTGCTGGACCGCCGACTGTACCCGCCACCTACGTGCCACGTGGACGGCTCTCGTTCATCCTCGCTATTTCGCGGGGTTTAAACTTCGTGCATCTTCCTTCGCGAAATAGCGCGAGCCGTTGATCTCTCTCGAACATGCTCACTCGTTAACTCGGCCTTCGTCTGCAAAATTTTGCATGTCTGCCTCGAGAAGCGTGCCTGCGTGGGGTCCTCTTGGTCTTCGTCCAGTCAACTCCTCCATCACCTCGGGAAGCGTGCTCACGTGTGGGCCCGCCTTGGGCGCCCATGGGCATCTTGTGTCAAAAGCCTTTAAGGCTTAAACATTATATTACTGTGCGTTTTTGTATATAAATACCAAAAACGTCCCTTTCCCAGCCAATGTGGGATAATTCATTTTTGCCTGTAGCTGCACTTTTAAGCTTTCTCCCTGAGTTTTAGTGGCGATTTTTAGATTTTGCTCGAAAATGTTGGTCTTTCAAACCATGCCACACTGCAAGGGAGGATGAAAAAGGCACGTGAGAGGGGTTTGAATGGCATTACACCTGCCAAGAGATTTATTTGAAAGTTTTTTTTAGTGCCTAGCACCCATGCAGACCCAACACCTCCTTCACTTGCAACCTTAAGTTTTCCTGTGGCTGCTCCAAATGCCATACATGGGGGGAGGTTTGCTAACAAAAGAACAATGGGGAGGAGGCAATGCATATCCCAATATGCATTTGCTGTTTGTTTAATGCTTTTCCCATCTCACACCACGCAGGGAGACCTAGCAAAGGTTGTAGAATTTGGGTTTTACAATGGCCAATGACATCTTGCCATTTGTTTAATTTGCTGAAGGTTTCAATTACACTTGCCAACAGCTATTGCTTGAAGACCTCTGCACATTCACCATGAACTCCTTTAACATTTGTTTGAAAGCTTATGTTGTTGCTGTTTTGATTTTTTGTTCTTGCTTCCCAAACTCAACATTAGCATGCTCTGCAGCTTACCCATCACGTGGAGGAAGGAATGGGAGATCTTTTGTTTAAAAAACATTTTTGCATTTAAAAAACATACTACATGCCATGTGATCTACCATAGCATCTTCTGAGATTGCTGGTAACTTCAAACATTTACATTGTTTTCCACATAGGATGAAAGGATGTTGGCAAGCGTTGGATTTGGTAGATGTTTTATATGTCATTTCCATTATCCACATTGCATTCTCTGAAGTTGCTGCAACCTCTTCAATTGTTACCAATGGGTTAATATTAAGACCACGTTGTCTGCTGCTCACCAATTTGATTTAAAAATATTTAATGGCCTTCACCAAACACTATGCAAGCCCAGCCAATTTCATTTGTTTAAAAACTTCATTATTTGCTGCTGAATTTGGTTTAAACACTCACCAATTGCATTTGGTTTGTTTCTGGTAGCCTTCTTCAACTCCATGTGAGCATGCTTGCCAATACACTACATTCTGAAAATCCCCAAATAGCATTTGTTGAAGATTAGATGCCATCTGCCAGGAAGATTTTCTGAAAATGTCTCTTCTTTGTCGCTGAAGGAGGATTTGGTATTAAAATCACCAATCGAAATTTGCTTGGAGGTCTACAGTCTTTTCAACTGGCATGACATGTTTTGTGATTACAATCCTTCATTCATAATATTCTACAAATCTCTCAGCGAACAAAGTCCCCAAGAAAATCAATCCGCGAGCATGAGCCAGGTCAGGCCCCAAAGTGGGTCCGACTAAAAAAATTTTCATTTTCACGCAACTGACCTTTGAAAAGATTTGCGGACCTCAAACATACCTCTGGAATCGATCGGCACCATTTTCGGATCATAAAATTGCATTTTGCAACTTTCAGGCAATTACGCCACAATTTTTGCATTTAATCGCGAAGACGTAATTTTCAATGTAGTCAAAACACCTTTCTGGAGCTCGCCGTCTGACAGGTGTGTACTCTGATATACAAGGATGATATCTACCAAACGGTTTCTCAAGATGAGTCCCGAGCGAAGAGATAATAATTTCCGAAAATGCCCAACTGGCTTTGTCGACACTGCGGACCTGATGAAGTCAATGTTCTGGCAACACATGATGCCTTTCTTAAAAATACCAAACAACCTCCGTAAGCTCTCAAATTCGGAACATAGGTACCTTTAAGTACATATTAAATCTTTGAATTCTCAGTTTGATCACCTGACTGACAGGATGCAAATGGCGCGCTCACCAAAATGGTTACATTAACTGATCTAACACTGGAAGTGCGGATAACTGAATTTGATGGCAAAATGAATCCTTTTGAAAACCGATCAAACGGATTGATAAAAGCTTGAAATTTGAAATGTAGCTCACCATTTATACCAAAATTAGCCCGAAACAAATATTCTAACATGACGCTCACCAGGACATTTTTACACTTGTGCAAACATCACAAACTACAAACAGATTGAGCTTTGAAAACTGAGCAAACGGATTCATAAGGACTTGAAATTTTGCAAGGTGACTCACATTAATGCATACAATTGAATACATTTTGAATTTTTTCATGACGATCAACAGGGCAAAAGATATAATCGCTCAAAGTAGGCTACTCAATAAAATATGCATTTATGCCTAAAATGCACTTCCAGCTCACCCCTCAAACTGGGTACCTCATAAACTTATCCAAATTGAATTCTGAAAGTTGCACATCACTGAATAGGCCAAATGAAAGGTGTGGGACATGAATCCCGAGCCTTACCCTTTGAAAATCAACCTGCTCCATTTTACCCCCTTGCTAACTAGGTCATTCAAACTGACTTCATTTAGGTATGCAGAGCAAAAATTTGAAATGGGCCTATAAAATTGAGTCAATTTTAAACAGTCCCAACACACCCATTTGGTGCCAATGACATTTTTATGCTCCGGTCTGGGTACCAAGGACCATGTACCATTTTTCTCTATCTAGTCAAGTTCCTCCTCCATTGCCTTGATCCAGTCTCCATCTTTATGAGCCTCTTTGAATGATTTGGGCTCAAATTCAGAGATCATACATGAGTTTTCTTTGACCTTTCTTCTTGTAAGGATTCCTGCATCCTTATCTCCTATGATCTGCTTAGGATCATGATTCAGCTTGACATACCGAGGAATGGTCTTGACTGGTTCTTCTTGCTTTTCCTCTTCATCCTCATCTTCATTAGTATCAACATTCATCAATTTAGGAACACTGTTACTGGTACTTGGTTGACTCACAACTAGTTCCCAGAAGGTTGCAACTGGTTCATTCATAGCTTGCTCACTACCGGTTTCCTCAATTTTCTCAGAGGATTCATCAATTCTTACATTGATACTTTCCATAATTCTTTGAGTCCTATTGTTGTAACACTTGAAAGCTTTACTCTTGGTGGAATATCCTAGGAATATTCCCTCATCACATTTAGCTTCAAATTTGCCCTGATGTTCACTCCTCTTGATGTAACATTTGCTACCAAATACCCTAAAGTAGTTGACTAGGTGTCTTACCGGTCCAATACTCATAAGGAGTTTTGTCCTTACCTTTCCTGATGAGTAACCGGTTCATAGTGTAGACTGCAGTGCTCACTGCTTCTCTCCAAAAGGTGTGAGCTACCTTTCCTTGAATCAACATGGTTCTAGCTGCTTCAACCACAGTCTAGTTATTCCTCTTTGCTAGGCCATTCTTATGTGGAGTCCGGGGGGCAGACAATTGCCTCTTGATGCCAAATTCTTCACAATACTTGTTGAATTCACCGAAAGTGAATTCCCCTCCTTGATCGGTTCTGAGACAATTGATTCTTTTACCGCTTTCCTTCTCCACTAATGCTCTAAAAGCCTTGAATTTAACAAAGGCTTTAGACTTGCCTTTCAAGAATGTGACCCACATCATTCTTGAGCAATCATCAGTGAGAATCATGAAGTGCCTATCACCTTGCACACTTCTAGTTTTCATAGGACCACACAAATCAGTATGTACAAGATCAAGCAAGTTGTCAGCAATGAAAGATTTACCTTTAAAGGTTGAGGAAGACATTTTCCCCAATTGACACTCTCTGCACAAGGTATTATCCAGTTTGCTTAGCACCAGTAACCCTCTAACTGCTTTGATCTTACTAGCCTTCACAATGTTATCAAAGTTTACATGGCAGAGTCTCCTATGCCATATCCAGCTATCATCAAACTTAGCCATAAGACATGTACTTATATTTGCATTCAGTTGAAATAGGTTACCTTTGGTCTGCATGTCGGTGGCCGCCAATTTACCATCTTTTCCTTTGATTCTACAAACTCCATTCTTGACTTCCAGAGTGAGGCCACCGTCATTTAGCTGGGCAACACTTAGAAGGTTGTGTCTGAGACCATCAACTCGGAACCCATTGTCAACATTGCTTTTTCCATTCAGAGAGATGGACCCTCTACCTTTGACCATGCATGGTGCATCATTGCCAAAGCAAACCACACCACCATCATACTCCTCCAAGGATAGAAACTTGCTCTGGTCACCTATCATATGATGAGAACAGCCACTATCAATGATCCACTCATTGGAATTATCAAACAGGGAGACAAGAGCCTTCTTGTTTGCCACATCTTCCTTTACAACAACAAACACAATGTCTTCATTCTCTTCATCTTTTGATTCCTCATTTGTGACACCTTCATCAACTGCCACAAAATAGTTTCTTCGGTTTCCTCCTTTGAATTTCCTGAACCTTTCTAGTTTGTCCTTGTTATCACTATTGGGATAGTTTATAGTAATATGTCCTATCTGGTTATAAGAAAAGCATTTCAAAGGTAGCTTACCTTTGTATTTACCGGTTCCTTTAGGAAGCTTCCTGGCAAGGAGAGCTTCAAATGCCATCAGAATCTCCTCATCACTCATTTCTCTACTCTGACTAGGTTCCCCACTAGTGATAGCCTCTTTTCCTTTTCTGGATGGTATAGTAGAGGCTTTAAATGCTAATTCAGTCTTTTGAACACTGCCATCAAAACTATTTAGCTCATAAGCTATTAACTTGGCTATGATGGAGTCCAAGGATACTTTAGACTTGTCTATTGATCTCATCTCTTGAATAGCAGCAACCCTTATTGCATAGACCGGCAACAGGGATCTCAGGACTTTGCTTACCACAGTGGAATCTTCTATTTTACCACCTGCACTCTTGATTTCTCCAACAACTGTTTTGATTCTTATTCCATATTGCTGAATGGTCTCACCTTCAACCATTCGTATATCTTCAAACTTCCCTCTCAGGCTTTCTTTCTTAGCTTGTTTCACATGTTCATCACCACCATAGATATTTTCAAGAGCATCCCATACCTCTTTGGGATTTACCTTGTCCTGAACATCGATAAACTCAATGTCAGATAGACTACTAATGAGGGCTTCCATGACTTGCTCTTTTTCTTGTATTTCTCTCTTTTGGTCATCAGTGAGAGTACCGGTAGGGACAACACAGACATTCTCAACATAACTCCAATGTTGAGCACCCATGCTTTTGATGAATATCTTCATCCTATCTTTCCATATACTGAAATTCTCCCTGTTAAACTTTGGACCTTCCCTCTTCATCATTTGACTGGGATCTTTACCTCAAGCAGTTAAGCTTACAACACAAAGGACCTAGAGTTCTCTGATACCAATTGATAACTCAATTATGAACCAATAGTACCAAACTGGTACTAAGAGGGAGGGGGTGAATCAGTACAAACAAAATACAGTCCAAAACTGGTTTGGCACCAAATACTCCAAATGACTGGCAAGCAGTGATACTAGTTGAACTAGAGTGCAACCGGTAAGACCCAGAATAACTAAAACAATCATAAACCGGTCACTCACTAAGCTTTCCTCTTAGCTCAATGCTATAGTACCATTACACCGTCATGCATGAATAGGTAAACTATCATCTGATCTTCATAACAATTAGTTCAATATGTTTTATAGACAGGCATAAAACACAAAACCATCATATGCTCAACAGGAAATAACAAAGCATAACAAGATAAAAGAATTACACATGACACACATATTTTTCACGTGGAAACCCAACTGGGAAAAACCATGGTAGGGATGAATACCCACAAGTTGCTTTTTGAACTCTTTATAAGTCTGCTCTGTTAGGAGCCTTGTCCAGTTAAAGACATTACAATAAGTTCTGCTAGGAACCAATCCTGTTAGGGATCACCCAATTAAGGGATGGCTACAATACCCGGTTAAGGGTTAAACTCAGTTAGGGTTACCTTGTTAGAAGATTTCAAGAACTCAATAGCTAAAGGATCTCCAAAGCTCTATAGCTTCCCAGAACTCATTAACTTCGAGTTATCCATGCAAGATCCTTCATGCGCACAGAGCTTACGTGGCAACACGACTTGTTCTTCATTATACTGCTAACTCATCACACGAAGATCACTAATTGAGTCACACAAGCTTGAGGTACTCCAACCGGTAGTCACACGGTGCTTCCATGTGTCGATTCCCATAACTGCATGTCGGTTCATCTTGAACAAATATATCACTTCACTTTGGCATATATACCGGTTCACACATATGCCGGTTCTCTCTTCTCACATATCACATATGCTAGTTCACTTCATATCACATATTGACATCAATGACAACATACAATATCATTATGTCCTTATACCGGTTCACATAATGCCAACACACATTGCCAACATGTGCCAAATCAGAAAAGGTAAGCAACCGAATGTCACTAAGTCCAAAGGTTATTGTTACAATTGCAATAAATATGGTCACACAGCTAATCAATGTAGGACAAAGTTTGTTAACAATTATCAGAAGGCAAAATTCAAAGGGTTTTGTAGAAACTGCAATAGATATGGACATAGTACCGAGAAGTGATGGCTTAAGCAAAAGAACTATATGTGGTATGCACACCGAGCAAATGTTAGAGGTTACCGAACTCACATAGACCCTTACCGACAGTATTCTGCAGTACCATGGGATTACAATACAAGGATATGGTGTGAATGTTGTGGAAGATATGGACATATAAGTGCCAACTGTTTTATAAGGTTTGGGATGAACAACCGAAGATCATGGAGAAATCCTGGTATGGCATGTTTTCATTGTCACAAAGTTGGACACTTAGCTGGAGATTGTAGAGATCAACCTAGAAAAGACATTGAGGAAATAAAAGAAAAATTAAATATGATTTGGAAAAAGAAGGAAATTGTGTCAAATGAAGAAAGCACCTTACCTACCAAGTTAGGTGCACCTATTCCAAATTAATTGGTAAAGGTATGAAGGGACTACATTCTCTCAAGGTTAAATCTTAATAGTTCCTATTTTATTATGTACTTAATTCAAAATCTACATAATTAAGATGTAATAGTAAGTTTGAAATTCTATCAAAGTCTTTTGAAGCACTATACAGGAACATTGTCAAGTCGGTGTATACAGGAAACTTGTCTAGTTGGTGAATGAAGGAAGTTTGGTTACTCGGTTAAAGTGGAAAAAGGAAAGAAAGTTAATTGGAACCGATTGCATTTAATGTTTTTTGACCTAACCTACACGGAGCCCGATAAGGAATAATGTGTACTTAAAAGCATTTTCGCGGTCATTTTCACTTACCAAGTTTTTGAGAGAGCAGAAGAAAGCAAATCTAAGGTGATCAAACCTCCTACAAAGCAAATTCAAGGTATTTACATCAATCTCAATGCATTGTTAAGCTGATTTACCGATCTTATCTAGTTGCCATTATTTGCTAAGTATAAAGCGTCAGTCATTTGAAATCCTGAAACCCTAAGGATTCTTTGTTAGCTTTTATCTGAAATCTACAATGGCACCTAAGATCCAAGATCCCATTGTTCTCAAGAATGTAGAAAAGCCCTCACTAAAATACTCTTTGACTCCCAAAGTTGCATCTGAATTGGATGACAAAACCGCTTTTTCACTCATCCCGGATAGAGTGTTGTTAGTCAAGGATGTGAGATTCTTCACCAAATGTCGTGTTGAAGAACTCGGTCATGTTGAAATCAAAGACACCTATGATGAGTTGTGCACCGATGGTAAATTGAATAGCAAGTATGAACACATCAAGATCAAGGGATTAACTGCAGCCCTAACCTATCCCCATGTGTTCAAACCCCAGTGGGTCAAGTTTGTTCTAAGCAGAGTTCATGATGATTTCATGTGGCTAGAAGAGCAACCATTTAAGATTACCAAGGAAATCATTCATCTGATTACCGGTTATCCTATTTATGATCATACCCGAGCCCAAAAGATGATATCACAGAAGGAATTGATCAGTTTAACTAGATTGCAATCAGGTTGCAGAGGATTGAAACTGAATAATGTCACTGATGAAGAACTAAAATTTGCCATTAGAGTTATAGGTTACTGTTTCTTCCAATCAGCAAGGGAAAACAGTGTACCCTGTGCAACAGTAGACTTGGCATACAAAATTGTGAAAAAGGGAATGAAAATTGATCTATGTGAGGTGTTGCTAAAGAACCCATTTGAGAATCTGAACACCATCAGGAAGCTGAAGAAGAATAACTTGGCTAATACACTAAAGTTTGGATCATTACTTGTATGCATGTTTTTCTATTTTGAAAAATTCTTTCCATCAGTCGGTAAAGTTGTTTGGGAACTACACCGACCAATCACCCATTGGATCAATGACTTCATCAAGAAGTTAGGTGATAATTTCAATGATATTATGGATGACTACTTCAGTAAATTTCAAGAGAAAATGCATAACAGGTACCGGATTCCACCCCAGCTAGTGAAAAAATATAAAAATGACATATGTTTTGAAGTTGACACCGATCACTGTTATGTGAATGCTGTGGAACCAAGAACTCAATATTTATCACCGATGGGTTACGAAATTGATTTTGACATCACATAACAACAAATTGATGCAATGTCATGCTACCGAGCTGAGGTATGGAACCTATGAGGAAGTGAAGGAAAAGGTAAAGATGAGCATTGTAGTACCCAAAGCTACAAGAAAGGCAACAAAGATGGTAAAGGCATTATCGGAGAAGACTCTTCCTCTATACCTGTCAAAGGCACCATTACCATTGCTAAAGAGGAATCTGAAGCCCAAGAGGCAGCAATAACACTAAGCACCGAATTGCCTAAGGGAAAAGTGTTGAAGAGAAAGAAACAGGACACATCAAAGGCCTCACCGACTCCACCGCCAAAGCGACCTAACACAAGAGCATTAGCAGCTTCATCGAGTAAGAAAAAAAAGAGTGTTACTATTCCCAAGGTAACAAAGACCTACAAGAAATCTACTCGAAGACTCATTTTGGCAAAAGAGTCTAGTGATACCAAATCAGAGGATGCAAGCAAATTTAAGATTGTCAAAAGCAAGAAGGTAAGTGTACATAATGCTGAAAACTTTTGTGCTAATCTAAAAGAATATGGAGGATTTGGATCATTTAGATATGTTAAGTATGAAACCAGAAATAATGATGAGAAGAGAGAAATTGAAGAAGTTGTCATCTGCACACTTCTAAAATTCCGGTTACCTCCATTGGAACTAGCTAAGTCACTTCCGAATGAACTTTATTTGCATATTGATAATAGGTGGAAGTATGCAATGGACTCGTAGAAATAGATCAAAGAAAGAAGTCTGGTTCATCTCTTTCCTGACATGTCAGTAGCTGAAATAAAAGAACATCTGACAACCTACAACTCAAAGTTTCTTGTCAAACAAAGAGCCTTAAAACTGATGAATGGGCTGTATATTGAAGTTGAAAATGAGACAAAAACAAAATGGCAGGAAATCTTTAAAGTCAAGGATGGTGGTGAGAAAGCTACAGTTGAAATTGTTGATGTCACCGAGCAAGATCCTGATGTTACCGAGCAAGACCCTACTAACACCATTCAAATAGATGAAGATATCATGGATACAGAGGCACCGGAACAGGAAATGATAGAAGGCAATGCATATACAAAACTTGTATCTAGTGAGTCAGTCTTGGAACAAGTTCAGCCTTATCCACCGGTCAAGCAACCTGTCTCAACCGAAACCCCTCAGGACATGGATCAAGGCACTGAAGGTCACAAGTCTACAACAGGAGAAGGTACTACTCAAGAATAGACATCTCAGGCACCTTCTAGCAATGAGATTGTTGCAATTGAGACATCGAGTACCGAGACACCGAAGGACACTATAGAGGCTAAAGAAACCAACCAAAGTGTTGCCTCTACCGAGCAACCTACCGAGGGTCATCAAGCCTCACAAGCCATTGTCTTAGTTCCATCGGTGAAAGGTAAAGAAAAGAAGATGAAAAAGCATAGTTTTAAAATTGATTTGTCAAAACCAATAGTGTTGCCCAATGTAGACATATCAAAATTAAAGGGGCAAGCACTCATTGATTTCGGTGAACTATGCAAAGCAAAGGCCGAACAAGAGAAGCAAATGGCCATTCAAAAGAAAAATAAGGTACTTCAGAAGGTGAAAGCACTCTTAATAGATATGCTACCTAAAGCTATAGTGGCAACAGATGCAGCCATCCACATTCAACTGGATGAACTCCTAACAAAGATAGAGACATCTGGAGTAGATGCATCGGAGTATTTGAGCAAGCTAAAAGAAAAAGAGCTCACTACAAAAATGATAGAAGAGGTACAGAAAGCTATAACTATTGGCAAAGTTAGACTTGTCAAATTTATTGCTGAGTTGACTCCTCAACTCAAGCACATTCTTTATTTATTTTAGAAACTCTGCACATTTTCTTTATTCATTAAGGACATTAAGAATAAAACAGAGGCAATTGAGAAAGAGATCACCGATCTCTCAAATAAGTTTACCACAATGCCAAATTTAGTTCAAAATTTCTATACAAGGTTACAACAGCTCATGGCTCAACAATTGGACCTAAGAAATGAAGAACACAAGATCAGGATGGACATAATGACACTTCAGACATTATTCCTTCCTCATCTCTCTTCCGTCCAAGAACAGATCAACCGAGCCACCTCCTTATCTACTACACAAGAGGGAAGCATTGTAGATTGCTTAATATCATTATTGGCTGATATTCAAGCGCAAAATTCTTTAATGGACAGTGTAAAGAATGCCCTCTCTATCGTTCTCACCGAAGCACGGACCAAGTACAAATTAATTTTTGACCAGTTACCACCCCTGAATGGTAATTAAGTTTTGATGTTTGTCAAAAAGGGGGAGTGATACAGTATTGGGGGAGTGATATAGTATTCAAAGTATCAAACAAAAGGAGTATAGTATACAGGGGGAGTATACCGAGTAGAGTAAGTAGAGTATCCAAGAGCAGTAAATAGAACAGTAATCAAAGAATGAGAACAGATCACCGAGCATGCAAAATCAGAGTTGTGTACAATATATCAATAAGGGGAGTATATCTGGATATATTATTTCATTGACTATTGTATATACTGTTAGTATAGTCAAATTTTGCAAGTATATAGATTATTGAGTTATAACTTTGAAAGTAGTTTTTGTCAAACATCTCAACTAATGTCAAAAGGGGAGATTGTTACTACTTATCAAGTTGCCATTAGTTTTATGTCAAAGTTATTCTATATACTCTAGTCGGTTATTACTACCGAGATATTCAGTTGGTATGCACAGTCTAATCGGTTACAGAAGAAAGTAGTCTCAGAGCGTAGTTTACACCGAGCTGTCTGCCGAGTATCATTTCATGTCTATCGAGCAGCAAAGATCACACACTGAGTTGATATACACCGAGTGAAACGTGTTACCAGATTCATTGAACCTAGACATACATATGAAAATGTGTTACAAGATCGAGGCACATAGAACCGTTATCACATTGGAAATTGCACTTAAAGATTGTGTATGATTTTGAGGTCATCTAACCAATGAAATATTTTGCATGGTTATTCATTTGATAAAAAATGTTTGTAAGATCGAAGCAATGAAAGGATCACCATCATAAGAGATCTATTTATACAACATGGATTAAGATCAGAAATATACATGTAGCATGACAGAAAGGAAGATATAGAGATATATGAAGCAAGACATGTGAAAGCACCAGGTGTTATGACTATTACAGAGACACAGAGGTCACCGAGAAGGATTTCAGAGAACAGTCAAAGATTAGAGTAAACATAAGGGTTTACCGAGTTACTATATGGGTTACCGAGGTATGCTATAAGCAAGGTAGTCTATTTTGAGCACATAGAATCTGCTATAACATTTCAGATGTAAAGTTGCAGATATTTGTAATGATTTATTGTAAAATTTTGAAGTTGTAAGAGAAACCTTTAACAGGGTAAAAGACTCTAATCAAGTCTATAAATTGTAAAGCCTCTAACTAGGTGTAGCATTTAGAATAAGTGTTGTAAAATCCTTTAGCAAGGTAGATCTAATAGATCTTGTTACTCCTAATAGGGAAAGCTATCAAAAATAGCTAAACATGTAGCTCTAACCGAGCACTCTTTATTATTGCAGTAGTGAAGTTGTGGGTGCCATCCCCACCGCAGTTTTTCTCTCTAACCAAGAGTTTCTGCGTAACCAAAATATATGTGTTATGGAGTGAATCATGTACAATTGTTATCTATTTGTTTTAGCTTTATATTATGTTACTGCACTATTCGGTTTATGCATAATAGTAAAGTTATTATTGAAGAAAAGTTTTGAAGTACTGATTCACCCCTCCCCTCTCAGTACATTAGCTTTCCATATTGGACCTAACAAACCATGTTATTACTGCCATTACTTAAGAAGATGGGAATGAGATTTTCCAAAGAGGGGCAGTCTAAATCCAAGAAATAGGTTAAGTCCCAAGAGAGGGTGGGGATCAGTGACCCATAATCCATGAGGGTATAGACCCAAGATAGGTAAGAGCTTGGATCTATAAACTTTGAGGGAACTTATTGTATTTTATCTCTAAGAGCTTTGGTAACATACATATCCTCCTCCTTCCTTAAACATGAAGTAGTAACAGAGGTTGGTACATGGAATTAAGAATTAGGGATTAGGGATGAAAGATTTAATTATCTAGTTTGATAAATTGACAATTTATTCTGTAATGATTGATAAATAATTTGAACTATGACACTATCGAATAGGGAACATTACAAAATCTCTGACCCCTATGCATGACACAAGTTTGCAACTCAGTCTTAGAGTATGATGATAGGGAAATTAATGGACATGTTGTATTTAAGTTTGATCATTTGACATATAACAAAGAAAATCTATATGAACCATTTAATAAAAAATAATTTTTATACTTTTTTTGAGTATTAGATAAGCTTCCATACATGAGGTTGATCATAGATTACTAATCTATGTAGTATAAATAAGGTTTTTCTGATTATTTTTAATGATATTTGTGGTTAAATCGACCCAAATAAAGCAACTGCCATTTACATATTCAGGTGGCATGATTAGAAGTCAACAATTAGAAAAAACACCATTATTTCCATACTTTGAAGGAATAATTAGACACCATCATCCCCATAAGAGACAAAGAGAAGACTAATGACATAAGTTTATAGTTGTATCAGGGACAACAAAATGATATTTCCATAATATTAACCAGAACATAGTCATTGCATAACCCCCACAGTTATTTCAGATATAGCAAAGATATTATATGTTATCAGTTTGATAGGGACTATACATTATGAGTTATGAGTATCACTTTCATCGTAACCCAATAATAGTTGCAAATCATATATCACTTCAGATATCAACTGTACCAATTAGAGGGATAAATATATCGATATAGCAGATTATAACCACCATTCTTATTGTAAGTGGTAACTACTATTGTATATATCAGCTCTCATGAAGGTTTTGAGTTAATTGCTTAAAAAAAGAATTCATCTATGATTAAATAATTCTTAATTCTTAAGAATTCACAAGAAGGGACATTACATTCACCAACAATCCACACCAAGAAATTCAATCAACCTTATCTATTGTAGATAATATCACAAGGAATTGATACCTACGACAATATGTTCTACAACTTGCACAAAAGAAATCAAATTCTATTGTATTTCATTAACAAAGTCTTGATAAATTCTTGTAGAGATCTAAAACTATCCGATGATGACTAGTATAACAAAACCATCTCATATATATGAGAATCATGAGTCTTTTGAAATTAAGGGGTGCACCCCTTTTGAACTAAACAAATATCATTTGTTAAACTTAAACATAAACACATTAAGCATGCCAATATGATTGATATAATCATCATCCTGGTAACACTGGAAGTCTAAGGTCAACTTATTCATTGTGCTCTCCATGGTATAGGATCTCTCTATCATCTGGATCACATATGGAGCTAGATTCCCATCCTCATCGACTCATCCTCTGACTCTACTCATGAAACTTGTCAATTGAAGTTTACAGTCTCCCAATGACATGAGTTCTCCATCACAGAACATGGCTGACAATTGGATCGATTGTTCATTCTCCAAGAATTGGATGGCATTTTTCAACTTGTTCCTGAATTCATTGTGTGCCTTCAGCAAGGTATCTACTCCATTCTTATCCTCTGGAGTCATAGAGTCATGAGTGGTCATGATCTCCTAGATTCGTTTGTGCAAACTCATATGCTTTGTGTATGCTTTGATGGTACCAGTATGCATCTTCCAGAAGTCTTCATAATACTTTAGTAGAACCTTAAAATGAGAATCAACTATGTTATCAACAAGCTTGATAGTGCAGGCTTCTGTAGATTTGACAAATCTATTCCTCTTCTCGCTCTTATACTTCCAATATGCCGCATCCTAGATTGTTTCAAGTATATCTTTATTAGTTTCATAAGTAGAAAGTCCAACCTTTGTAATCCTTGGGGCCGATTCCAACTGTAATGCCTTATCTTGCCAATATTGTTTCTCTTCTTGTCTTTTCTCAAAAAGGCCTTTGACAGTTTGGTTTTTGCTCACCAAGATCTCAACTTGTTCTTTATTTATCTTTGCAATATCGAGGTTTAACTGGGCAGTGATCCTAGGGTCTATTTTTCCAACTTGATGGATCATGAGGTGGTCAAATGCTTCATCTATGTCTACCAATAGGGGTCTCTTATCTCTTGGATATAGAGCCCATAGCAATAAGGCCTTCTTCTTTGGATCATACCTTGAACTTATAAAGATCCTATCAACCTCCTCTAATAACAATTGTTTGCCATTGTGTTTCTTTCTCCTGAAGCTGTCAAACATAATAGCAGCTTTCATTTCCCACCCAGGGTAAATTATCACACCAACATCATTGAGGAGTTGTCTTCCTCTTTTAGGGGTCATTTCTCTTTTCTCAATATTGATTTACTCCTGCAGCATTCATAGAGTGTCTTCCTCTATCATGTTTCCCATACATTGCCTGATCATCCTACCTTTGTATTGATATAAGAAGGTTTCAAACTCAAGAGTGCAAACAAACTCCTTATTTGAAACAAATTCCTCATGCTTGAGGATTTTGACATCATCAATTTCCATCTCGTAGGGATGTCCTATTGCTAGATCCATGTGGTGATCAAGTCCAAACCCAACGGGTGGAACATCTTCTTCTATGTTAACAAATTCAACAGTGGATTCAGGGGATAATGGGAGTAGTCTCCCTAGGATCTTTAATCCTTTCTCTAAGGACATGAAATGACACTGCATTATCTATATTCTCACAAGGTGGAAATATTCTAACTTATTTTGCAGTAAACCATAACTTTTTGAACTCTTAACAAGAAAATCAGAAAAGGACAACAAGCCAAGCACAATTGACTGCTTCCAATGATCTGTAAATTTTTTAGCATTGGCTATAGATAATTGCCTAATGGTTTCCAAATAAGTAATTTTGTTTGGGATAGTCATAGGCAATAAGTAAGGTTCTCCCTCGAACCCATACACCCTAATTTGTGTGTAGTCTAAGAACAATACCGATCCCCTCAATTATGGGTAATATGGCTTTCTTCATCAAAATCTTTAGGTCGAAGGAATTTCTTAACTTGAGGGGAAAGTAGAAAATCACATGGATGTCCTAGAAATTTGTATAACGATTTCACAAAATGTTATTTAAAGTGCATGTACTAGTTGTTAATGTATCTTTGGTCCCAAGCTGATAACCATAATTGCACTGGCTTGCGGATTCCTTCTCTATCATACTCCCTAATGGACAAACCTCCACAACCCTATATCTTGACCAACATATAGCAACATATGCATAAGGTGAGAGTAGTATCTAAAATTCACATTAACCCTATCTCCCTTTAATTTTTCTAACCCATGGTTGATGGCACGAGCTAAGTAAGAAGCATAATCAAAGGTCCTTGGGTCCTTTGATTGGATGTCGACACAAACCACCATAGCAACAATGTCCATTAATGGGGAGGCTTCCATGCCCAACACTTGTGCAGTACAATAATAGGTGAACTTAAAGTAGGGAGAAAACAAGTTAACATCAAATGGGGTTTTGTCAGTATCTGCAAACAAAGTCACAACTCCTTTAGTCTATGTGGTGGGAGTCTCCATCATTTATACGTTCTCTCCATGTTTAAATACTCATTCACCATCTTTTTGGCGTCAACTTCATCCTCATGCACCCATTCTAGACCAAAAACTTGCTCAATGTAATCTTTACTAATCGGTAATAGGTGGTTCCCTTTATAGTCGTAGATGGTTTGCGTTTGTGGGTCATATCTATCTACCAACACTGTTATCAGCTCTACATTCACAAAGATGTTGGGAACGACAAGTCTCCCTAGATTCAACTTCAAAATATTACACATTGGTTCTACTGCAAACCTTCTAGCATAGCTGAAAATGAACAACTCATGCCCTCAAACCTCTATCCAAATGTCCCCTATGTTTTCAAATCTATCTTCCAATCCCTCGTCATCATTCTTAATCTTTCTACACCGGTGACTTGAGAGAGGGAATTGGTCTATTAGGTCCTAGTCTAAGGGTTGGCCTTCCTTTTTATGTTGTTTTGGCTTTTCTTCTTTGGTTTTAGGAGGGTGATGCTCTTTGTTCTTCTATGTTTTATCTTTCCTAGATGATGAAGCTTCCATCTTTATGTTCAATTCAAAAGAAGTCAAGAAATTCTAAGAAGCACTTACAATTTTTACTTCTTTTCGTGAAGAATTTTGTGACCCCTGTTTCACCAGTTCCTTCTTTCCTTGATGAATTTATTTGCCTAAAAAATTCTAGTATATGAGTAGTTTGATTACTTCTGGTTGTTAGGACCCGAAGGCAACTGAGAGAGGGGGGTGAATCAGTTGACTAATAATTTTATCTCAAATACAAGTTTAACCAAACTTGAAACATAATAATGGTAAACGAAACTAAATGCTGGTAAACAGATTAACAATTAATAATAGTTCTGATGAA
Source organism: Cryptomeria japonica (assembly GCF_030272615.1). Taxonomy (NCBI): domain Eukaryota; kingdom Viridiplantae; phylum Streptophyta; class Pinopsida; order Cupressales; family Cupressaceae; genus Cryptomeria; species Cryptomeria japonica. Next base: position 691,945,457 of record NC_081414.1, read on the forward strand.
GCTTAATGCCCACGGTGGGAAACCTTACCTACAATCAAATGATACTACTACAAATAGTATGTGTTTACAAATGGAGTCTGCACATGCAGAAAGGCCAGCTGCCTAGAGCTCACTGCTCAATCACACAATGGGAGTCACACTGTCTACAAAATGGATAATCAAATCTAATGATAATGTATTGCTCAAAGTAGCATCTTTAATGCTGGATTCAATACCGGTTAAGCTCTGATTGTCTTCCTCAAACCATCCTTGAACCTTTAAATGATGACCGCGTGAGTAACTCTACTTATATTCGCATATACTGAATATCACAACCTTACAATACCTTATTTCATCCCACACCTTATTAATCTCACAATAGAGATCTTACATATATACCAAAACCTAAGACCAAATGTGTAGGTCAGCTCATAAGAATATTATAATAAAAATCAATTACAACAAGTCAAGATGTAATGCATCATGTCTGCTCAACAACAATGTTAATTGATTAAATTATCTCCATAACATGTTGTGCTGATCTGGAATAGATATTGCATGTCGGTCCATAACCTAGACAAATTTGTCGGTAACAACAAATATGTCAACCCGTTTAGACCAATAACCAAATCTCCAAAACCAAGTGTCCAAACCATGTCTTCGACATAACCGGTTGATCTCCAGATGATACCAAGTCATCCTTAGTGCCGGTGAATGATATAACCTGCCGATGAACCAAATACCAGTGACTATGCATAGGTCATTGAACTTTTCAGTGAACATAATCAAAGATCTCCAGAAGGATAAGTGTTGATAAGTATTGACATCAATGACAGAACCAAGCAACATACCCATAATATCGACAATCTCCCCCTTTGGCATTGATGGCAACACAAGATAGAAAAACCATCTAAGTGCCAAAGCAAAAATGCCAATAAACCAAAAACCAACAATATCCAGAATAGATCAATATCAGAAATTAAAATGCATAGAGTAAAAGTCTCTCCCCTAATGAATAATCTCTCCCCAAATGAATAATCTCTCCCCAAAGAATAATGTTTTTTTTTCCATAGATATCTCTCCCCCTTTGCCATCAAATGCCAAAGTAATATAAATACTAGATACAACCAAAAAAAACTTCTCCATCTACTCCCCCTGAGAAGTAGCTCTCCTCCATCAAACCTGGAAAAAGGTTTCTCTGTAAATTCAGCCGGTTTGATGCCAAGCATCAACTGTCTAAGTCTCTACGGATGAGGGTATAACCCCAAGCTTCTCTCTAAGATATTCAAAAGTTTCCTTAGGCAAAGGCTTAGTAAAAATATCTGCAATCTACTCTTTAGTATTCACATAAACCAATTTCACTTCTTTTGCTTCAACATTCTCTTTCAGGAAATTGTATTTGATAGAAACATGTTTAGTTTTAGAGTGAAATACTAGATTCTTAGATATATCAATTGCTGCTGAATTATCACAATAGATGATTATAGGTTCATTTCATTTTACCTTTATGTCCTTCAACATTTTCTCAATCCATAATACCTGAGTACAATTAGTTGCTGCTACAACATATTCTGATTCTACTGTTGATAATTATGTACAACTCTGTTTCTTGCTCAACCATGAAATCAATCTGCTACCAAGAAAGAATGCCCCATCGGTGGAGCTCTTTCTATCATCTACATCTCCTACCCAATTAGCATCAGTGTATGCACATAACTCAAAATTTTCATCTTTAGGATACCATAAACCAAGATTTGTTGTGCCTTGTAAATACTGGAAAATCCTTTTCACTACTGATTCATGATTTTCTCTAGGATTACTCTGAAATCTTGAAACAATACATACTACATTCATTTTATTAGGTCTTGTTTGTGTTAAATATAGTAAACCTCCAATCATGGATTTGTATCTTGTCGGATTAACATGAGTTGAATCATCCTTCAATGATAGTTTATCAGTTGTTGTCATAGGAGTACTTACCGGTTTAGAGTTTTCCATACCAAATTTCTTCAGTAATTCCTTCAATTATTTTGAATGACATAAGAATATACCTTTATCTGTCTGTGAAATCTGCAATCATACAAATAATTTTATCTCCCCAATAATAGACATTTCAAATTCTTCCTGCATTTTTTTAGAAAAGTCTTTACACAATCCATCTTCTCCTCCAAAATGATGTCATCAACAAAAACTTCAATAACCAAAATGTCTTCATTAGTCCTTTGCAATATAATTTGTTGTCAGCATTACCTTTAGTGTAACCAAGTTTCATAAGATATTTGTCCAATCTAGCATACCAAGCTCTAGGAGCTTGCTTAAATCCATATAAAGGTTTCCTTAACCTGCAAACCATATCTTTATCATTTGTCATTGAAAAACCATCAGGTTGTTCAATGTAAACTTCCTCTTCAAGATCACCATTCAGAAATGCACATTTAACATCCATTTGATAAACTTTATAGTTCTTGTGTGTTGCAAATGCAAGAAATAATCTGACTACCTCAATTCTAGCTACCGGTGCAAAGGTTTCATTGTAATCAATTCCTTCTTTATGTGAATATCCCTTACACACTAATCTTGCTTTGTTTCTGATTACCTTACCATCTTCATTAAGTTTATTTCTGAATACCCATTTAGTTCCAATTACATTTTTATTTTTAGGCCAAGGAACCAGTGTCCATGCATTTTTCTTTTCAATTTGTTCTAATTCATCTTCCATAGCCTTAATCCAATGTTTATCTTCACATGCCTCATTAATAGATGTTGGTCCAGTCTGAGAAATTAAACATACCTCTTTGTTTGTTAGTCTTCCTTTAGTCATAACTGCTTGATACTTATTCCCAATTATCTAACTTTTAGAGTGATTCAATCTAACATACCTGGGTGTGTTCACTTGTTGTTGTTCTTTAGTCATTGTGGAATTCTTTGATGATGCCGGTGTGACTGGATCAACATTATGCACCACTGCATTCTGTATAGGTTCATTTGTGATTATATCAACTACCAGTTCAAAATCCATAGACCTTGAATTTCTTCTAAAGTGTTCATCAATCTTCACATTTGCACTTTCAATGATTTTCTGCAATCTCTTATTAAAAGATCTATATGCATTGCTTTTAGATGAATACCCAAGAAATGTTCCTTCATCACTTCTAGGACCAAATTTGCCAATATACTCATCTCTCCTAGTGTAACATTTGTTTCCAAATATTTAGAAGTACTTAAGAGTAGGAATATCACCAAACCATAATTCATAGGGTGTCTTACCGGTTTCACCTTTGATGTGAACTTTGTTGAAAGTGTAAACCGTTGTATTTACTGCTTCTCCAAACTCTATTTTGCTAAGGTGTCTGGGGTGCTGATAGTTGTCTTCTAATTCCATTTACTTCACAAAATGTATTTAACTCCTTAGATGTAAATTCTCCTCCTTGATCTGATCTTAAACATTTGATTTTCTTGCTGGTTTCATTCTCTACAAGTGCCTTGAATAATTTGAATTTCCCAAAAGCTTCTAATTTCTCCCTGAGAAAAGTAACCCAATACATTCTAGAATAATCATCAATGATTAGCATAAAATATCTATCTCCCTGTAGACTTCTTGATCTTGTCGGACCACATAAGTCAGTATGAATTAAATCAAGAACATTATTGGTTTTCTCAGAAATACTTTTGAAATTTTTTCTAACTTGCTTTCCTAATTGACATTCCTTACATACCGGATTCTGAGGTTTTACAATCTTAGGTAAATCCCTTACTACCTTAGATGAACTAATCTTCACAATGCAGTCAAAATTTATATGACAAAGTCTTTTATGCCATAACCAACTTTCATCAATATGTGCAATCAAGCATGTCTTTTCAATGTTATTCAAATGAAAGATATTACCTCTAATCTGATTACCAATTGCAACTTCCAAACCAATTTTATTCATGATTTTGCATTTACCATTCTTGAATTGTAACTAAAATCCTTTTTCAACTAGTTGACCAAAACTCAAACGATTGTGCTTCAAACCGTCAACATAGTAAACATTGTCAGTATTGTGCTTACCATCAAAAGATATAGTGCCTTTTCCTCTGATCAAACAAGATTTGTCATCTCCAAATCTTACTAGACCTCCATTTTATTCCTGAAAAGATAAGAATTTACTTTTATCACTAGTCATGTGATGTGAACATCTGGAATCTATTATCCATTCATCCTTTTCTTCAATTTTAGCTGCCAGGGCCTATTCTACCAGTGGAATAGTAGGTGCTAGTTGATCTTTAGTTATTGCAACAAAAGCCCATCCATTGTCTCCTGGTTCTTCATCAGAGTCATCAGTAACTCCTTCATCAACATAGTAACATGATTTGTCTCTATTCTTCTTAAATCTGTATCTCTGATATTCAGGATTAGGTTTATATGTTCTTTTAGCTTCTTCTCTCAATCTTGCATTTTTGTCCAGACATCTAGATGTCATATGACTGATTTTATTACAGTTAAAACATTTGAAAGGTTCTTTACCTTCATACTTACTTCCAATAGGACCTTTAGGCATTTCCTTGCAAATAGTGCTTCAAGCTCTTCAAGTTCTTCATTTTCCCTTCTGATGTCTTCAAGTTCTTTTGCATAGAGTGATTTCCAATCAAATTTATTAGCTGATGATGAAGATGCTGTAGATGATGATGATTTAAAAGCCAAATCTGTCTTAATTGTAGCAACAAGACCAAACTCTTCTAGCTCAAATGTTGAAATTTTTCCAACCAAGGTATCTCTAGATACTGATGTATTAGGCATAGTTCTTAACTCATTAATAACAGTTACTTTCACCTTGTATGCTAGTGGAAATGTTCTTAAAACTTTAGAAACAATTTCATCTTCACTTAAGGAGCCTCCACAACATTGTATTCCCAAAGCAATTTCATTAACCCTTTCTATAAAAGCAAAAATTCTTTCATCAACTTCCATTTTCAAATTTTCATACCTGACCCAGAAGCATTCCAGTTTTGCAATTTTCACAATGGCATCTCCTTCATTCAATGTCTCCAACTTATCCCAAATAGCTTTAGTAGTAGATCGATCTGATAATCCCATGATTTACTGATCTGACAAGGTGCTCAAAAGTGCTACACTTGCTTTGCAATCATTTTATTGATCCTTAGCCAATGTAGGTGGATTAAGTTGACCTTGTGTAGGACCAACATTACCATTATGTGTAACATCCCATATGTCTTTTCCAATGCAATTTAGATGTGTCTCCATTCTAATCTTCCATATACCATAGTTAGTTCCATCAAGTTTCGGGTTGTCCTTCCTAAAATAGTTAGTTTCCATAGAATCTCTTCAAGTTGTTAAACTTCTGCAAAAAGAGGACTGTGCTCTGATACCAATTGTTAGGAACCAGAGGCAACTGAGAGGGGGGGGTGAATTAGTTGACTAATAATTTCATCTTCAATACAAATTTAACCAAACTTGAAACATAATACTAGTAAACCAAACTAAATGTTGGTAAATAGATTAATAGTTAATAATAGTACTGGTGAAGCTTAATGCATGAAGCAGAAAGAGAGAGACAATATCCAAAACACATAACACATATATTTGTACGTGGAAACCCTGTAAGGGAAAAAACCACAGTGGGAAACCTTACCCACAATCAAATGATACTACTATAGATAGTATGTGTTTACAAATGGAGTCTGCACATGCAGAAAGGCCAACTACCTAGAGCTCACTGCTCAATCACACAATGGGAGTCACACTGACTACATAATGGATAATTAAATCCAATGATAATGTACTGCTCAAAGTAACATCTTTAATCCTGGATTCAATACCGGTTAAGCTCTGATTGTCTTCTTCAAACCATCCTTGAACCTTTAAATGATGACCGCGTGAGTAACTCTACTTATATTCGCATATACCGAATATCACAACCTTACAATACCTTATTTCATCCCACACCTTATTAATCTCACAATAGAGATCTTACATATATACCAAAACCTAAGACCAAATGTGTAGGTCGGCTCACTAAGAATATTATAATAAAAATCAATTACAACAAGTCAAGATGTAATGCATCATGTCTGCTCAACAACAATGTTAATTGATTAAATTATCTCCATAACATGTTGTGCTGATCTGGAATAGATATTGCATGCCGGTCCATAACCTAGACCAATTTGTCGGTAACAACAAATATGTCAACACTTTTAGACCAATAACCAAATCTCCAAAACCAAGTGTCCAAACCATGTCTTCGACATAACCAAGTGATCTCTAGATGATACCAAGTCATCCTTACTATTGGTGAATGATATAACCTGCCAGTAAACCAAATACCGGTGACTGTGCATAGGTCATTGAACTTGCCAGTGAACACAATCAAAGATCTCCAGAAGGATAAGTGTTGATAAGTGTTAACATCAATGACAAAACCAAGCAACATATCCATAATACCAACACTGGTACTGCAACGGACATTAATAAATGTGTTTTGAATTTATGATGATGTGACTCGTTTGGATTCATGTAATATTTCCCAACAGATTGATTGTGCTTTTTTGTTGATTTTTGCCTTTTGATTCATGAGAGTGCCACATTTACCGAAGCCAATTCTTATTTCAATGAAACATACCCCTTCAATTAATTTCTTTTCATGTTCTTCGACGCCCTAGTTTCATCAATGCCCATCTTTAGTATAGACCCAACACTATTTATTTTGTTTCGATGAAACTCTCTCTTTTCTCAAGTGTTTTCACCTTTTATCAATATGAATTTTCTATCGACAACCATATTTCGATGAGTTATCCATTGAATTCATTGATATTGGATTTTCAATGAAAGGTCTCGTTTTGCCATGCACTCTAATTCTTTACTCAATAGCTTGTTTTCATCAAAACCCCTTTTACTTTGATGAGATCTCATTTTATTTTATCAATTTGTGACTCCGACAAGAGGGCCCCACTTCATATCCAATTCGATGAGTCTCGTGATACGACAAATGCTTATAGGATTTCCCCAACATGTCATTTTCATTGATGAGACCATCTCTATGAGACTATGCCCATTTTCATCAAATTGAATACTTCGATAGAACTTGGTCTTTTGATAGATACATTGAGGGTCAAGTTGATGTGCTTGTCTTGCTTTCTTTTTGTTTCAATGGAACATGCTTCTTTGATAAGTTGTTTATCCCATTCATCGAAACCCTTGTTTTATCGACGACTTCCTTTCGTTGAAATTTGGCATGATTCCATCACAATACATATTTCGATGAAAATTTGCCTTCGCTAAGAGTTCATTCGATTCTTCCAACATCATCCTTTCATCGAAATTTTTTTCTTCAGCAAGACCGTTGTTATTTTCATCGATGTTGGGTTTTCGATGAAACTTTAGTGTCTCTAGGTGCCTATTTAATTTCCCCGACATTGCTCTTTCACCGAAAGGCTTTTTTGGTTACATTTTAATGCCTCTTAGGTTACCCTAATGAGGGTTTTGACAACCAACCACTAAAATGTGAATATGTCAGCCAATACTTAATGGAATCAGGTGATTTGAAAGCCAAAATGAAGTGGATAAGTGCCTCCATACAACCCAATAGGTTTCAGAACCTGGCACTAAGTCTATGACATGAAATAACATTTGTAATCAGACTATTATGTAGAATAATATAAGAAAATGTGTGCAGAAAACTACTTTTACTAACATTACAGTATTTCTTATAATTGTATGACTATTACAGTGAATTCATAACTTTTGTCTAATAGGTGTCTTTTTTTTCAGCTGTAGAATCATTGCAATTTTTTTGAAATTTTCTTTTTGTAGTTATTTTAACACATGTACTATTAAATTAATGGTTGTTTTATTATGCAAATGAGGGTAATCATTACATATGTATTAATATAACGTGTTATTTTTTCCTTTTGTAGAAACGTACTGATAAATTCAATGAAGGTGATAAAGTTAGGTTGTTGGATCCATTTGATAGTGTTGATGTTGGCATTGGGAGGATTCACTCCCTATCTATTCTACATGGAGTAAACTGCAAAGGAACAGGTGATGCAAATGTGAACATTTTAATGGTCACAAGTAACATACCTCTTCCTTATGAAGACAAAATAGATGGAGCCATCCATCTGAAAGAGAAAGAGGGAACCTTCGCAAGGTGGCCATTAAAATATTTGCAGAAAATTATATATTTGAATATGTTTATCATGTTTCTTATTGTTTTACGCAGTACTTTGAATATTTTGAAAGAGTTGGAAACTTAGACAACTTTGACATTTTTTATTATATTTGCATATATACCCTTAGATAGGTTTGACATCTTATAACTTGATTTATATATACATATTTGTATTATATTTTTTTATTGTAGATTATCTTGTTTGTCATGATGTTCAATCGATCTTTTAATTCTAACATGTAGCTTGTTCGTATATGTAATATTTTTTATTTTCTTCTATGATCTAGTTTGAGTTTAATGTTATATTATTTTTGCATTATAATATGATTAAATATACTACCAATAAATAAAAATGATTAAATATACTACCAATGGATGTAAATATATGACTAAAATAAGGACTAAATATATGACTAAAATAATGACTAAATAAATGACCATATAACAACAATCAATGATTAAAATAATGACTCAGTACATAACTAAATTAATGACTAAATATACAACTAAATAAATTACTAATATGACTAAATAAATGACCAGAGAACAACAATCAATGACTAAATTAATGATTAAATATATGACTAAATTAGTGACTATCATGACTAAATAAATGACCAGATAACAACAATCAATGACTAAATTAATGATTAAATATATGACTAAATTAGTGACTAAATATATGACTACATTAGTGACTAAATATATGACCAAATCGATGACCAAATAAATGACCAAATCGATGACCAAATCGATGACCAAATCAATGACCAAATCGATGACCAAATTGATCAATCAAAACAACTAGTGGTCACATGACTAAATTGATTTATGACTGGCAATAAACTACCAGTGGTCACGTGATCAAATTTAGTCATTTATCTACATTTTTTGGTAGTTTTTTTAGTCATATATTGTTGTTTTTGTACTAGTGCACCCTAGCAGATATCCAACAAACTCTTCACACAAAGTTAACAAAGGATACAAATATCTAAGCAACAATTTGCAATCAAACCGATCAAGTTATCTAATCAATTATATCAAATATCCATATCAAGTGATCATTATCTTGTCTTAAATAGAGATAGATACACTCAAAGTTAGACAGGTCAGTCTTAAACGATGTCCACACTTTCTGATATCAGACATTATCAACCATCACATCAAGAAATCAAGAACGAAGGCACATATCAGTATAGCTATTGAATTTTGTCCTAGTTAGTCTCTATCTTTTATCATTTGGTGACAGATTATGTACCTATACCACTCAAGGATGTCCACAAGTAACTAGAGGAGCCATCATGGGCATTATCTTTTATTTGTTTGTTGTTTGTGGTGTGTACCAATGAAGTTATGGGGAAATAGTTCCAGTGGGTGTCTGTGATTGGTACGTTCATTTGGAAAGTATCAAGGATAACTATGTTTGTGACTACCCCACATACCTCGACCCCTATCATTATTCCCATAATGGAGGATTTATTGCTTGTCTTCTATGTGTTTATTTCTTCAAAAAGATATCTTTACATCTTGGTTCCTTATACCCGATGTGCAAAGCTCCATTGTTACATAATAAGGCTCATTGATGAACATATATTGTGCTATGAATAAAGGCACAAAATTTTGTGAAAACCATCATCTTCATTTTTTAGTCTATCATTATCAATCCACAATCTCATATCAATCATCCTCAATTGCTTCTAATTCTCTTCTATCATTTTATCATCTCATTTAATTCTATTATGTCATATTCTATCTCAATATCATCTTCACGTCACCTATCTCTATTTCTAATCAATAACTATTCTTCTATCTCACATTCTTCTTCGTTTGAGAGATCATTCATACCTTTAATGCATAGACGATCTCTCGAGGGGGCATTACACCCTAAGCATCACTAGGGCATACTGGGGCAAGAAATTTTTCATTTTCTTTGAAACAACATCATTCTGACATTGTCTCAAAGAAGGGCAAATGTAGACACCTAAAAAATGTCTCATTAATCATGTACTAATTATTCATCTTGATTGATTAAAAACTATTTAATTATTTTTATTAATCTTATTCTTCTAAATTCATATTTCTTCATCATCTTACTAATTATACTATTTCAATTTCTATTCCTCATCAATTAATAATTTAAACCCTTTTCTAAATATTAATTATTTAATTAAAAGTGATTTTAATCCTTTAAATTAAATAATTTTTATTATTTAATTAAATTCAATTTCTAAATAATTAATAGTTTCTTGAAATTATTTAATTAGCTAATTCATTCTACAAATTCAAATTCCAATTCCCCAAATTCTAATTTCGTCTAATTTCATTAATTCCTCTAATTCAAATTCAAATTCATATTCTTCCAATTTCATTTAATTTAAGTTACATGTGCATTTCAATTTCATTATTCGAAATCAATGTCAAAGACATGCAAAAATCAAATTGAAAATCTAAATCAAGTTTGCATGAATTCAAATATAAAATTGAATTTAAAATAAATTTAATATTTAAATCAATTCTCATGAAAAGATTAAATTGAAAATCTAAATCATGTTCAAGCACATGCTAAATTAATCAATTATCTTTCCAATCTCTATTTCTATCTTCTACTCTTTTTTTTTTTTCCAAAAAGCATTCAATCAGTCATCGCTAGTTAATAACTCAATCTATTTTAATTGATCAATTCAATTAATTGATTAATTGCATTATTGTTTAATTCTCCTCCAATCATTCTTTTTCTATCTTCCAATTAGATTTTTCTAAATAAAGCTTTCTTTGTCATCAATCAATTAACTCTTTTATCTATTCAATCAATTGAGTTCCACCTGCAAATCAATAGTTTAACTATAAATCAACTTTTTAGCTCACCTGAGTTCCACCTCTCATTCAATCCTCCCCAAAAATCTATAAATTCAGCATCAATTCTCTATTTTCAACAATCACAAACTTTTAAATCTTGTGTCATTTTTAGGTTAGTAGTGGAATATTTGTGAGTCACCATGCCACAATAAGCAAAAGAACAATGGAAGCTACATGCAATCATGGAATATGGAGTTTTTGATTGAATGTTATAAACCCTATTACTTTGTTTGCATTATTTCATTGGTTTATTTATAATTCTTTAATTAAATAGGGATTCATGATTTCCCTTTAATTCTAGTTAAGTAATGATGAATTTTACATGTACACACATATAACATAATGGTAACAATATCTCCCTTTGTGATTGATAGTAACATCTATCAATAACATCATGCAAACTCTCTCTCCCCCCCCCACCTCTTTGACAGTAATGACAAACATGGACAAAACACCCTTTGAGAAACTCACTCATGCCCCGCCTAAGAGGAAGAACACAATCAATAGTCTAGAAAAGAATATACAGGTTGGTCATTGTACCAATGCACATCAAAATGCACATTAGTTCAAACTAGAGAGGGGTAATACCCCTAATTTCTATCCAAGATACTCAAAAGTATCTTTGCACAACATCTTAGTGAATATATTTGCAATCTGCTCTTTTGTGGATACATACTCAAGTCTGACCTCATTATACAACACTTCTTCTCTCAAAAAGTGGTACCTAATAGATATATGCTTTGTGTTGGCAACAATGCAACAAACTGAGCTGGGGGGGTGAATCAGTTTGCACAAAAACTTTTTGCAACTTAAACCACAAATCAAATCTGATAATTAATAGTTAAAGCATGAGACAACACCACATCAATAACAAACATAACACCAATATTTTTGATGTGGAAAACCCACTTAAGGGAAAAACCATGATGGGAACCTAGCCATAATGAGATAATACCCTGTTAAGAGTAAATGAAATATTACAATGGGGAATGCACATGCATTCAGGCACATTGTCTAGAGTTCACCACTCAAATAAGAAACCTAGAAAGGATACAACCTTCAGGGAAGGTGTAATGCCTTACAGAAAGTCTCACCGGCTTACAAAAGCATTCAGACAACAATCAGGATTACATAAACTGTGAAAATAGTATCTCCATATGCCTGAGTAAAGTTCCAGATAAGCTCACTGTCAAATATTTTTTGCAACACACTTCCTCACACAACTTCGCACAACTTCCCTACTACTGAATGATTAATACAATATTTGCACATAGCATCATCACTCTCAATGATTATTACATTCATTTATACAAGTAATCAACCTATATTTCAAGGTCAGCCATACCCTCTATACAAATAACAAAATAATAACCTCACACGCTACAACAATATATGCAGACTAAAACAATACCGACTAAGACATAGTCTGGACCAAAATCAATACTGCAAACACACAACACCTCCAACAATTATGCCTCAATCATCCATAACATGCTACAATCACCAAGAATGTCGCATAACATGAATAATATCACCAATAACATGAATGTCACATAACATGAATAAAATGATCAATAACGCGCACAACAATCAATGCAAACCACCAATATGTATAGAACATAATCTAGAAACATTCACAAGCAATGTGAATTGCACCACAACAACCGCAGCAACTCAGATTACTAGAATCATCACCGTCTCTCTACCGGAGCTCAAGAACACCAACATAACCGACTATCAACATGAAATATTATCTTGTAGATTTACAAATCATGAACCAATCGAACTAAGGGACACACATCAATGTCCACAATACATTCCTCACATCTGCAACTAAAGATGTAGTAATTCTGGAGCAATACAGAGTATAAACAACTGAATACAATTCTCAATACCAAACCTCATAATCAAAACATCATGCGAACCTCTGCAAATGGGAATGGACCATCTATAGACAATATACCAGAAACTCTTTAAATTGTATTAGCTCATCTACAATACACAAGCTAAACCAACTCATTCAATCTAACTGCAACACTGGAATACACAGGAGAATATGTTAACATAAATGAAAACACTATTGGAGATTGTTGGATATGGTTGGTCATTGTTGTTGCTAGGATATGTTGTTTTCATTGAGGTCAACATATTCCTATGATTTATTTGAGTGTGATTGGAAATTGTTTTTGATCCAATTTTGTAGTTTGGTTTTGTTGATCACTATTTTGCAGAGGTTGATATTTCCTCTGGTATATTCGGTGTGATTAAATATTGTGTTGATACTTTAGGGTATTATTTGGGATGATCTTTTATATCTTCATTTCAAATGGTTTGTGATTTGGTCCTCCACAAGTTATCTTTCTTCATGATAGTTGATGATTGGTTGTGTTCTTGAGGTTTTAGACGTTGATCGATGAAGATTTGAAAAGAGGTGTTGGTGCAACTATTTCAGATGGTTCTAACATACTTGCTGGTGTTTCCTAGTTGTGTCCTATTATTTTTGGAAATCTCTATTGATCGTTGTGTGATTTTTTGGTAGTTTTCATCAACCGGTATTGATTTGTGTGTTATGCAATATTTTTGGTGGTGGAACATGTTGCGATTGATCTTTGCATCATTTCTGATGGAGTTGATCATTTGGGAATTTTATTTAGGACCTTGATATTCTATTTAAATCATTATATTGGTCTAGTGATCAATCTTTGTATAGTGTGATGTAATTTTATAATTATGAATTGAGGGTTAGGTTTTAGCCGACCTTGTTATCAAGGTTGATGAATTGTATATATAGGTGAATTATTCATGTAGTTTGTGTGTCGATGTTGTGTCTACATTATTAGAGAAAGATTTGTGTGCGAACATGTGTTTTATCATTCAGTGTTGAGTTTGAGGTGAGATTGGTGTTGCTAAGAAGACATTTGTGCTTAACCGAAATGGTAATCAGGCATTTGGAGATGCTATTCTTCCAGTTCACTTCTTCCAGATTGTAGTCCAAATTATATTGTAAGTCAGTGAGATTTCCTTAAGGGTTGTAGAATTTTGGGCAAATATCTTTTGAGCAATGATCTCTAGGTAGTGTGCTTGAATGCATGTGCATTCCCTATTGTAATATTTTCACATACTACTGCAGAGTATCATCTTACTATGGGTAGGTTCCCACTGTGGTTTTTCCCTTAATCGAGTTTTCCATGTCAAAATCTTGGTGAATTGAGTTATTTTGTTAATTTTCTTATCTGTCTATTGTTGTAATTTAGTAGATCTATTATTGTGCTTAAAGTTTTATATGCTGGTGAAGATTGATTCACCCCCCCTCTCGTTCTTCCTTCTCAGTTGCTTCTAACAATTGGTATTAGAGCTAGATCCTTCGGTAGAAGCTTGATCACTTGAGGAGATCCAGGATGGCAGCTCAAGGTATTCTTTTCAAGAAGGAAAATCCAAGGTTTTATGGAAGCAACTATACTATATGGAAGACCCAGATGGAGGTGCACTTGAAGTGTCTTGGAGAAGATTACTGGAAGATCACAAAGAATCCCTATATTGTTCCTTAGAATAGACCATCTACTCCAGATGAGGTTAAGGAAGATGAATATAACATCAGAGCGAAGGAAGCATTTCTTAGTGCCTTGACTGATTCTGAAATGACAAACGTTATGGGACTTCAAACCGCACATGAGATCTGGGAGAAGCTTGAGATTTTGTATGAAGGTGACAAACACGTGAAAGTTGCTAAGTTGTAGAGTTTGAAAGGAAAATATGAGATATTGAAGATGGGAGATGATGAGAACATACATTCTGTTATGGATAAGGTGAATGACCTTGTCCTAGGTGTCAGATGTGTCGGTGGAAGCATTGAGGAAGATGAAATTGTTGCTAAGGTGTTGTGATCTCTGCCTCCTTATAAACATAAGGTTGCTGCTATAAATGAGATCCAAAGTGTGAATACAGTGACAAGAGATGTTTTGGTTGGAAAGCTTGTTGCATTTGAGCTAAGTGAGTTTGGAGAATCACATGGAAAGTCTAAAATAGCATTCAGAGAATATGTGTCTGTATCCAATAACCATAAGTATGATCCTGATGAGTGCAAAATATCTAGATATGAAAGTGAGAGAAGAGATATAGAAGAGAAAGAGAGAGCTTGATGAACTGATTTCGCAGAGATTGCCTAAAGGTGCCAATAAGTATGATGGAAATTTGCCCTTGAAATGTTTTTCTTGTAATAAGATAGGACATTTTTCTTCTAGATGCCTGGAGAGAATGGCTAAGTATGACAAGCATGATAAGTTTGATAAGCATGATAGATATGAGAAGCATGAAAAGTATGATAAGTCTTATAAGCCTAACATAAAGTTTAGGAACTAGAAGAACTGTTATTATGTTGTAGATGAAGGTATTACAGATGATGAATCATAAGGAGATGAAGTTGTGTTTATTGCCATTAAAGAAGATAGACTTGTACCTATTGATTCCAGTAGTTGTTATGTTGAGGAGAAAGCTTTGGCTACTAAGGTAGAGGAAAAGGATGAATGGGTGATTAACAGTGGTTTTTCACATCATATGACCAGTGATAAAAGAAAATTTGTAAGCATGGAAAGGTATGAGGGTGGAATAGTTATATTTGGAGATGACAAAGCCTGTGTGATATGTGGGAGAGGTTCTATTTGTTTTGATGGTAATCATAACACCGATGATGTCCTATATGTTTAAGGTTTGAAGCACAATCTTTCGAGTGTTGGATAGATGGTTGATAAGGGTTATGATCTATAATTCAAGGATGGTAAATGCAAGATCTTTAATGCCTTTGATATAGAGATTGCATCTGGGACTAATAGTGAAGGTAACATTTTTCATTTGAATGTTGGTGAGAAAATTTGTTTTATTGTTAAGATAGATGACAGTTGGTTGTGTCATAGGAGAATGTGTCATGTAAAATTTGATTCAATGTTTAAGATATTTTCTACACATGTTAGAGATCTGCCTAAGATTGTTAATCCTGTTAATCTGGTATGTAAGGAATGTCAGTTGGGTAAGCAAAAAAGAATTTCATTCAAGACAAAATAGTATACATCTGATGGACTGCTAGATCATGTGCATACTGACCTATGTAGACCAATAAATGTTAGAAGAGTGTAGGGTGATAGATATTTTATGCTGCTAATTGATGATTATTCTAGGATGATGTAGGTTGTCTTTTTGAAGGAAAAATCAGAAGCATTTGACAAATTTAAGATATTCAAAGCTAAAGTTGAAAGTGAGCTTGGATTGAAGTTGAAGTGTCTAAGATCTGATAGAGGTGAAGAATTTTGTTCCAATGAGTTCAATTGATTATGTGAGATGCGTGGAATTAGAAGACAATTATACTCTCCTAGAACCACTCAGCAAAATGGAATTGTCGAGAGGAAGAATAGAACTATTTTAGATGTTGCAAATACTATATTGATTGAGTGAAATATTTTGTAGATCTACTAGAGAGAAGCCATTAGTACTGTTGTTTACACATTCAAATGAGTACTTATCAAAGGTGATACCGGTAAGAATCCTTGTGAGCTATGGTTTGGTCATGTTCCTACTGTGAGGTATTTCAGAGTATTTGGTAGCAAATGTTATATCAATAGAGATGATGATATAGGAAAGTTTGATGCTAGAAGTGATGAAGGTATCTTCTTGGGATATTCAACTAAGAGAAAAGCCTACCAATGCTATAATAGGAGATTGAGAAAGATAGTTGAGAGTGCAAATGTGAAGGTGGATGAGAACCCTAGGAAGGAGATCAAAGCATGCAGATATGATGATGGTCAACATGTTATTCTAGTTTATGTTTAGCCTAAAGAACCTAAGAAGAATGATTTCATAGAGACTATTAATCCAGATGTTGTTGTTGTCGGTGAAGATGTTCAGGATCCCGAGAATCAAAATAATCAGAAGACTCTGAGGTATGTAAGATTGAATCATTCTAAGAATCAGATTATTGGCGATAAGAATAAAGGTATGATGACTAGAAGAAGGTTAGCAACTGAAGAAGTATGTCTGATTTCTAAAGTTGAACCTAAACATGTTGTTGAAGCTTGTAATGAAAATTGGATGAGATATATGGAAGAAGAACTAGATTAGATTGAAAAGAATAATACTTGGGCACTTGTGCCTAGACCTAAAGATAAGAATGCTATTGGTACTAAATGGCTATTCAAAAATAAATTGAATGAAGTCAGTGAAGTCAGAAATAAAGCTAGATTGGTCTGCAAAGGGTATTCACACCAAGAAGAAATTGATAATGAGGAGACTTTTTCTTCAGTTGCTAGACTTGAAGTTGTTAGATTGATGCTTTCTTATAAATATTTCAAGGTTTATCAGATGGATGTCAAATCAACCTTTTTGAATGGTGATCTAGAAGAAGAAGTTTACATTAAACATTCTGATGTATTTTCATTGTCGAATGATGGAGACATGGTATGCAAATTGAAGAAAGCTCTTTATGGATTAAAACAAGCTCCTATAGTCTGGTATGCTAGACTAGACAAATACTTGTTGAAATTGGGATTTACTAAAGGTGTTGTTGACAGTAATCTATATTTCAAGATTGAAAATGATAACATCTTAATTATTGAAGTCTTTATTGATGACATTATCTTTGGTGGTGATGATGACTTAAGCATGAAGTTTGTTGGTGATATGCATAAAGAATTTGAGATGTATATGATTGGTGAGATGAAATTCTTCTTAGGTTTGCAGATTGCACAAACAAGAAAAGGTATATTCATATCTCAAACTAAGTATGTGAAGGAATTGCTGAAGAAGTTTGGATTAGATGACTCCAAACTAGTTAAAACTCCTATGGTGATTGGTTATAAATTTCTCAAGAATGATGAATCTCCTAAAGCTAATAAGAGTTTGTACAGATCTATGGTTGGTGGATTGCTATATCTTACTTAGACTAGGCCTAACATTATGCATGTTGTGTGTGTGGCTGCTAGATATCAATATGATCTGAATGAGAATCATGTCACTATTGTTAAGAGGATATTCAGATATCTGAAGGAAACTGTGGATTATGGTTTATGGTACTCGAGGAATGATTATTTCATGTTGTGTACCTACACTGATGTGGATTGGGCTGCTATTGTTGATCATGATCAGAAGAGCACTACTGATGGAGCATTCTTTTTAGGTAAGAAGTTAGTCTCATGGGCTAGCAAGAAACAAGATTTAGTGTTCTTATTTACTGCTAAAGTTGAGTACATTGTTGCTGCTACTAATTGCACTTAAGGTAGTCTGGATGAAGCAAATGTTGAAAGATATTAGAGTTATTCATGATGAGCCTACTATTATATACTATGATAATTCATGTGCTATCAACATGTCAAAGACTAGGCATGTGTCAATCAAAAATCATTACTTGAGAGAGAAAGTCAGTGAGGAGAAGGTGAAGCTTGAGTATGTATCTACAAAGTAATATATAGTTGATATTTTTACTAAGCCTTTGCCTGCAGATACATTTTTCTATTTGAGAGACAAGTTAGGGGTAACCACCCCTCCCGATGAGAACTAGATGCATTGAATTGCATCAATCTAGTGGATTTCAGAGCCTTACTCTCTTATCTAGATTGATGAGATGGTGTTGCTCCTCTATTGGAGTAGTCTGTGTTTCAGGGGGAGAGAGATTCGAGTTTATGTTTTCGGGGAGAATAAGTTTGGTTATCTAATTTGAGATCTTTGGAATTGTTGTCAAAGGGAGAGAGAGAGATCATGTGAAAAAATGTTTATCTATCTTGATCTTAGGGGGATTTTGTCGGTGATATCTTCTTTCTTTGCATTGACTATTTTTCACATTCATATGTTGCCATCAATGCCAAAGGGGGATAATTTTGGAGATTGTTGGATATGGTTGGTCATTACTACTACTAGGATATGTTGTTGTTATTGATGTCAACATATTCTTGTGATTTATTTTGGTGTGATTGGAAAGATTTTCTGATCTAGTTTTGTAGTTTGGTTTTGTTGATCATTGTTTTACAGAGGATGATATTCTTCTAGTATATTCATGTGTGATCAAATCTTGTGATGAGACTTTGGGATATTGTTTGGGATGATCTTGTGTATCTTCATTTTAGATGGTTCATTATTTGGTGCTTTGCAAGTTATTTTTCTTCATGACAATTGCTGATTGGTTGTGTTCTTGAGGTTCTAGACGTTGATCAATGAAGATTTGAAAAGAGGTGTTGGTGCAACTGTTTTGAATGGTTCTAACATTCTTGTTGGTGTTTCCTAGTCATGTCCTATTGGTTTTGGTGATCCTCATTGATCATTGTGCCAATTTTAGGTGGTATTCATCAATCAGTATTGATTTGCGTGTTATGCGGTATTTCTGGTGGGGGAATGCGTGGTGTAATTTTTTAATTATGAGTTGAGGGTTAGGTTTTAGCCGACCTTGTTATCAAGGTTGATGAATTATATATATAGGTAAATTATTCATGTATTTTGTGTGTCGATGTTGTGTCTACATTATCAGAGAGAGATTTGTGTGTGAATAAGTGTTTTATCATTTGATGTTGAGTTTGAGGTGAGATTGGTGTTGCTGAGTAGACATTTGTGCTTAATTGGAACTGTAATTAGGCATTTGGAGATGTTATTCTTTCAGTTCACTTCTTTCAGATTGTAGTCCGACTTATATTGTAAGTTAGTGAGACTTCCCTGAGGGGGTTGTAGCTTTTCGGACAAATATCTTTTGAGTAGTGAGCTATATGTAGTGTGCCTAAATGCATGTGCATTCCCTAATGTAATATTTTCACATACTACTGCAAAGTATCATCTTACTATGGGTAGGTTTCCAACATGATTTTTCCCTTAATTGGGCTTTCCACGTCAAAATCTTGGTGTTGTGAGTTGTGCTATTAATTTTATTATCTATCTATTGTTGTAATTTGGTAGATCTGTTAATGTTCTTAAAGTTTTATATTCCAGTGAAGACTAATTCACCCCCCTCTCTCAGTCTTTCTTCTTGGATGATACTAACAAACACGTCAACCAATGTCCAACACTTTGTTCTAGAATATTGTACTGAATTCTTTGAAATATTTATTGCACTAGTATTATCACACTTGATTGAGATGGGGTCATAAAAATTTACACCAAATTCCTTCAAAGTTTGCTTCATCCATAGAATTTGAGTGCAACAAGAAGATGCTACAATGTATTTTGTTTTTGATGTAGATAAAGACATAGAGTCTTGCTTCTTTCTTGACCAAACAACCAACTGGGAGCCAAGGAAGAATGCTCCTCCACTTGTACTTTTCGTATCATCAACATTTATGGCCCAATCTGCATTTGTATAAGGTATCAAGGTAAAATCTAAACTCCTAGTATACCAAAAACCAAACTCTTATGTGCCTTTAAGATATCTGAAAATTATTTTCATTGCCACAACATGTGATTCTTTCGGTTCGTGTTGAAATCTAGCTGCCAAACATACTGCATACATGATATCCTATTTGGTAGTAGTCAAATATAATAGTCCTGCAATCATTGATTTATACTGACTTTCATCTACCTTAGGAGATTTATCATCCTTGGTCAGCTTGCATCCAATGGTCATGGGTGTACACATCGGTTTGGAATTCTCAAATCCAAATTTCTTTAACAACTCTTTGATATACTTAGATTGAGAAATGAAAATTCCTTTGTCATTTTGATTAACTTTAAAACCGACGAAGAAATTCAACTCACCAATCATGCACATTTCAAATTCTTTTTGTATTTTATCAACAAATCTTCTTCACATACCTTCATTTCTTCCAAAGATTATATCATCAACATATACAAATACAATTAAGGTTTTACCCGAATCGGTGTTGAAGTATAAATTGTTGTCAGTTGAACCTGTCTAAATTCTTTGATCAGTCAGATACTTGTCTAGTCTTTCATGCCAAACCCTAGGGGCTTGTATTAATCCATAAATAGCCTTTTTCAATCTACAAAAAAGCTTTGGATCATCTCTCAACCTAAAAAATTTCTAGTTGTTCAATGTAAACTTCTTCTTTCAATTCTCCATTCAAGAATGTTGATTTTACATCCATCTGATAAACCTTGAAGTCCTTAAATGCTACAAATGCCAGGAACATCCAGATTGCTTCCATCTATGCAACTGGGGCATAAGTTTCATCAAATTCAATGCCTTCAATCTGAGTGCATCCTTTATAAATCAACCTTTCCATCTTCATCTAGCTTGTTTTGGAATACCCATTTAGTTCCAATCACGTTCTTTTCTTCCAATCTAATAACTAATTCCCATGTCTATTTTTTCTCAATTTGATCTAGTTCTTCTTTCATAGATTTTATCCAGTTCTGATCATTACAAGCCTCTTCTATTGTCTTTGGCTCAATTTAAAATAGTAAACACAACAAGACTTGTTCTTGCATTGCTTTGTGTCTTGTGATACAACCTTTTCTCTTATCTCTAATGATCTAGTCTTGTGGGTGAATTTTTCTGAACATACCTTGGAGTCTTAGATTATGCCAATTAAGTACAATATTAGATTTCAATCAACTGCAACAAGAGTAAAGATAAAGACAATAACACACATAACACCACTTAATCAAATCTTCATCAATCAACACGCTAACTCTCAAGAATACCAAGCAATAGCAATTCAGACTAGAAAGATGACTTCCTAAGCACCAAATCACAAACCATCTTAATGTAGATAGATATGAACATCCAAAACATTCTCCCAAATCCACAATCAAAGATATGATCATACCGAAGAACAATGGATCAAATACCAAAAAACTATCAACCACTTAATAGAAAGACTAAACTCCAAACCGGATCAAATAATACGATCAAGTAATCTTTAGAATCACTAAAACCAATAAGAAATGAAGTATTCCAGCATCCCAAATAGATAAACCAACCATATCAACTCAATGCAAACATCAGAACACCAAAATAGCTCTCTGCAATACCAAAACATAAGAATATGTTGACATCAATGACAACAACATATCCTAGCAACAACAGTATCCAACAATCTCCCCCTTTAGCATTGATGACAACATATGAATATGAAAACAATCAATACAAAGGAATGAATCAACACCACCAATTTGCAACAAACTCCCCCTAAGATCATGCACACAAAGCTTCAAAGATAGAGAATTTTTTCACATGCTTCTCTCCCTCTTTGACAACAGTGCCAAAGACAAAATACACATTATGCTCTCTCTCCAAAACTCATCCTCTAATAAGGACAATCACTCCTCCTTAGGATAAACTCACAACTAATCATCGAAATCATACCCTAACTGCTCTGGCTGAGTAGCAACACCAACTCATTAACCCCGATAAAAAGATAAAGCTCTGAAATCCACTAGATTGATGCAACTCCATGCATCTAGTTCTCATAATGACGGGCAGAGACCCCTAGCTTGCCTCTTAAATAGACAAACATATCTGCAGACAAAGGCAGTGAAAATGTCTACAATCTAGTCCTTTTTGAGTACATATTCCAATATGACTTCCTCATCATTGATTTTCTCCCTCAAGAAATGATACTTTATGGACACATGCTTGTTTTAGAATGCAATACCAGATTCTTTGAAATATTGATAGCATTTGAATTGTCACAATCAATAATAGTAGGCTTATCATAAATCACTCTAATATCCTTTAGCATCTACTTCATCCAAACTACCTAAGTATAGTTGCTAGCAGCAACAATGTATTCAACTTTAGCAGTAGATAAAGATACAATAACTTGCTTCTTACTGGACCATGAAATTGACTTCTTTCCAAAAAAGAATGCTCCATCGATAGTTCTCTTCCGGTAATCAACATCACTTGCCCAATCAACATCGATGTAAGCACATAACAAGAAATTATCATTCTTCGGATACCACAAACCATAGTCAACAATCCCCTTCAAATATCTAAAAAACCTCTTCACAATAGTAACATGAGTCTCCTTAGGATCTTCTTGAAATCTAGCACAAAGGCAAACAACATGCATAACATATGGTCTAGTATGATTCAAGAACAATAATCCACCAACCATAGATCTATAAAAAGTCTAATTAACTTTTTGAGATTTATCATTCTTAGACAATTTGCATGTAGTTACCATAGGAGTTCCAACAGGTTTAGAATCAGCTAACCCGAACTTCTTCAACAATTCCTTCACATACTTAGATTGAGAAATGAAAATACCTTTACCGTTCTGAGTAATCTACAATCCTAAGAAGAATTTCATCTCACCTATCATATACATCTCAAATTCCTTTCACATATCATCAGCACATTTCATACTCAAATCATCATCACTGCCAAAAATGATATCATCAACAAAGACTTCAATAATCAAAATGTTTCATTCTCAACTTTAAAGTATACATTACTAGCACTAGTACCTTTACAGAATCCCAACTTTGTCAACTATTTGTCTAGTCTAGCATACCAGGGTCTAGGGGCTTTATTAAGTCCATATAGAGCTTTCTTAAAATTGTATACCATTTCTCATTCATTTGATAATAAAAATCCATCTAGTTGCTCAATGTAGACTTCCTCTTCTAGATCACCATTCAAAAAGGCTGACTTGAAATCCATCTAATATACCTTTAAATTCTCATAAGAAGCATATACAAGCAACAATCTAACAACTTCAATTCTAGCTACATGAGTAAAAGTATCCTCATAATAAATACCTTCCATCTAAGAACATCCCTTGCATACCAATCTTGCTTTGTTTCTGACAACTTCATCGACTTCATTCAGTTATTTCGAAACACCCATTTAGTACTAATTACATTCTTGTCTTTAGGTCTTGGAACAAGCTCGCAAGTGTTATTCTTCTCAATTTGATTCAGCTCTTCTTCCATTGCTTTTATCCATTTCTCATCCTTACATTATTTTGCAACATCTTCAGGCTCAATCTTTGAAATCAAACACATCTCTTCAACAACAATCCTTCTTCTAGTCATCACACCTTTATTTTTATCACCAATAATATGATTTTCTAAATGATTCAATCTTACATAACTCATAGTCTTCTGATTGTTGTGATTCTTAGGCTCTTGCACTTATTCACTGGTAGAAACAATATCCACATTAACTATCTCCACCAAATCATTCTACTTCAAGATCTCAGTATGCACAGGCTTAGGAATATCTTCATCATCAAAATCATAACAACATGCTCTGATCTACTTTCCAAGATATTCATCCACCTTCACACTTGTACTTTCTCCTATCTTTCTTAGTCTCTTATTGTAACACCGTAGACCTTTCTCTTAGTAGAATATCCCAAGAAGATTCCTTCATCACATCTTCAATCAAGCTTTCCTATATCCTCATCTATCTTGATATAACATTTACTTCCAAAAACTCTGAAATATATAACTATAGGAACATGAAAAAACCACATCTCATAAGGATTCTTGCTAGCATCACCTTTAGTATACACCCAGTTGAATGTGTAAACAACAGTGCTAACAACTCTCCAAAAGGTTTTTGCAATATTTCCTTCATTCAACATAGTCCTTGCAACATCCAAGATAGTTTTGTTCTTTCTTTCAACAACTCCATTCTTCTAAGGGGTTCTAGGAGTAGATAATTGTCTTCTAATGTCATTCCTCTCACATAATGTATCAAACTCTCCTGATGTAAATTCTCCTCCTCTATCAAATCTCGGGCATTTCAGTTTCAATCTTGTCTCAATCTCCACTCTAAATTTGAATAACTTGAATTCCTCCAACACTTCTTATTTCTCCCTTAGAAAGGTAACCCACATCATCCTATAGTAATCACCAATTAGTAACATGAAATATATGTCACCCTGCATGCTTCTCACTCTTGTAGGACCACATAAGTTAGTATGCACTAGATCTAACAATCCACTAGATGAATATAATTTACTCTTAAATGAAATTCTTGTTTGCTTTCCCATTTGACATTCCTTACATATCGGATTAGCAGGCTTCACAATCTTAGGCGAATCTCTAACAGCTTGAGTAGAACTTATCCTTATCATGCAGTCAAAATTAACATGACACATTCTCCTATGCCATAACCAAATTTCATCAATTTGAGCAATAAAGCAACTTTTCTCACCAACATTCAAGTGGAAGATATTACTTTTAGTCTTAGTACCTAATGCAATCTCTATACCAAAGGCATTTAGGATCTTGCATTTACCATTCTTGAATTGAAAATCATATCCCTTGTCAACCATCTATCCAACACTCAAAAGATTATGCTTCAAACCTTCATCATACAAGACATCATCAATATTATTCTTACCACTGAAAGATATAAAACCTCTACCACGAATCACACAAGCTTTATAATATCCAGATATCAGTATGCCACCATCATACATTTCCATACTCACAAATTTGCTTTTATCGCCTGTCATATGATGTGAACAACCTATGTCAATCACCCATTCATATTTATCTTTAATCTTAGCAACTAAAGCTTTCTCTTCAACAATGCAGCTTGTAGGATTCACTAATACTGGATCATCTTCCTTGATAGTAATAAATACAAATTCATCTTTTGAATTCCCATTCTTTGATTCTTCATTTGTTACACCTTCATCATCAGGATAATAACATCTCTTCTTATTTCTAAAATTGTGGTAGGGCTTATAGGGCTTATCATTCTTATCATGATTCTCATATATATCATACTTATCGGATCTATCATGCCTTTCAAATTTATCATTCTTATCATATCTAGACATTCTCTCAAGGAACCTAGAAGAAAAATGTCCATCTTATTACAAGAGAAAATTTTCAAAGGTAAACTTCATCATACTTACCGGCTCCCTTAGGTAATATTTGAGCAATAAGGGCTTCAAGCTCATCCAATTTTCTTTCTTTCTCTTCCATCTCTCTCTTCTCTCTTTCAAATCTGGATACCCAACATGAACTTTCTCTCGGATCATACTTTTGTTTCCTGGATATGGAGATCCTAAATGCAGTCTTAGATTTACCATGTGATTCTCCAAAACCACTCAACTCAAATGCAAAAAGATTTCCAACTGACATGTCTCTAATTATTGTAGTCACAATTCAGAATTCATCAATAGCAGCTACTTTATGTTTGTAAGGAGGCAATGATCTAAGCACCTTAGCAACATTCTCATCTTCTTCAAGGGTTCCACCGACGTATCTGATGTTCCTAAAAAGATCATTCACCTTATCCATAAAGGATGTTTTGTTTTCATTTTCTCACATCTTCAATGCTTCATATTTCCCTTTCAAACTCTACAACTTAGCAACTTTGACTTGCACATCTCCTTCATACAAGGTCGCTAGCTTCTTCTAGATCTCATGTGCAGTCTTCAGACCCATCACATTAGTCATCTCTAAATCAGTCAAGGCAATCAATAAATCTTCCTTAGATTTAATGTTATGTTCAACATCCTTGATCTCAGTAGTAGTAATCAGTCCATTCAGAGGAACATTGTAGACATTCTTTGTAATCTTCCAATACTCATCTCCAAGACATTTCAAATAAACTTCCATCTGGTCCTTCCAAATAGTGTAATTACTTCCATCAAATCTCACTCTTTTTATTGAACACATAGGTTGCCATCCCAAATCTCTTCAAGAGCTGAATCTTCTTCCAGAGGATCTAGCTCTGATACCAATTGTTGGTAGTAACAATGAAGGAAAAATGAAGGCTCCAACCCTTAGGAAAGGTTCACTACCTTACAATAATGATTGGACTACAATCCAAGAGCACCTAGGCTACCATCAGTTGTGTTTCAAAGTACGAAAGTTGTAATAAATTCTTTCACATAGATTTAATTGGTTCAGGAGCACCTAGGCTACCATCAAGCCTCTATGAGCAAATTTAGAATCTTTTGTGTTTTGAAGTATGAAAGTTGTAATAAATTATTGAAAGGCCATATAAGATTTAATAATTTCATATATGATCTAATAAGGTCATTTAAACTAATGGTTTGTAAGTTGATTCCTAATGGGGGCCATGTTGGCGCATATTTACAAAATTGGCCTAATATGGGATGTATGCCTCCATGCATCAAATATGATGTTTGATGATGTCTATGTGTCTTTATGGTATATTTGGACCTATTTGTGTCATTTTTGAGTCATTCAAGTCATAGGTTAGGTCTAGGATTAAAGTTAACCAAAGTTGCTTATGTTGTCCAAAAATTACTCAAGCAACTTTTTTTTGCATCTTATAGATAATTAGGTGTTATTTAGTAATACACATTTAAAAGGTGATTATTTCAGTTGGGAGGCCTTGGAGGAATTTAAATAAGCCATTCCAACATTTATTCAAGGGTTGGATGTATGTGGATGTAAACAACAAGCAAAAATCAATAAGAATTCCATTGTTCCCTTCACTTTTTTTGAGTTCTTCCACCGTGATAGTCTGAAAAATAGGCATTTTCCAATAAGAGAGCTTATCCATTTCCATTGGGAATCCATTGGAGAAGAAAGAGGAATGACTCCTCTCTGATTTTCCCTTTGTCTCATTCGTTTTGGTTGTGATTTGAAAAAGTTATCTTAATTTTTGTAAACAATATCAAAACCCTACTAGGGTAAACAATGACATTGTAAAATGTAATAAGCCCTCATTCCACGTTGAAACTAGGCCAATACTTGGTGTAATGAAGGTTCATATCATGTATTTACTTTCTTTTTTCTTCCAGGGTCCCATGCTAAAGTTTGCACGTGCCAATTGATGTCAAAGTGTTGATTTGATAGTGCATCGTTTGAAAACACAAAGTTTTCATGAAGATTTGAATGATATAAAAGCAACAAAGGTATTGATTGATGTTGTAAGTGAAGAGGGATGAGTGAGGGTCCCCTTGGAATGATCCAAGTGTGATATGATCAAAGGAGATAATTAAACCATGTTGTTTTATGATTGTCCTAACCTATGCATTGATTGTCCTAGTTTTGATAGTGCATTGAAATCAATGCACTTTACAAGTCTATGAGTGGGTTGTGTATACACATAAAAATGGCTATGAGCGATTAAATAAATATTTTATATTTATTTAATATTTATTCTTCTATTAAATAGTTAATTTGAAAAGATTAATTTATTTAATTCATTTCGTGTCTTTCTATTAATTAATTTAATTGAAATATTTTATCAATTAATTCATCTATCCTATTCCTCTATTTAATTAAATATCTAATATTTAATTATTTTTTTGATCAATTAATTAAATATCTAATATTTAATTATTTCCTTCAATCATTTGAATATCTAATATCTAATGATTATTCTTCTATCATATAGTCTCAAATATTAAATAATTCTATATTATTTAATCCCTTATCCAACTCATCCTTCCATCTCCACTTCATCTTTCCTTTGCCAACTCATCCATCATATGGCTAAATTAATTCA
This sequence comes from Cryptomeria japonica, assembly GCF_030272615.1. Classification (NCBI taxonomy): domain Eukaryota; kingdom Viridiplantae; phylum Streptophyta; class Pinopsida; order Cupressales; family Cupressaceae; genus Cryptomeria; species Cryptomeria japonica. Next base: position 691,973,849 of record NC_081414.1, read on the forward strand.
ACAAAATTAAAATAAATAAAACATTTATTAGCCACTTATCTTCAACCTCCAAATTTAATAAAATATTGTGTACGTACACATATTTCATAACCTCCTTCTATATTCTCTCCAACATCCCTACATCTTAGGAAGGACTTGAGTCCACTTGTCCTCTCATGCCTAAATTTTCTCCAATCATCCCTAGATTCCCTCAGTCAGAAACCCAGTCAAGGTGAGATGAGTGACACTTGTCTTCTCCTTCCCCCTTTCTCTCAACCTTCACCTTTGCTCACAACCATCTAAATCTGTAGACCTGACCATGACTGTTGATCTGAGCCACATCATCTTATCCTCTCAAGGTCTATAAAATCAGGAGTTTTAGTTGAGAGAGAGTTAGACTTCAAGTGAATTTGCAAGCTAATCATTTGTAAAACTTATACGCATTCGTGAGTTTTCAATCTTGAAGCAAATAGCAATTAGCATTTTAGCATAATCATTTAGCATTGCATATCATAGTATCAGTTATTAGTCCATTCTTCATATTCCATCTTGGAAGCTATCAGTGCTTGTCTGAGAGCACACCATATGCAACCAGGAATAGTGGAGTTAGGACACAATGAGACATAAACCACGAAGGTAAAAATATCATTTTTATTTCATATATGTTTCATGTAGTTTCATTGGTTGAGTTTGGATTTCTTGTAGTATTTCCATTGGTATTTTGTGAAACTGACTTGTTGCAGGTAGCATTCTGAGGATGAAATTCAAGTCGACACATTTTGACACCCACCATGGGGCTACAAGACCTTGCATATACTAGTAATATTTTTTTAAAAAGCAAATTTAATGCATTTGTAATTCAGATTCACGCATGTGTGGATTCTGATAGTGCTTTTGTTTGATAGGTTAGCGCATATGTCCTTCAAGTTAGTGTTTTTGTCCTATATGTTAGTGCATTTGTCAGTTGGGTTAATGCTTATGTTAGAGAATTCTTGCTTCTTAGTCCACATAGTAGTGTTTTGTAGTGTAGGTTAACACTTTTGCTTTGTAGGTTAGCGCTTTTGAGGTGAAAGATAGCACATTTGTTAAGACAATGCTTTTGTTGGCAACTAACAAAATTTCTTTGCAGGTGTGAATGTCCCAGAGCTTAAATTTTTCAAACTATTGACATGCATGTGTAGGATTGTGTTTAAAGGAAATTTTATGAATTTCCTCACCTAGTTAATTAAGAGCTCTATTTTGGAAAGTAACACATCATGTCTTGTTCATTTAGTTTAACTAAGGTGATAAATTGACAACATGCAACTTGCATTCTGAGTGACTTCTTTAAAATAGTTGCACATAGACTTTAAAAGGTTAAAATAAACTTGTTTTTTTTATGCTTGATGAAGTAGTAGGTACATATTCTCTCACCATCATATGGTGATTAGAAAACCAAACCTACTTTCTTTATGTATAAACTTTAGAGGGTCTGCCTTCCCAAGCTGCCTTGAGGGGGCCAATGAGAGGGGAACGACCTAAAGTGGAAACGGGCTAATACCAATTCTTTCCAATCCAGTCTAAATAAATCATGTTTTTGATGAAAGTCCCAAACAACATGTGCTGATAAGTTCATACTGACATTATGTTTCCCCATAAACCCTATGGAGCGTAACCTCTATAACCTCTATAGGCTGGGAACCTTCTGTATTTATAAAGCTGAAAGTACCGCATTTATGGCCACATGACCAAAAGCCTTTACTAAAAACCACTTGTACTAGTTGCCAAAATCCTTCTAGTTGTTGGCGCAAGAGGTCGGACCTCTGAAGTGGCTCACACACATACGATTCTTAGTAAAGATATAAAGTTTTCCATGGGGAGTTTTCATGGAAACTGGTGCTTGGCTGCTCCAAAGAAGTGAGTGCTAAGGGTGGAGCCAGTGGGGTCAAGCATCTAAATATCCACCTTAAATAGCGTAGCCTCAGGGGAAACCCCATGTGAGATTTAACAATTATTGCCTCAGCCTGCTATAAGATTTGTACTTGCTTGTGCATTTTATTTATTAAACATTGTGTCTTCTATGTCTGTACCATGTTCCAAATGGTCAAAAATTGAAGAAAATCATTATCTACGAGTGAGAAAAAATCCAACCAATTGTCAGAAAAATTGATCAAAAGGGTAGTACAAAGGCTTTCCAACATTTGAACACCAGAACAAACTAAAGTGTCAAAACATCAGTATCAAAATACTTCTTGAGTAGATTTGTCTCTAAACCATCACGTATTTTCAAACTAGCTCAACAACTGGGTCACTAATCCAATAGGCTATTCCCAAAAGGTTTCTATAAGCATAAACATTCAACAAGCTATTGATTCAAACATCTTAAGTGCAAAAGATCAAAATCATTGTCAAGTCTCTCTTCAGGATAATCAAATCCTCTATCACGAAGCTTGGTCAATTTATCCTATCTTCATAATCTTGGATATATCTTTCCTATTTTGAACCTAGGTTATATCAAAATCAAAATTGCACCAACATTGGAATCAAACAAACTTGTAAACTATCAGATGCTTATATGACTTTTAAGTATCACCTTAAGAAAACAAAAACCAGTTATAAAGCTGCTTAAAAAAGAATAAGATTCTTATATTTCAATCACAAGATCCTATTAAAACATAGGACATTCCTGCACCATTTTTGTCACTACTTACGTGGATGTGGTACAGAGTTTGATGGAAAAATTCTGCAAGGATGTGCTTTTGAACAAAGAGATGCTTTATCACAACGAACAAACAATAACGGTAAAATCAACAAAGCATATCTTCCTAAACCAATAATCACCTATTGACTTTGTCCTTTGGAAATTTCAAATTTTTTGAAATAATCACATGCCAATTTGGACTAGAGCTCAATATGAACAACTTAGAAAACAACAAAAACAAATGGAGGAAGAAGATAATCCTCTATTACAAACTTTTGGGTATACCACTGTTGAAGAAGAAGCATTCAATAATACCTTTAGAGACCTTGAGCAAGATTTTACGTTTGATAGGCTAATGGAAAAATTATTAGCAAAACAAAAAGAGAAATATCTCTTGATGTTGGCAAAATCTGGAGCTAAATTACTACAAGACTTTAACATAGAAATCTTGAAACAAGATGCGGAGGCAAGTAACACCCAAAACACAGATGATCCAAATAACAAAGATGCGAACAAAGAAAGTCATGGAGAGAAAAGAAAATAAAGGGATGACACAAGAAAAGAGCGTAGTGATAAAAGAACTTAAGAAGAAACAAAGAGAAACTATATGGATAATCCATTGTTAAACCTTACTCAATAAATGCAAACTCTACAACAACAGATACAAGATATGCAAAATGGAACAAGCTCCAAGAAGTATTCATTGGAAGATATATGCCCATATCCTTTCAATAAAAATTTGAATATGATACCATTTCCACAACATTGCGAGATCCCTAAATATGACAAATACGATGGAAAATCCAATCCTTAGGATCACATTAGGGAGTTTTGTACTATGAGTATGTAATTTGCCCATGATGAAAATTACCTTATGCGTCTTTTTCCTAGGAGTTTAAATGGACAATCAATGGAGTGGTTTCCAAGATTACCATGCGGAATCAAATCTTTTGAAGAACTTGTGAATAGATTTATTTCACAATACTCCTACAATATAAGGAATGAGATAACAATGCTGGATCTATGCAATGTTAAACAAAAGAATGGTGAATATTTTATGATCTTCTTACAATGATGGAAACACATATTTAATAGGTATCCAAGAGATGTGCCCGATCAAGAAAAAATGGACAAATTCATTGATAATCTTATCAGTGAAATGAGTTATCAACTAAGAATGCAATGTCCTCCCTCCTTTTCCAAGATGACTGAGAATGGTCTAAAAATAGAGAACATGATGGTAAAGAAAGGAGAGCTAAAAATTTACAATAATTCCTACAACAACAACAACAATGACAAACCCAAGTTTTGGTCAAAGAATAGGAATGTCAGCAATGGAGGAAATGACGATAATAGTGTTACAAAATAACAACAACCAATTTTTAATCTATCAAGTCAAATCCCAAGCAATAACAATCAAGAAAACAATAAGACCAAGTCCTTCTCCAATCCTCAAAGGAAATTCACAAACATTGGAGAACCATTGGAATCAACTTTTAAAACTCTTCTTGCCAACAAATTGATTGTTTTACTAGAAGCAAGAAGTTATGAACCACCAGTCAAGCCAAATTGGTGGAATGACAATCATTTTTTCAATTACCATCCGAATAAAGGACACCAAACAAATGATTGTCAAAGATTGAAACACCTTATCCAAGATCTAATTGATAATGGAACTATCATAGTGGATAGCCACAAGACAAATGAATCACACCTAGCTTTCAAAACTCCACTTCCGAATTATGACAAAGGTGAACCATCCCAATTAAAACATGACAAAGGAAAAGCCAAAGTGAACTACACTTATACATATGATGATGTGGTAAATGTTATCATTGTTAAAGATAATCCACCTTCAGAGCCAATCAATGTTATTAAGAGAAGCAAAGCAAAGGTTACCTTTCTAGGTATAACAAAAGACCCAACATCTACTTCACAACAATACAATTTAGTAGAGAAATTACAAAGAATACTCACTCAAATATCAATTCTGGAACTTCCCAAGGTTTCACCTATGCATAAGGAAATTTTGGAAAAAGCTTTAGTGGAAACAACAGTTTCAAAAGACTTGGATATAGATTAGTTCCAAAATATGGTGGGACACCTTATAGCCCCTCATTGCTTATCATTTTCTTAAAATGATGACGCATCCTTACAACATCCTCACAATGCTCCCCTACATGTTGAAGTCACTATTAATAAAACACATGTCAAACGTGTAGTCATAGATGGTGGAGTTGGCTTAAACATTTGTGCATTAAGTTTCATAAAAGCTTTGGGATATTCAAAAAATGCAGTGGATCCAAAGAAGAAAATAATCATTAAGGCTTATGATGAAGCATAACATTCTTCTAAAGGAACTGTGGTGTTACCAATCAAAATAGGACCTGTGGAAAGGAATACATTGTGTTAGGTTTTAGATTTGAACCTCTCTTACAACATTATTTTGGGACAACCATGGATTCACAATATGCAAGTAGATCCTTCTACGTATCATCAATGTGTAAAATTTCCTCATGAAGGACAAGAGATCACTATAATTGCAAATTCTAGTCAATATTGTAATAATTTGAATCCGACACAAGATACAAGAGTTCCACATAACAGAGAATCACTATATCCTACCAAAGAAATTCAAGAAAAGTTATGGGAAACCTTTGAGAAAAAGCTCAAATTAAATGAAAAAGGAATGGGAAAATATTCTTTGCATAATTTTCCACTTTCCCCTAAGTCATATGAAAAGCCTACAAATATCCAATCAAAGACCTCAGAGAAATCAAAAGATATGTTTAATGGAACATTTGTTAGAGCTCGAAATCTTGATGAAGAAACTGAAGACAAAGACATTCTTGGTTGGTTGTACAAGGATGAAAATGAAACTATAGCAATGGCTGCAAAAGTTAATATTCCCATAAAAAAATATGGCAAAGGTTATGAAACCATGCAAAAAAATGGGATATGAAGGAAAAGGACCAATTGGTAAACGACATCAAGGTATTTCAAAACCAATTTTTCCCCACTCACAATCTAAAGAAGATAAGTTAGGACTTGGATATCTAAAGTCAAATCAAAAGCACCATAATTATCAATAATCAAATTGGAGAAAGAAATCAGTCTCTAAAGAAGAAAATTACCAAGAAAAACTACATCAAGTAGTAGAAATAGTATCCAATGAACAAAAGAAACAAGAAGAACATGAGAAGCAAGAAGAAGAGATTACCATCAAAAGAAAAGAAGAATCTTCTCAACAAGTTCAAGAAATACAAGCAAATGTAGAATCTGAACAAGATATTCCTGAAGCAGTAAAAATAGAGATGGCAGAAATCAAGGAACTTTTTGCACCTTGTAACATCCCTGTATGGTACAGTGGGGTAGTCCTAGACCACGGTTCAGAGAAAGATTCAAATGAGTATGAATGGGGTCCAAATGTCTTATCTAGTACATCAAGTAAAGAAAACAATGAAGAACAAACAACTATTACAGAGGAAGACTTATCTATTACAAAACAAAAGATGGAGTTAGAAAGAAGACGAGAAGAACTCAGAATTCAGAGAAAAGAGGCATATACAAAACAACAAAGGAAAGGGAATGACAAAGACAAATAAGTAATGCCACAAGAAGTACAAACAGAGATAGATCAAGTATCTGGAAATATCACATTTCAATCAAATAAGGAACATGATGTATCAGGATGTGGCAGAACCATAGAAGAATTAAGAAATAGTCAAGTAGGATTGATTATTAGTCTAGAAGAAGTTGAGTTTGAAAGGAAACAAAATCTAGCAAAAGAATTCTCTTTATCATGTACACAAGTATGTCAACTCCAAAATGCAAATGAAGTCATTGAAAATAATCAAGAAGGAATTTACAGTATTAAAGATGTGTGCGTTGATATAATCCATTCATTTAAGGGACAAACGTCAACTGAAGAAACACTTGAGTGTGAGCTACAAAATACTAATACTGACATTGTTAGAACTAATTGGAAGACACTTGGGAGAGACAATTCTCAAAATCATTCGATCTATGACATTACCTTCTCTATACCAAATTATGATCATTATGTCATGAACTTTGAAACATCTAACGATGTCAATTATTACAACTTACCGCTTCTTCATCTTGAACTAATTGATTGGGATAATTTAGAAAACCCTGAATTAGATTTCTTTTCCAATGATCATGACTTAGCCGTGTATCTTAATGTTATCAAACCCATAGCACCGAAGATATTTTTCATTGCAGAATCAAGTAACGTTTCTCATAGTCAGGATAATGCCAAACTTTCCAATTGCAAAATTGAAATAAAACAAGGAAAGAGATCTACTGTTGAAAACCATTTCATGGCAACACTAGATCAATCAAAAGGGAAAATAAAGGACGTATTTGATGGTAAAAACCTCTTTGAGGTGCTAGAAGATGGAAAGTTTGACATTCTTCCTGCATATTTTTAGGAGAGATCTTCTATCCTATAGAACCAATAGAAGCAGTAAACATTGGTACATCAAAGGACCCTAAAATACTTCATTATGATGCCTCATTATCAGATGAAGAGAGGAAATAATACATAGAATTCTTTAAACAAAGACAAATAAATTTTTCTTTGTCTTATGAAGGCATGCCAAAAATTAATCTAGATCTTATCATGCATAATCTTAATGTGGATTTAAAAGCAAAACTAGTTAAGAAAAAGCTAAGAAAGATGCATCCACACATTGCTCTTCTTGTAAAAACCGAGCTGAAGAAACTATTAGATGTGGGTTTTATAAGACCTGTTGTTTATCCAGAATGGGTTTCAAGTATTGTACCAGTGTCAAAACTAGATAAAAGCATAAGAGTCTGTACATATTTAAGAGATCTAAATAAATCATGTCCCAAAGATGATTTCTCGCTACCAAACATTGATATAATTGTGGATTTATCAACAGGACATGAGATGTTTTCATTAATGGATGGCTTTTTGGGATATAATCAAATAAGAATTGCGCCTGAAGATCAAGAAAAGACAACTTTCACTTGTGCACGGGGAACTTATTGTTGGAATGTTATGCCATTTGGGCTTATCAAACAGCTATGATGACAATTTTCCATAACATGATGCATACATTTATGAAAGATTATGTAGATGATATACTTGCAAAATATCATACAAGACAAGAACATTTAAATATCTTAAGCAAGATTTTTGACAGGCTGGAAAGATATCAGTTGAGATTAAATCCAAAGAAATGTGCATTTGGAGTAACCTCTGGAAAAATTCTTGGGTACATTATATCAGCTCGTGGAATTGAAGTAGATCCTGAAAAGGTCAAAGCCATCATAGAGATGGAGTCACCTAGGAACATAAGTCAATTGCGATCTTTACAAGGAAGATTGCAATCAATTAGGAGATTTGTCTCTCAATTAGCAAATAAATGTCATCCATTCACCCATCTTCTACATAAGAATATTCCATTCAAATGGGATCAAAGATGTGAAGAAGATTTTATGCAAATTAAAGAATACCTGATGAATCCTCTAGTACTGGTATCACCAACCAAAGGGAAACCATTGTTGCTCTATATCTCAACGACAAATGTATCATTAGGAGCTCTCCTAGCTCAACATGATGAAGAAGGAAAATAAAGATCAGTGTATTATATCAGTAGAACACTTGTTGGCTATGAATTAAATTATTCCTCAATAGAGAAGACATGTCTAGCAGTTGTGTTTGCAACTCAGAAGCTGCAACATTATATGTTGTTTCATTATGTGAAACTAATAACAAAGATAGATCCACTAAAGTATTTGTTGAGAAAGTCAACATTGACAAGAAGAATAGCCAAATGGGTTATGATACCGAGTGAATTTGATATAGAGTATGTTGACCAAAAAGATATTAAGGGATAGGTCATTGTTGATCAATTGGCTGAAGCTCCTTTACAAAACAACATACCATTGCAAATTGAATTTCCCGTGCAAACATTCTGATAGTAAGTACAAACTTTTGGGAATTATAATTTGATGGTTCTTATACACAATATGGATCAGGCACATGAATCTTTTTCATCATACCTCAGGGACACATAATTCCAAAATCATATAGACTGCGGTTTTAATGCACAAACAATACTATAGAATATGAAGCATTGGCTATTGGGATCAAAATGGCCATTGAATGAAATGTCAAATAATTAAATGTCTATGGTGATTTATAGATTATCATCAACCAAATAAATTATGATTATCAAACTAAGGATGATAAACTCATACCATACAAACAACTGGTAGAGGAGTTTAACGAACACTTTAAAGAAATATCATTCACCCAGATTCCAAGAAATGAGAATAAAGCAACAAATGCAATGGCTACAATAGCATCTCTCTTGAAAAATAAGGAGAATCAACATTGTTATGAATTTCTCGTGGAAGATATCATAACCCCTACCATTCAATCCTAGCATATCTACTGAATTTATCATATATCAGGAACCAGTCAATCCTTATATGGTCAAACTTATCAATACTTAAAAGAGAATATCCTTCCTCTTGACCTATCCCATAATCAAAAAAGGAATTTTATCTGTCAGTCCTCTCGCTATACTATTATTGTAGATATCCTATATACGCGTGGTCTAGATGGTACTTTGTTGAGATGTCTTGAACAAGAAGAATCTGAGAAAGTTCTTAATGAAGTTCATGTAGGTATTTGTGGCACACACTCAAGTGTCTTAACATTGGCTAAGAAACTTCTTCGTATGGGGTACTATTGGCCTACTATGGAGAGAGATTCATTCACATATGCTAGAAAATGCAAACAATGTCAGATCCATGGGAATATCATTCATGCACCAACACAAGAATTATATCCTATGACAGGATCATGGCCATTTTCTCAATGGGGCCTTGATTTGGTAGGAAAGATAAATCCCTCATCTTCTAATGTACATAAGTTTATTCTGACTGCTACTGAATATTTCACTAAATGGATTGAAGCAGATCCTCTAACAACCATGATAGGAAAACAACTATCATCATTCATTTTGAATTATATAATTTGTTGCTATGGAGTTCTTATGACCATTATCACTAATAATGGAAGACCATTCAAGAATCAAGATGTGAAGGAGCTATGTGAACAATTTCATATCCAACATAGGTTTTCTACTCCATATATCCATAGGCAAATGGTCAAGCTGAGGCATTAAGCAAAACTATCTTGAAATTTTTAAAGAAAATAGTCAATGAAGCTAGAAAACATTGGCACATTCAGCTAAATCATGCTCTATGGGCATACCAAACCAGCATCCGCACTCCAACGGGGGAAACTCCATATTGTTTGGTCTATGGATCAGAAGCCATATTACTTATAGAAGTAGAGATACCTTCTCTATGAGTATCCTTGAAAGGTCTTATACCAAAAGAAGAACAACGAGTCTCTCGACTCCAGGAACTTGAACTGATTTAGGAATGTCACCAAAATGCAATAGATCATTTGAAAGTATATCAACAAAGAATGGCAAGAAGTTATAACCACAAATTCAAGTCACGCATTTTTTAGATTGGAGATATAGTTCTAAGGGAGAATCCAAGAAATCAGCAAGACCGAGAAAAGAAGGGAAAATTTGAACCAAATTGGCTAGGAACTTTTGTCATAGTAGCAACATATGGATCAAGAGAATACAAGTTATCTACCCCTGAAGGTGATTGGTTTGATGAGCCTATCAATTCTATTCATCTCAAGAAATTCTATGGTTGAGATATAAAGTCTTGGAAAAAATCAATAAAAAGCATATAAAGTCTTAAAGAAATCAATAAAAATCATAAAAGCAAAAAATCCCTAAAAAGCATAAAACAGTGAAAAAAAGAAAAAAAAAATGCAATAAATTTAGACAATGAAAACTTGGTAAACAGGCGCTATCTAAAAAGTGATTTCCTCCATCTATGAGATCTTTTGCTCACCTATCCACTCCATCATATCACATCTATCACTTCCATCTATCCTAGCTTATCCATTTCATCTTTCACATCCATTGCTCTGAACCATTGGTAGAAAATATGTAGCTTACTAGCAATTATGCATCTTTGACACACGTGTTATAGCCATTGTCTTAGATCTTATCAGAATCAATCAATCTGCATTTGTATCCCGCCATAGTTTGGATCTTGATCAATTCATGTATCCATAATAAAGTTTTGTTTCTGCTGGGGGCAAAATCCTAATTCCTTTTGCTAAGGTGATCTTTTGAATCTTTGAAAATCCAAAACATTCAAAAAACTTAGAAAAACCAAAAACACCTAGGGTTTTGAAACAGATAATGAGCAAAAAAGCAACGAAGATCAAGGTGTCTTGTAATAATTGAATCATGAAACTCAGAAAATGAAGGATCAACCAGCAAGTAATAAAGGATTATCAAAGATCATTCATCAAGATGATTATATCAGTTAATGACCATGAGAACATGTGAATGACATACAAGATTCAATGCTTATATCTTGATTTTATTGCTAATCATGTACTCTATGCGACTCAAGGATGTCCATGACTAGAGAAGCTATGATGGGGCATGATTATTTTCTTTGATTGTTGTCTGTGGTTTATCTCTTACTAAAGTATGTACTTGTCTAAGGATATGATCGACAAAAGATCAAGGAGGACGTTCTAAGTCATGCATGAAAGGAGATAATCCTTGTCTGTTCTGCAAGCAATACTCAGGTCAACTTGATTCATTTTATCAAGTTGCTTATATTAACTTTCTATATCAAAATCCATGTAAGAAATACTCAAGTCATCTTGGATCATTATGTCAAGTTGCTTGTATTTTCTTACAACATTTTAAAGCTCAATGATGAAATCACGTACTGTTATAAGATAACATATGAAGAATGGCAATATCACTTTTTAGTTAGATGATTTTAGATTAGTTCATTATTCATCTGCATTATAAGCATTCAATGTCAGTTGCATTATAAGCATTTCATTTCATTCATAGATCAATGGTCACAAATAAAGATTGAGTATACTTGGACAAACAAAAAACAATTTGCATTTGATCATTTTAGGTGCATTCATTTTTTTAGAATCATTTTAATCATCATCTATTTCATTTAGTTGCATTAGTTTGCATTAAATTAAGTGCATTTCATTAATCATGTAGTGTATCATCATTATTATTTGCATTATCATTAAAATTTCATTAAAGATCATTTATTTGCATCTTTGCACTTAGATTCATAATCATTATAAGCATTACATATAAAAAATCAAAAACATTTGAATAACATATTACATAATCATTCATTTGTATTCCCATATAGATCATTTGTATTTGCGTCATTTACTTTAGTAATCATTTTCAATTGCATCAAAAAATCAAAAGTATTCATCATTGCATCATATAGATCATCATCATAATGAAAACAAAAGAAAAGATCATCATCCATGTAATCAATGCATATAGAACATCATCATATAGAATAAAATGCATAATAAAGATCATCATATAGAGTCCATGTCTGCATATAGATCATCATAAAACAATAAAAGTCCAAGTATATAATGATATCAGATCAAAAGTACAAATGCCTCATCAATACAAAGTCAAGTCAAGGCTGTCCTGTACCACTACCACCCGACTCTGTCCATCTCTGTGGCTATGGATGAGAAGATCCTCCAGATGCCTGTCTCCCATGATCACCACTCCTTTGAGGAGGTCCCATGACTCCACCACTGCTAGTATCCATCAACATGGTGGTATGATAGCTACCTGCTCTCTGGCTCTTTGTGACTACATCCTCATATAGTCGTCACTAATGGGAAGTCTCCTTCCCAGCCTAGATTAGTGCTCTAACAATATCAGCTAAGAGAGTGCTCGATCCAACCTGCTGGATATGATCAAGAAGGCCCTGAGTATCCTGTTGTCTCCTAACAGTTGTGTCTCTCTTTGTCATGAGTGTTTGTATCTGTGCTCTAAGCTAATCAATCTGTGCTTTGAGACTATCAATGGTCTCTTTCTCTGGCACATCCTATTGTGGCACATGAACCCCAGTACCCTCATCACCACCTCCCCATCCACCTGCTGGAATATTAGTTTGAGTATCGCTTTGAACTCATCATCTAATGAGTGGAACATGGTCCTTTGTATCCTCATTCTCTCCACCATGAGCTGTAATAACCCTAGGGTCTATCTGAATCTGACCAAAATCAATGCCTCTCCCGCAACCCCCATCCAGTCCAATCATCCTACCTCCTGTCAATGGCAACCCTCTCGGTGATCTCATCCCTGCCCTGCCAGTATCCCTCCCAATTCATCCACCATCTCTCCCACCCGTAGGACACGGTCTCCCAATCCTACCAACTAGTCCAAACAATCCTCCACAAACTCTCAATCGACCTCCTCTCCGTCCAAGTCTCCTATCACCACCACCTCCATTTCCACCCTCATCTCCACCTCCCCCAGCCTCCTGAGCTCCTCTAAGCTCTCATCTCCATCTCTGTCTCCGTCTTCTGAAACTTGGATCATCTGAATTTTCATCCTCATCTCCCGAGCTAAAAGAAGGATCTGCTAGATCAGTAATATGAGGAAATGGATGAGTTAGTATGTACTGAGCATAATTTGCAGTAACACTTGGATCAAGAATGTGTAATCTCATATCATAAGCCACTCTCAGAGTAGCAAGAAACTCTGCGTGAGCAATCTCAAATGACAAAGAAGTTCCCCAATCTCGCCTATCTCTGTACCACCGAGTATATATCATGACACCAGTAGGCATAGGCTGAATGATACCAAACTGTCTAAGAATGCGACTCATCAACTGTCTCTCAACAATGTAAGGAGTCTGACCAATAAGATATCTACTCTACATAATAAATGGTAATGTTTGTGCATCATCCCTCCATGGCTCACAATCAACATATGGTATCCAAGTAACACTATCCAATGAATCAAGAACCCATCGCCAATACTCCATCTTACCCAGCTTATGTTGAGTAAGGATACTTGCACACAGATAAACATATGGTTGTCTCTCTCCATGAACTCTATGATGGATAGGCCGAGTAATAGCAATGTGCTCCCAGCACCAGATCTGCAAAAGTGTGCATCATGTCGATAGACTAGCACTCTCATCATAAATAACCTGATGAAGATCATGATATAAATGAGCAAGCATACAAACACCCAATGTATATCGAGTCTGATGTTGCATCATGCTCTAAATAATCTCACCCCAAACAATAGAAAAACCTTGAGATCTCCTATCTGGACAAATAAATCCCCCAATCAAACCTGCAAGAATAACAGGGAGGCTCTTGTAATACATAATCATATCCTACCATCGAATCTCTCCTCTCCTTATGCTCTCATCACCAAATATGGCTTTGCACGCCTCTTTACCTCCACAATCCTAAGAATCATATTGAACTAGCTCACCAGTCACTGGGATATAAAGAATCCTATACACATCCTCAAGCGTTACACTAATCTCACTTGTGGGTAGGTGGAAAGTGTTATGCTCGCTATGCCATCTCTCAGCTAACACTGTCAACAAACCCCTATTATTGGTAATATCAAGCATGTATAACATATGGTGTAATCCACATGCATCTATATGTCTAACCTCTTCCTGTGTAAGCTCTAGCACTAAGTGCCACATCACCGGGAATTTCTCCCGACACTGGAGAACATCAAGTTTCTCCTATTTACCAAGAGCATTCAATCAATCATCACTCATCTATCTATCAAATCAAAGAGATCACTAATCTATCATATCAATATTTTTAAAATAAAGCAAATTAGGCTTCCAAATCATTTTAAACCAATCAACAATGGTTTTCTATCAATCACTGAGTTCAATAAAAACTCTGCTATGCTCTTACATCAGAAACTAAATTGGTTTCTTAGACCTAATCTATCAAAACAAACCAAATCAATCTATCAATCACTGAGCTCAATCAAAACTCTGCTATGCTCTTACATCAGAAACTAAATCGGTTTCTTAGAGCTAATTTATCAAAACAAATCAAATCAATCTATCAATCATTGAGTTCAATCAAAACTCTGCTATGCTCTTACATCAAAAACTAAATCAGTTTCTTAGAGCTAATCTATCAAAACAAATCAAATCGATCTATCAAACAACATCAATCAGTCAATCAAGTACCTATTCATCATAATTGCACCTCAGACACACTTAAATCTAATCAGCAAAGTGATTTTTTGGCTATGAAATCTATTAAAAACATTCATCTTGAGCATATGCGCTAACATTTTTAACATTCTTTTGAACATATGCACGAAACAAAGCAAAAATGCTAACTTTAGCTGCAAAAGCGCAAACAAATGATGTAGAGGTGCTAACCTAAGCAAATGCGCTAACATTCCTAACACATGCACTACCAAAATGAGCACATGCGCTAACATGAGAAAATGCGTTAAATCTAAATGCATATGCACTAAACCTAAATGTAAAAGCGCTAATCAAATACCGAAAATTGCAAAAAAAATTTAAAATCCATAAACATGCCAAACAAAAAAACATGAAAAATTGTATGACAAGTTGCAAACAAAGCTCAGATAAGATACATACCGGAAGCCCATACTCAAGAGGTCACTGATATCGTCGAATGTGCTCAAATCGATGGTTATCCAAAGGAATCAGCTTTTGGCCACCTCACCAAGACAATTTTCTTCACGAGCTGACAAGGATGAAAATGAAATTAAAATTAACCTTGGCTAAATTTATATTTACTATTTGAAAGGGTAATTAATGCTTTTCAATGGGGCAATTTAATTTGTTTTTTACAAATGAATTTAATTGACATAACTTTTCAATTATCATGAGATCAATCGTTCAAACCAAAGTTTTCAACAATTTCACGATCAATCTCTCGAGGGGCACACAATCAGGATTTTTATCTCCATCAGGCACACTATTGAAACTTGATTTAATCTTTGAAACAATGTTATCTCGACATCATTTAAAAGAGGGGAAAAATGTATACACCTAAAAATGGCTATGAGCAATTAAATAAATATTTTATATTTATTTAATATTTATTCTTCTATTAAATAGTTAATTTGAAAAGATTAATTTATTTAATTCATTTCGTGTTTTTCTATTAATTAATTTAATTGAGATATTTTATTAATTAATTCATCTATCCTATTCCTTTAATTAATTAAATATCTAATATTTAATTATTTCCTTCAATCATTTGAATATCTAATATCTAATGATTATTCTTCTATCCTATAGTCTCAAATATTAAATAATTATAAATTATTTAATCCCTTATCCAACTCATCCTTCCATCTCCACTTCATCTTTCCTTTGCCAACTCATCCATCATATGAGTAAATTAATTCATCAAAATTAAAATAAATAAAACATTTATTAGCCACTTATCTTCAACCTCCAAATTTAATGAAATATTGTGTATGTACATATATTTCATAACCTCCTTCCATATTCTCTCCAACATCCCTACATCTTAGGAAGGAATTGAGTCCACTTGTCCTCTCATGCCTAAATTTTCTTAAATCATCCCTAGATTCCCTCAGTCAGTAACCCAGTCAAGGTGAGATGAGTGACACTTGTCTTCTCCTTCCCCCTTTCTCTCAACCTTCACCTTTGCTTACAGCCATCCAAATCTGCATATTTGATCATGACCGTTGATCTGAGCCACATCATCTTATCCTCTCAAGGTCTATAAACTTGGGAGTTTTAGTTGAGAGAGAGTTAGACTTCAAGTGAATTTTCAATCTAATCATTTTTAAAACTTATGCATCTGTGAGTTTTCAATCTTGAAGCAAATAGCAATTAGCATTTTAGCACAATCATTTAGCATAGTCATTTAGCATTGCAAATCATAGTATTCGTTATCAGTCCATTCTTGATATGCCATCGTGGAAGCTATCAATGCTTGTCTAAGAGCACACCATTTGCAACTAGGAACAGTGGAGTTAGGGCACAATGAGACATAAACCATCAAGGTAAAAATAGCATTTTTATTTCATATATATTTCATGTAGTTTCATTGGTTGAGTTTGGATTTCCTATAGTATTTCCATTGGTATTTTGTGAAACTAACTTGTTGTAGGTAGCATTTTGAGGATGCAATTCAAGTCAGCATAGGTTGTGTGCTGAGTTTGAGGCAAGAGGAGTAGTAGGGTGAATCTCCCTCATGATTAATTTAATTTGAAGGGGTAGTAAATGATAATGGCCCATGTAAGAATGACTATCCTAATGAACGTTGTGACTGTCTAAAACCAGTGTTGTAGCAACAATGTCCATCATCTCTTCTTAGGTGGTTGGGTGGTTTGAAAAAAATTAGAGGATGTGGAGAAGACTTTCTAGAGGTTTCCAAGGGGTATGTGTGGACAGAGTAGCCATTGTACGTTGGAATGGAGTTTGAAGTCCCAATTGGGTATGGTTTTGAGTGAGCGACTAGTAGGGAGACTTATTGTGTTTGAATGTTGGAGGATTTGGATTTGGGTTCATACATGTTGGTGAGGGTTAATTGAACATGTTCCAATGAATGTATGAGGGCTAAGAAGCATGAGTCTGGTTTTTATGTATTGTACCTTGTGAGGGGTCCTATGAGGTTTTAGAGGGTTATCACCTTTTTGTATAGGTGAGTTGGGAGAAAGATCTCCCCCTATTGATTGATTTCCTTAGATGCTCTACATAAAAGTGGTATGAAAACAAGGAAGTAGATTCTTGAAGGGAGTTTTAGTAGTTGAAGGCAAGATGCCTCCAAAAAGTGGATCAACAGTTGCTAGGGAATTGAAAGACCTGAAAGAGAAGGTTGCAACATTGGAAGCCAGAGATAGGAGAAGAACCAATGAAGTTAAGAGTGATCAAGAAGGAGAAGAGAATGATAATGAATCCCCTCAAGAGGTAGAGTTGGATTAGGAGGAAGCAAGGACAATTAGGCTCCTTAAGGCAGTGAAGGAATGTGACCACAAAGCCAAGGCAGATCTACCAGTGTATGGTGGTAAATTGGATGGTGAAGAACTCATAGATTGGATTGGAGCATTAGAAAACTACTTTGGATGTGAAGAAGTGGAAGAGAATCAAAAGTTGAAGATGTCTAAGTCAATATTGAAAGGACATGGTCTACTTTGGTGGGATTGTGTGTAAGAGGATAGGTGGAAGAAAGACAAGACAAAGATCACTTCTTGGAACAATATGGTGGAGAAGTTGAAAGCAAAGTTCTTGCCTAATGACTACAATGTTCAGTTATACAAAAGACTAGACTACAAAATCTAAAACAAAAAGATAGAGATGTGCAAGCATACACTGAAGAATTTCATAAGTTGGATATAAGAGAAACACATGAGGAAGATGATGAAGAGAAGGTGGCAAGGT
The DNA here is from genome assembly GCF_030272615.1 of Cryptomeria japonica. NCBI lineage: Eukaryota > Viridiplantae > Streptophyta > Pinopsida > Cupressales > Cupressaceae > Cryptomeria > Cryptomeria japonica. The sequence goes on from NC_081414.1 coordinate 691,991,859, forward strand.
ATCTGAATGGATTGAGGTATAATATTCAAGATGAACTTAGTTTCATAGCAACATGAATAGTAGAGGAGTTCTATAAATTGGCTATGAAGGCTGAGGACAAGTTGCAAAGAAGGCAAGAGAGACAAGGAAGAGGTAGAGGAAACACCAATAGAGGAAGAGGAACAAGACAAACTCAAGAATACCAAGGAGATACAAGCAAAGGTAAAGAGAAAGTTATTGATTTTAGATGAGGCACAAGAGGAAGATTTGGAGGAGGAAGAGGTTAAACTACATTCACAGGAAGGTTCTACAACTATAATGAAATTCGTCATCCAACATTCAAGTGTCCAGAAAGACAAGGTTCATCATCAGGAGGTGACAAAATAAGTGAGAAAGGGTTCAACTTGTGCAAGAAGAGGATGAAGGAAGTGTCCATTCTCCAAGTCAAGGATGTGACCCAGAAGTTGGAGAGATATTGATGTTAAGAAGAACACTATTGCAAGTATCTAAAGAACCATTGTATAGGATTTTTCTCTTCAAAACCACATGTAAGTGTAAGAATAAGGTATGTAAGGTTGTAGTTGATTAAGGGTCTATTGAAAATATGGTTTCAAATGAAATGGTTAGTAAGTTGAATTTACAAAGTATTCCTCACGAGTTACCATATAGGGTGTCATGGTTGAATGATACAAAATCTCTTTTGCTTAATGAAAAAGCCATTGTTGAGTTTTCTATTGGTGATTATAAGGATAAGGTGCTTTGTGATATTATACCCATGGACTATTGTAATTTACTTCCTGGAAGACCGTGGCAATATGATAGGCATGCATTGTATGATGGGAAAGAAAATACATATACCATATGTAAGGAAAGACAAACATATACATTATTTCCACTTCTAGGAGATGATGAGGGTGTAGGTATAAAGACTAAGGTGATCATGTGTGGGAAGAACGAACTTATGCCAGTTGACAATAAGGATCAGAGTGTTGTAGTAGACAAACTGAAAACAAATTCAAGTGTAAAGGATGAGTGGGTGGTTGATTGGCAAGCTAATGTTTTGATTGGAATGGTAGTGTTCCCTTTGGTGCAGGGTAAGGTCATTAAACCATGTGACAATGCACATACAGAGGTACAAGTTGTTGATAAGACAATGAATTTAACGACAGATATACAAGGACAACTTGGTCACAGAGATGAAGAACATCATGCACATGAAGATGTAGTGAAGAAGGAGGTAAAGGACATGATTTCCTATCAAGGCAAGTGTTTGTTTGAATGCAGGAAGACAACCTTAATGCCATGTCTCATTCCAAGGATAATGGATAACTCAGATTCAGATTTGATTACACAAGTGCATCACAAGTTGCAGTCTCATTTACATATCAATAAGGTCATGGCTCTTGGTTGGCATCCACTGTGTCAATGATTGACCCATGGACCAAACCTGTAGATGATAAATTATTTGGAGGGAATAATGGAGTAGATATCAGTCCTTAATCATGGGACATGATTTCTTTTCTAGGGGGGTTGTATGGTGCAAGAGCACCTAGGCTACCATCAAGCCTCTATGAGGCAAATTTTGAATCTTTTGTGTTTTGAAGTATGAAAGTTGTATAAGGTATTGAAATGCCATATAAGATATAATAAGTCCATATATTATGTAATAAGGTCATTGAAACTAATGGTTTGTATATTGAGTCCTAGTGGGGGCCATGTTGACACATATTGACAAAATTGGCCTAATATGGGATGTATGCCTTCATAGGTAAAATATAATGTTTGATGATGTCTAAGGGTCTTTATGGTCTATTTTTACCTATTTGTGTCATTTTTGAGTCATTGAAGTCATAGGTTGGGTCTAGGATTAAAGTTAACCAAAGTTGCTTTTGTTGTCCAAAAATTGCTCAAGCAACCTTTTTGTGCATCTTATAGATAATTAGGGGTTATTTAGTAATACACATTTAAAAGGTGGTTATTTCATTACGGAGTAATTGGAGGAATTTAAATAGGCCATTCCCACTTTGATTTAGGGGTTAGATGTATGTGGATGTAAACAACAAGAAAAAATCAATAAGAATTTCATTGTTCCCTTCACTTTTTTTGAGTTCTTCCACCGTGATACTCTGAAAATAGGAATTTTCCAATAAGAGATCTTATACATTTGCATTGGGAATCCATTGGAGAAGAAAGAGGAATGAATCCTCTCTGATTTTCCCTTTGTCTCATTCGTTTTGGTTGTTTTGAAAAAGTTAACTTAATTTTTGTAAACACTGTCAAAACCCTACTAGGGTAAACAATGACATTGTAAAATGTAATAAGCCCTCATTCCACGTTGAAACTAGGCCAATACTTGGTGTAATTAAGGGCCATATCATGTATTTAATTTCATTTTTCTTGCAGAGTGCCATGCTAAAGTTTGCACATGCCAATTGATGTCAAAGTGTTGATTTGACAGTGCATCGTCTGAAAACATAGAGTTTTCATGAAGATTTGAATGATATAAAAGCAAAAAAGGTATTGAATGGTGTTGTAAGTGAAGAGAGGGATGAGTAGGGGTCCCCTTGGCATGATCCAAGTGTGATATGATCAAAGAAGACAATTAAATTATGTTGTTTTATGATTGTCCTAACATATGCATTGATTGTCCTAGTTTTGACAGTGCATTGAAATCAATGCACTTTACAAGTCTATGAGTGGGTTGTGTGTTGAGTTTGAGGCTAGAGGAGTAGTAGGGTGAATCTCCCTCATTATTACTTTCATTTTAAGGGGTAGTAAATGATAATGGCCCATGTAAGTATGATTGTCCTAATGAACGTTGTGACTGTCTAAAACCAGTGGTGTAGCAACAGTGTCCATTGTCTCTTCTTGGGCGGTTGGGTGGTTTGAAAACCTTTAGAGGAAGTTGAGAAACCTTTCTATAGGTTTCCAAGGGGTATGTGTGGTTGGAGTAGACATTGTACGATGGAATGAAGTTTGGAGTCCTAATTGGGTATGGTGTTGAGTGAATGACTAGTAGGGAGACTTATGGTGTTTTAATGTTGGAGGGTTTGGATTTGGGTTCATACATGTTGGTGAGGGTTAATTGAACATGTTCCAATGAATGAATGAGGGCTAAGAAGCATGAGTATGTTTTTTATGTATTGTACCTTGTGATTACTAATAACCTTGTGAGGGGTCTTGTGAGGTTTTAGAGGGTTATCACCTTATTGTATAGGTGAGTTGGGAGAAAGATCCCCCCTATTAATTGAGTTCCTTGGATGCTCTGCATCATCAATACTCCACAGAAAGAGATAAATTCATTTATGCACATATACACCACTCTTTGATAATGCATACACAACACCAATCACAAAATTACATGAAATTAAGACCTATTTATATAATTCATCAACCTTAAATAAAAGGTCGGCCAAACCCTCAAACCACAATTACAAAATTACATCACATAATACATAAATAAACCAATAGACCAATATGAGGTCATAGATTACATAGCATGGACCTAAACCAAATCTCCAAACATGCATCACCACTAGAAATGTTGCCAAGATAAACCGCAACACGCTACACCACCAGAAATATCGCATAATACAGAGAATATCACCCTATCAGTAAAATCACCAAGAAAATGCACAAGGATCAATGCAGACAACCAAAACAAATAAGACACAATCAGGAAAAACCAACAAGCATATTAGAACCAGCCACAATAGCTGCACCAACACCACTTAATCAAATCTTCATCGATCAACACGCTAACTCTCAGGAATACTAAACATCAACAATTCGGACTAGAAAGATGACTTGTTGAGCACCAAATCATGAACCATCTGAAATGTAGATACACATAAGAATCCAAAAAATTCTCCCAAATTTGTAACCAAAGATATGATCATAGCAGAGCACAATGGATCAAATACCTGAATCTGCCAACCATTGAACAAAAAGACTAAACTCCAAACCGGATCCAATAATACGATCAAGTAAACTTCTAGATCACTGACACCAATAAGGAATGAAGTATTCCAGCATCCCAAATAGATAAACCAACCGTATCAACTTAATACAAATACCAAAACACAAGAATACGTTGACATCAATGACAACAACATATCCTAGCAGCAACAATATCCAACATTTTCCCTTGTTCTCCCTAAATGTTTTCCTAGCTCCCCTTTCCAAACATCTAGTAACAATATGACCAATCTTTCCACATCTGAAACATTTATAACTTTGTGCTTGCTAATGCCTTTCTTTAGTTTTCTCACAAAGTTTGCTTCCATCTCATCTGAGCTCTCTTCATCATCCGGACCATATTCAGATGCTTTGAATGTTGTCTCTGATTTGTCTTTGTCCTTTCCAAACTTTCTTACTTCAAACGCAATCAGGGTACCAAAATTTTTCTCTCTGTTGAACTTCTTTGGATCATAGGTCTCTTCCATAGCTTAGATCTTATCAATGTAGTTGGTAATGTCATCAGGATTTTATCAATCACATCTTCATTATTCAAGGTGCCTCTGAGTTCTTTGATTTCATTCACTGCACTGTCAAACTTTTCAAAATAGCTTAGAATGTCTTCTTCTTCCATCTTTAGATTTTCATATCTTCTCTTAGCTATTAGCCTCCTTGTCAACTTAACTCTCTCATTCCCTTCATAGATATTTTTCAGTTTCTGCCAAACCTCATAAGAAGTATTCAATGAAATAACCTTTGTTAATTCAATTTTTATAATGCACTAAAAATAACATACCTTGCTTTTTCATTTTCTTCATTATTTTGAATCTCATCCAAAGTATTAAGATCATTTTCTGCTTGAACATACTTAGTCTCCATAGCCTTCCGAGTGTTGTAACCCAGAGAAACCAGATAAACTTGCATCTTCACTATCTAGAAACTATAATCGAATCCTTCAAAGATAGGAATAGATAATTTGTGTGTCATCGAATCAGGATCTACCTCAAGCGGTTAAGCTCTATATCAAGGAACCAAACCTCTGATACCAATTGTTGAATATCTAGGCAAGTGAGGGGGGATGGTGAATCAATTGACAATGAAATTTTCATTTAAACTTAATTGACAGATCCGAAACAATTAGCAGAAATGATAAAACATAAAAGAATATGCACAAAACAAATCAGACACAAGAAACACCAAAATTTATGTGGAAAACCAAAGAAGGGAAAAATCACAGAGAATGATAATTCTCAATATATAAACATCGGTTAAGGTGATTTTTATAAAGGATGGATCACTACCAAGGTGCTCACTACAGGTGGGATCACTGCCCAGAAAGGCTCATTGCCAGAGGGATAATTACCCATAAAGTCTCACTATCAAAAAAGAAAGAAAGATGAAGAGATTCCACCATTGAAAACCACAATCTGCACTATCAAAACTGCTTCCGATAACAATCCGTAAAACTATACTCACACAACAACTGAATCCTTTTAATCTTGCATATCTTCAACACAAAAAGCCATATCTCAACGTTAGCTCATACATAGATCTAAAATAGGTCTCCACTAATCATTCTCATGGTGGGAGGGAATGAGAAGTAGACCTTATTATACTATTCCTCATCAAACATGACAACACATTACACACATCACCAAAGCCGAACCAAAAACTTTACAGGCATACAATATAACTGCCATTACCCAACTTCAATGTTTGATCTAAAAAAACCTCAAGCTCTGGACCAATCTAGACCCAAAAATAGCACTGAATAACATCTTCTAAAAAACCAAAACATTCGATAAATCCGAGAAACCTTTAAAGGCTTAACATGCCTTATTCAAACTCTTCTACTCAACATACCACATCTGGACCTAATCCAGACCACAAGATTTGACATCAATGACAACACATAACATAATGCTAACACCTTGGGGAGTTCGGTGATAAAGTCCATTGAGATTCTTTTGAAGGAACACAATAGGTCACTAAGAGGGGGGAGGGGGTGAATGAGTGATAATTAAAAATTTAAAACTTTAACTCAAATTGCGCCAACACTAATAAGCTAATAGATCAAAAAGCACATTCACACAAGAGTAACCCACATGACAAAGGATACACAAGGAAAACCCAATGTGGGAAAAACCTCGGTGAGAAAAGATGCTAGAGTCTACTGCTCAAATCCAGCCTCACTATGAAAAACTTATTGCAACATTTATGGGAACCAAACCAAAGGAGCACCAACCCTTGAATTTTATGGGCACCTACCCAAAGGAGCACCAACCCCTAATATTATGAGCACCTACTCAAAGGAGCACATACCCCTACTCTGAGCACCCACTCAGAGAATTATAAATACTAAAAGATAAAAAACAATGCAATGAGAAACCTTGTTACAAATGAATTTTGTAACACCTTACAACATGGAGTTCTTCTACACATTGTTGCTCTGATATGTAATCTATGTGATATCTCTTTTTTGCTCTTTAACCTCTGTAAATCAATTCCCCCTTCTTTTAGTCTTCTGTCTATTTATGTATGACACTATTCTCCTCTTATTGTTTGTCTTTGTAGTATTTCTGATCACCATACACTCCTTTTTCACACACTTGGCTCTGCCTCCTACTCTTTTTCTATTCTCTCTCTATCTGAATGTACACATCTCTATTTTTTGCTTTTGATCTCTTCTTGAGATAAACACACTACTCCACTTGACTGCAAATCTGAGATTACTCCTCTCTCAGTCCAACAACACTTCACCTTTGTAGTTGCATACCCTAAATCCTCTCTTATGCTCACTTAGATTCTTCTGTAGTGACTTCCCTCTTTTCTACGCTCCACTATATTTCTCTACAACTCTCTTCTGTCACTTAGCTTCCCAAAATACTCATACTTCTCTCTGGCTACTTTAAACTCACCTCTTTTTGTCCCCATCAACTCTTTCTATCACTCGAGACTCTTTTTCTTCTACCACTACACTTGGAGTACATTCACATTTTCAATTCCCAGTCCAACTCATCTTCTCTGTCAGCTCAACTCAACTAGTTCAACATAAAAAAAAAAAATTATCTCTATCCATGTTGGTTTCCCTCCAGAGGAATTCAAAATGTCCTTCTCGAGTTATGTATAAATCTGTCTTGTAGCCCATTATTAATTGCATAATATTCTTCACAATCTGGTTGCCTAATTTCTCTAATTTTATATTCATATGTCTGGTTGCTTGATTGGCCAAAGAATAAATCTTATGCACATCTCAAGCCTCACAAATCTGCAACTCATTTAATGAAGATCATCTTTGCAAGCGACCACATCTTTTCAATATAATTGTTTTTTTCTTGTTCTGCATTCACCACATCATCTATTTCACCTTTCAAGTCACTTGGTCAATTGGAGTCAACTGCCCATGTGGACAAATCAACAATCAAATTGCATTCATGGTGTCAAAATATTTTCATTTGGTCAAAAATGGCCTTTAAGGTTTTATGGCTGAAAGATATCATTGTCTTACCGAACATAAACCCTATCACTATAGCACAAAGGGTCTACAAGAGGCATTTTAGTGTCACAACGAAATGAAAAGTCATGCCAATAAGAAATATCTTTATTGGCCAGACACAATGAATGTCACACCGAAAAAAGTCTTTTTGGTGTAGCATGAAGTGCCGAAGAGAGGAAGATTCAGTCTCTCCGAAAAGGAAAGTCACTCCGAAAAAGGCCACATCACCAAGGGGACCCCACTCGAACAACTCACTGCCAAGATGAACCAATCAGTACCTGCCAACTGGATGCCTTTACCTATTCATGTGGTCAAACATATATTGATGTGACAAATTATGTATACTAAGGTAATCAAAACCTTTAGCCTTCCATTGTGCGCCCCATTTCGATATAACATATACTGCTCGACTAGAAGGAAAACAAGTCATGGAGAAAAAGGAAGTCATGTTGAAAAGGTAGGAAGCCCCCACACAAACAACTCTTAGTCATTGTGGACCAATAAACTATCAGCAATAGGATAACCATGAACACATGAGCGAAGAACCCTGTACTTTACCATTAAGTACACTGTCAATCTTTGTTGTTCTGACAAATTTGGTGTCACAAAGATAAACCTTTATTTCTATAGCTCAGATAACACACAATCACACCAAACAAATGATTTCAGTGTAGTGCAAGAGGGTACCGAAAGGATGAAATAATCTTACCAAAAGGGCAAGTCTTGGCAAAAGGCCATTTCACCATGGGGCCCATACGACAGAGAAAGCCAATCAGTGCATGCCACTTGGAAACATAGGGCACAAAGGAGAAAAGGGGCCGCATGAAACCAACTTGACATAAGTGAACCAATGAGCATGCACCACTTGGACATCTGCAGACACTCGGACAAAGTGGGTCTGGCAATCGGAGATCAGAGGATCGAGAGAAACATGAAATTAGGAACAAAAGATATACACTTCCACTTTTTCAGTCGGACATGATATGCCAATAAGAGACCTGGCTAGGCCCCACACAAAACCCTACTCTCATCAAATCATTAAGATAGGTCTATGGTCGTACCAACAAAGATAGTTCACCAAGATGTCGATAAGAGACAAAAGCTTTCTTGTCGAATTACCATCTCACATTGAAACAAGGCTATATCGTCAAGACTGGAACATAGTCACCTCGAAAGAATGCATATCTTAACAATAAATCTCGATAGAAGATAGAAGGGGTCTTAGCGAAAGACCAGATCTCATCAACAAAGATATATGTCGATGAGAGAAAAACCAGTCTCACCGAAAACTGCCAAGCATGAGGATTTTCAGTGGATTTCAACTTGCAACATACTTGAAACAATCATGATGGAATAAGCACATTGTGAGATCAATGTAGGACCTGAAGCCAAACCATTTACACCTCTGCAATCACCTCTCCAACTCATTTTACTTCATCTGAAACTTGCAAGTTGACCTAGTTGACTTCAAGGTTGACATCAATGACAACATTTGTCAACAACTTTCCCATTTTTTGCTCTAGAATGGGAAGAGGTTGTAATACGCCTGCTAGGAAAGTATGTTCCTCCACATTTTGTTGACTAGTACATTCACTCACAAAGTAAAGGACGTCATTTTTTAGGCCCTCCCAAGAGGAGCTTTCTCTAACTTTCTTATGGATCTTAAAGTATCTCAGGTGTACCACCAATGGTGCCTCATGAACAACTCTCAAGATATTCTCCTTTAGTTTTGATTTAGGCACAAGACCTAGTATAGTCTTTGTAATAAATGATAACATCCGCTACTTTGTATTAATCATCTTGAACTCATCCCTGCATTAGTTGACATGCAAAGGTGTTCATTGAATATTCCACTAATAGGTGTGCCTTCCAATCAGTTGAGATTTGAGACAATGAGAAAATAGTTGGTTTCCAGGATAGAGCAATAGTCACCACATTCCTCTTTCCTTTTACATATTCAATATCAAAATTGTATGCTTGAATCTTACTAGCCCATTTTTGTTGTTTATCGTTAAAGTATTTTTGCTCCAAGAAGTATTTTAAACTATTATGATTCATTCTTACTATAAACTTTCTACCAACTAGATATTGTCAGAATTTGGTCATTGCATATAACAAGCATCTCCTTGTCGTATAGAGTACAATCATTCATTGTCCTTAAACTTCCTACTTTCAAAAGTAGTAGGGTGCCCATTTTGCATTAAGACTCCCCCAACTCCTTCCCATGACGTGTCACATTATAGTACAAAGGAGTAGCCAAAATAAAGTAGGGCAATAACTAGAAAAGTGCTCATGATCTCCTTTAACTTATCAAATGCCTCTTGTGCCACATAATTTTTCCATTTAAATTCTCCTCTTCTGATTAGACATGTTAAGGGTTCCCCACTTTAATAAACCTTCTATAATAGCTACACAATCCATAGAAACCACATAATTTGATGAGGGTCTTTGGTGGGGGCCAATCTAGAATGGCTTGAACCTTCTTTTGGTGCACTTAAACCCCTTTTGTACTAATTATGTGGCCCAAGTATAGAATTTTGATCATACCAACCTCACATTTAGATACTTTGCATATAAGTATTGTGCTTCCATGATTCCAAAACTTCATCCAAGTGCTTTAAATGATCTTCATAATGGTCAAAATGACAATGAAAAGCAATGTGGGTGAATTTCTCTCGAACTCTTATTTGGCGGTATCATGATATAAGATCTATCTTTGACAAATAAATCATACCACGCAATTCATCCAACAGTTTATCAATCTTGGGTATTGGATACCTATTTTTTATCATCTTCTTGTTTAAGGCTCAATAGTTAATACACATTCAAAGAGTTCTTTTTCTCTACCAACACCAAAGAAGATGCAAATGGACTAGAGCTAAGCCATGAATGCCCCATTTCAAGTAACTCCTTGATACATTTATCAATTTCATGCTCAAATTCCTTGGGGTTTCAGTAGGGTGTGGTGATGACACACTTCACACCCTCCTCTAACTCGACGATGTGTTCAAATCCCCTATTTGGTGGCCTCCTGAAAAGAGTACTCAAATATACTGAGAGGGGGGGTGAATCAATATATTATAACTTAATAATTTCTCTTACGAAATGTTTAAAGGTACACAATCTCTTTTTGTGGGCAACCTCCCACACTGAGCTCCAACTCCTCTCACTGTTTTCGTAGGCTCCAACCTACAGGAAGCTCTAACTCCCTAACTCCAATATGTAGGCTTCAACTTACAAGAGGATCCAACCCCTTCACTAATTGAGTGAGTTTCTACTCACAAGGATAAAGCTCACCCTTTACCCTATTCACACGCCAAAATAAACTAATTCAATCTTAATCATAATTTCTTCAACAAACTGCAATATATAAGTTACACAAGATTTTCTCTTTTTGGTATCACATATGATTTTAGTCTCTATCTCTGCATTATCCACGTCTACACACTTATATCCTCTGTCACCAAATTTTCTTCTCACAACATCATTATTTTCTACAGTATCTATTATGTTTAAAAGCCCTTACACACATATATATGTACTCATATATTTTGAAGAATTATGACTCTCCAAACGAGTCATATTTGTTTGTTTGGAACATCGTGTCTTATCATAGCCATGATACCTTTGATTAGTCAAACACCGATTAACTTTCTCTTAACACTAACCATTAGTTGGTAATTTCTGATTTAAGATAAGTATCGTATAATCACCATATCATTTCTAATTCATAATGATTATCGTATGATGGCCTTCTCATTTGACGTTAAGCATATATTTATGTGTACAAACTGCACAGATTCAACCATTTTTCTTTGTGCCATATGACGATTTCTTTCTTCTCCTATTGCCGCATTTCTGAAGAACTGTGCTATATTTCAAACACATAATTGTGTTTGTTTTCATATTTGAGCAATGTAATACTTACGGTTCAGCATATGTATAATTACGGTATCAAATACTGATTCAAGCTTAATCTTTCTTTTGCTCGCAAATAAGGCTTGGTAGGCTTGATGAGTTCCTTTGATGCATTTTCATTTATGATGTTCGATAACCTCTTGTACCTTTTCATTTGATCATGATTCTAACTCCGTGTGATTTTATGCCCAGAGGTTCTTAATTTTTTATTGGTTGGATAACACAAATCTCTGCATATTCGAAAGTATTCTTCAGGTCTCCTTTTGTGTTTGACCATAGCTCACACGGATGATTCGTTGTTGTGTTCATATGTTGTAGGTATATAGTATAGATATATATGTACATATTGTTGTAGGTGTACATGAAGAATATGCATACCTATTGTGTTCATCTATTATGTTTGTCTGATGTAGGTATATGGTGTTTATCTGTTGTAGGTAATGGTAATATACATCAATATGTTCATCAATCTTCATGAAATCCCTTATGCGTCAATAGGTTCATCAATCTCCATGAAATTACTTTGACATCAATATGTTCATCGATCTCCATGGTTATTAGTATATATGTATGGATATACAACTGTGCATCAGGTAGCAATTCCATTTGACATCAATGACAATATTTTCATCAATCTCCTCCTTTGTCATTGATGACAACTTTTCAATCTAGGTCGCTCCCCCTCACTTCAATTTCTCCCCCTTTGACATCAATGACAAGGGGTCTTCTGCTCTTTGTGATATGCTACTCTTGAGTGCCTACTTCACAAGAAGCATTTAATGAGAAGATGAGAGTGATACTACTCCCAATTTCCCTCTTAGGTATTCTAAAGTCTCTTTTGGAAGAGTCTTTGTAAAAAAATCTGTTAACTTCTCCTTGGTTGGGACATATTCCAACCTCACTTATTGCTCAAGAACCTACTCTCTTAGAAAATGAACTTTGATTGGAGTGTGCTTTGTCCTCGAATGCATAACTGGGTTCTTTGATATGCTGATGGTGCTTGTATTGTCACAACAAATGGAGATAGGATGATCAAACTCAGCCTTAATATCTTGTAAGGTTTGTTTCATCCATAATACTTGGGTACAACATGTTTCTACAACAATATACTTTGCCCCTGAAGTAGAAAGGGATACTGAAGCTTGTTTCTTGCTTATCCAAGATACAAGATTGTTGCAAAGGAAGAAAGCCCCTCCACTGGTGCTTTTTCTATCATCTGTGTCACCTGCCCAATCCGCATATGTGTATACTTTGAGATTGAAATCATCACCCTTTGGACACCACAATCCAAAATCCATAGTACTTTTAAGGAACTTGAAAATTCTTTTTTATTGCTTGCACATGCATTTCCTTTGGTGCTGCTTGATACCGTGCAACTACACCAACAACTTGCATAATATCAGGCCTTGTAGTTGTCACACATAGAAGGCTCCCCAATCATGGATCTATATTGTGTTTGATTTGCATCAAGGGATTCATCATTTTTACTAAGTTTACAACCTGTGACCATGGGAGTACTCACGAGGTGGCAATCCTCCATTTTGAATTTTCTCAACATCTCCTAAATATACTTTGTTTGTGAAAGAAATATTCCTTCACTTGATTGTGAAATCTGCAATCCCAAAAAGAAAGAAAGTTCTCCAAGCATAGACATTTCGAAAGCAAATTCTTCACACATCTTATCCTTGTTACCACAAAAATAATATCATCTACGTAAACAAATACAATCAACAAATCATTACATTCATTCTTGAAGTACAAATTACTATCTGCAACTACTCTTTTGAATCCTTGCTCTTGAAGATATTTGTCTAATCTGGACTACCATGTTCTAGGGGCTTCTTTAAGGCCATAAAGAGCTTTATTCAACTTGCATACATAGTCTTTTTGTCTTGATAAAATGAACCCTTCAGGCTGCTCAATATATACCTCTTCTTTTAAATCCTCATTTAGAAAGGCTGATTTTACATCCATTTGGCAAACCTTGAAACCTTTGTAACTTGCAAGAGCTATAAACATTATGATGGCTTCTAATCTTGCAACTGGGGCAAATTTTTCTTCGAAATCGATTCCTTCCACTTGTGCATATCCTTTGCACACAAGCCTTGCCTTGTTTCTAGTAATTTGACCATCTTCATTCATCTTATTTCGAAAAACCCACTTGATTCCAATAACATTTTTTATTTTTGGGTCTTGGGACAAGCTCCCATGTGTGATTCCTTTCATTTTGGTCCAACTCCTCAATCATAGCTTTTATCCAAAACTTGTCTTCACTTGCTTTATCAAAATTCTTTGGTTTTATCTTTGAAAGAAGACGAAAATGGGCATGCTTTGTTGTGTTGGGAAGTTTTCTCCTTGTCTGAACTTTTGTATCCAAATCTCCAATTATCAAATCTTCTGGATGGTTTCTTTGAACAAATTTTGAAGGAGTCTTTGATGGTACATCTTTGATTCATGGAGTTTCAAAACTGTCTTGTTCTTGTTCATCATCCTCAATTTCCTCCTTTGACTCTTCTTCTTCATTTTGTTCCTTAGGATGATCTTCTATAACTTTCTCAAATTGTTTACCTTCATCAATTTTTACATTGGCACTTTCAACTATTTTGTGAAGCCTTTTATTATAGCATTTATATGCTTTGCTTCTTGTGGAGTATCCAAGAAATATTCCCTCATCTAACCTAGCATCAAACTTGCCCAAGTCTTCTTCATCTCTCCTAATGTAACATGTTCTTCCAAAGATTCTGAAGTATTCAACTATTGCAGGCCTTCCTTTCCATAATTCATAACGTGTTTTGTCATTGTTCAACCTGATTGCCCTGTTCAAAATGTACACAGCTGTGAGAAGAATTTCCTTCCAAAAAGTATTAGCTATTTTGGATTTATTCAACATGACTCTTGCCATTTCTTGGACTATCTTATTTTTTCTTTCAACAACTCCATTTTGTTGTGGAGTTCTTGTTGTTGAAAAGTGTCTTCTTATCCCATGCTTTGTACAATAATCTTCAAATTCATTTGAGGTAAATTCCCTTCCTCGATCTAATCTAAGACATTTTATTTTTGCCTCCATTTCATTTTCAACTAGTTCTTTGAAGGCTTCAAACTTTTCAAGGGCCTCTGATTTTTCTTACAAGAAGGTAACCTAGGTCATCCTGGAATAATCATCTATCAACAACATAAAGTATATTTCCCCTTGCAAGATTTTTGTTCTAGTTGGTCCACATAGATCCGTATGTACCAGTTCTAAGGGTTTTGAGGATGAATATTCTTTAGATTTGAAACTTGATCTGGTTTGTTTCCCAAAATGACATTGTCTGCAAGTGGTATTTGATGGCTTTGTGATTTTTGGTATGTCTCTTACTGCTTTCTTTTTACTTACCTTTATAAAATACTCAAAATTAAGATGACCTAGTCTTTTGTGCCATAGCCAACTTTCATCTTCTTGTGCTAAATTACAAGTTTCATTTTTTGCTTCATTTAGAATATATATATTGTTTGTTGTTCTATAGGCATTTGCAATTAGTTTTCCATCCTTCTTAATTTCACATTCTTTAGACAAGAAAGTTACAACATGTCCTTGATCACAAAGTTGACTTACACTTAGTAGATTTTCTCTTAGTCCCTTAATATATAACACATTTTAAGTTTTGGCTTTTCCATGATCTAGGCTAAGTGTTCCTTTACCTCTTATTTCTCTTTTGGCATTATCACCAAATCTTACTGTTCCTTCATCTGTTGGTTCAAAAGTGATAAATTTTCTTTTATCACCTGTCATATGTCTTGAGCAACCGTTATGAACATACCATCTCTCCTTCTTATTTTTGGCATGTAGAGCTATTTGAACAAATAGGGATTCCAACTCTTTCTTTTCCTTTCTCCTTTTCTTTTTGCTTTCTTTCCAAAGTTATTTTGGGATACACATCATTTTTGATAGGTACAATCTCTTTTGTGTTTTGCTTTGGTGAATCAACAAAGATAGTTCTACAAAAACAAGCCATGTGTCCAAAATTGTGACATTTGTAGCACATAATATTACAATCCATTAAAGGAGAGAATGGATTAGTATATTTTCTACAATTAATAGCTTTATGACCAAACATGTAGCATGAATAACAATGTACATTGAAGGGATAAAGATTGTTAGTTACAAGTGATTGTATTTTGAGTAACCCTCTCCCTTTATTTGAAGGAGAAATAGTCACTTGAGAATTCCTTCTATTTCTTTTACTTTTAACCACCTTCCATGAGGTATTCATGGTTTTGGAATTTATGGTTCTTGTTTCATTGATTTTTCACAAAATCCATCTTGGTAACTGTGGGCCTTTGAGATTTAAGAGATGTGTCAAACTCCTTAGATTTTTTATTCCCTTTCAAGATGACAAATTCCTCTATTAATTTGCTACATTCTTCTTCTTTTTCCTTGAGCTGATTGATTGTTATTTCCTCCACTCTTTTGGCTTCTTCTATTTGCATTTTTAGGTCTTCTATAAGCTCAATTGATTCTTGACATCTTATTTTGTATTTTGAGACCTTTTCCTTTAACTTTTCAATTTTATTGTAGGCATAGTACAACTCTTCTTCAAGATCTAAATCCTCTTCAACACAACTCACATCTTGTTCTTCTTATTTCTCCCTTTCATCATTTTCTTCCAATATGGCCATGAAAAGTATTTATTCTTGATCACTGCTAGAGCAATCCTCTATACTCTCTTCTGATGAGCTAGAGTCTTTCTTAGAATAGAGACTCTTCTTATGTTTGGAGTAGTCCTTCTTATAGTTTTTCTTGCCTTTCCTTTTGGAATAAGTCTTTTTCTCCTCTTCACTATTTTCACTTTCATTTTGAGGATAATTTAAAGGATAAAGTCCAATTTTCCCACAATTGTGGCATCTAAAGTTTCTTTTTTTTTTGCTCTTACCCTTTTTGAATTTTCTCATGAAGCAAGCATTTGTTTCTTTTGTTTCACTCCTTGAACTTTCGTTTGGTACATGATGTTTATCCTTCTTCTTTGATGCCTTGAAGGATACTTCCTTTTGTGATGGCTTGTCTTCTCTTCTCATTTCATAGGTTGTGAATCCCATACAATTCATATTTTGTTAGCTTGTCTAAATATTTCATTTCTTCAAGCGCAAAAATCTTGGAGTCAAATTTCATTGTCAAGGATCTTAGCAAGTTTATAACAAGGGTCTTCTCTTCAACTTCTTCACCCAAACCTTGGACTGCATTTACTATTTCATCCATGAATAGAAAATAAGTTGCAACATCTTCATCTTCCTTCATTTTTAGATCTTCAAATTTCCCCCTAAGAGTTTGTAGTTTTTCTTCCTTCACCTTTTCATCTCCTTTATATATGTTCTTCAATTTTACCCATATCTCTTTAGCTGATTTGCAATGCATGACCTTCATGAATTCAGAATCAACAAGGCTACATAGAAGTGCATATTTCGGTTTTTCATTATTCTCACTTCTTCTCTTTCCTGCTTGATCATTTGGTGGAGTGGTTGGAGGTGTATAACCATCCACCACTGATTTCCATACATCAAAGCCAAGTGCATTCAAGAAGGCTTCCATTTTGATGCTCCAAAAAGCATAGTTTGTTCCATCGAAAAATAGATTTCTAACTGAACCATAACTATTTGTCGTGGTGCTCTAGAGGATCTTCCTTTGAGTTCTAAGGCTCTTGTCAAAGGAACCTTCTCTGATACCAATTGAAGAGTACTCAAATATACTGAGAGGGGGGTGAATCAGTATATTATAAATTAATAATTTCTTTTACAAAATGTTTAGAGGTACACAACCTCTTTTTGTGGGCAACCTCCCACAAGGAGATCCAACTTCTCTCATTGTTTTCATAGGCTCTAACCTACAGGAAGCTCTAACTCCCTAACTCCAATTCGTAAGCTTCAACCTACAAGAGGCTCCAACCCCTTCACTAATTTAGTGAGTTGCCACTCACAAGGATAAAGCTCACCCTTCACCCTATTCACACACCAAAATAAACTGATTAAATCTTAATCATAATTTCTTCAACAAACTGCAATATATAAGTTACATAAGCTTTTATTTTCACAAAGACTATTCTTATACATAAAAAAATTCTCAATAGTAGCTTTTTTCACAAATGAGACACTCAGTCTACTGTTTTGTTCTTAACAAACATATTCCTTGTATTTCTTTTTGGTATCACATATGATTTTAGTCTCTGTCTCTGCATTATCCACGTCTAAACACTTATATTCTCTTTCACCAAATTTTTTTTCTCACAACATCGTTATTTTCTACAATATCTATTATTTTTAACAGCCCTTACACACATATATATGTACTCATATATTTTGAATAATTACGACTCTCCAAACGAGTCATATTTGTTTGTTTGGAACATTGTGTCTTATCATAGCCATGATACCTTTGATTAGTCAAACACCAATTAACTTTATTTTTAAACTAACCATTAGTTGGTAATTTCTGATTTAAGATATCTATTGTATAATCACCATACGATTTCTAACTCATAATAATTATCGTATGATGGTCTTCTCATTTGACGTTAAGCATATATTTATGTGTACACACCGCACATATTCAACCATTTTTCTGTGTACTATGTGACGATTTCTTTCTTATAGTGAGATCATATTTTCTATTGCCGCATTTCCAAATTATTGTTCTATGTTTGATCATGATTCTAACTTCGTGTGATTTTATGCCAAAGGTTCTACGTTTTTGATTGGTTGGATAACACAAATCTCTGCATTTTCTAAAGTATTCTTCAGGTATCCTTATGTGTTTAACCATAGCTCACATGGATGATTCGTTGTTGTGTTCATCTACTGTAGGTATATAGTGTAGATATATATGTACATATTGTTGTAGGTGTACATGTAGATATGTATACCTGTTGTGTTCATTTATTGTGTTTATCTGTTGTAGGTATATGATAATATACATCAATATGTTCATCAATCTTCATGAAATCAATTATACATCAATATGTTCATCAATCTCCATGAAATCACTTTGATATCAATATGTTCATCAATTTCCATGGTTATTAGTATATATGTCTGGATATACAACTGTGCATCAAGTAGCAATCCCATTTGAGATCAATGAAAATATTTTCATCACCTCCATGATGGTATATCTCCAAAAACTAGACTATGCTTATCCAAGATTGGTTGTAGGTCATGATGATAATACTTAGGCATGTTTCTCATTGAGTTCGAGGAAACAAGATATTGTGCAGCCCAACCGACATCTACATGCCTAAATATGCTCTTCATCCTCTTGGTCAATACAACTTGAGGGCCTTCACCAAATAGTCCTCTGAATACCACTTTCCTACCATCCACCTTGAACTTGAATTTCATTGTTTGAAAGCTTTATGAGTACTTACCAATGGACATCATCCATTGGATACCAAGTATAGTATTGGTATTACCCAACTCCACAACAACAAAATCATCAGTGACTATGTAGTCACCAATTGTAATTTTCAATTTTGGTACCTTTGTTGAACAAGACATTTGGTAGCCATTTGCCACCATTACACTACACCCCTCATGCTTGATTGTTTGAAGTCTTTTCTTGGCGACCAAGGCTAAATCAATAAAGTTATGAGTAGATCAACCATCTATTAGCACTGTTATCTTTTGTCCTTCTAACATACCATAAAATTTAAAGGAGTTACATCTTGGAGTTTTTGTTCATAGTGGCAATTACACCACCCTTCTTTTCTTTAGGTGGGGACTCCTTTACCTTTGGTGGTTCTTCCTCCATTTCATCTCGCTCACTACTTAGATCAGATTTATCTTTCTCATCACTTTTGAGTACAACCTTGATATAATGAACCTTCCCCTTGCCTAGACACCTATGTCTTGGTTCCCAAAGTTCTTTGCAAGTAAAAAAAAAGTTTCTTCCTCCTTAATTCTTACCTATTTTCTTCATCCATTTTGTTCTTCTTTGGCAATTCCTTTGAGAAAGGTTGTTTTTGCTTTGTCTTTTTAAAATGATGATCCTTTTGATAGATTTTTGTTTTTTACTGCACTTAAGTCCATATCCTTAGCCTTCTTAACAAATTCAAATGTACTAGGATTGAGAGCTTTGACCCAACCCCTTACATAGTCCATTAGGCCATCCATAAACAGAACAAACACATGAAAACTCTTTGGAAGTTTATAATATATTCATCAATGCTCCTCCTTGTTTAAGTTGTGCCTATTATTTAAAGTGGAGCTCAAGATCCTTGTTGTCAAATATTTCTATTAGCTTCTCTATGAATTCCACATATTAAGTGATTTGAGCACATTGGTTTGGAATGTTTACTAGCTGTAGGAGCACATTTGATGCAGAGTCCTACCCAAAATCCTAAGGAAAAGCCCAAACAAGATTGGATTGGTGACCCCTCAACTAATCACAAGGGTCCTGCAAGGAAGGACTCTACATCTTGGATGAAACTACACACACATTCGCTAGGCTTGAGCCTACTCAAGATGAGTAAAAGGCTTCAATACCTCAAACATGCCTTACCAGTGACCCTTACTCTTTGGGATGTTGAAGTTGGAAAATACATGACATCTAAGGACACTTCCAAATACTGGTTTTGGGTTTGGGAACCAATTCCTTATACCTTCTTTGAAAACCTACCCACTAGGCTTGTAGCCCTTTTTGGTGATAGAATGGACCTTGACTCAAAAATGTTCCACACACCCATACAAAAAAATTATCATTTCAGACGCCCTTTTGGGAGTTGTACTAATCCCCAAAATGGTTTGGCCAGATCTGCAATTACAAGGTTTGTTCCCTTTGGAGGCTAAGAGACCTAATAGGGGTAATTAGCCCTATTTTCCAAAGCAACTACCTTTACCAGTACACCAAATGAAAAATAAAATTTATGGGCATGTGGGGATAGTTAGAAACCTCTAATTACAGGGTTACATGCCTGGAATCCACCGCTATGACAACTTATGATGACTGTCCTAAATCTTGTCCTAGGTAGTCACATAGAGATGCCTACCTAATTCATTTCTAGTGCCTCACAGCCAAGTCTTCCCTACAAAAACCCATGAAAACACTAAATTAAAAAGGCTTATCCTGCATCCTTCCAAAGGAAGAGTCTTCTAATGGACTGGAGTGCAAGATAAGGCCATTTTTGTTCAAAACCCTCTCCAAACCCTCAATTTTCAGGTTACAGTCAAAAGAAAGGACGGTTCTCTCTCTTCCAGAATAGTTTAGACCTCATACCACCACCAAAAGAAATCTATTTTATCTCCCTATCTACTCCATGGATGGTGGGATTCAGATCAATCCGTACAGGCACGTACAATTCCTGCAAACTTAGAATTTCTGGGGAAAACTGAACTATTTTGTGTATTATTGCTTCACAAATTCCAACTACAACAACAACCCCCTTGGGAATCATGCCCAAAAGTGTTATACAACTCTCCAATGGTTTCCCACCAATTTTGGAGTAGGTTGGAGCCATTGAAAGGCTTCCCCCAACCGATTTACAAAAAATTGCACTTTTGCACTCAAAAGTTGCATTTTTGCAATTTTGCACAAAAAGTTGTCATACTCTCTAAGGTTGGGATCCACACACATGTATCAACCAAACACACATGAAATATTTCTAAACCCTATCAAACACAAATATAAACCATCTACTATCCCTTTTGACCACATTGTCCCAATTGGCTTCTCAAATTGCCTAATTGGTGACATGGGCTTACATGGTGAGGTTTATTTGCAATTTTTCATACATGAAACACAAGACACACTAAGGCACCCTAATGATCCTATTATTGATCCTTAGGGTCATGAATATCTTGTTGATGAGGTGCTCTTGCACCATTATCCCCGGGAGAAGAGATCTCAAGCCCACTTGAGATCAAAATTTGTAAATTTGCACCATGATTAAATATTTGCTCACTTGTCATCCAAACCACCTCAGAATCTGGTTTATCCTGCCAAGCCACCAAGTACTCAATATACTCCTTGTTCCTTGTCTTCTTTGTGACTCTAGTGTCTAACACTTTTCTCAACTTAGGTGATTCATGCCTTGGAATGTCATTGTCTGTTGCAACCTGCATTTGTTCTTCTTCTTCATTTCCATCACCTTTGAAAAGTGTAAGATCACACACATTAAAAATGGGTGATAATCCAAGATCAGGAGGAAGTTGGATCTCATAGGCATTTTGTCCGTATTTCTTTAATATCTGACATGATTCAATCTTCCTCTACATGAGTTTGGTGTATTTTCCTTTTGGGAGTCTCTCCTTCTTCAAATGTACCCATACCAAATCCCCAACACCAAACTGTACATCTCTCTTCTTCTTATCAGCATGAGCCTTATACTTCACTACAGATTGTTGGAGATGAGACTTGACTTGGTCATGCACCTCTTTGATGGCTGATGCAAAAGCTTCACCATTTGCACTAATGGATTCTTCTTTGGGTAAATCTCTTAACTCCAATATTCCCCTTGGGTGGATGTCATAAACAATTTGGAAAGGAGATTTACCGATACTCCTATTTATGGTGTCATTGTATGAGAATTCTGCCTGTGACAAAATGTTATCTCATTTTTCTCCATGTTGTCTTGTCAAACACCTTAATAGGTTTCCCAATGACCTATTGACAACTTCAGTCTACCCATCCGTTTGAGGATGGTAGGCTGATGAGAAAGATAGGTTAGTCCCCAACTTCTTCCAAAGAGTCCTCCAAAAGTGACCTATGAACTTCACATCTTTGTCTGAAATAATGTTTAGGGGCAATGCATGTACTGGACTATATCTTTGAAGAATAGGTCTGCAACATATGATGCATCACAAGAAGTCTTACATGGCAAGAAACGAGCCATTTTACTAAATCTGTCTACCACTACAAAAACACTGTCAAATCCTCTCCTTGTTCTAGGCAGACCCAACACAAAGTCCATACTTATGCTCTCCCATGGCCTGGAAGGAATGGGTAATGGCTGATACAAACCTTCATTTGTAGACTTCCACTTGGCTTTCTGACATATGACACATGTTTCCAAAAACTTCCTTACATCTGCCTGCAATTTAGGCCAAAAATAATGTTTCTTTACAAGGTTTAGGGTTTTGTCAAGGCCAAAATGAGCTGTCATGGCTCCACAATGTTTCTCCCTAATAATATTCAACCTCATGGAACATTTACGAATACACAACTGCACTCCTTTGAACAACAATCCATCTTGAATCAGAAATTCAGAAAACTCAATATGATATCGGTCACCAAAAGTTTCACATACCTTGTAGATCTCTCCAAAGTCTTCGTCGGCAAAATACATACTCTTCAAGGAATCAATACCAACACTCTCCATCTTGATTTGGTTGACAGTTAAGACCCTCCTTCTCAAAGAATTTGCAACTTTGTTCTTGACTCCCTTCTTGTGTTTGAGGGTGAATGTGAAGGCTTGCAGGGTCTCTACCCACTTCATATGCCAATGATTTAACTTCTCCTAGCTATTTATGAAACTGAGTGCCTGATTATCAGCAAAAATTTTAAACTCCTTAGGCAATAAATAGTGCCTCCACTTCTTCAAAGACTGTACTAGACCATACATCTCCAAGTCATAAGATGAACATCTTTTCTTAGCATCATTTAGCTTTTCACTGAAAAAAGTAATAGGCCTTCCTTCCTGACTAAGCACTGCTCCAATAGCCATGTGGCTTGCATCACATTCCACCTTAAATATCTTGTTGAAGTCTGGTAAGGCGAGGACTGGTTGTTCTGCAACCTTCTTCTTCAATGTCTTAAATGAATCATCTGCCTCTTTGGTCCAACTGAACTTGCACTTTTTTCCTCCCTTTATGGTGTCAAGCATGGGTGCACAAACATGACTAAGTCCTCTTATGAATTTCCTATAAAAAGATGTTAAACCATGGAAGCTCTGTACATCATTCATAGTCCTAGGTGTAGGCCAAGACAATATAGCACTTACCTTCTCTTGGTCCATTCTCAACTCACCTTGTGAGATTACAAAACCCAAGTAGATGATCTCCTCCTGCATGATCAAAAACTTATCCAATTTGATCATTAGTTTCTCTTCATGTAACCTCGAGAACCATATCTATGTGTTTGAGGTGCTCTTCCCTTGTGTGACTGAAGATCAGGATGTCATCTAAGTAGACTATGACAAATTTTCCTATAAATTCCACCAAGACTTCATTCATCAACCTCATAAAGGTAATAGGGGCATTGGACAACCCAAATGGCATGAATTTCCACTCATATAACCCCTCATTGGTTTTAAAAGTTGTTTTCCATTCATCCCTTGGCCTTATTCTAATATGATGGTATCCACTTTTTAGATCCATTTTTGTAAGATACTTAGCACTCCCTAAGCAATCAAGTAAATCCTTTATTCTAGGGATTGGGAACCTATACCTTATAGTTATCTTGTTGATGGCTCTTGAGTCTGTACAAAGCCTCCAAGTGTCTTCTTTCTTGGCTGCAAGGACTGTCGGTACTGCACATGGGATTAGACTCTTGCCAATCAACCCTGATTCAAGTAATTCTTCAATCTGTGTTGTCATTTTTGCATTCTGGTCTGGAGTGAGTTTGTAGGCTGCTTTGTTTGGGAGAGTAGATCTAGGGATCAGATCTATGCAATGACTAATGTCCCTCACCAGTAGTAGGGACCTTGGCATTCCATCTGAGATGATGCCTTGATGCTTATCAAGCAATTGTGTGACTATAGGATCTATGTGCTTTGGTTCTCCTTCTTTCTCTTCTGCAAGCTGCTCTTTCTTTGTCACCTTGGGGCTAGGCATGAGGGCATAGCAAACTGCACCTTTCTCTGCAATCTCCTTCATGAACTATTTTCCTTCAACCATAAACACCTTTGTATCCTTTCTCTTTGATTCCATCTCTTCCTGTATCAGAGGTAAGAGTTCTATCACCTTACCATCCTTGGTGATTGAGTAGGTGTTTCTCAACCCTAATGAGATTTCAAGTCATATTGTTATGGTCTCCCAAACAAGAGACGACATGCATCCATCTTGGCTATGTCAAATAAAAATCTATCCTTGTAAGACCCAATCTGAAACTCCACCCAAGCCTGCTCTTCCACCACTGCTTGTTGACCTTGGGTGAGCCATGAGACCTTATAGGGGTAAGCGTGAGGTAGCTTCCTAAGTTTAAGATTTTCTACCATCTCAAGTGATACAAAATTTTTAGTGGATCCAGAGTCTATCAGAACCTTGCATACCTTTCCTCCTGCCTTGCAAGTGGTTTTGAAAAGAGATTTCCTTTGTGTAGGCTCCTTGTCAGGTATCTTCATGGTGGTTACACATCTCCTCAATCAAGATAGCCATAACTATCAGAAGCATTAACACTTTGATAAGTGTTTGCACTTGCCACACTTTGACAACTAGATTCCTACACCAAATTGTTTCTCCTTTCTCCCATGGAGCTAGAAGCCTTCTCCGGACACCTATTGGCCATATGCCCTTCTTGATTATAGTTGTAGCACCTAGGAGGTCCTCTGCCTTGGGATCTTCCTCTATAGGCTGGTCTTCTACCCCTAAAGTTCCCTCATGGATTGTAGCCCCCTCCTTGGTTGTAACCGCTCTCTCCTCTATTGCCTTCTTGGTTAGAGTCTCCCTGGTATCCAAAACCATTTCCTCTACCTCTAAAAGGGCTTCTTCCTCCTCTCTATTGTCTCCCTTTACCTCTGCCATTTTGATCCTGCCTTCTCTTCAACTTCTCCTCCACCTTGAGTGCCAATTGAAAGCACTTTTGGATTGTCTCCGGGTTGTGGAGATTCAAGTCTTCTTGGATTGTAAACCTCAACCCATTGAGGTATATTGCCACCTTCTCATCTTCACTCTCTTTTACCTTGGTCCTCACACATAACTTCATGAACTCATCGGTATAGGAACTCACGTCCATCTCCTTTTGTTTCAAATTATGTCTCCTCCTATGCAATTGGATATTGTAATCCATTGGGACATAGACTTCTTTCACCAAAGCCATCATCTTCTTCCATGTAGCTACTCTTCTCTTTCCCTCTTTCACCCTCTCATCTTGGATGAAAGTCCACCAAGTTATTGTAGCTCCTTTCATTTTGGATTGGACCATCTTCACCCTCTGGTGATCTGGTATGTCTTCACTTTCAAAAAAATTGTTCAAGGAGTCTATCCACTCCATCACTGTATCAGGCTCCATCTTGCCTGCAAATACTGGCAGATCCATCTTCACATCCATTGTTCTTATTTCCATGGACTTGAGGACACTCATTAGAGGTCTTTGGTCTACAGGTACCTCTAGCTCTTCCTGCATATGGATCTCCTCTTCATCCCCTTCTTCTCCAGAGTCTCTCTCTCCCCTCTCCACTCTGTCCTTCAACCGGTCCATCTCATTTCTCAAGGCCTGATTCTCAACCCTAACTGCTCTTCTATCTGCCATCTTCTTCTTCATCAGGACATTTAACTCCGCATTGGTCATTCTTGAAGGTGCCTAATGGGATCCTTCTTCTTCCGACATCTTGTCTTCTCCTTCTATCCAAAGAACACTCATTTGCTCTGATACCACTTGATGCAGAGCCCTACCCAAACTCCTAAGGACAAGCCCAAACAAGGTTGGACTAGTGACCCCTCAACTAATTAGAAGGGTCCTGCAAGGAAGGACTATACACCTTGGATGAAACTACACACACATTCGTTGGGCTTGAGCCTACTCAAGATGAGTAAAAGGCTTCAATACCTCAAACATGCCTTACCAGTGACCCTTACTCTTTGGGATGTTGAATTTGGCCAATACATGACATCTAAGGACACTTCCAAATACCGGTTTTGGGTTTGGGCACCAATTCCTTATACCTTCTTTGAAAACCTACCCCCTAGGCTTGTAGCCCTATTTGGCGATAGAATGGACCTTGAATCAAAAATGTTCCACACACCCATAAAAAAAAAATTATCATTTCAGACACCCTTTTGGGAGTTGTACTGATCCTCAAAATGGTTTGGCCAGATCTGCAATTACAAGGTATGTTCCCTTTGGAGGCTAAGAGACCTAATAGGGGTAATTAGCCCTATTTTCCAAAGCAACTACCTTTACTGGTACACCAAATGAAAATAAAACTTTATGGGCATGTGGGGGATAATTAGAAACCTCTAATTCCAGGGTTACACGCTTGGAATGCACCTCTATGACAACTTATGATGACTATCCTAGGTAGTCACATAGAAATGCCTACCTAATTCGCTTCCAGCGCCTCACAACCAAGTCTTCCCTACAAAAACCCATGAAAAAACTAAATTAAAAAGGCTTATTCTGCATCCTTCCAAAGGAAGAGTCTTCTAATGGAATGGAGTGCAAGATAAGGCCATTTTTGTTCAAAACCCTCTCCAAACCCTCAATTTTCGGGTTACAGTCAGAAGAATGGAGGGTTCTCTCTATTCCAGAATAGTTAAGACCTCAAACCACCACCAACAGAAATCTATTTCATCTCGTTATCTACTCCATGGATGGTGGGATTCATATCAATCCGTACAGGCACGCACAACTCCTACAAACTCAAAATTTCTAGGAAAACTGAAGTATTTTGTGTATTATTGCTTCACAAATTCCAACTACAACAACAACCCCCTTGGGAATCATGCCCACAAGGCTTATACAACTCTCCAACGATTTCCCATCGAATTTGGAGTAGGTTGGAGCCATTGAAAGGCTTCCCCCAACCAATTTACAAAAAGTTGCACTTTTGAACTCGAAAGTTGCATTTTTGCAATTTTGCACAAAAAGTTGTCATACTCTCTAAGGTTGGGATCCACACACATGGATCAACCAAACACACATGAAACATGTCTAAATCCTATCAAACACAAATCTAAACCATCTACTACCCCTTTTTACCACATTGTCCCAATTGGCTTCTCAAATTGTCTAATTGGTGACATGGGCTTACATGGTGGGGTTTATTTGCATACATGAAACACAAAAAACACTAAGACACCCTAATGATCCTAGTCTTCATCCTTAGGGTCATGAATATCTTGTTGATGAGGTTCTCCTGCACCAACATTGGTTTGGAATTCTATTGTTTATTGAATTGTCTTCATTTCCATTATGGCCTCCATTATTGCCACCTTGGTTATTGTTATTTGTATTTATCATGGTTTGAGCCAACATGGCTAATAATTTTGTGATTTTTTATAGAGTAGTTCTTTGTTCATCCATAAATTGATCCATATGGTAGGTGATATCTCCTCTATCTCCCATGTTTATGTCTCTTTGTTGTCTTGAAGAAGATTCGAGGTTGTTATTCAATGCTAATCCTTGGTAGATACCTAATATATCAAAAATTGTCTCACCTTCAGGGGGTTGGGCATGCCTCCAATGTCTCTTGATCTCCTTGTTATAATATCTTCTATCCCTTTCACTCCTATACCTTCATGGGCTAGTGATGAGCTCAGCTAATGGCTCAATTTTGTCTCTTTTATTTTTGTACTAGTACTGACAAAGGGTTTAGATACTATTTAAGTCCTAATACTATGTTAAATATTGGTCCTATTATGTTTCCGTGAACTTGACAAAAGTGGTTATAAACTTACCCTTTATACTTCCTTTTTTGGTTAAATATGATGAATGATGAGGTGACCATGCTATGTGATTTATCCATATTAATCTTGCATGTAGATAGATAAATGTTACTCTGACATGAAATGGATATACCTTTGTTTTGTACACACTAATGACATAATGTAGGAGTAAATAAAGAAGTAGAAATGGTCAAGGACCCACAACGTGGAAGTTAATGCTAGTTAACTAGTTGAAGACAAAGTCACAATAAGATGAGCATTGAAGGAGTCAACAACCAATTATCTACAACTCATATAGTGTAATAATGAAACTTCAATATTCATGCTTGTAGGAAAATAGATCTAGGAGGGATAATTATGCTAGATTTCCTCTGATGTTGAAACAACTTGACTATTTCCTATTCAGAGTGTAACTCCCTCTCCTCTTTCTTATATTATAATAAATGGCATCCTCCTAATGTTATGGGAGTGGACCTGTCGATCGTTAAAGTTAGTTAGGAGTTTCTTTGCTATAAATAAGTTTGGATATCCCTTCTTGGGGACGGTGAACATCAATTATTGTAATTTTCAGTCTTTCGTTTTATTAAAGAATAGTTTTCAACAAGAACTATTATGTAACAGTGTTTTCGAATCAATAAAATAGTATACCAGCTTGCAACACTTAGTTGAGTTTCAGGAAGACTTGCTAAGGAGGCCCACTTAGTAAGAATTTCATCCTTCTGCATTCAACAGTTATTTTCTTTCAGTATTTAGTTTGTTGTCCTGGCGGTTAACTGTTCCTGGAGCCACTGGAAATCATCTTGTGATTGTTCCTACAACAAAGGAAGACATAGTAGTTTCCCGTTTGCTTGCCATGGATTAAGTTGCTATATTTTAAGTTCAGTTTAGAGGTAGATTATGTTAAAGCATTCTAATTATTCTTTTCAATACACTTTACTTTCAGTAGCATTTCATTTTGAGTCATAGATAGAATGGCTAAAATAAGATCTCTAGTGCATATACTTTGTTGACCCATTTCAAGTATACGCCTCAAGTTGATAGAAAATGAGCTTTTATGATGATAGTATAACTACTTAGTATGGATGTCCAATCCCTAAGTTATGGCCCCAGGGTCTAGTTATTAAAACCATTAAGAGAGACAAACAACTAGCAGATTTTCTATCTTTGATACCACTTGTAATGTTCCTTGTAGATCCTTTTGGTATTCTGATCTTGAATAGATTGTTTTGTTGATTTGTTTGCACAATTGGAGCATTTATGATTGAGAATTTGATTGAAATGATACAATTAAGATAGTGATGCATATGACAACTACAAACCTTTAGATAATCCAAGAATAATTAGATTTGTAGAACTGAATGTATCAATATGATCATTATATTATGCATAAAGAGTAAATATTGATATAATGTATGATATAACCAAACTGATAACATGTATAAAGAAGTCTACTGATAATTAATTGTATAGTTGTACTTTAATATAAGTGTGACTGATTCAGATAATGATCTAATGTATAGGACTAAGCTTTCTAATGTTAGTTTGATTGCTTATGAGTATGCAATAAATTGACATTGTGAACCTATTTATCGGACCCTTTATACATGCATCCTTAGCCTTGCAAAATTGGTGGATAATTACCACCATTCACTTGGCCACTTGAGGGCTCCTTGAAAAAACATGTCTCTATCTTAATGAGTCCACACATCCCCCATAAATATGCATCGAATAGATCTAATATCAAGGGTTACGTCCTTTCAATGGGACATTTTTTCTCTAACGGCCATGCCCTTCACTAAATAACATTTATTTATTTATTTAGCATTCCTTCCTTTTAATTGCACTGCACTGTGACTTATTTCTAGCTGACTATTTAAATATTATTCATTCTTTGGATCGATCTAATTAATACTCTTAATTATATTGTTCTACACGTCTAATGGACGTTATCTTTTTGTGTGATTTGTTTAGCATGCAAATGACAATATTACAAATACAATCATTTCTTTTATTCTTTAAAATTATGTCTTTATTCTATTTGTCTTATTTAACTTTGTCTTATATTCCTGACTTTCTTTTTAATGATCTTAATTTGTTGCCTCCTTTTTAAAATTAATCATTGCATATTATATCCTTTTCCATCTATTATTACTTCATAATATTATATATTTTTGAGTTTGGCTTGGTAGGATCAATATCTTTGTATTTTAAGTAAATCATCAATGACTTTTTTTTTCTAACATCAATGACAAATTTGCAACAAACCGCTCCTCAAAGGGAATTATAGAAAACCACAACACCACAAAGGATGCACATAAATAAGTGCATGACCTAGATGGCCACATGTCCCACCCTTTTGAATATTATCATATTACTTTGCTAATATATTAAGGGCACACACCTCCAAAAACTAGTTATCCTTCCCCCCATTGCAGAGGCAATGACAACTACACTAGAGACTACTCTTTGAACAAAAAATTGTACCACTACGAATGATAATGAGCCCCCATATAGAGCGAGGAATGTTTTATACTGAGGAGCAACACAATACTGAAGTAGACTAAACATGGACCTTGGTTGAGCATGTGAAATCAACTAGACTAGAGAAGACTAAATTGGAAAAGTTTAACAGAATGCAAAAAATACGAAACAAAACTATATAAGAGAAAAGTGGATCTAAAAATAAGATATAGAGAGAAACCTAGGATAGGAAGTTGAAGCTGACTAGGCAAGAATTCGATGCTACATGCTAGTGTACTAAAGTTGCTCTAACAAGAGTCAATGTCAGGAATGGTTTGAGCAAAGACCTATGCAAGTATCCTCTAAATCTAGAGCCAAAAAAAGAGGACAAAACCGTTGAGTTTCCTAATATTTTGCACTGTTAAAAGTCTAGAACTACTCATTGTAGTCTCTCTATCCATCGATACCAATATCATAGTTTGAATCCTTTGAATATGCACATGCACACATCAAAGAGGAGAAACTATTGTGTTCTTTAGGGGCTTGCCTTGGTCAAACCCCATGTTAGTGTTCCCACCTCCACAACAACCATGATGGTGATAATAAGTGTGAGCTCTTAGGGGAGCAGAGGCAAAGACAAATAACATATATGATAATGATAACCTTGGATGTGAATCACTCGCTTGAGTTTAACACTAGGTATTGGTGAAGTCTTGCAAGTGTTAGTACACAACATGATAATAATAATAAGTAAGAAGCAAATTATTTGATTGCACGTAATAGCATGCATGATAATATCCTCACACTTCTTAGCTTGATTGATCTTGACTGATTGCTAAACATATTGATTAGAATACTAGATAGATTATCTAGCCCAACTTTCAAATGAGGAAGGGAGTCACATTTATATGCAACTTACACCTTTTTGTAACTATTCGAGAAAGCTTAACTACAAGGTCATGTTTGTTAAGAGCCTGAAGCCAACATTTTAACCTTAGAATACAGAGCCAAATCGGTAAGATACTAGCAATAGATGCTAGCATCCTACAATATTTGTTTGTTCAAAGGGCCATGCATCATAAGATGTAACCAAAATTGCCAATTTCAACCCGAGGCAAGCACATTCACACATAACAAGTGGCACACACCTGATAAATTATAGAGCAATCAACGCTAAGGTACTTATCAATCCACAATGTTATACATAGGAAATACAAAACATGAAGCAAACAATGTCTAACACACAAGACACAAAGCAAACACACAAAACATGAAAGACAAAGCAAACAAATAAGACATGCAAGAGAATTACGAAGCATATAATGACAATGTTGACAAACAAATATTCTAAGTCAGTGAGTTAAAGAGACATTGCTATGAAAGGTTGTCTCAATATCATCATCCCCAAAATAAAACAAACACATTGACAAACTTAATCAATCAAGATCACCATTCACAAAAAACATAGAAAATGAACTAAACACTTTTAGGCATAAAGCATACACAAAGTAGACATGAATTAGACATGAAGCAAACACATAAGACACAACGAATATACATAAGATGAGAAACAAACACACCAAACACACATGACACAAAGCAAACATTTCAAACATACAACATAGGAAAAAACACACAAAACATGCAAGACATAGAACAAACACATAAAGTATGCAATGCAATTACAAAGCATAGAATGATAATGTTAGAAACACTAGCTTGCTCTAACCACGAGTATGCATAACTCCAACACTAGCTTAGTTTGTCACTAGATACATACACATTATGAAGCCCCAATGGGACTATCAACTTGTGTTATTCCATATAACCATGGATGACAAACCATGTCGATGAATTCCACTCACCAATAAGTTGTGTTATGTTGGGTAATTCATAAAAAGCGACACCTCGAGGAGCCTAAACAAACAAAGTTCAAAAACTAGCAAGTTGCGATATGTTAGGTGAACAAGGTGAGACATGAATTCCATTAGCCGGTAACTTGTGTTATGTTAGGTAATTCGTACACCACCAAAGCCTTAGGGAGCATAAACAACAAAAGATCACAAACTAACAAGCTATGTTATTCTAAGTGATCAAGGTTAGTCATACAAATTCCACTGGCCAACAAGTTGTGTTATGTGAGGTGATTCATAAACCACCAACACCTTAGGAAGTTTCAACAACAAAAGATCATAAACTAGGAAGATGTGTTATGCTAGTGATCAAGGTAAGTCATATGAATTCCACTACCCAACAAGTTGCCTTATGTTGGCCAATTCATAAACCACAAAAATATGCAAGAGGAAGATTGGTAACCACCCTTAGGGGGAACTATAAAAAACTACACCATCACAAAAGTCGCACATCAATATCCCCCCAAGTTCATGGGCTTATTAATGTGCCCCCTTCTGTGGTGTATTTTTTCATAATGCCCCCTAAGGTATGCTATTCAATCTTTAGAAACCAGCAAGCTACCTCATGTTGGCTAATTCATAATCTACTGGAACTTGGAAGAGGAAGATTGATAACCATGCCTCATGGGCATTATGAAAAACTACACCACTACAGAGGGGAAACATCAATAAATCCATGACCTATCAAGCCATATGCCTCCCTTGAGATATCAACATATTACTATGCTAATATTTTGAGGAATATGAGATAGAAGAGAGGGAATCCTCAAGGACACAAAAAACAATTATTGAACCACCATGATTGATAATGAGCCCCCATATAACTTAGCATTGAATTTCTTATAATAGGAGCAACATAATACAAAACTAGATAAAGAAGGCTCTTCGTTGAGTGAGTGCAATTAACTAGGCTAAAGAAGGCTAAATTGACCAAGTTAAACATAATGCAAAAACTACAAAACAAAAGCATGTAAGAGGAAAGCAAATTTGAAAAATGAGTTATACAGAGGAATTTGGGATAGAATGTTGAAGCTGATTGGGCAAGAATTTAGTGCTAGGCGCTAGTGTCTTGAAGCTATTCTGACAAGAGTCGATGTCAAGAATGGTCTAAGAAGAGACCCGTGAAACTATACTCAAAATGTATAGTCAAAACAATAGGACAAAAATGTTATGCAATAGTGTCCTAAGGTTTTGCATTGTCCAAAGTCTAGAACAGTTCGTCATAGTTTTCTCTATCCATATGTACCACTATTGTAGTTTGAATCCTTCAAATTTTCACCTACACACATGAAAGAAGGGAAACTATTGTGTTGTATAGGGGATTGCCTTGGTCAAACCCCATGCTGGTGTTCCCAAATCTACAACAACTGTGTTGATGAAAATAGCAATCGTGTGTTCATAGGGGAGCAGAGCTAAAGACAAGTAACATAAATGATAACGATTACCTTAGTTGTGAAGCTCTTGCTTGTGTTCCACACAAGGTGTTAATGAAGTCATGCAAGTGTTAGTACACAACATGATAATTATAATAAATAACAAACAAAATTAGTTAATTGCAAACAATGGCACACTTAATAATATCGTCATACTTCTTAGCTTGATTGATCTTGACTAGTCGCTTGAGAGATTAAGATATAGATTGTCTATTTGGGTTGAGGCCAACTACAAGACCTCATGTCTATTAAGAGCCCAAAGCCAAAATTTGAATTGAGAATTTGGAGCCAAATTAGTGGGACACTAGTGTTGATTGCTAGTGTCTTGCCAAATTTGACTATTCAAACGAACAAGCACCATAAGATGTGACTAGGATCACCAATCTAAACCCGACGAAAACACATTCACAATGACATGACAAGTTACACATGCCAAAAAGGGTGCTAGACACAAGGTCAACTTGTGAGCATCAATAATTTACAACACTACATTTAGCACTCACTTTAGCAAGCAAATCAACTTAAGCCCATCCACACGATAAATCAAAGAGCAATCAAAGCTAAGGAACTTATCAATCCACAATGTCATTCACAAGAAATAATGAATATTAAGCAAACACATACAAAACTTAAAGCACACACAAAGTAGACATGAATCAAACATGAAGCAGACACAAAAGGCACAAAGCATATATACAAGACACAAAGCAAACACCCAAAACACAAAGAAAACACACAAAACACACAATACACAAAGAAAACACATGAGAAATGCAAGACAATTACAAAGCATATAATGACAATGTTGGCACACAAAGATTATGTCAATGAGGTAAAGAAACCTCAATATAAAAGCTTGTCTCAATTCAATGTCTCATCCCTAGAATATAACAAATGCGTAGAACTTAATCAATACATATAAAATAAGTTTGTCATGCCCACTTTTCACAAGGTGGAAACATGACACAACCTAAGCACACCTAATTTTTTTTGTGATTAAAAACAATATGATAACACTTTAGGTTCCCTAAATCAGGTCAAGTGGCAATAAATTGTCATTCCCACATTTAGGGATGTTATAATCGTCTCCAAGGGGTTGCAAATGTGTATGGCAAACGTGATGAAGCCAAAGAACAATAGCCTAACAATAACTAAATTTTAAAAATACTACTTTATCAAATAAAATAATGTTCCTTACTAACTAAACAATTTCCAAAAAAATGAATCAAATTAAATACATTACCTATGGCTAACGTTCAACAATTAATTCTGGGTACTTAATTTAAGTGATTATTTTTTAATTAAAATATTGCATAGATTAATTATAAATTATATAAATCAACTCCATTCGAAAACCCCTAAGCACATTTAAATTTAATATTTCCAAACTCTATCAGTTTTAACTTTTATCTAACACATTATTGGAACTTAGATGAACTAGACTCATAAAAGTCAAATTCCAATTTTCCCTTTCAAAGATGTTTTAAAATGCACCAAGTGATGGGTGCCTAGCATCATAGGCCCCCACCACGATGCTAATTGGGGTTAACTAAATTAATCTCAATTAAACTTTCCAACCCCAAACCCTAATGGTTTGTTCATTGAATCTCCACCCCTGGATGAGATCAATGATAGCCATTGGATTTTAGGGCCCCCAAGAAAACCCTAAAACCAAACGGAGGTGGAATAGAAGGGGAAGACTCAAACCCTGCTTTATCATTTTAGTCCAATCAACTTCCTAAGGAAGCCATTTTGATGCAGTTTTTCAAGTGAGCATAAAGGATTCCTAGTTTAAGGAGGCTACGAACCCCTAATAATGTTTGCCCACTACCCCTTTGCTGCTTAATATTGTCTATTGTTATTTTCTTGTTATTTTTGAACAATTTTAATAACTTTACTTTACTGGTTTGATGCTAGGTGTAACCCCCTATCTGCAACAAAAAGTAGAGGGGTTTGTAAAAGTTCTAGTCACTGGACCAAAGACTACTTAGCAGTTTAATTGCATTGTGTTTTTGTTAATGTTATTATTATTATTTTTAAATAATTTAAAACTTTTTTGATTGGCAACTAGGCAAATCCCCAATGGAGTTGGTTGCATCTGTACACCCCATATAGGGATCGCATACCATTGCACACTCCATGTGGCTGCATCTATACACCCCATATGGGGATCGCATACTATTGCACACTCCATGTGGGCTACATCTGTACACCACATATGGGGACCACAGTAGGTGCAATTCTCATATGGAACCACAAACAACTGTCTCCCCATGTAGGGGATGCAGCCTATGGATAAGACATTACTTGGTTTGACATATGTTGTACACACATGAAAATATACTTGAACAATAGGTATAAAGTTCTATTTTCTACAAATCTAGAAATTATAAACATATGCAAATGAAGTTGTTGCCTATATCTTTAATTGCACCTATGCTGAACATATATAACTATAGTTTCTACATCTAGATCCCTCTTCAAAAGACATATTATTCAAGTTATAAATTCACAAATAATTTTGCATTCAACTATGAAATATCAATGACGAATTTTCTATTTAACTAGATGAAGTATTAAGTAAATCTAATTCTATTTGCATTCCTTTTACATAAAATAAAAATATTATTATTGAATAATTATTATAACAAATAACTATCTACTTTGATCATTCTAGTATACTACTTCATTTCCTTTCATTCCAATAGCAACTATAATTAATTTCTTCTTTATTGAATATAAGGAATTGTTCAACTACAAAATTATTCATACTAAACTGAACTGCAACCAAATAGTAAAGAAAACCAATGGCATTCTTTGACTAATAAATCTAAAACTTATGCAAGTAAACTACACATTTGTTTTCTACAATCTACAATATTCATTATTTACTAATTTCAAACTTTTCCAGTCTTATTGTAAAAGAGTAAGATGATTACAACATCCATACAATGGTTATGTAAATCCATTTTTTTCCCCACATATTCTCAACTAAAGAAGAGAAATAATCTTTCTCCTTTTTCCAAAATAGTTCACAGCTTGATAACATAATTATGATGTCATTCTTACAATAATAGAAAGGTCAATAACCATAATCCATACATTGATAGAAAGGTGTTGAAATGACTTTTCTTCATATCGAATTATGTTAAATCTAAACAAATATTGGCATCTTAAAATTTCAATCAAGAGCACAACAATTATCCAATAACCTTCAAGGATATCACGCTCCAAAACATGTCACAAAAGGTGAGAACAATAGCTAAATGGTTACCAATGGGAGCTCACGTCCCACCCATATGACTGAAAACAACCCACCCCCGAGCTTGGGGACAAGATGTAACTCAAGATTCGCCAAGCACACAAGTCACAAGTATAACACAAAAATTTTCCAGCATCACAAATTTTAAAATTTCACATCACATGATTTCTTCACAACACTCCCAAGGTAGAAGATGTAACTCAAGATTCACCAAGCACAAGCCACAAGTATAACACAATTTTTCCAGCATCACAAATTTTAAAATTTCACATCACATGATTTCTTCACAACACTCCCAAGGTAATCACTATTGAAAATCCAAGGATTTTCACAAGAGGGTAGTAATGGGGGCACATCCTATACAGTAAATTTTTATTTTTTTTAACACAATCCAAATATCCCCCATACAAAATCAACATCTCCATTTCAACTCCAACCAAGGGATACTCTTATCTCATACTCCATATAGAAATTTGCGGAACTTATACCCTTCCAAATATCTTCCATATAAAAAAATCAAGGTACTCATACCCTTTTCTCCAATAGGAATGTTGTACCCAAACACCCAATTACATCATACAATAGCACAAGGTACAACAAAGGAAATACAATAAACACAACATTTAAAGTACAACACAAACACACCAAAACCCTTACCTTTTTTCCAAATAGAAAAGAAACAATGTTAATAGTCATAGTACAACAAAGAAAAGAAAGTTATTTTCAACAAGGGTAGAACACCTACTTGGTAGTCTCTTCAAGATGAATAAGCCTCTTTACTCCAAGCTTTTATCCCACCTTCCTATCTTCACTCCCTATCTCCTTTTTTCTTTTTTTCCAGTTTTTTTGAGACATAAAAAGTCCCCTCCCCTTCTCTACTCTCTAAATAGAGTAGAAGAGAGGAACTCTCATGGAGGGAGGAGGTGACACTTGTCACCCCCTCCTTCCATCCATGTCAAGGATGGAAAAGATGGAGATGGTGCCACCACTTCTATTTTCCAATCCTCCACTTAGCTACCTCCTTTCTCTTAGAACCATCAAGTGTCCTCTTACTTACCCCATGAATAAGATTTGATTCTTTCCCACCTCTTGGGAGAGAGTGAAGGTTGGGATTGAATCTTATCCATCCCAACCACCTCAATCCCGTAGGTAATTAAAAAATCTAAATAAGATGGGTCAAAATTTATAAAAATCAAATCAAAACACCCCCAACCCCTAGCCTTATGACTTAGGGGTCATTCTACATTATAAAAAGATTATTTGCACCAAAGAAAAGCATCCAAATGAACATACAAATACACATAGAAACACGCATCTATCATCCACAAGTCATGTGGGACACATTTACAAAGAAAAACATATTTACAAAATATTACATATAAGACCTAACCTTTTCTAATAGGTTAGAATTGGTTTAACTGAGATTGACACAATAAGGGTTACATCTTGTCCCTGCATCCCCATTGGCATCTACCTGCTTACTCAAGAAAAAGTGCCAGCTCATCATGAAATACATACATACATATATGTATATGTATATGTGCGTGTGTGTGTATATGTATATGTATATATGTATAAATACATACAACTATATCTCAAAAAACTCACATGTCACACGAACTATGCGTGTCAAATATTATCCATCATTGATAATGTAAAACCATGAGATCATATAAACAACATAAGTAAGGAGCAAAGTACTAAGAAGTAACGACCTATCCTCATTATGTCTAAACCATGATATAAAAGGGTTAATAACAATAACCATGAAATAGTCTATGAATCAAGACATAATACACCATCTCACTCAAATAATATAACTATAATGTAACTAAAGGAGGGATCTAACATCCTCCCCCCTTAGGCATGGGCTTCCTCCTGTAAGTCCTCTTACAAGTGCAGTAATTGTGCCCTTATTCAAGATGTGTCCTCCTAAGTAGTCGATGCCTCATCATAGGTGTCCTCGAAGAGCTAGGGATCTCCACGTCAAGAGGCCAATTGACCCAACGTCAGCTGATCTCCCTCCTACACCTGTAAAGAAGTCCAATCCAATACATGAGAACTATCATGAATATGTCGCCTCAATACAGACTTGCTCAACTTTCTAGTGTTTTCAATAAATTTTATCTTCTTTGATGTACATATTGTAAATCTTGAACTCTATGTTAATATCCATCTCTCTTCAGTAACACTTTTGTAATAGCTAATTGTTTTCCTTCTACACCTCTTTGGTACAACATGGCTCATAAAAGTCATAGAGCAAAATAGTGAAATTCAGCTTCTTTGTAAAAAACGAAAGGTTTCAAGATTATAAACCGCAATCCTTCCCTGTAAATATCTCTTAATCTAATATGATGTTAATTCATTGAAAAGCAAATGTTGTCCCCTTTTCCTTGTTGAATAGAAACACACAAAGGCAATAATGGAGCTCAAATAGTGCAACAAATTAAGCAAAAGTAAAGCTCTACTAACGAAAGATGCTTAAAAACAAAAAGCAGATAAACACCCATTCCTAACTGGTCCCCAGTTGTGAGGCATAAGCATTTTTTTGTGTCTTCCTTGAATGAGTATTTAACTATGTAAATTGAAAGCAACTTTTCTTTCTAATTTCATCTGCCTCAGATGTAACAAGAGAAAACATACTTTAAGAAAAGAGTTTGAAAACCTAAAATCACCGCCATTATCAATTATGTGATAATCTGCCATCCCAATCTATCTGAGGAGTCAATTAACTGCCTACCAAGGATTAATGTAATTTCTGTCTACTTTTTTGTGCCATCTTTTCTTTTCTCGAGTAGAAAACACGCCAAAGGAATAAATCTTTTAGACTCAAGTTTGTACTCTTCACAAATAGAATGTTTGCAGATCGCATGCATTGGGAGTATAGAGGTGACTGGTGTTCAATGAAATCACATACCAAGTAGACATGTTTTATGTATTGATCAAAGGCATATCCAAGTAAAATTATTGCTTTGTTTTTTGGTTTTTACGAAGGCAAATCATTAA
Organism: Cryptomeria japonica; assembly: GCF_030272615.1. NCBI lineage: Eukaryota > Viridiplantae > Streptophyta > Pinopsida > Cupressales > Cupressaceae > Cryptomeria > Cryptomeria japonica. The sequence goes on from NC_081414.1 coordinate 692,031,849, forward strand.
GAAACAGATAATACCAAATTAAAGGAAAAATTGAACACACAACATATTGAGAAATAAATTAGTGCTCTGAAATTTACATAATGAAATCATTTAATCACCCATGATAGCAGGGGAAAAGAAACAACCATTTATTTCACATAAGTCAAAGGAAACACCCATGCAAAAGTACATTTACAGTTAAAATATGTAATTACTGAAAAATATAGCATACCATTATACGATTAGTACGCTCAGCCTCAACCTTTTCTTGTATGCGTTTCTTGATCTTCCTATAAGCTTCATATGCAAATGGATAGGCCATAGATTTTTCCTGATGCAATCGTTCCAAGATGTCACAAGAAATGTACAGAAATTAATTACATGTTTTCACTCTTAAGGTAATGTTTTACTCAAAAGTTCTAAGATTTAAATTTCCAAATTGAATACACGAAGCACCAATTATATGAAGTCTGAATCAGACACCAGAAAAGAAATCACAGAAACATGTCAACTAGATAAGAATAGCAAACCTAGCAGAATGGGTTAAGAATTTACAAGACAGACACTTAAAATGTAGGATGTAGTCTGTGACTGTAAATTTGGAAACTGTGGAAATAATAAAAGCAACAAAACTTTAGCCTTATGAGGAAATAAAAAATCAGCATGCATCGATGTCCAATATGAATGATAGATTAGAAAAATTGTTGTTTACTCTAATTCGAGGTAAGCCTTGCTCCTCCAAAATTCATGTTGTGCGAACACCAAAAGGGAAAGCTCAAGACAAGAAACCGCCAACCAATACATTTGATGATATGTTAACAAAGCAACATCGTTTGACATACATTTCATGGTTTATTAGAAACAATATTATGCATAAGAAAAAAAAAACTGTTGTATGAACACCAAAAGAGAATGCTCAAGACAAGAGACCACTAACCAGTGCATTTGATAAAACGATAACAGAACAACATGGTTTGATATACATTTTGTGGTTTATATAGAAAAAATATTATGCATAGGAAAGGAATTAAGTATACAAAACCTCAAGGTAGAGACGATAATCTATAAAGTATCCATGAATATAACCTCTTAAAAGGTTGGTGCCAATCAGATTTGTCAAATTTTAGTGTTCAATGTCCTCTTTTGTTACAAATTCGAAATCATCATAAATGGTGGTTTGTGCCCCTTCCTCAAGCTCTTCCTGTAAAAGAATTAGAAAATATAGAATTTACAAGTAAACTAGCAGCACTTTGTACATGATATAACTTTCTCTAACGCACATCCAATATTTGATTTAATACTTTATATCTAATAAAGGCATGCAAGTACCATTACCTAGGAAAAATATGCAACTACTATAGAGAAACATTAACTAAATATATATGTATGCATGTGTGCGTACACACACAGAATTTAACCATACTGTCAAGTTCTCCAAATTAGAGTACCACTTAGGAACTGGACCTAAGGAATAAAATAGGACAGAATTTGAGTTGACTCTAGAGCCATGAGCATTAATCCACTGTTTCTAATTACACAAACGTCAGATATTTCCAGCTGAGGGTTCAATGCTAGTCATCCCATCTCCCTGCAAATAAAAGTAGATAAGTAGAATAAGTAATCCAAAAAAGCCATAATTTGAATCGTGCAGCCCAGTTGTACAGACCTGTCCATAGTATGAAATGATATGGAAAATAAAATGAGTAAAACTGGACCTATACAATTTACGAGCATCTTAGGTCATACATGGAAATAAATATCCAAATTGTTACTTAGCATTGTTTCAGGCAGAAATATGTAAAATAAAATAAACAAATTTGAATAACTGATATCAAATCCAACACTGTTGGTATTATGATATTAAGTTTTAACTCCATTCTTGGCAATTCCCTACATTAGTAATAAGACTTCTGAATTAAAATACCTCTAAGGTATTATTGTCTTGATTCTCCATCCTTAAAACTAACATGCATCCATCACCCTGCAAAATTTGTATCTACTGATGATTTACAGACCTCCACTTTACTATGCAGCTTTCAGCATCCATCCCAAATCAAGTACTCGTTCTCTGTCATATGCCCTAGCATTAGCTTCATCGTCTTTGGGGCTTGTCTGAGTACTCCTCAGTGCACCTAGTTTTCATAGTTCTTGCCTTCTTAAGTGCATTGTCCACTTTATTTTTTTCTTTGGAGGGAAGCAAGACTGCCAGTTTCACTTCCAACCCAGACCAATCAATTGTGCAGTGGATCTAGAAACTACACTTGTAACACAAGTATCCTGAAATCATTCATGTGAAAATAAAATGAATATTCAAGAAGGGGAAACAAATGGATCTAAAATAAGGAATAGTTTTTGGACTCAGACTCAGACTTCACTTGGCAGTCCCAAAGTTTGACCCGGACTCAGGAAAAAACTCGACACGGACTTGACAAAAAACATTATAATTGCACACAAAAATAGAAAATCAATGCATATTACAACATTTTACATCTTCCTCTTCCTCTTCCCTAGTCTAGTGAAAACTTGAGGAGAGGTTTTAATAATTGCATTTGAATCTTTGATATTGATAGCATGATACTTCATCATTGATCAATGATATTATGATAGTGATAAAATTAGTTGTCTGAGTTCTCAATTCTGGTCTCTACTCCCTCTCCCTCTCATTGTAATCAAATTTCTTATATGACAAGATCCCAATAACTAGTGGGGGTTTGGGAGTGGAGACCCTAATGGGTTTGAGGGGCAGGAATGATAAGTTGTGTTGTGCATTATGCACACCCCGCCCTACTTCACAGGGGGCCCCATATTTTTTAGTTTTGTCTGCCTGCCCGTGTAGGAGAGAAAGAACGATGAAAAGGGTGACTAAAGGATTCACAAAGCCTATTTCGCCCATTCCATTCGAGAAGTCCGAATTTTTTCAGAGACCCGAGTTTGCTTGGGTCGAGCAGAGCAAATTTGAGCATTGTCATCAAAATTCCCGAAATTGAAAGGTGTGTCCAATGTAGCAGAAGTTAGACGTTTTAATGTGCAAACCCAAAATGTTCACAAAGCCCGAAAATGAAACTCGGGCATTTGCTTATAAAATCTGACATTAACCCTCACCAATGTCTTCGCAGAAGCAAAGATCATGCCAAATCTCTCAGAATCCCGAACTTTGAATAAGTTGGGCGTTTGAAATGAACCCTAAGTCGTGCGAAACCATGCTTTCTCTTGAAAATCGCAAGTTTGCAGGGTAAAACGAAAAAATCAAAAGGCAAGGTAAAATAGTGCATTAAGGCTCAATTAGCTGAAATTTGTAGACTAAAGTTCGCACATTTCAACCTCACACGCCGAAAATCAAAGAGAGAAATGTTCACGCAATAAGAAAAATGATCAAAAATGAGAAAATAAAAAAACACACAGATCGGTTCAAATAGCCGAAAGTGAACTCAGGCAAAATCGTGCAGAAGGCTTCAAATAGCCGAAAAGAAACTCCAAAACCTCAAAATCACGCAAAAGTAAGGGTTGAAGTTTGTAAAGAGGAGTAAAAGTTCCACGCCTTCCACTAAAATGCAAGAGATAAAAAAAAATCGCCCAATTCTTTCAAATAACCCAAGTTTTGCAAGTTGAATGAGTGCAAAGCTTGTAAAATGGCCGAATTTCTTATCTTAAGGAAGGGAGGCGTTTAAAATATAAAAAAAAACTCGGGCATTTTAGGTGAAAGTGTCGAGTTAAGGTTCACATTTTAAGACAATAAGCGGAAAATGATGAAAGAGGTCTAAGTTCCGCCAAAATCCCCTCATAGGCCGAAAACTCCAAAACCTCAAAATCGTGCAAAACACTCCATTTGCTCGAAAAAGTCATTCATGGACTAAAATCTCGCCAAATGAGTCCATAGGCCGAAAAAGAAGTGAAACGTCCAAAATCGTAATGTATCTAAAAGAACCCAAATTTCACTAATCAAAGGTGAAAGGGAGAAAAGATAACAAAGTATTGCATTTTATTTCAAAGGGCCGAATTTCACCCTTAGTCGCCCAAGTAATTGCAAGCGAAATTAAAGGGAGACATTTTAAAGTTAAAATTTTGCAAACATGAAAGTTTGTCCGAATTTCATTTAAAGGTGGGCACTTTCTCTCAAGGGGTTTAAATCTCGCATTTAAAGCCAAAGTGGCCGATTTTCGTCACAAGTGAAGGGAGCATTTCAACTTAAGGGTTTAAATCTCGCATTTTAACCTTGAAACCCTAATTTTGCAAAGGAGGGAACTTATATTGTTTTTAAAGCAAACGTCTTTCATCCTCGCCGAACAGAGCCCAACATCGACTAAAATTTAATATTTGTTAAATTAATTTATTTAATTTTTCAAAATGATTAATCGGGTTGAAATTAATTGTTTGCATATCTACGACGTCAGGAAGCGAAAATGCAGGAGTGCAGGACCAAGGCGACAACCCCAAGCACTGCCAATGAAGAACGCACCGCAGAGCGTGAAACGAAGTATAGGGAAACATGCCACCACTGGACAACAAGTTGAAGTCCACCAGCAAGATTGAAGACAAAAAGCAAAAGAAGAAACGTGCCACCACTAGATGACAAGTTGAAGTCCACCAGCAAGATTGAAGACAAAAAGCAAAAGAACACTCAAAATGTGCAAAGTCAGAAATGCAAGGTTGGAAGCAATTCTAGAAAATCAGTTTAAAAATTGAAATGCTTTATTGTACATGACTGCCTGTGGGCCCCGTTCAAGATATTTTAGGGGACACATGTTAGTTATTTCCCAACTACCTGATTGACCAAATTGATGTCAAATAGTGATCGGTAGCTGAGGAAAGTGGTTGGGGGGATAACTAAGGATTGAATGGGCATGGGTTAAGGCTGCCAAGTTCTAGAAGGCAGATCAATACTGTTGGATGCAGTCAATTTTGGCCTCGAATTCAGAATTGCAAAATCTATAAAAGGCAGGATGCCTCTCATTGTAAAGGGTTAGAGACAGTTAGATCAGGTTAGAGTTTTTTAATAGAAGGTTAGAATTTAGTAGTTAGGAATAGAGTAGAATTGTTGCAGAAATTGTTGTAATGACAGCCAAAATCAATATATGAACATTGAAGTATGGTGTTTGTTATCTTGGTTTTCTTTTGTTTGCATGGTTTCCTTCAGCAACTTTAGATATATCCTTTATGGTGTATGGGTATTTGACAGATTCGGGTTCATACCATTGGGGATATGTTGATTGTGTATCCATGTGTATGGTTAGTCTAAGCCTTTAAAATCGTCTGTTTGAGCTGCGCCTAAATTGGGTGCTTAGGCATGCACCTGCAGTCTGAAAATCTTCTAAGTCTCCCTTGAAGATTGCACCGTTCTTGTGAGGTTGTGAGTTATTCTGGCCAAGCAGGGATTGGTTATGTCGAATCCGTCTACTCGCACACCAATCTTGTTAATTTTTAGGTCTCCTAAACCCTTCCCTTTTGATTTTATTCCCTAGTTTGAGAATCACAGTAGACCAACTTGTTGTAAACGTAAGGCCCCTTGTGCTCCCAACGAAACATATCAAACAACTGAGTCATCCTTGGAAGATCCCTGATGAATCTTTTAAGCTAACAGGCTGTAATTTTTAATTATTTGTTTTAAAATAAATTCTTCCTATTTATTAAATGATGTTTCAGAGAGAGACAGAAGTTGCAGGAAGGTTGTGTCTTTTGTTTTTGTTTGTATTTTTCCAAATATAGGTAAACAATGAATAATAACAGCAGCAAATATGAAATAGGCTGGAAAATAATGTGCAATAATATAATATTCAGCCAATCTAGAATAGCTACAAATCGTACCAAGCAAAATACATAAATGATATGCTAGCAAAGTATCTACCAACCAAAATAATGTTGTCGGCTGCAAGAAAGACCATCCACGCACAATGAAAAGAGATGGCTGATGAATACCAATCAGCAACCCACGTGCCAGTTGGAAGGAGGTCGTACGACTGCTGCAGTCACGTCCAGGCAACCAAGGAACTCCCACATGCCAAGCAATATACCCAACGTCCAAAGCCAAAGCTCTTCCAATGCTGAACTTGCACTCCAATCAAAGTCTAAAACCAAATGAATCTGCTGAAACCTTCTATTGGGGTTTGCGTCCCAATATCCAAGCCCTGGGGTTTGCGTCCCGGTTCTCCAGAAATCGCTCCTCAGAGCAAATTCACAAATGCCAAGTTTGAAGATGTTAAAAGATAATAGAATAATGAGCCAACATCTCCTTTTATCTCCCTCTCAAAGCTACTCGAACCCTAAAGGGAGAATATGCTTTTACCTTTATTAAATAATGGCATATTCTTAATTAAAAAGGCCTTTATGTATAGGAAAACACCCCTTTCGTCAAATAACAAAACTCAAGGTGCCAGAAGGTCTCCGAATGATGAAAATAAGTTATAATAATTCAAGACCTTTCCAATGAGCTATAACACATATGCCTGCCTAACCAGAAGAAGCCAAAATCCCCTTATTACTCCAATTAGCTATATAAATAGCTTTATTTAATTAATAAGACGCTAACTTAGGAAATATTAAAAATATATCCCAAATAGCTGTATAATGCTCATCTGACTCCACAAGTCTGAAACGGAGCCTGCCACCTGTCTATGACTGTTGTCGGAAATCATGGATCCTCAAGCAATCTTGTCCCTAAAATCTAGGGATGTTCCTAGAAGCTAGGAATCATACCCAAATCACCTGAAACTGAACCCAAGGAATAGTCTCATGGTAACCCAACCCTGGGTACTATCAAATCCTCCTAAATAGTAGGAATAGCGTCCACAAAAGAAGGAAATGCCTCCTAAAATTAAGGAACTGCTCCAAACTGGTCCACTACTGCCAGGATACCAAGTCCCAAACACTGTATAACCACACTGAGTCTCTATCCATCATTGTCAGCCTACAAGACCCCATAATAAGCTGACTCACATGTCTCTGCTAGACAGAGCTAAAGAGGGGACATGACAATCCTGCAGTCATGAACTATCAGTTGGAACCTTGAGGTCATCCCCATTGATCAATTAAAAACAGCATAAGGGATCCCTTATTTCAAGAGAGGATAGTATACTCAGCCAGAATCATTCTATTATGTGTTGGCCGGATATAGTTGTAGCAATACTATTTTAGCCACGTCAACAAGTTGCACAAGGCACTAGATGTGAGAAAAACACAACGATTGAAAAGATGAAGCAAAAATGAAAAAAAAATTGCATTTATAGGACAAGATTACGACATTTGACTATTTTTTCCACTTTTTCGACTCAACACCCATTATTCCTACCTAGGTGATTGAGTTAAAAGTCAACCTGGGCGCATCTAACAAAAAATAATTGTCTAAGCTCAAGTCTCGTGAGTCCGAGCACTAGACTTGGCGAATTTTTGGCCAAGACTCGACCGAGTACTTAGCCGGACTTACTAGGACTCAACTGGTGAGTCTTGGGCGAGATGACTCCAGCCTCAGGGCTCACAAGTCCCACAAGTCCTACTGAGTACTTAGTGAGTCCTCAAACAAGGGTTCCATCCTTATATATTGCTTGTTCTATTTTAGCACTTGCAGTTTTCAAGCATACACTTGTCAAGAATCACCTCTCTTCTTCAATTCCTTGAAATATATTGGCTAATTCCTTTTCCATGCTTGCCAGTTCTGTTCATTATATTTATCACTGCCACATTGGATCTTATATTACTGTTTGATGACGCTTAAGGAAAAAACTCTGATTCGTCTTTTTTTCAAAAGCTTCTTTAAAACAATCTCAAGGATTCTGAAAACCTGATGCCTCTTATGTTTGCCAAGCACTTGTGCTTGCAGAAGTTCATTTCATTTCCCTCATTCATAATAACTTGAATTAATCTTGTTCCGATTTTAATCTCACATATCTAGCATAAGTTGCTATTCCCTTTTCAGATCAGCAAAGATTTTTTTTTTAAAAAACAGAAGGAAGAAATGAAAGTTGCCATTAAATGAAGAAATGATTACAATCTTTCTCAAATAATTTCCTCTATAAAGTTAAATAATAAGAAAATAACATAAATTTCCCTTTTGATAATATGAGCTAAGTGACAAGAAATTTCTCTTTTCATGCAGACAATATTAAATTCTAAAACCTGCATAACTTCATGATATTCATGCTTGCATAAAACCAGATTCAGAGGTGTCTCATTTTAAATTTTTTGTTTAACATTTCTTAATTAATTTCAAAGTTAATTTTCACACCGAAAAATTAAAGAATCCTTACCGTCTTTGGATCGCAAATCCTAACCACTTAATTATCAGCCGCGATCATTTTTGGTATAGTGGATTTTAAAGTTGCATGCCACTTGATATCCAAAATAGGACTACCAAACCTGTAAATCATATCAAAAAGATAGAGATGGAAAACTAGCATCTATAATTGTCAGTGTATTGAAAAAACAATTAACTTGCATATAGAGGTTTATCTGTACATCCTTTTTACAAATTACAATTTACGCCATCTGAAAGTGCATCCCTTATGAATACAGTAAGAAAACCTACATGTGATCTTTAATTCAAACAGGACGTCATGAACGCAATTCACATATGACAACCTGCATAGACAATGGCTATTGTTACATATCAAATTACATAAATATTTGGATTAACTTCACTATGTCCTCAGAAAAGTAAAACATCCAGAAAACATTTTTGATAAAAATGCACGATCATATCATTTTCAAAGAACAAAAGATCAAATTGTAGAAAATTGGCAAATGGCCTAACCAAATTAATATAAAAATGGCACAATAGTGATAATTGTAGAGCATTATATAGAGTGTGATGAATCCCCATCAGCATGTCCTCTGTATTGTTGCCTCTTTGTGCATAAATAATAATTTCTATAATAATATTTTCCCTGACTTAGCAATGAAACTAGATTTATTATGACGGGGGGTTCACCCTGTAACAGTAAAGGTCTCCACTTGTTCTTCTCTACCAGTTGGAGGTCATGGAGTGGAGAAGTAATTCTACAATGTTATTGATTTGTTTCATCATACTCTGGCGGTAGTAAATATCAACTTTTCATTGCAAGCTTCGACAATTGGCCCCATTCCTAGGTTGCCTTTTGCTTCCCTATCAAATTTGAGCTTCATGTGTTGCTGAGGTGGCAGAGTTCCAGAAGTCTATCTTTCAACTACAAACCTACATATTCTCTAGAGGGAATGGAATATTTCACAGGGGAAGTTTGAAGATCATTCAGCTAAAGCAAAATTTTGCACCCCTAATTTCCAAATGAATGTGGCTCTTGACATTCAAAGGTCTCTATTTAAGCGACCTAGACAAGTATAGCATCAGTAAGGTTTGGTCTTACTAAAACTGGTATCTTCAGATTGTAAGATTGATCTCAGTAAAAGTGTTTTCAACATCTTAAATTTTAATGATCTTGGCCCGATTGGAGTGATAAGGTGCCCTCTGCTTGCTTCATTTTTAGTTAACTCTTTCATCATCATTGGTCTTTTGGTCTTTTATTACCCCTTCTCTTTCCAAATCCATTCATTTGATTGCAAGGCTATCATTTCTCCATTTGGCTTTGTTCTGCAAAAAAATTGTGGAAATAGTGAGACTCTACTAGTTAAAAGGTAAATCGTTAAGCACTCTAGCATTTGCATGCATTGGTATTCTATTTTACTCACATTATTTGCAAAATCAGATCCAATTTTTCTAAGTTTCAAGCATTGTGAGGGTGATATTTTGGTCAACTGAGGCATTTTAAAGTAAAAGTGTTGAGGAGATTAAGTGCTTGCTTGGACAGCGCACACAAATTTGTGGAAGTATTTTGATCGAATTTTTAAAAAATAAATAAAAGGGTTTTAAACCCATTCCATATAAGCAATTGTGTTTCAGTTTTAACATTGTTCATTAAATTTAATGGCTGTCTAGAATTCATCCTTCGATGGCAAATGATCTGTAATTAGTGTGAAAATTCTACTACATCATTCATGAAGATGAATCTTGCTTATTCTCAATATGCTTGTATAGACTAGGCTGTTATTCCTTATGCAAAACACAGGAAAAACGTTCATTATGTCTTAAATGTGATGTCGTTAAGTGCAAGTAACATAAAGAAATAATATATCAGCAAAACATAGGTGCGTACACAAAAAAAAATGAGAAGACAACACAATGGCCTCTTGTGCATAAACTCCAGAAAGAGAGAGGAAGCAAGTACAATTCAACCAATACGACTAAGAAAACATAACAATGGCCTCCTTTGGAAGTCTTATAGGTTTATAGCATGGAACATACAAGAGAATTTTGAAGAGAAGACCAAATATCTCCAATACTTGAAGAAACAGAATTCCAAATATCTAAACTTCCTCTAATTGCACAGGATCTGATATTGTGTGAATATTTGATAGTTTCAGCCCCAACTGAAGTGATAAGTTGTGCCTCGTGACATTTTAAGCCAAAATCAAATTAGTAACACTATCCTACTACTTGAAGAAGACATAACTTCTAAATACGAAATAGAAATGAAATGCTTATTTTTTTTATTAGTGCATAAGTTTTCAAGAGGAATACAAATATATAAAAGTATTCCACTTTAGATATCCTTCTTATTCATTTTAGGATACTTTCTTGCCTAATTGAGTCTTAAGAGCTCTTCGAAATGGGAGAGTCTCCATGAGAACCATTAAGTGAATATATTAGTGAATTTCACTAACTTAACTGATCCATTTTGATCATACATCCCCAATTACGATGAGGAAACAATTCCCTCACCTTGTCTATTGGATTCCACTTGGTCATGCATTTGTTTTCCCCTTTCAGATCAACCTGCCATGCCCCTTGAAAATGCTGCCCCTACGTTTCCATTTGCTTCTGATCTTGGTTAGTAGCTACACTAGAAGAAGTCTCACATTCAGAACTCCCTCAAAATAAGTGAAGCAAATTTATTACTAGCATTTATCCACCTCTTTGCATGTGTACTTACCAAGGAGATCCCTAATTTGCCTTCATATGCATTGATGATGAAGTTATTTCCATCTTTAATCAACCCATGCATATTGTTCCTTCTCCAATAAATAGCATCTCTATGATATATGTATGGGCTGCCAAACATTATACATAATCTTCAAGAGCATCTACAATAACTCCATAAATGAAAAGCTGATTAACTGCAAACTTAACTTTACATTCTTAGTAATAGACAATTTAATCCTTATTTTACATAGCCCAACTCATCTAGTTTGGGATGTGGACATGTTTGAATCCATGCTTCTCCACAAACTCAAAAATAAATTAGCTTGAGAACAAGAACCCAAGGGAGAAGCCAATATTGTCCTCTTGATCTTAATTTTGACATTAAAAGGTTTGGTATGCTCACTTCGTCTTGCCCTTCATTCTACCTAAGCAGACCTTTTATCAACGGTGGTACAAGCAAGCCTTTCATCCTTATGAAAGCTACACTTATCTTCCTTTGAAATAAGCCATGGCCTTCCTTTGCTTTTTTTCACATTTCGCAATCTTTCATGCATGCAATTTTAGATGTAGTTTCCAACATGTTTCATATGTGAGATCATCAACATCACACCAATTCCAACATTAAGTGAACTTAGTGTACTCATTGTTGGTTGAAAATTTTGTACACCTGGGGAACGTGCAAAATTGTGGTTTCAGCTATAGTGTGAGTATGATACTCTCCTAATTTAGGGAAGGCTCTCCCTATCTACAAACTAATCTAATCTAATATGGTAGGACAACAGTCTTTCTTCTTCCTTCAATAAAAACTATACTCTTTTCTCTTGATAGAAAAGTAATAGCAATTGGAAATAAATAACAGCAAATACAGAAATGAGACTTTTTTGTAGGATTTTTGGAACATAAAGGGAAGAAAAGTTTCCATGAAAGACAAAGACCTTCGTCACTTCCCCGAGACGAGAAAACAAAAATGAAAGCACAAAGTCTTCAGCACTTCTACTGTCCTATCAACCTTTGTAGATGATTTTTTGGTAACTAAGCACAATATGTAGCAGCTCAAAGTCTAACCACATGATGCACCTCTTATGCACAAACATAGGAAATAAAAGCAGCACAAAGTCTGCAAGTTACCCCTTTGCTTGAGTGTCCTACAATAGTTTTAGACGTGACAAGCAGCTCAAAGTCTGCAGTATCAGACCTTAAAACCAATCTAAAACTCCAAACACAATAGGCAGCTCAAAGTCTACAAGATTGAGCTTGAATCCCTCTTGTATAACATCTCAAAACTCACAATCAACCTCTAGAAAATGTCATCACATAACACCTTGAATCAACACAAAGTTTGAAAGCAATTTGCCTCTTTTAATTGACTGCAATCTGATTTACAACTAAGCTCAAAGTCTTAGAGTGTACATACAAACTGGCAGAGCTTTGTTGCATTGCCAAAAGATAAAAATTACAATAGACCCCCTCAAGTATTTATAGGAGAGGAGCCTTAAGAAAAAGGTGAGAGGATCCCAACTAACTTGAGAAATTCTCTCTACCACCATGACTTATTCCAACTACAGTCCTAATCTAACTCAACTTGTAGTTGCTTTACATGTAATTACAAGTTACAAAAGTACAAGTGAAAGTGACACTTGCAATTACAATTTTTGTTTTTACATGTAATTTGTCAAAACAAAATTACAAAAACACAATTGAAACTATTCTGTGTCCGAAAACACGACTCTAACTATATCATCCTCTGTTTTGAAAATCTTCATGTTGTTTCAAGATGTTAATCACTCTGTGATATTCAGGATTGGTGAAGACATCTCGAACCGGAATGGGAACTTGCATCCTTAATAATCTTTGTGTCTTTGGCCAACGAACTTCAATCTTATCTTCTTGCTTGGGGTAGTACTGGCTTTTCGGGAGGGAAGTTCTTTGCAAGGCTGAAGTAAGGAACCTATCTTTGTCTTGAAAGCATTATATGCTCTCAATCATTCATATCACTTATCCATCTCCTTGTGTGGCTCCATCATGTTGTTGTTTTTTCTCCAATCTTGGAATCTGCTCGCAAAATAAGGCCCATGTCTTAATTTATTGATTTGATAGGTCGTGTGTGCAAACAGGACTGACATGGGAAGGGATAAATTGATGAAAAAATGGGCTCACAAGTGAATTTCAGGTTCTAGAATCTGCATTACATCTGTGGAAAAACAAGAGCATTAACTTGCAATTGTGGAGAACAAACATGCAACTTCATATGTGAAATGGGTAACTACAAATTTGCACTTGTATTTGGACCTTTAAGACTCATTTTCAAGTGGTTTTTGAGTGCATTTTGGACCAATTTCGGGTTTTGGAAGGCTGACTGCAAGTAAGAGAACATTACAACTCCAATTGGGGTTTAAAATTCCAACTGCACGTAGACTCATAATGGGAAAAAAGAATGAGGGTGAAATGAATGGTTGAAATGGTGAGAAAGGGATTTTGACATGACAGAGAAGATGGCAAATTTGGATGACCATGTACATGTATGGGAATGAATATTTTCAGCTTGACAACTTGGAAAAAGGGAAAAACTTCAACTTGTAATCAGATTTGTAAATCCCAAAATCAAATGAATGAGTCTCATGGCAATTCTTCAACATTTGTAAATTTTGTAAAAAGAAAACTGTTTTTACCAAAGGGGGAAGGTCAACATTACCACAGTTACTTGTAATCTGGTTTTGTAAACCCGAATACAAGTAAATAGGAGAAATGAAAGAGGCAAAAATCTTGCACATTTACAACTTGCATTCAATGAGCCTTGCTTGAAGAATGCCCTAGACCAGAACAAATGAGCTTGGGAAGAACCGAAATGCTCTATAAATAGATTGAGAAATCACCACGTTGATATTCCTTGGCAGCTAAAAACGGATTTCAATTCATCCAACTCCACAAAAAACGGCTTGGAAAGAGAGATACGATTGATGTCAAACACTCTTCAATGAATGAAGGATGTAAAACGTGTTGCAAATGTGGCAACAATGGCGAAATATGGGCACCCAAAACGTGGAGCTTACACAACAAAAAACGGAGTCAAAAATCCCCACATTTATGCACAACGTGTTTGCCAAAACCGTTGAATCCCAAAAACATGGCACCAACCATCAATCTCCAACAACATAACAAGAATGTGGGATGGATTCAAGGGAATAATTAAAAAAAAAATAGATTTGTGAGAGAAAAAATGCAGATCGGGTTTTTCCTCTTCAACTACAACCAAATGTGCCCTCCAAAGATGCAATCAGGTTTTTAAAATCCCTTTACAAATTTTAAATTGCATTACTTTTCCTTCACTTGAGCAATTCGGGTTTGAAAGGAAGAAGAGCAAAAAGAAATAACAAAGCAACTTGTAATAGGGAAATAAAATCCCCATTGCAAGTTTTAAAAACATAAAGGAACATAAAGACTTGTGATAGGGAAATAAAATCCCCATTACAGGTTTAAAAGGAATGAAAACATAAAAACTTGTAATAGGGAAATAAAATTCCAATTACACGTAAACACGACATAAAATCACTTTAAAAACTTTAAAAGACTTGTAATAGGGAAATAAAATCCCTATTACAACTTAAAAGCACAAAGTAGGAACTATTATGAGAAGTTACAAGTTCTCATTAAACTTGTAATTTTAAATTCACTTGCAATATGTCTAAAAAGTTCCTACAATAACTTTTAAAAAAAAAAGGGAAAAGGGAAAATAAAAAGCAAGTTACCAATTACAAGTTTTAAATAAAGTGCACTTGTAATTGCTAAAAAAAACCCCTACAACACAAAAACATAAAGGAAACTCCTAACTTGCGATAGAAAGAAAATCTCCCACCCGCAGTCAGAAAGAAAAAACCCGTATTTGAAGAAAAGACATAGAAAACGAACTCAAAACGCGATGAAATTAGAAACATGAATCGAGGATGGACCGAAGATCAATCTAATTCAACAAGAAGCAAAACTTTTGCCTCGGTAAGCATGCCTTAAGAGTAAAATCTTCAACTTGTAGTGACTGCTCTGAAACCCGAAATTGCACAAAAAGCTGGGAAAAAGAAGGCCAAAACTCACCAAAACTTAAACAATGATGGCAAAGACACCCCCCAATGATTTGACACTAACAAATGTGATTTTTTGTACCTCGTAAAACATGCCTTGGAGATAGAAACAACACATTTAAACCAAAATTTTGTAAGGGTTGTCACATTTTTTAAAATTAAAAAATGAGGACGATAGTCATAACATTATGATTACATTTCCCTTTATCTTTGGCCTTTGGTTCACCTTATTGTCCTTGTGACTTTGAAAAGAGGGGCTGAGTCAATTCCTTGTCCATCTCTATATAGTGAGCACAATAACATGCCTCATCTACATATTTAAGGTTTGAGAAAACTGTAGACCTCATTAGATAGCTTTGAAGCCCACCTATTTACCTCATAAAGATGTCATCATCTTACACGTTCTTGTTTCATTTAGACCTTTCCTTTGTAGTGTAATATTGCCAATCAATAGACCTTTCCTCTTTACACCATATGAGATAATTGCTTTTGATTAGTCTATAAGTTTCATCACAAGAAAAAATTATACCATATTTCTTAAAATGAGCATAGATTTCAAAACCAAGAGCATGCTTTCTTACTCTTAATCTAGCAAAAGAAATTTCTTGTTCATCACTAACATCACACACACAGGAATATAACCCAGGTTGTGCCCACTAATGGTCAAGCTTGTCAACATCTACCTGTCCTTAATAAAGGTGAAACTCTATCTTTTCCTCAACTTTGAACATAGGGATTGTGGAAAGGCTTTGCTCACCATGGAATTTAACCTTTTCACGAGTATAAAAAATGCTCTCGTTTTTCTTTAGGACTCTTTACACCACCACAAAGGGAGAAGGATACACACATCAAAAAATCAGTTATCCATCCCCCAGTGTATAGGCAAGGACAACTACACTAGAGACTACTATGTTGCTACCCAAGATAAAGTATGATAGAACAAAAAATTGTATCATAATGAATGACAATGAGCCCCCATATAGAGTAAGGAATCTCTTATAGTGAGGAGCAACATGATACTGAAGTGAGCTAAACATGACCTTGGTTGACTGTGTCCAATGAACTAGTCTAAAGAAGACTAAACTAAACAAGTTTAACAAAATGCAAAAAATACTGAACGAAGTATAGAAGAGAAAAGCAGATGTAAAACTTGCAAGTTACATTAGGCTAAATATGCTAGGTGATCGAGGTTAGTCATATGAATTCCAATGACCAAGTCGTGTTATGTTGGGTGATTCATAATCCACCAATGCCTCAAGGAGCGTAAACAAGAAAAGATCAAAAACTAGCAAGCTGCATTATCCTAAGTGATAGTACGTCATATGAATTCCACTGGTGAGCAAGTTGTGTTATGATGGGTGATTCATAGAACACCAATGCCTCAATGAGTGTAAATAGCAAAATATCACAAACTAGCAACATGCGTTATGCTAGGTGATGAAGGTGAGTCATACGAATTCCACTGACCAGCAAGCTGCCTTATGTTGAGTGATTTATAGACCACCAAAACTTTCAAGACGAAGACAGATAACCACACCTTGGGGAGCATTATGGAAAACTACACCACCACAAAGGCAAGTGCAGGACCTAGGAGGCCATATGCCCCACCTTTAAATATTAGCATATTACTATGCTAATATTTTAAGGAATATGAGAAAACAGAACGGCATCCTCAAGAAGGATACACACCTCCAAAACTAGTTATCCTTCCCCCTGGTGTATAGGCAAGGACAATTGCACTTGACAATACTATAATGCTACCCAAGATAAAGTATGATTGCACATAAGATTGTACCATCATGAATGACAATGGCCCCCCATATAGAGCTTTGTATGTCATTTAGTGAGGAACAACATAATATCAAAAGTTTTGATTAAATATGAGATATATGACAAAGGAGAAATTCAATGTCACTTCTCATGTGAATGGTATCATCATAAAGAAGCTTTCGGACCTCTCTCTTGAAGGCATTACATTCACCAATGTCATGGCCAAGCATTTGATGATATGCACAAAAAGAGAGATCCATTCGATTATGTTTGTGATATTTTTCATATGTTGGAGTACAAAGAACAATCAAGCGGGCTTTTAGAAGCCTTTGCAAGGTGTGCTAATGCCTTGATAAAGGATAGGGGGCAAGAAGCAATCCTATCTCATGTGAAACAAGGTTTTTTTGTTTTCTAGGAGGTAATAGAGAAGGAAGTGTATGAGTAGAATAAAGCCAGGAAGCTAAACCCTCTATAAGAGTACAATGTCAGTACCACAAGGACCATAATTCCTTATTCCATATGCCTCAAACCATATGCATTATATTCACATTTAGAAAGCATTTTAAAAAACAGTATTATAATTAGTGATCAAGTTTACCAATAGGAACTTGAGGCAAGCACATTCACACATGAATCAAACATGAATATAAACACGTAAGGCACAAAGCATATACACAAGACATAAAGAAAGATTCCAAGTCAATGAAGTAAAGAGAACTCGGTATGAAAGGTTGTCTCAATGCAAAGTGATTGTTATCACTTGAACCTGCACCCCTGTTCACTAAGCTATCAACTCAGCAGGTTCGTGACACATGGGAACCCTCCTAGGCCTGTGGGTTGCCTAAAATTTGGAGTGAACCTCCAGAGAAAGCTGGTTCTTGACTGGTTATCACCTAATTCTGACTACCTTGATAATTTTTGTTGAGAAAAGAGAAGGAAAACATGAAAATGAACCTACTATCTAACAGGTGATGCACCAAACTGAATATCTTGAGGAAGAAAAACAACAAACAACAAACAATATGACAGTAATAATACTTACCTACACAACCCAGTAAGTCATAACCCTTGCATGAATAATTTATAAGAAGGCTAAAGTCACAGTCCTTGGAAGAGAAAAACACTTCTCACAACCTAAAACTGCTATTTCACACAACTCATAACCTGCAAATAATTATGCTTCTGCATAAAGTACCCTCATGAACATACAGTTTAAAGGACAAGGATATCACAAAAAACCTGCATAAACACCAAGTACTCAATGACAAAAGAATATGGGAAGGTATGGACTGCTTATTATTGCTCAGAGTTGTTAAAATGCTCTCTTATTCCTGAAAATGTGTTACAAAGACATTCCTTCTTGCAGAGAGAACTCAGAAATTACAATCTGCTAAAAAGATGAATGAAGAAGAACCCTTACAAAAGTGAAGTCTTCTAGTATATATGCTTTTTCAAAGGCAATCAAAAAGACTCCACCTCCTCTTTTTGGGTCGAGCAGACTCAAAAAACCCACTTTTTAGGGCCCCAAACATGTCTGAAAGGGAATGCACTTGAGCCAAAAGTCAAGCCACCCCATGTCTTCCCATAAAAACCCTTAATTGCACAATAAATGACCCATAAATATCCTTGACAGGCCTGCAAGCCTTCATTAATGCAAGAAATATCTTCTTTGACCTCTAAAAGCAATAAAAATACATCTCATAAAGTGACCTTTTAAAATTTATTATTTAATTTGATATTTTGTTTTTGTTTTTTTTTTATATTTTAAAGGCAAAATGTTAATAAATGAAATAATGATAAAAATATCAACAAAGTGACCAATTCCACTTTAATAACATTTTATTATTATTTTATTTGTTAGTATTTTGATTTTAATTATATAAAAATAAAGTAAAATAAATTATTTAATTAATATAATAAAAAATTTTGAAAATCACTTTAACTCAATGCATTGAATTTTAATGCCTATATATAAGTCCTTATTAAAAAAAACATATTTATTAAGTGATCTTATTAATATCACTTGATAAATATGTCACTACAAAAACATATATCAAGTGATATTAAAAGATCACTTAATAAAATGTTCCACCCCTTAGGCATTTACGGGGGTATTAGAGGGAGAAAGCAAAATAAATAAAAAACAAAGGCAAAAGACAATGCCAATGTAATTCATCGATGCATATAGGGAAAGAAAAACCTAAAATCTATCATTTCCTCTTTGTAACCTTGCATTGGATGAGCTTCTCTCTCTGCTGCTGCATGAAATGGCCGCCATGAGCTAGGGTTTTGGAGAAAATGAAGTGTATTAGTGGAGATATTCTGCACATTTGTTGACGCTGGGCATGATTTTTGTTGATGCTGATAGTTAAAACTACGAATTCTTCGCACCTCCTTGGCATTCGACACTTTATCTCTGCTGCTGGGCGCGATTTTCTAAGAAATGTTGGGGTGCCGCCATGAGGGGTTTGGAGGTTCGATTTGGGTTTGAAAACTGCCACTTTTGGTTGCATTTCTTATACGCCTTAGAGACGCCATGATTGATATGTTGATTTTATAGAAGCTGAGCGCTATCCTTCTAATTTTTGGGCGATTCTTCCCTTTTTGTTGTGAACTGGGCACTATCCTCTTTGGCCGCCATACTGTTGTCTTCAAAGAACAAAAAAAAATGCAGATCCTTCCATCATTAATGGTGATCTCAGGTGCATTTTATTTTATACCAGTTAAACTGTTATTTCTGAGCATATTTTATTGGGAAAAACTGCCACCTGGCTTTGCTGTTCGCTGTGCTTCTTTTTCTGAACTTTTAACAGAGAAAGGTTCATTATAACTTGCATTTGACGCTTCTCTTTTCACTCTCTCTACTCTTTTACACAAAAATATGAACTGTTATTGGGCTCTTGTGCGCGATTCCTTTGTCATGGTGGGACTGCATTGCATCTTCTTTATATATTCTTGCATACAACAGCATCTCATCTATTTTATTTGGCATTTTCGATGATTCTGGCTTACATATTGAGAGAAAATAAAAATACATCTTTGTTATCAAGTCACTTGCACCTTGGAAAAGCATATTAATGTTGTTTGAAGATCCGTGCACTTGCTGTCATGGAAGATATGTAGTTGCAAATAATCAGTTAGAGATGTACTTTGAACAACTCATTCATTTCATGTGACATCTACTTAGCTCTGAGCAGATTATGTATTTCCTTTTGTGAACATGAACAGCTCACTGTCATAACCGGAAGTGATGCACCTCTTCTCTGCATTTTTACACATAGATGCATAGGTGAAACAAAGCTTATTGCTTGATACCTATGAGGCATTAGAAAACTATAAGCATGATAATGCCACCATAGATATGTATCCCTACCTCCTGTAGCTGAAAGATGAAAGCATTATTTCTTACTACCATACTTTGATTGCTGCTGCTACTTTTACTTTGAATATAACAGCAACTTGCTCATTTACTGCTCTTCTGCATCTTGAAGTCTTTAACATAAGATTATAAATATGCACACTTCCTTGTGATGCTTGTCATGCTTTCATGATAGCCATAATGTTATGTGATGGCTGAGATGTTCCTTTCTGTTACTTATATTGCAAAGCATTCTTTTCACGATTGTAAATTGACTGTGACTATGCACTTGTAGTTTATAAGAAAATTTGACCTTGCGCATTGTAGTATTTGCTAGACTTCTGACAATATAATCTTCACTATGTTTTACTGAAATATTCATTCCTTTGAAGGCATGACAACACTCCTCATGCGTGAAAGCATTGTCATCATGTTGTGCTACACTACTCTGCTCTATTCACTGCATAATGGAGATTACTCTGACATGAATACATCCTTGCATACATCTTCTAAGACATGTGACCTGTGGCGTGAATGATTGCTGTCCATACTGATTTTGATTCTTGTCTGTATCATTTTCTGAAATATGATTGCATGCCTTTGTGAATTGATTATTGTGATTGTATCTTTGATTATATGCATCCCTTCTATAACTGTGTTTAATGGTATCATGCATTGTGTTAGAAATTGTCTTCGTCATGTTTCTGAAAATGCATTGTGTTCCTTACTATTTGCTGCCCACTAAGTCTGAAAGACTGAATGTTGCATTTTCTATACTTAGTGTACAGCTTCATGTATGCACTGCATATCTCATTAGCACGCATAAATACCTTGTCCACGTCCTTTAGAAAGGGCAGCCTTCATTCATGCTTACTGGCTGATCATGTGATCGCATATTTGTGTTTTGTCACTCTTTCTCTATCATCAGCTCTGATATAACTTAATTGTATGAGACCTCGCTATTGTGGTTCATATGACCTGAGCTCAACCCTTGTGGGAGCCTCATTTACCCCCACTCATTTGTGAAGCTTATGACCAGCAAATTGTTCTTTTCCTAATCCTGCACATGAAGCAAACATGTTAGCAATAATATGCATATGTATGATGATTTCACTTGATTCTGATATTTGCTTTTCTGAGACCCCTCTGTGATGCTAATTATATGCATCTGATGCATGTGGGGATTATATATATATATACATGCATTAGTACACATGTTAGGAATGTAGTCAGCCATTGCTTAGAACGAAATGTTCTAACGCATTGCATATTTTAACTCTTTTGCAGATACCAGAAGGAGAGCAGATATAGACCAGGGTGAAGCAGCAAGACAAAGGCAACATCGAGCCTACTCCAACCGTTCCAGTCATTCAGGCAATGACTGGTTCCATTCTCAACATGCTCTCTTCATTTTTTGTACTTATGTATACATGTCTGTATATTTCCTTTCTGCACCTGATGCATGTAGCTAGTCTCACGGCTCTTTGTGTGGGACGCATGTTTGAATATTAATAAAAATACTTCTCTTTTTGATGAGATGCCTCTCTCTTTTGCAGTTACAAACTAGAAATATTTAAAAATACCACCTTTAGTTCATTTCTTAGTGCAGTTGGAACACCAAAATAGCAGAAGTAGTACACACTTGTTTCATTTTGTAAAAGACAAGCATATCTTTACCTATTTTTCAGCTAGAAGCGAAAAATAGGTAACAGTGATACCACAATATAACAAACACATTGAGGAACTCACTCACTACACAATGTCATTCACCGAAAATACAAAACATGAAGCAAACACATACAAGTCATAAAGCATACACAAGGAAGATATGAATAAGATATAATGCAAACATGTAAGGCACATAGAATATACACAGGCCTCGAAGCAAACACATAAAACATGCAAGACACGGAGTAAACGCATATGCCATGCAAGACAATTACAAAGAATATAATGACAATGTTAGCAAACAAAGATTCCAAGTTTGTGAGGTAAAGAGACATTAGTATGATAGGTTGTTTCAATCCCAAGCGTCATCCCCGAAATATACCAAACACATTGAGGAACTTAATCATTGCAAAATACCATTCATAGGAAACACAAAACATGAAGAAAACACATACAGGGAACAAAGCAGACAAGAATAAAACATCATGCAAACATGAAAGACACAAAGCATATACGCCAGATATAGAGCAAACATACAAAACATGGACCAAACACATATGGCTTGCAAGACAATTACAAAGCATATAATGACAATGTTAGCAAACAAGGATTCCAAGTCAATGAGGTAAACAAACCTCGATATAAAAGTTTGTTTCAATACCAAGCATCATCCCAAAAACACAACAAACACATTGAGGAACTTTGATTATACATATAACAAACAAAACAAGAACTCAATATGTAATAAACATATAGAAGAACTTAAACATATACAGGAACTCAATAAAACACAATAAGGTACTAAATGCAAACATACCACCGACACTAGCTTAATTTGCCACTAGAGGTCATGCATGTCAAAATGGACTCATTAATCACAAGCTAGCAAGTTGTGTTATGCTACGTGACCATGATTGTGCACAACTCCAACACTAGCTTGCTCTATAACTAGGGGTCATGAACATTACAAAGCCCCTATGGGTCTAGCAAGTTGTCTTATGCTATATGACCATGGATAACAAACCACATTTATGAGTTCCACTAGACACCAAGTTGTGTTACGTTGAGTGATTCATAAACAACTAACACCTCAATAAGCATAAACAACAAAAGATTACAAACTAGCAAGCTGCAGTATGCTAGGTGTTCAATGTGAGCCATATGAATTCCACAAGCCATAAAACTATGTTATGTTGGATGATTCATAGACCAACAATGCCTCAAGGAGCGTAGCCAACAAAATATTACAAACTAGAAAGCTGCATTACGATAAGTGATCAAGGCCAGTCATATAAACTCCACTAGCCACCAAGTTGTGTAATGTTGGGTGATTCATAGACAACTAATGTCTTATGAATGTAAATAACAAAAAATCACAAACTAGCAAGATGCATTATGCTACGCGATCAAGGTGAGTCATATGAATTAAACTAGTACGCAAGTTGCCTTATGGTGGGTGAGTCAAAGAGAACCAAAACTTGCAAGATGAAGACTAATAACCACACCTCAGTGCACATTAAGGAAAACCACACCACCACAACAATTACTCATGAAGGATACACACCTTGAAAAACCAATTATCCTTTCCCCTGGTGCATAGGCAATGACAATTGAACTAGAGATGACTTTGTTACTACCCAAGATAAAGTATGAATGCACATAAGATTGTACGACCATGAATGACAGTAAGCCCCAATAAAGAGCTACAAATGTCTTATACTAAGGAGCAACATAATAGAGAACTAGGCTACAGAAGGATCTTAGTTAAATGTGTGCAATGAACTAACCTAAAGAAGGCTAAGTTCAACAAATTTAACATAGTGCAGCAAAGACAAGACAAAACTACAAAAGGTGAAAGCATATGTGAAAAAGAGATACATAAAGGAAACTAGCATAGAAAACTGAAGTTGACTAGGTAAAACTCCAAAGCTAGGTTCCAGTCTTGAATCTATTTTGACAAGAGTCATTGTTAGGAATCATCTAAGAAAATACTTCTTGTGATGTATTCACACATCACCCCATTCCAAATGGGGACCCCTACTTTTTTTGCTTTTTAGGTTACTTGTCTTAGCTTAGCCTTTGGTTGTTGTCGTGTCTTTGCTATTAGCCTCTCGCATGTAGTTGCTCAGGGTGCAATCAAGTCTCTCTTTAGGATGAAATGAGGTGCAACACTACCTTTGCCCTCTAAAGCTTCAAATGGCTAGGATCCCTAGGATTAGACTCCAAATGAAGAGAGTTGTCAATCTTAGTAGCTGAAGATGAAATTCATGAATTAGGAGGTATGTAGAAGGATTAAGATCATTGGAGTGGCCTAGTCTAGGTCAATTAGGGTTTGAATGAAGATTTGTCTCAATTGTGTTAAAGCATCAAGACCTAGTGAAAAGGAGCCTTGGATGGCCGAAGGATGAAATATTGAATCATTTGAAAATTTGCCAAAAATATCTGAAAATCTGCCTTGGTCAATGAAGTGCAATGGCCCCCTAAAATGTCGCCTTCATCAAATGTTGCAAAGGTAAGTGTTATAGCCGATCCAAGGTCTAATTGCAAAAGTCATCAAAATTTTCACCTTGATCTCAACTGGCAAAAGTCATCCAAAATTCTGCCATGATGCTTGAGTGGCAAAGGTCATCCAAAATTCCACCATGATGCTTGAGTGGCAAAGGTCATCCAAAATTCCGCCATGATGCTTGAGTGGCAAAGGTCATCCATAATTCTGTCATGGTGCTATGATGGCAATGGTCTATCAAATTTCCGCCTTGAGCAATAGTGGCAAAGGTCTCCTAAATTTTCGACTTGATGTTAAGAGGCAAAGCTTCCTTCAAAAACTGCCCTCTAGCAAATATGGCAAAGGTACCATCAATTGCCGCCTTTAACAAATCATGCAAAGGTCATCAAAATTTCCGACATCAAGACTAACATGCAAAGGTGTCAAAGAATTCTGACTTGAAGATTGACATGCTAAGGTCTACTCAAATGCCGCCAAGGGTCCAAGTTGCAATGGTACCTTCAAAAGCCACCTTAGACAACAAGTTGCCATGCTCTCTCCAAATGCCGCCAAGATCAAACTTGCAAAGGTGAGTCAAAATGCCGACTTGGTGACTGTTGTGACCATTTCACACATCGCCCCATCGCAAATGGGGACCCCCTCTTTTTGCTCGCCTTTTGCTTCGTTTTTTTTAGGATTTTGTTAGTCAGTTAGTTGTCTGGATTTAGGGTCAAGCCTTAGGGTTTTTATTTTTGTCTTTTCAGGCCAAAATCCAGTCGTTTTTGAGAGCTTTTGAGCTTCCTTTTCTAGGATGCAAATTTTGAATGCAATGAATTCGCCAGAATGGTCTAATGTTCAATTGGAATGTTGATGCAGAGCTTAAATTTGTCTAAGTGTTGAAAGTGAAATGTGTATTTTTGTCTGATTGAATATTTTTGACCAAATTTTGACCTTTATGATTTTTGATCCTAGGCGTTTGAAATGATTTGTTTTCGCCTTGTGAAGTGTTTAAATGTGAAAAATCATGTTATTTTGGCCTGTAGGAGCAAAATCGCTCCTGTCCCTCAGTGAAGGACGGGAGCTCGTTTTCAAATATCTTACTATTCCTGCAGAGTCAAGATGAATTTCGAGTTGGAAGTAATGGAGAAAGGCGAGATCTTTCCATTGAATATAAATTGAAGATTTTCATGAGCACCGAAACGCCTCTAGGAGGAAAATCGCTCCTGTCCCTCAGTGAAGGACCGGAGCTACAAATCAAATTTTGCTTTGTCCTTGCGAGATTTCGTTGACTTGATGATTTGAAGAGGTCCAAAGGAAGATGCTTTACCAAATGAATATAATTTGAAGTGCTATCACAAAGGAGAATGGTCCAGAATGCAAAGTTCGCTCCTGTCCCTCTCCAAGGGACAAGGGCGAAGTACCTTATAGCTCCCGTCCCTCTCCCAGGGACCAGAGCGATGTCCTTCATTGGGCAAAATCCAGGCAAAAAATCAAGACAAGTTTACGTCCAAAGGCAAGGAAGAGCGTGAGATGAACTCATTGAATACAAATTGAAGATTTTTAAACGTCCACAAGGGTCCCAAAATGCCCAGTTCGCTCCTGTCCCTCAGGAAGGGACCAGAGCGATTTTTTGTTATAATTAATTTTCTTGCCAAGTTGCAGACGATATCAAGGCGTGGATGAATGGAGTGGAGCATGACGAATCCGTTGAATATAAATTTGGAACCTGACAAAATGAAATGAAGGCCACAAGAGATGGATCGCTCCTGTCCCTCTCCAAGGGACCAGGGCGATACAATGGTTATATTGCCTTTTACTTAAGTTTGAAATCGATCTAAGTCAAGACGAAGGGTGGCAAGAACATCTTAAGGCATCTTCATCGAGCACAAGCACTTAAAGGTCATCACAATGAAGAAATTTGCACCCTAAGACCTAGTTCGCTCCTGTCCCTCAGGAAGGGACCAGGGCGATGTTGGATATATTGGCCATTTCATGCAAGATTTACGTAAGATCAAGGGTTTGCAAGGTCTTAGAGGGTCCATGGTGCCTTTTGAAGGTGATACACAAAGATTTTGAACGTAAAATGATCACCAAAATGAACATAGGGACCATATCGCTCCTGTCCCTCTCCAAGGGACCAGGGCGATTTGCTTTGGACTCTTCGTTTTGTTTCGAGTTCATGCCAAGTCGAATACTCCACAAGATCATACAAGGTCCAAGGCGTTCTTTGAAGAGGACATGCAAGTGTTTTGAACATCCAAACATTGTTAAACATGCTAAAGAGCCCATATCGCTCCTGTCCTTTGGACAAGGACCAAGGCGATCCCATCAAAAACACTCATATTCCTTCAAAGTTGAGGCAAGGCGAGGATGAACAAGGTAAAGGACGGCGTTTGGAAGACATCACAACGAAGATTGAAGTTTAAAGTTGCCAAGATTAAGGAGAAAGACCTGGATCGCTCCTGTCCCTCTCCAAGGGACAAGGGCGATGATCCCTCTAAATGTCCAAACACCACATGCAAACAAATGGAACGAGCATAGAAGGAACGAACAAAGATGTTATTCGCTCTACAATGAAGGATCGAAGATCAAAAATGCGAGGTCTACGTGAAAACATGGAGAACGCTCCTGTCCTTTGGACAAGGACCAGGGCGATGAACACCCAAAGGCACTTATGCGCACATGCAAGGCAATCAAATTCGAAGGACCCATCAAAATGATCGATATTGAACGTGGAAGGGAAGGAGATGAACGTTGAAAACATGACAAAATCATGGATCGCTCCTGTCCCTCTCCAAGGGACCAGGGCGATGAGGTACGTCCCTTTCGTTTTCATAATTTTGGCGCCAAATAAACATTTCAAATTTTCCTTAAATGCTAAGTTCGATAAAGTTGAAAATCCTATTTAAATTAGCATTTAATATGGCGTTGATCATTTATTAATTATTTTGCCTTTATTAAAAAATCGAAATTTATAAATTAAAACGAAAGGCATTTAATTAATCATTAATTAATTAATAAAAAATCGAATTGGAGCGCTAATATATGGAGGTCGGCCTTGTTATTTAATTAAAAATCATTTAAAAATCGTTTGAAATTGTTATATTTTACCAAGTCGGCCTTAGTAAATGGAGAGATGCAAGCGCTATATATGGGGGGGTGAAAACTATTATTTTCACATCATTATTTTTATCCCTCTACATGCGAATTAAGGAGAAAGAAGATAGTGCGAAGTGTGCTTGAAGAGGTGCGAATTCCATCCAAGGTGGCGTAAGCAATCAAAGGTGGTGCGATACTTAAAGACCTTCATTTGAGCGAATTTGCTAAGAGTTGAAGACCACATCAAAGGCGAACTTGAAGATCACGTTGAAGACAAAGGTGGCGAAGTTGATCTTTTGAGGAGATAACATTGAAGATCATTTATACCTCAATTTTGCCTAGGCGATCTTTTGTCTTTTTGCATTCTAGAGCTAGCTCTCTTTTGAGGTATGGCGATTTGATTTCATTGTTTTATTTGTTCATCGTCATATTTTAAATTTTGAAGTTTTGAATTTTGGTTCTCTTAGCTCAATCGTTGTTTTTTAGGAAATGATAACTCTAGAGACTTATCATGACGTTTCCTAAAAACTTCTCTCTCTAATCTATGTTATTTATTGCAAAATCAAGTTCTTATAATGAAATGGTGTGTAGGTATGGCGACTCCGAAGACGGGAGCATCCACCAGCCGTTCAGCTCTCATGAAAGAAGATCAGAAGACCGAAGAAGTGGAGACCAAGATCGTGTCGAAGTGGAGCAACATTGGAGATACAAACTTGGGGAACTTTAGTACGAAGAAGTTTCGAGAGGTCCCTTACATTGGCAAGCCATCACCTGTCGCCCGGAGAATAATAGAGAGTGGCATCATCAAGGCGGCCGGTTTTCCTCCAGCTATTCAGTGCCACGAGTTGATGATCGAGTGTGCCCGTCACTACAATCCACAGTCCAGGACAATTGTGTCCAATGAGGGAAACACTTTGGCGTACCTTTCAGAGGAAGCTATAAGTGAAGCTTTCCATCTTCTAGAGCACAGGGACATGATATACAAGAGCGTTGAAGGAGCCAGATCAGTGTACGATGATGATCCAGATGCTTGCTTAAGCATAATCAACAAGAACTGGCTACTCAAGAGTCGTCCCCGTCTAAGCAAGGTACCGAACACACCACACAGGATTGTTTTCCAGGAGGAGTACAGAGATTTGATTACTATGCTCAACCGAGTTACAGGAGCACCTCATGCCTTCTATTTTGAGAAGTGGATGTTTTACTTCATCCAGGTGATTGTTCAAGGAAAGGGTACGATACATTGGGCTAGGATAATTAGCCATTGCTTAGACGTACAGTTGAGGAGACTCAGGGCTACTAAGTCCTTCCACATGAGTTCATACGTCATCTATGCTTTGATCAGGAGTGTTGAGTACGCAGGACTACCTCACAGAGGAGTGATTGGAAGAGGACCCGGTGAGGTCAGAGCTTGTGAATCCTATGCCTACTTGCATCATCCGCCAGGGAAAAACTACAAGTTAGTTAATGATACTTTCACGATGAACATCACAAGGACGTTGCAAGGAGGGATTCACAATAGATTATCTCAGGATGCCCAGGAATTCATCAAGAGGTACGGTGCTTGGTTCATTCAGTTTCCCAAGTTCACTTACATTAGAGTGCATGGATGTCCTTTACCTCCATACATGTTGCCGAGGTATCCGACAGACAGAATTGTGTTACTTGAGGTAACAAGGCAGTTGGCAGCATATGTGAAGGCATTCAGACACAGACATCAGAATGGAGTTCAGGTACCTATTATTTTGGGTAATTCAGTTGAGGTATGTCCTAATGTCTTAGCCATGGATGACGCAGAGAAGGAGTTAGCCTTGTATTCTTTTTCATCTTTTGCTTGGAGAAATAGTTTTGATCCACATGGACATTTAGAGGAGACGGTCGGTAGAAGATTTAAGCATGAGCACCAGATTGAAGATTTTATGATGAATCTCTTAGATGATCTTGAAGTGAAACGAAAGATACATTCTAGATTGCCTTTGGATTTCATCAGGAAATGCAGGATTTACAGAGTGGCCGACCAAGCTCAGGACAATGGCAGGCACATCCAGTCTTCCTATGATAGAGAAAGCAAAACAATAAGGTTGGATTGGAATGAGCCCGAGGTCGTGGATTTAGATGATTTGATGGCACCAGTCTTGTCTTGTACTCGCAGATGGGTAGACGTTCAGCATCAGAAGTTGAGAGAACAAGGCATAGCTATGTCTTTTACTTTGGAAGAGAAACCAGCCGAAGGTGGAGCTAGTGTGAGTGAAGGCAATCCTAATCCTAGAAATTCAGGTGAAGGTAACCTTCGATGTGCCAGTGAGGGTAATCTCCATCCAAGAGGTTCGAAGAGAAAAGAAAGGTCAGAAAAGAAAGAGTCTTCCAAGAAAAAGCAAAGTGCCAACAAAGATCAAACACTAGGTACTTCTTCCAGACCGGAGAACAGAACAATTCAAGTGGAAGAGTCCATGGAGTCTATGGTACAGAATGACAGGCAGGAGGAAGGACAGGCACAGCATGTTTCATCAGATGGATCTCTCCAAGACTATGATTTAGATGAAGATAATGAAATGACATCTCCTCCCAGAGAAGAAGAAATAGTACATAAAGAAATTCAAGTTCAAGAAACAAGATCGAATATTCCAGATTGGTTGAAGGAAAGATTAACCAAGGTGATCGTAGTAGAGGACGAGGACAGTGCAATTGATTTAGAGAGCCTTGTTGGACGTTCACATGTGATAACAGAGAAGAAGAAGGCTACAAAGATGTCCAAGATGATTCGAGATGAGACTGGATCCAGAAAACTGCAGATAGCTACACCGGCAGCAGACAAATATGAGGGTGAGATCCTAGCAGAGGATTATAATATACAGACTCTTGAGTTAGGACCATCCACTGCAGAGCAGACAATGGATGATGCTACCGATACATTTGAGGCATTGAAGGACAAGCTTGGAGAAGAAGTGGAAAAGAATAGAAAGCTTGAGAGAGAGGTCGGTGCATGGAGGACATATTTCAGTCACATCAATGAACCTTTGGGACGTCAGGATCCAGTTAGATCACCAGTGCAAGCATTGCCACTTCAATCGATCAATGAAGCAGAAAGGTTCAGGAACCTGGTCCAGCGTACATGTAGTTGGATGGATAGATCTCATACAGTGGCCATAGAGTTTGTTACAAGGATGACGAAGATCATTCATCAGGCTATCCAAGTTCTTGAGATAATCCACAGATTGATGGTAACAGTAGCTGCATTTGCCCATACCAAGGACGTTATCATCCCTGTCTTGAAAGTAATAAGACATTCATCCAGAAGAATTTTAGCGCAGGAGAGGATCTTGGAGGGTGATTCTCACAGTTTATTTCAGTGGTCAACCTTACTCCATATAAAGAATGTTCTCTTCGAGGACATCAGTGTTAGATGCGGTCAAGTTGAGGAGGTGATCAATCCAATCCAGGACAGAGTATTTGAGGTACTTCGTACCATTCTTGGCAGAGGGATCGAGGTCGAGACAGATGTGGATATGCAAGAATTTGAGGATAGAATCAAGATCATCTTTCGCAAGGACGCAGATGTTACAGATGAGCAGTATGATCAGATGTTTGCCACCATGCTCCTGATTGATAGAACGAAGGAACTTGAACCTACATGGGACGCAGCTCTTCTAGATGCATTTGATCAAGTCATCCACTTAGAGGAGAGTATGAAGAATCTTCCCGAGATTCCAATCACAGAAATCGAAGGAATCGTGACAAAATTCATTGCATATGCTAAGAAAGAGAATTGGAAAGGGAATAAGATTCTAGATGAAAGGTTGTTACAGATGACATGACACCTTATTTCTCATTGGTTGATACCTCCTAGGTTTTTGTGCCGAATTTAATATTTGGCTATGTATTTAATATTGTTCAGTAAAAAGGAGGTTATTTGTAACAAACCCTAATTAGGGTTTAGGTGTCATGATCTTGTCCGTTGATTTACTTTCAATCTGGACCTTTCATTGTAACTGGGGATGCTATTTATACCCCCATTTTTCATTTCATAAAGGAGATAATAGAGTAATAGTCAGATAATAGTCAATAGTTGATGTAAGAGAGATTAGAGTTAGAAGCAATTTTATTTTATAGCAAGATTGAGTCTTGAAGAGAGAAATTCAAGCAATTGTTGTACATGATGACTTGGAAATCAATAAAATATTGAAGTTATGGTGTTTTGTTGCAAATTTCTTGAGTTATCTTCATGGTTGTTTGATACACTTGAATCGTGCTCAATCGAAGTAGTTTGTTAATTTGAAAGACTAAGTGTGAGATTTGATATTTGGTAGGATTCGTAATCCAAACCACTAGCTTCTTGCTGATTGTAGGAACGCCTTGTGTGGTCGACTGGAAAACACTTTGAATCCTTAATCTTCAATTATCATTGTGTCTTGGATATGTACCTTCGTAGTAGTGTCCTTGATCTTTGATGTATTGAGTATCATTTTATTACCTTAGAAGATCGCACTAATTTCAATTAAGTTGTTATCTTATGGCAAAATTGAAATTGGTTGAATCTTGCCAAGTCTCGTCCATACTAAGTCATTCATAGGGTTAGGCTAGATTAGACCTCTTTAAACCCTATCTTTTGCTATTTTTTGAAAGTTCCTTTTAGTTTAGTAAAATCTTCGAGCTTTAGAATGCGTAAGACCCCTTGGAGGAAACAGCAAATCACATCATACCACTAAAAAGCTTGTCCACACGTAGAGACCCTACTAAAAGAACCTTGGAGTCTACCTAACTGATCCTTTTTGCAGATCTTCAGCAGTTAGAGACTATTTTCTCAAGAGAGGATAAGATGCCTATTGGTATTTTATTCTGTGTATGATTGTGTATAAAATACACGTCAACAGTGACCAAGTTGCAATGCTACCTTCAAAAGCCACCCAAGGAGAAAAGTTACAAAGATGCTAAGGAATATTGCCTAAGTCAAGGGATGTAACGGCATGATGAAATTCTACTAAGTAAAAAACATGCAAAAGTGCTCTCAAAGGCCTATTTGATAGCAAATTGCAATGGTGTCCCAAATTTCCACCAAGATGTTAGCTTGCAATGGTATCTTGAAATGCCTCCAATGATGAGAAGTTGCAAAGGCACCTTCAATTTCCACCCAAGGGAAGAAGTTGCAATGCTCTCTCCAAATGCCACCATCAACCTAAGTTGAAATGCTCCCTGAAATTTCCGCCCAAGGTGCAATGTGCAAAGGTCTTCGAAATTACCGACTTCACCTTAGCTTGCAAAGGTCACTTAAAAAGCCACTGCTAGTAAATGTTGCAATGCTAACAAGGTTGTAAAATTGAAAGATCAAAAGTGTGAACAAAATGCAAAGACGGCCTAAGGGATTAGAATGAGGAGACACACCCCTAAAACCCAACACCTATATAAGAGGATGGTGATCTTCATTCTAAGGCATCAATCAAAGCAATCAATACAAGCAGCTCTGCAATTCAAGGAGGTAGTGAACTTCACAAGGGAACATTCAGATTTATAATCAAGAAGGGCAAATTTGTTCGAAATCAATTCAATATTCAGATCCCCATCTTTGAATTCACAATGTTGAAGGCGAATTTGTATACATCAACAAAGTGAATTTGATCATTTCACAAATTACAAGAAGGGCGCATATGAAGAATGGAATCAATTTGAAAATCATTATTTTGATTCTAAAGGCATTTTCAGATCACAATCTATGGGTAATTAACCCTACATATGCATATAAAAGGTGACAACAAGAGGCGTATAATGCATTCAAAAGACTTTCATTGCATTGTGGTGAAATGAAGAAGTTGGTTGATCAAGACAAGCTCGAAGACCTTCAAGATATCATTGCAAAACGAAGAAATCAAAACCTTGGAGCATGAAGGAGTCAACTTCATAATGAAGGAATGTTTTACAATCTTGAATTCCCTTCAGGAATCCAAGAACCGAAATCAGCACATTGAGAAGCCAAATACACCAAGAGCATTATTCATAGGTGTATCATGTACAAGGGAAGATCAATCAAGGTCATCACACAGTCTACATCAAACATGATCAAGGAAACAGATTGTTTCAAAAGAGTTAATCAAAGTTAGAAGATCATCACCATCATTGTTGAATCTGGATAATGTTGAGTATCAAGAAATGTTATTCAATACTCATTCATGATGATCTACCAAGTCTACAAGTGCAAGATGAGATGGCATCCTAGTCATCATTCCAACAATCAGAAGGTTCCACATCAGCATGTCCGGATTCAATGAACCAAGATCATTTATGGAGACACAAATTTTGAGGCACCTACCCCCGTTTTCTATTGGTTCACATTCAGTATTGAACCTGAACGTAATAATTTCATTGGCCAGAATTGAGTTTGTTGTAAAAAACCCTAATTAGGTTTTCATTGTAAAATTTTGGCCGTTAATGGGGTTTGATCCAAGCCATTCATTGTAAAATGAACTCTCTATATAAATCTCAAGCTCTTCATTTTGTAAAGGTTAATAGTAGTAGAATAGAAGGAATAGAATAGTGAATGGTAGATAGCAATTAGAGTATAAGTTAGATTAGGATAAGGCAAAGATTGTTGCTAAAATCTTGTTGTAAAGAGCATATGATTTCATTGAAGTTATGGTGAATTAATGTGTTATTTCAACAAGTTGCATGGTCTCTACTTCTCAATTCATTTGCTTTCATGTTGATTAGATTAAATGGAGGAATTTGTTGAATGCATTTGTGTGGAATCCGTTTAGTCCATACCACTAGCCTCTTGCTGATTGTAAGTGTGCCTTGCGTGGTCAACTAGAATTGAATGAGCTTAACTTCAAATTGTTATATGTCCATTGCTCATGCATTAACTTGAATGGTAATCAATGTTCGACGGTAATGATTTGAATATCTTTGAATTGTCCCTTAGAAGATTTCACTGAGATTGCATCAAATCATTCAATTTGATCGTGAGATCTTGCCCAATAGGATTTCATCTAACCATTCACCCATCTTCTTGCATTCTAGGTCTTAGAATAGACTTCATCAACCCTTTTCTTTTGTCCTTTTTTTCTAAATCCAAGTTAGTTTAGGAAAGAAAGCATGACAAGATTGATACATCAAATGATCAAGTTCCAACAATTCAACGTAAGTCCCTTTGTAATTCCAGCATAATCACATCAAACCATTGAGCTTATCCACACGTCATGACCCGACATTTATGAACCTTGGAGTTGTCTCAAGTGATCCTTAAGCCAATCTTCAACATTTGAGAGACTTTGATCAAGAGAGGATAAGATATTTTTGGTTATTTTATTGTGTTCGCATGTGCATGAAAAACACATCAACAATACCTACGCAGCTATCCTCAAAATTTGGAGCCAAAACAAGAGGACAAATGTGTGGGCACTAGTATCCTAGGATTTTGCATTGTTCAAAGTCTAGAACACTTAATTGTAGTCTGCTTTGTCCACCTGTGCCATTTTCAAAGTCTGAATCCTTCAGATCTCCACCTGCACACACCAAAGAATGGAAGATGTTGTGTTGTATATGGCCTTCCCTTGGTCAAGTGCCATGTTGGTGTTCCCACCTCCACAACAACTATGATGATAATAATAACAATCATGTGCTCTTAGGAGAGTAGAGGCAAAGACAAATAACATAAATGATAATGATTACCTTATATGTGAAGCCCATGTTTGCTTCTAACACAAGGTGTTGGTGAAGTATTGCAAGTGTTAGTACACAACATGATAATAACACTAAGTAAGAAACAAAACTACACGATTGCAAATGACTACGTGCTTTTAGTATCTTCACACTTCTTAGCTTGATTGATATTAACTGATTGCTAGAGAGATTAATTAGGAGATTAGATAAATTGTATAGTTAGGCTTCTAAATGAGGAAAGGTGGCACCTTAATATACAACTTTAACCTTTTCATAAACAATTATTCGAGAAAGGTCAACTACAAGATCATGTCCGTTAAGAGCCTGAAGGTTGCTTTGACATTTTAACCTTAGATTGTGGAGACAAATTGGCAGGACACTAGTGATGGATTCTAGTGTCCTACCATATTCGGTTCTTTAAAGGACCAAGCACTGTAAGATATGACTAGGATTGCCAATATAAACTCGAGGAAAGCACACTCACAAATGACTAATCACACATGCCAAAATGGGTGTTAAAGACAATGTGAGATTGTCACTGTCAACAATCTACGATGCTACATTTAGATGCCACTTTAGTGAAGGTATGCGCTTACACCCATACACACAAGAAATTTCATTGCAATCAAAGATTAAGGCATTTATCAATCCAAAATGTCATTCACAAAAAATACAAAGGATCATCCCCAAAATTTAACAAACAAATTGAGGAACTTAATCAATCCACGATTTTAGTCTCATGAAATACAAAACATGTAGCAGACACATACAAGGCATAAAACACACACAAAAAAAACATGACACAAACACGTAAGGCACAAAGCATATACGCAACACATGGAGAAACCACACAAATCATAAAAGACATGAAGCAAACACATATGATATGCAAGAAAATTACAAAGCATATAATGACAATGTTACCAAACAAAGATTCAAAGTCAATGAGGTGAAGTGATCTCGGTATGAAAGGCTGTCTCAATACCAAGCATCATCCTTAAAATACAACAAACACATTGAGAAATGTAAACAATACATAATATCATTCACGTGATATACAAAACATGAAGCAGACACATACATGACATAAAGCATACACAAATCAGATGAGAATTAGACATGATGTAGACATGTCAAGCACAAAGCATCAAGACACAAAGAACACACAAAACACACAAGACACACAGCACACACACAAAACAAGCAAGACACAGAGCAAACACGCATGACATGTAAGAAAAATACAAATAATATAATAGCAATCTTAGAAAAAAAAAGATTCTAAGCCAGTGAGGTAAAGAGATCTCGATATGAAAGGTTGTCTTAATACCATCCATCATCCCTAGAATATAACAAACACATAATGGAAATTAATCAATACATATAAAAAACACATGTAAGAACTCAATATGTGATAAAAAAGACTGATCAGCATGCCTCAAAAGGAATTGTGAAGAACTACACCATAATAGATGGGGCACATCAATATGGCCCCCTATGTCATCGACTTTTTGATGTACCCCCCTATGGTGATTTAGTTTTCCATAATGTCTCATGAGGCATGGTTATTAGCATTCCTCTTGCAAGTTTTGCAGGTTTACGAATCACCCAGTATAAGGCAACTTGTTGGTTTATGAAGATATATAACCACGCCTCATAGCGGATTATAAAACTAAACCACTATAGAGAGGGCACATCAAATAGTCCACAATCTAGGAGGCCACATCACCACCCACCCTACAATTTGACTATTAGCATATTACTATGCTAATATTTTAAGGAATATTTTTTCATTCATAAGCAAGTTTTAAATGTTCCCTCTTTGCAAATAAAGAACACTTGTAGTCGGATCTTCAAGACCTGATTACGAGTGGTTTTGTAAAAGTTTTTCCCTATACTTGCACTTGCAGTCAGCCTTCCAAAACCCGAAATTGGTCCAAAATGCACTGAAATACACTTGAAATTGAGTCTCTTGGAACCAATTACAAGTGCAAACTTGTATTTTCCCATTACACGTTTGCAAGTCAATGCTCTTGTTTTTCTACACATGTAATGCAGTCCTCAAAACCCGAAATTCACTTGTGAGCCCATTTTTGCATCAATTTATCCCTTCTCTTGTCAGTCTTGTTTGCACACACGATCTATCAAACCAACAAATCAAGGCATGGGCATTGTTTTATAACAATTTCATCTTGAGTAAGGTGTTATGGGTTCTTCATCAGTGAACAAAAGAAGAGATACAACAGTAATTCATGGGGCAGCCCAAGGGTCAGTAATCCTCATGAACTTATCTAGTGACAAAGTGAATCAAGCATGGAGAAAGAACACAACAAAGAGAAGGATTTCCCTCCTGAAGAAATGGTACTACCCTAAGCATGTGATAAGGTTAGAGTTTGTTGGCCAAGGACACAAAGATCATTCAGGATACAAATTCCAATTCCGGTTCGAGATGTCTTCACCAATCCTAAATACTTCAAGTTCTAGCGTCTTGAAGCAGCATGAAGATTGTCACAAACAAAGGATGATGTACTTAGACTCGTGTCTTCAGACACAGAGAATAGTTTCAATTATGCATTTGTGTAGTGTCATAAAATTGCGACCCATGCAATTTTAACCACATTTTGGGTCCTCACCTTGGCGACAGCATCTTCAACCCTTCACTCTTTCTCCTTCATGACCTGTGTTTGCTCTAGACCCTATCCGGGCCCCAAAATAGGGCAGGACAGTGGCATGGCACCCCTATCCCCACCTCTTCCGATGGCCCTATGTCAGGTCTGCTTGATCTCCTATGCACAATTTATCTTCGGGGTTTGCAATTTTGTCGGCCTTTGATGGTTGAAAATTAATCCTTGAGGCATGTATAAAAAGGAATTCAATACCCACATTCAGGGAGGATGGATAAAAGGCATGATAGGAGATAATAGGCATAAGGAGAAGATACAAGATTTCAAGGTCATCATCAAGCATTCAAGCATTCAAGTCTTCTTCATTTATCCATGGGAGCAACATTACAACATTCATTTCCAAGCATGTGTGTGTTAGGGTTTTGTCATGTTACATGTCATTTCATACAACATTTAAGTTCATTGCACATTTGCTTATGTTTAATCTCTCTCTAGTAGATTGTGTAAGCTCTTCTCATTGTCCCTTAGCTTGAGGGGCAATGATCCTTCTCTCTCTCTTTCTCTAGGGATCCACTTTTTTCTATTAAGTGGATGGTGTGAATTGTATTACATGATGTCATTCCTTGCGTGAAATTGTTGGTTGTTGGCTCAAGGATTCTCTCTTATACAAGAGGTGTAAATCCTTGATTACAACCTCTCTCACACTTGGCAATGTACATCTATGATAAATTCACCCATCCCTCTGGGGGCTAAAAGTGAGTCATCCCTCACCAAGAATCCCTTTTCACCTAGAAATAGGAGGAAGGATTACATTCTTGTTCTAGAAGATGTTATGTTTGTCTAAGACAACTCCTCTTGGGGGTAGATGTCTTTTGAACGAAGATCTCTTCTCCTCCAAGGATCACCTTTGCACTTACAACAAGATATATTTTTTCAACTATCTTATCCTTGCTTGAAGAGTATTCCCTCTCTTGTTTGGATTTATGACATTGTTGCATAGCGGATATCTTCTTTGTGATGAAGGTAGGTATCCTTGTTCTGCTTTCCTTAAGATATCAACATTAGTCTATGTTGACATCTTAAGGGGGGGCACCCACACTGCTCCTTTGTACTATACTTCTCTCATGCATTGTACAGTGAGACATTCTTGGAACCAGAGGGAAACCTCTTAGAGCAAGATGTCGTCACTTTTCTTGTACAGTGGGACATTCTTGGAACCAGAGGGAAACCTCCTAGAGCAAGATGTTGTCACTTTTTTTCTTGTACAGTGGGTCATTCTCGAAACGAAACCATGGTTTCTTAGAGTGAGATGACGCCACTTTTTCTTTTATGCGGGGTGATTATTCTTGGAACCAGAGCACGATCTCTTAGAGCGAGATATCACACCTTTCTTGACACTTGTACTCTATATTCTATACAGGTTGTAGCGTAGTCGGGCATAGACTCCTAAGAGGCGCTTTGAATCTCACTTGCACACACGCGCATGAGGTTGAGTGGGACTAACGGTGTTCTCACTCTCTCTCTTTACATGGATCACTTAGACAGGTTCTAGGGGCGAGATTTTCCATATCCTTCTCTCCATGGATCACCTAGTTTTAGGGGCGAGACATCCATGGTTTCTTTCTTCTTCACCTTTCTTCTCATGGATCACCAAAGTGTGTATTCATGTTCTCTCTCTTCTTCCTCTCATGAACTCATAGTTTTACTATTGATAGTTCATGGATGATGTCAGCTTTGCTCTTTTACATGATCGCTCGTGTTTATGTGATGGCAATGGTTCTTTGTGTCTTGATTAGTTGTTGAGACATCTGAGCTTGAGATCTCTTTGGCTAGTTAGTTTATCGTCTTGTGTCTTGTTCTTGTCATGTGTCTTTTTGTGCTTTGTCTTTGTGTTTGTTTGTCTTGTGCCTTTTTGTCTTGTGTGCTCTTGCATATGTTGGCGTGAGTTAAGACCCTAAGATTGGGGGCTTTTTGCTCCTCAATATTAGTGATATCTTACACTCCTTGTGGTATTACTTCGCATCTCTCTTCTTCATCTCTCTTTTTTTCTAATTTACCAGCAAAAGTGGCGTAAGACATACTCCCACTAAAGTGGGGGCTAAATGTAGTGTCATAAAATTGCGACCCATGCAATTTGAACCACATTTTGGGTCCTCACCTTGGAGACACCATATTCAACCCTTCACTCTTTCTCCTTCATGATCTGTGTCTGCTCTAGACCCTATCTGGGCCCCAAAATAGGGCAAGACAGTGGCGTGGCGTCCTTGTCTCCACTTCTTACGATGGCCCTATGTCGGATCTTCCTAATCTCCTATGCACAATTTGTCTTCGGGGTTTGCAATTCCTCTTTGTCGGCCTTCGATGGTTGTAAATTAATCCTTGAGGCATGTATAAAAAGGAATTAATACCCACATTCCCGCCACGATCCCGACGACTTTTCTTCAAATTTGCAGGGCAGATCCATGTTAGTTTAATTAGCTTAGATCCGAAGATACAGCGCAAACCTGAACTGGGAGCACCTCA
Source organism: Cryptomeria japonica (assembly GCF_030272615.1). NCBI lineage: Eukaryota > Viridiplantae > Streptophyta > Pinopsida > Cupressales > Cupressaceae > Cryptomeria > Cryptomeria japonica. Next base: position 692,072,020 of record NC_081414.1, read on the forward strand.
TTTCACTCATTTCCTCTCTCTTTTCTACATAGTCAACTGGTCAACTTTCTCATTTACAAAAGAGGGTAAATCACACTTCAACCACTTGCAATCCATTCAGAATTCACATCCTTGTTTCCCTTGGATCTGGATCTAACAGATTCAAACTCTCTTTTGAATGTAAAGTTCTTCCCAAGTGAAAATCATCCTAGTGGCTTTCATTCTCACTCCTAGGTGGGGAGTCACTAGGATCCAATTTTCCACTTTACAATTTGTAATTTTGTTTTGACAAGTTACAAGTAAAATCAAGTTTTGTAATTCCAAGTGTCACTTTTACTTGCATTTTTGTAAAATGTATTTACCGGTAAAGCAACTACAAGTTGAGTTAAATTAGGACTGCAGTTGAAATAAGTCAAGGTGGTTGAGACAATTTCTCAAGTTGGTTGGGATCCTCCCACCTTTTTCTCAAGGCTCCTCTACTATATATACTGGAGAGGATCTATTGTAATCTATATATTTTGGCAATCCAACAAAATTCTGCCAGTTTGTATGTGCACTCTAAGACTTTGAGCTTAGATGTAAATCAAATTGCTTTCAATAAAAGAGGCAAGTTGTGTTGAGACTTTGTGCCAATTCAAAGTTATTATCTGACAACATTTTCTGGAATTGATTGTGATTTCTGTTCTATTGTTCAAGAGGAATTTAAATTCAATCTTGCAGACTTTGAGCTGCTAATTGTATTTAGAGTCATAGATTTGGTTTTTCAGACTTGGTCTTGTAGGCTTTGAGCTTTTTATCACGTTTGAAACTAGTGTAGAAAGTTCAAATAAGGAGATAACTTGTAGACTTTGTGCTGCTTTTATGCTACAGTCGGCAACCATACATGCTTCCTAGATACTCGACTGATAAGATTATTCTTATGGAGTTGGGAAGACAGATCATGGTTGTACATGCACATCAATCTGTCAAACATAAGGTTGGGATGGGGATTTGTACAACCAACCCATTAAAGATTGGCCAGTACTCCCTTATATCCACCAAAGCTAAAGATATGGAGACCGAGTGTAATGCCCCGCCAGGAACCCCGAAGGAAAACCCACAACAAGGGTGAAACAATTTTTTTTTAAAAGTATAAACATCATAAGTGCATACAACATGCATGATAACACAAGCGGAAGACTTACACCAGAATTCCTTAAGGGTTACCAACGAAGAATTAACTTCAAGAATAAATTCCACAAAATCATAAATCCACATATGCATCATTAACTCCATGATCACAAGAAGCCATAAGCAAATAAAGATTCATCATAGAAAGATTGAAAGGATACAATATAATTTCCACTTCAATAAGCATTTACTAACATCATCAAGGAAACTGATACAAACATCCCAACATAGGATTACATTGCTCTTCCAATACATAGCTTCTCAAATACATAAAAAGATACATCTCATCCAGATACAAGGTTACATAAGATCAACATTACAATGACCCCAAGGGTCTCCAAATAACAATAATCTTCAAACAAGAGAAGAAGCATGAGTCACGAACCACAAGAAGACCTGCGAAGCCAATCCTCGCATGAAGGTACAAATCCGAACATCTGATGGCAAGTGGCACTACCACCCGACCATGTAATTCCCCAATGGAATCACCCCACCGTGCTAGGAGATAGCTGAGGACCCTCAGACAAGCATAAGCATGACATGGTCAACAAAACAATACGACTCCATGACAACACAAAATGATCCCACAAAATCCGGGTGACTCAACATCACAAACACACAAGTGAACCAAATGAGAGAGTGTCATCGCATAGCTTAAGATGGATACCATGGTACAACCTCCATAGGTCCCGGCTCACTGTCCTGGTAACCTCTCCCGAACCTCCGGTTCCAACTAAGTCTCATGCGGACCCTACCAGCCTTTCGTGAAAACAAGGTGGTTGGTTTGCATTCCAGGCCTTCTCGCAACATTGTGAGCCCTGTACTAGCACTCACCTATGCACGAGATACAATTATCTTTATTAATGTTATGATATTATCCACCTAATCAATTCATTAGATTACCAGTTATTATCTGACTTCCGTTGGGTCATAATGCCTACCACTTTGGGCGCAACCCCCAAGCGAAAGCCACTCTCTCAAAGGACACTAAACAAACATGGTCACTCCCCGAGGACCCTATGGCAAAGCAAACAACCATAACACCACTATCAGAAACAAATGGTCAAACAAGGGCATACTGACTCTTGGCTAACCATAAAGCAAAGACACTACATGGTTAAGACAACGAAGCCAACATATATCTCTTGGTCAAAGGTACCAAATACGCCTCCACAGGACGACTGAACCACATACCAAAGCAACACATAATACACTTGCAACCTTATTGATTGAAACATGAAATAAAACACTCTTGCAGCAGTCACATCTAGTCAATTTCCAAATCAATATTCCATCAAGAATGAAATCCACATTAAACATTCAACCGGTTATAACATGAATTCCTAACAGGCATTTAATTCATTTCCAAAATATATCCAAATCTACCAATTTGAATCTCTAATTCATGCCTTGATTTTCATTGATAAATTTATTAACCACATAATAAAAATCACATGAAAAATCACCATTTATGCTTAACATAAAACAACCACATCAACTTGTTCACTTAATAAAATTAAATTAAATTTATAACACATACCGTTTGCACCGGTAAGGCACATGGTCAAGCGGTGGCAAAAGCCAACTCGCAGTAGTGCTGTTGCCGAGGCTACAGACACTACTCGCCGGTAGTGCTGCTACCACTGGTAATAGCCTTACCGACCGGTAGTGCTTCTACCGTCGGTAACAACCACTACCAACCGGTAGCGGTACTGTCGACCGGTAGTGCCGCTACCACCTGGTAGCAGTCCTACCGATCGGTAGTGCTGCTACCAACCGGTGGCAGTCCTACCGACCGGTAGGACTGCTACTGCGTAGCGGTGCTGTCGACCGGCAGTAGCAGTCCTACCGATCGGTAGTGCTGCTACCAACCGGTGGCAGTCCTACTGACCGGTAGCACTGCTACTGCGTAGCGGTGCTGCCGACCGGTAGTTCTACTACCTGCGGGTAGCAAACACTACCGACCCACGTGATGAGGCAAGCCCATCACGGGAGTAGTAAAGTCCACAAGAGAGGCACAAGAAACATGCCTCCAAGCATTCTAAAACCAAAAAGTCACAAAATCAATAACCACAAAGGACATTCCATTTCCATAATTATTTCACGGGCAAACACATACATTGCCAATTTTCAAAATTTCAAGGAAAAGTTTACCAGCAAGGTAGATGGTGTAGGGGCTGCTGTTGCTGTTCTGGTTGTTATTGTTGTAATACCCCCGATTTGCGCGCTGATACTGCTGAAATGCATTCACATCGACGGGCTGATTCGGGTCGGCCACCTCATTTTCATCTTGATTGGGGAAGAAAAATGGGGGAATGTAGGTTTCTAGAACAAGCGCAGTGTCATACCTTGGTGACGGCACTATTTCAAATCCAGAGGGAGGGAGCACTGGTTGAGGCATTGTGTTTTCCACCTCTCGTTGGAATATGCTGGTAGCAACCTGAAATTCGTCGCATTGTAACTCTGAGTGCTGATTAGTGTTGTGTAACCTGCACCAGTTAGAAAGCGCTGCCTCTGCCAAAAATACCGTATCCGTTGGCCTGTTTTCCGATGCTAGCGGATTGTCGAGCGGAGTAGGCACTCCTCCGTTGTTGGGACGGGTGTTCCATGTCCTTGCGGGTCTTTGATATCCTTGATTCTGATATTGGCCCTGGTGTTGGTTCCTCTGATTACTTTGCAACTGATTATTCTGATTTCGCAGATGAGTAACTTTAGAGGACAGCCTTTTCATTTGGTCAGTCAGTTCCCGCATCTCATCCTTCTCCTCTTGGGTTCTTGATGACACAGTGGTATTTTGCAGATAGATGGGCTGCTTAGGGAGGATTTGGGCTATAGGTGGTCCTGGATGAAGTACCAGTTGGCTGGTGGGCTGCTGAGGCTGATATGCCGGTTGTGGGATTGGGTTTAAAATGGGCGTTTGGTGGGCCAAAGCTTGAGTAATTCCCTGGAGTTGGCTGGATGCAGCAGGGGGTCCTAATTGCATCAAGGGCCCGGCGATATTTTGGCCTAGCCCCTTACTAATTTCCATGGCCTTAGCATAGGCCTCAGTCAGTGTAGTTGGCGCAAGGTGTGATTGTCGGACGAACATGGCTGTTAAATAATCCAGCGCTGAATAGTAGATTTCTCTTGCCGAAGCGTCACTCACCACATACGGATCCTGTAATCGGGTGAAGGCCTTGTGGAACCTGTTGTTAAAGGAGCTTATAGGCTCGTGTTCCTGTCTCTTGACTTCCACAAATTGCCTGTACAGCTCCGTAGGGGTTATAGGGATGCCATACTTTCCTGTGAAGGCTGTCTTCAACTTTTCCCAAGAGTCGATAGAGGATACTGGTAAATGTATGAACCAGTAGAATGCGTCTTCACCCAATGAATAAGGAAAAAGCCTGCATGCAACATCCGCGTATTCAATCCGCCTATTGCGCAACGCATCCTCAAATATTTTGATATGCTCTTCCGCTGTCCTGTTTGGGTCATTTGGATGAAAAACGGAACAGAATCTGTCTGGGCTCTTGGGCATATCATGGTAAGCCGGGAAAATCAGCGGTGACGGGTTGTCTACCAACCATGTGGCACCATTTGGAGCAGGTGGATTGTGCGCCATCTGTGGCTGAGTTATCTGTGTTGTAGTAGGAACTAGATTTGTAACCACTGGAACCGTAAAAACTGAACTCCCTGGAACGGCGGACTGCTGATTCGCCGAGCTGGACTCACTGGGGTCTGAAGGTTGGCGATAACCCTTGCGTCTATAGAACTGAAAACCAGTAAATCTCTCCCGTTCTGGGCTTGATTTTTGGACTCTTTCGAACCTTTTAGGAGAAAAAGACCCAATTCGTTCCAGCGTGAGTTGTCTTGGGAGTTGATCTGGTGGATGTGGTACGGATCCTTCTCTCGCTGAGGAGGGTAGGATCTTCCTCTGACTTCCAAGCCAGGGAGTGTAACTTAATCCACAATGTATGACTGATTCAGCCACTGATCTAGCTGTTCAAGGGGAAGGTTGCGTGAGTGTTCACAGGGCAACACCATGCTGCATCTTGAGCTGCCTTCCTAGTATCTGTTGCACGCAAGAAGGGATAAAAGCTGATTCTGCGTCTTCCTTTCTGAGAGTAGTCTGATATGATCTTTGAGCTAGACTGCTCGAAAGGCCCTCCTTCTAGCGCCAATTCTGTTGACGTGTCTGAAATCGCATTGCTGCAAACTCCATACGGCCAACGCAGAATAGAATAGCCGACTGATTATCCTACTCTCTCTTGAGATAAGGAAGTCTCTAATGCTGTTTTATAAGTTTGATCAAAGGAGACTACCTCAAGGTTTCTTTTGTCAGGTCTTGACTGCGGGATCTCTCAGTGGCTTGATGTGTTTTTTGCTGGAAACACAAGGGGGCTTACGTTTGATTAGTAATTTCATATACGAATTCCCAGGGACCTCTTTTGGTTTTCTTTCAGGTGATGTTGATTAATTTGAAGCTGATTTAGCAAGACTGCGGATTTCTAAAAAAAGGGGATAAAATTGGGAGGAAAGAAAGGAAGGGTAGGGAGAAAGAGAATGGTAAATGTTAACTAGGACAACAGATTTACCCAAGCAGACAGACACCTCCGGGAAACCAAATTAAGCATCATCAGTCATTCAGACACAATGTTTGCATAAACTCAGTGCATCTTCAAAGGAGAAACCAGATTTTCATATTATCAAATACAATATTAGAACTTCTAAATTCATGAGATGTGTACTTTTGATAATCGAACTGAATCATAAAATAGCCCAGATTAACCATGCAGAAAGGAAAAAAGCGATCAGCTATCCTCTAATGGTATGGACTGTGAAGATTCTATCAGATGCTTGGTAAGAACTGCTGTGTAAAATGAACAGACATAATTTAAAAGCTTTCTAATTTAAATGAAGGAGGAGACCATGCACTCACAAGGAAATTTGAAGGTAATTTCAATCCATTGTATTAATTCCTGCAAAATTTCTTCAGAGCTTTCGCAACAATTCAAGAACTTCCTTTTTAAATGAGGGAAAACCAGTCCCCTTAAATAGGTTTCAAAAAATGGATGAACGGCCAAGATTTAATCTAAACTAGTGGCCCAGATTCATCCTTACAAAAGAGGGACGCACACTCATAAATAGGGGGATAAATATCTACAACTACCCCAAAAGGAGCAATAACTACCAAAAGATAATTACAACTTTTTGAAATAATCCAAAAAGGGAGGTGCACCAAAAAACTTTACAATATGTTGACCAAAAGTCAACTGTCACCTTTTTGGGACAAAAGTGCACTTTTTAAGACTTGGAGGGAAAAAGGCATTTTTGAGAAACTACTTTCTCTATCCTGGTTTCACATTCCTTTTGCAGAAACTGGTCTTCGCCATGCAGGTACTCTCGCCATAAATCACGACCTGCTGCTCGTTCCTCGCGGACATATTCCTGAAACTTGATGCATAATTGGAAGAGGGGATTAAAACGCGGCATGGGAGGGTGGCGAATTTTGTATTGCATGCCTTCGAGATACTGGTCCACGTGCCTTAAACCGTCCTTCCAGCTGGAGCGATTACGCTCGAAGCATAATATGTCTGAATGGAACTGACCAGCAAAACTCAAGTCTTCAATGGAATAAGAAACCTTATCTGCTCCCAATCTTTCCTCCCAATCCGGCCGGATTACACTGTCGGACAGGTCATTTATCCACCCCGAAACCATTGATCGGAGGATGGTCTTGCCTAGTTCTTGCATGCTCCCCTGAATTGCCTCACATGCGTCATTTTCTTTGTCAATAATTTCCTGGGCGTCGTTCTTCATGGTGACGGTCCAATACCATTCCTTGAGAACACTGATGCTATGGGGATTCAAGATGTCAGGCAGTGTGGGAATTTGTGTATGAGTCCAGAAAAGAGCTCTTAGGAGGGGAAGGGTAGAGGCCGCTACTTCATGCATGTGAAGGGATTCTCTCTTTACTTCCAACAGCCTGACTAGAGTGAGCTCTCGATGGAGAGCCATTTCTTTTACTTCTTTAAGGATCTGTTCTCCCTTTTTCTTGATGTCTTGCACCCATTCCTTAACGGCCTTTGCGGTATCCCGGATTCCTTCGAATTCAGTTGTGGTCCTCTGCGCCAATGCCATTGGGGGAATATGGGATTCAGAGGGGTTGTGTAGTGGCCGTAGGAGCTTATCGATGTATCCCTCGGCTTGTTCAGCACGGGCCCGATACATGTCCTTTTCAACCGTGATTTCCTCGAGCTGTCTGAGTATGTTCTGCACTGAGTCCTTAAATTCCTCCTTTTCTTGCTCTTTTGTAGCTCGTCCGATGGGGACAGTCGTAATGCTATAATCTGCCAGGGTTATTTGATCTGCTGGCTTGTTTACGGGCGGGGTAGCAATATGAAGAGTGCGGTTCCTTTGCCCATCCTTGGTTATCTTAGAGTATGTTCTCGGTTTCTTCTTCCCTTTTGCTTTTGCTTGATCCATTCGTGAGAAGATGTCCTCTAGATCGATGGGCGCCTTGGTGGCGGCCCTGCGCTGAGCTTTGGCGATCAGCCACTCTTGAGGCACTGTCTGGGTTGAGGATAGGGTTAAGTTAGCACCTTGTGCTCCCATGCTTCCAACTGGTTGATCACAAATTAACAGCTGCCCCGCCATCGGAGGGGTGGAAGAAGGAGGAAGCTCTTTGTTTGCATCTGAGTTCTCCCCTATCTCACTGAATAATTGTCTAACATCTTCCTGTGATGGTGGCTCCTTGGTTCCCTCGAGCTCATGGATCTCGTCTGCTCTTTGTTCCCCTTCGACAGTTGAGTCGTCCTTGGCTGCATGGAGGAGTAGTAATTCATGGCGGCTCTGCTGGGTAGGTTCATGCACTTCGATCCCCTGGGTGGATGGGATTTCTCCTTCCTCTATCTGGTCACCCGGCTTAGTCGGATTGGGGCCCTTTTGCTCGGTGTCCGGCATATCTGGAGCAGGAGGATCATTGGCTTGGAATGCCTCTATGTCGCTCTGGGAAGGCGGAGCAGGTATGCAATCCAAATCCATGGCATCATCGGACGAACTGGGGTCTGAAGATGAAGTGGTCTCTGGCCTTCTTATGGGAATCTTCTCCCTCCTTGTTCTCTTGGACGCCCGAGTCCCTTTGCAAGCCTTAGCTTTCTTCCTTTTCTCTGGTTTTTCAGCTGATGTCCTTTCATCTTCGGAAGACTAAGAGTCGAAATTGCCCATCAGATGGTAAGTAAACTGGACCCCTTCATGGACTAGCCTCTCGATCTGATGTTGTAACCACTGATCTGTGTATCTTGCCGGGGCTGCCATGACTGCTTCGAAATCCGTGACTGGGTCTTGAGACCAATCAACGCCTGGCAAGAGATGCCTTACTGCTTCGAATTCCCGGACTTGGAGACAGTTCCCCGAGTCTATGAGCTGATCCGGGACCCGACGGTACTCAAAGAGTCGCATTTGCTGCACACTCAATCTAGAATATTCCCGTCGCCTGACTTCGTAGTCATCGGAGCAATTTTTCCAGTAATCTTCAATTGACTCCTTTGCTCTGTAGCACCTACCGTAAGCTCTCTTTGCCAAATTGTCATGATCAAAACATTTTCTCGGAAAATGTTCTTGTAGGCCATAGGAGGCTAGCTCTGCAAGGGATTCTTCTGCTAGGGTGGGAGTTCTCAATTGGACATCATGGTTGCCTATGATCATTGGAAATGCGAATCCAGCTTGCTTGCTCTCTCGTAACAATATGCCGGCAGGGCGTGATTGTCTCGCCACCTCCATGAGGACTACTTTATTGGTTGGGTACCGCGGAAGTCGAAGGGGGGCACCTTCAAAGCCAGCAATTCGGATGTAGGAGAATCTTGGGAACTGGATAAACCAGGCCCCATACCTCTGCACCAAAATGGTAGCTTGCTCTGAGAGCCTTATGTGTAACCCTCCTTGCATTAGCCTGACTAGGCGCATTGTGAAGGCGTCGTTGACACGTTCGTACTGTCCAACCGCGTAAGCCGGGCTGCTCTTTTCCCTTTGAGCTATATCCTGGTAGTGCAGCTGCGGGTAGCAATCATAAACTTTTACCTGACCAAGCCCATTCCCGATCTCACCTTTCATTATTAATCCTGGCAGTGGCTGGTTCTTTGCGAACATATAGACCAAATAGGAGGTCATGGTGAAATACTTCTTTGTCTCAAGCTCAATCAGCTGAGCGTGGATGTTATCACTTATGATCTGGGCCCAGTCAAACTTAGACTTTCCGGCAAAGACCTGCTCTGTAAAATAGAACATCCATTCTTCAAAGTAGTTGGACTTAGGAAGTCCCATGACTCGGCTAAGTAAGGTGACCATATCGCCATGTTCATTATGAAAGTCACTTCTGGGGGTCTTTTTCACAATCCTGGTGCTTGAAGGCCTTTTTTCTTTGAACCATTCTTCGTTAATCAATGCCCTGCATCGGGCTGGGTTCATATCATATGCCCCCTGTGCCTCGTCCATTGTTGTAGCTATGGGATTATTTGGAAAGGGGATATCAAATGCATCACCGATAGCCTCCGGGGAGAAGTCGGCAATAGTGATATCTTCCAGAAGCACTAATCTGGACTTTGGCTCATAATGCCGAGCAGCTTCCACTACTAATTCATAGTTCTGGATTGCTGGAGGAAAACCTGCTGCTTGGGCGATGCCACTTTCTAGCATTTGCCTAGGCCTGCCATATGCATTGGGTGAGAAGACCCGATCCCTGAAATCCTGAATATCAATATGGCCAAGGTCGATGTCACCAATGTTGTCCCAGATGCTCTGGACCTTTGACTCTCTTAACCCTCCTCTCTGATACTGATACTTCATTCTTTCAACTTTCCGTGGGACGTCTGATTTGGATGCTCGTGAGGTTTCTGCTGCAGCGGGTGTTCTTGATGATTCTGCCGCTGATTTAGGCATTTATCCTGCACAGCCAGACACGGATTACAAGGTGATACGAGAATGACGATGCGGGTTAGATAATAACAGAAGTGTTTCAACAGACCGAGATTCGTTTAAATATCATTCTGGGCTAACAATCTGATTAACTTCAACAGCATCATATTCCTGAAGATTTATGACTAAGCGTTCTCACTTTCGAATTTTTTGATTAATTTTAACAAAGACAAAACATGAGAATTTTGAAAAGAGATGCAGTTTTCGGCCAAACTCCGGGAATAAGTCCTAAATTTTGGATGCTCGAATGATGGAGATGCAGACTCTAAGCATTTCAAATTTTGCGTATTTGCGTATTTGATCCACACATTTTAAATGACCGTACGCGATAAGGCGTACTTACCTGATCGGAGCGAATGATGGGTGATTGCTCGACCTTGCGGTGGGGCGAGCGGATGACCCTGCAAAATTTGAATCCCAACGGTTATCCTTCCTGTTTAAATTTTCACAGTTTGGAAGATGAAAGAGGATTTATCAATTTCACATGGTTCTGTGCCTAGCAACCTGAATTTTAAATGGTCGATGGGAGGATGATGCAGTGTCTTACCTCCTTGCTTTCGGATTTAAGAGTTCCTTTCGAATTTTGAATTGGAGGTTTTCGAATCTAACCTTCGCGGGTGTGCTCGTCTTGACCTCCGCGTTACACACTGTGCCTTCTGCGTTTAATGTTTTGCTTGCTTTTGGACTTCATTTTTAAACTTTCACCTTGGAATTTCGGACGCTTAGGGTCCGAAAACGCTGTTTGCCCGACCTTGTTGAAGCTCGAACGCGGGGGTCCGAAGTGCGTTTTGATGTTGTTTTAAAAGCTTATACTGTCTTTGTTATTCGGACGCGGGGGTCCGAAGTGCGTCTCGATGTTGCTTTTGAAACACCACACTTTCCTTTTCGGAGCTTAGGGTCCGAAGAATGTTATTTGATATGTTTTAAAACTTACACTTCGCCCTTTTCATTCGGACGCGGGGGTCCGAAGGGTGCCATGCGCTGCGTTTTTAAAACCTTAGTTCGCCCTTTTCATTCGGAGCTTAGGGCCCGAAGTATGCATTTCGATGCTGGAGAAATGCCTTTAAAAACTTACTTCGCCCTTGGTCATTCGGACGCGGGGGTCCGAAGTGCGTCTTGATGTTGTTTTTGAAACACCACACTTTCCTTTTCGGAGCTTAGGGCCCGAAGAATGTTATTTGATGTGTTTTAAAACTTACACTTCGCCCTTTTTCATTCGGACGCGGGGGTCCGAAAACGCTGTTTATGTTGCTTTAAAAAAACTTTAACTTTGTCTCTTTTCGGAGCCTAGGGTCCGAAGACGCTGTTTGATATGTTTTTTAAAACTTCAACTTCGCCCTTTTCGGAGCTTAGGGTCCGAAGTATGCATGATATGCGTTTTTTAAAACTTACTTCGCCCTTTTCGGAGCTTAGGGTCCAAAGTATGCATGATATGCGTTTTTTTTAAAACTTACTTCGCCCTTTTCGGAGCTTAGGGTCCGAAGTATGCATGATATGCGTTTTTTGAAACTTACTTCGCCCTTGGTCGATATTCGGACGCGAGGGTCCGAAACGTTGTTTTTTGATGTTGCTTTAAAAAAACTTTAACTTTGTCTCTTTTCATTCGGACGCGGGGGTCCGAAAACGCTGTTTATGTTGCTTTAAAAAAACTTTAACTTTGTCTCTTTTCGGAGCCTAGGGTCCGAAGACGCTGTTTGATATGTTTTTTAAAACTTCAACTTGTGTTATTCGGACACGAGGGTCCGAAGTATGCTATTGCACTGTGTTTTAAACTTAACCTTCACTAAAATTCGGACCTAAGGTCCGAAAACGTTGTTGGGCAGTGTTATGTTTTGAAACTTTAATTTTTTGGAAATTTCGGACCTAGGGTCCGGAATGCGATTGCCACCTTATGCTTTCAAATTTTGAATTTTCACCTTCGGACGCTTACATCCAAAAGGGGGGGAGCGCACAACGTTTTAAACTTAACGGCTCAACTTGACTTTCGCCAAGTTCGGACCTGGAGTCCGAAAAGATGCTTGCATTGCGTTAAGTTTTGAAATTTTGGAACAAACTCTCGGTATTTACGCCCGAAAGCCAGATCAGTCAAAAGGACTCATTGGTTCATTACTCCAACGTTGATCAGCTTACGGACTGATCACGAACTCGCTCGAGGAGACACGAGAAACTCTGTTTCGATTCTCGGGATGACGATCAAAAAAAAACTCAAAACTGGAAAGGGGGACCCTGTCGGCGACAGGGGGCATGTGCAACGCACAACACTTTGGTTGATACAGGTGCCACTCATAATTTCATTGATGCTAGGATGGTGGAGAAGCGTGGCATACAAACAGAGGAGTTTGGGGGAATTAGAGTGAGGGTAGCTGATGGCTATGTCCTCAAATGTGATCGTAAGATCACTGGACTCCCATTGAAAGTTAATAATTATGACTTTAAGGCACTTTTCTATGTTGTGCCTATGGGAGATACAGATATAGTCCTTGGGATGAGTTGGTTGCATGATATTGGGGAGTTCACTCTTAACCTCAAGGAGATGGAGATGAGGTTTAAAGTGAATGGGAAGACACATATTCTTAAGGCAATCAGGGACAGTGATCTCAGGATGGTTTCTTTCCGGAGGATGGCTAGATTGATTCGACATGATCAGGTAGAGTGGGCAGCAGAGTGCATGTTGATGCCATCACAGGAGGGACAGCAGAAGATTGAATATCCTCCTGATATTCAGGAGCTTAGAGTTAAACACTCTAATGTGTTCAGTGACATTCCACCAGGTAGACCACCAGACAGGGGTATTGAGCACATCATTGAGTTAGAGGAGGGGGCTAAACCCATCACGATTACACCTTACAGGCATCCGAAGAGGTTGAAGGATGAAATTGAGAAAACCGTAAAGGAGTTACTTGCTATGGGCCACATTAGACCAAGTAAGTCTCCTTTCGCTTCTTCAGTGGTCTTAGTGAAGAAGAAGGATGGGACATTGAGGATGTGCATTGATTACAGGGTGCTTAATAGGAAGACAATTAAAAACAGGTACCCCATTCCTAGGATTGATGAGTTGATAGATGAGCTTCATGGAGCTTGCTTCTTCTCGAAGATAGATTTGAGATCAGGTTATCACCAGATCAGAGTTAGAGAGCAGGACATTGAGAAGACAGCCTTTAGATGTCATTGTGGCCATTTTGAGTTTGTAGTTATGCCATTTGGGCTAACTAATGCACCTGCTACTTTTCAGGCAACAATGAATCGGGTTTTCCATCCTCAGTTGAGGAAATTTGTACTTGTCTTCTTCGATGATATCTTGGAAACTATTATCAGTTCTATATTTATTGTATTGCATTTAAAATTTTCCATGTATTGTCAAAAATCAAAAAAAACTACAAAAAAATTAAGAATACAATAAACTTCCAAAAACTCTTTTCTCTAGTCCAAGAATTTGAATTTGTAAACAATCAGCAGTTTGGATAAAAATTCTAGTCAGGCATCTTTCGGTGGTATCAAAGCGATGATCCTACCAACCTGGGGGTCATCAAAGTAATTCTATGCAGCGGGGCAGATTTGGTACCTACAGATATTACACACGCAAGAGACCTAGAGTGGATTTAAATTTTGTCACAGAACCACCCTTTGAGACTAATATGGGTGATATACCTGAAGGACAGAGGAGCCCACCTAAACAGGAAAGATAAATTCCACTCAAGCCTGGTGAGATTAAGAGGATCTTGGCTATAGCACAGCCAAGAATTGTTGAAGCAATCAACAAGTTATAGGACACACTTGACAGAATGGATTTGGGAAATAATAGGGGAAGGCACAAGAGCCGTAGCAGGACAGTATTGGTTGCAAGAAGTAGGGGCAGCAATAGAATTCTATCTTCCTCGAGTAATGCATCCATCTCACCGCAGAGGGACATGACCCATACTAGGACAGCGGATAGGCCTATGCTTCCACGGTTCACTCCTAGAGATGTACCACCGTTGGTTGAGCCTCATAATGGAATCACCTTTCAGGACACAGTTATGGTTGCTAGCGATGAGTGGACACGTTTACCAGCACATGTCAGAGATGCATTCCCGTTGCATCAATATTGAATGCAGTGTCGTGATTCCATGAGGGGACAGAATGACAGGGGACCCAGACAGCAGTGGAATAATGATCTGAAGAAGGCTACAGATAAGTTGATTTTATCCACTTTTGATGGTAGTGGTTCTACTAGTGCACGAGCGTGGGTTCGCAAGCTAGATATATACCTCTCCTTGAAACCCATGGTTGAAAATGAGGCCATTCAAATTGTTGTCCTACATTTGGAGGGTGTCGCATATGACTGGTGGCACCTTGGATTGGTCACACAGAATCACGCTCTCATTCATTCATGCGCAGAGTTCACAGATAGGCTGATTTCTAGATTTGACAGGAAAGATGTGGAACTTTATTACAGGGATTTAGCTCTCCTGAAACAATCGGGTCATGTGGATACATATATTAATGAATTTCAGCGTATAGCAGTGATGGTACCAAAGATGCTTGACAGGAGGGTAGTTATGCTCTTCATAAAGGGACTTCATGAGAGATATCGTGGTTTAGTCAAGGCTTTGAAGCCTAAGACTTTGCAGGAGGCTATTCAGCTTACGTCAAACTTGGACACCACTCCTCCATCCTCCACTTTTCAGCAAAACAAAAACTTTCCCAAGAACTCCAAACCCTTCCAAAAGCCTTTCAGTCCACAGAAGGGTAACACATCTGCTACTAGGATTGATTAGGAGACTAGAAATGAATTAAGGAGAAAGAAATTGTGTTTTACTTGTAAGGAACCTTGGGAACCAAATCATAGATGTCTTGGCAAAGGCAAAGCTCATCTCATTGAAGTGAGCTCAAATGTGGAGGATGAGCACATACAGGACACTGATAATGAGGGAGAGAGCATATTGAGTCTCCCCAGATTGAGCTTGACTCTACTGATGCACAGGCTACGGCCAATGTTTCCATGGCCACTCTTTCTAGCTATCCTAAGTTCCACAATTTCAGATTGAAGGGAACTATTCAGGGGCAGCATGTAGTGTGTTTAGTAGATACTGGAGCGACCCATAACTTTATTGATCAGCATATGGTAGAGAGACGTGGGTTACAGACAGGAATTTTCAAGATTTGGTGTGAAGGTTGCAGATGGTGCAATGTTGGGTTGTACCAAGAGGATTCCTCAGCTCAGTATTCAAATGGGGGACTACACTTTGACAGATGAATTTTATGTTTTACCCTTAGAGGACTATGATACAGTTATAGGTATGCATTGGTTACAAGGAATTGGCAGATATGTTATTGATCACGCCAGAATGCAGTTAGAGTTCTTAGCTGATGGTTAGAAGAGAATACTGAGGGCATTATCAGATGGAGGCCCCAAGGAGGTTTCTAACCGCAGGATGGAGACTATTATCAGGCATAGAGATATCCTTTGGGCTACACGGTGCTTTATTTCATCTGAAGCACCTTCATCTCAGGATGGCAAATCATATCATATTGATATGCAGCAAATTTTAGATAACCATGGGGTGGTGTTTGGTGATATACCACCTAGAGTACCACCGGATAGAGGCTTTGAACATGTGATAGAATTAGAGGATGGAGCAAAACCAATCATGACCACTCCTTACTGGCATCCTAAGGCCTACAGAGATGAGATTGAGAAGACCATCAGGGAGCTTCTGGACATGGGATTCATTAGACCGAGTTCTAGTCCCTTTGCTTCTTCAGTTGTACTAGTGAAGAAGAAGGATGAGACACTACGCATGTGTATTGACTACCGTGCACTTAATAAGAAAACCATTAAGAATCGGTATCCCCTTTCCACGCATAGATGAGCTATTGGATGAGCTTCATGGCTCAGTTTATTTTTCGAAGAGTGATCTTCAATCGGGGTATCGCCAGATTAAGGTGCGGGAGTCTGACATTCACAAAACAGCCTTCAGATGTCATTATGGTCACTGTGAGTTCTTGGTGATACCGTTCGGTCTCTCTAACGCTCCTGCTACATTTCAATCATGTATGAACCACATATTTAATAAGCATCTGCGTAAGTTTGTATTGGTATTCTTTGATGATATATTGATTTACAGCATATCATGGGAGGAACATCTGAGGCACTTAGATTAGGTGTTGAGCATTATGGAATCTCAGTCCTTGTAAGCTAAGATGTCCAAATGTGAATTTGGGCTCACTGAGATTTTATACTTGGGTCATGTGATAGGAGTTGATGGAGTCAAAATCCATCAGGAGAAGATCCAAGCTATTATTGATTGGCCACCTCCCAGGAATATTTCAGAGTTACATGGTTTCCTTGGTTTATGTGCTTATTACAAGAGGTTTGTAAGGGGTTATTCTTAGCTTGCGGCACCTTTGACAGATCTCACCCAGAAAGGGGCTTTTAGATGGACTCCGGAAGCACAGGATTTGATAGACTTAAACAAGTGATGAGCACTTGTCCTATGTTGGCACTTCCTGATTTTACCTAACCTTTTGTGCTTGAATGTGATGCTTCAGGAGAGGGTGTGGGTGCAGTACTTATGCAAAATCATCATCCTATTGTGTATGAGAGTAGAAAATTGAAAGACAATGAGAAATTATATTCCACCTATGATAAGGAAATTCATTGTTAAAACTTATCATAACAGCCTTAAGTACTTTCTAGATCAAAAATATCTTAATGAAAGGCAGCAAAAATGGGTCAGTAAGATCCAAGCATATGATTTTGACATTGAATATGTCAAGGGGAAAAACAATGTAGTTGTTGATGCATTATCTAGGAACCCATCCATTGCTGCCCTATGTTCATTGAGTGAGATTTCAGCTGATTGGAAATCTCAACTTTTAGTAGAGTATTCCAAAAATCAGCATGCATGTGAAATTATGGATGGGATCGTCCAGGATGCAGGTAGACAATTGTGGATGATGTGATTTACTACAAGGGAAGAATTTATTTAGTTCGGAAATCTAAACTCGAAAATCAAATTTTACATGCTTTTCATGACACTCCTGTAGCAGGACATCAGGGGTATGGTAAGACTTACAGGCAGATTAGAGAGAGGTTCTCTTCAAAATGTCTCAAAGATGACATTTTATAGCATGTATGGGAATGCATTACTTGCCAACAAAATAAAACTGAAAATACACACCCTACTGGTTTGCTGCAACCATTACCCATTCCCGAGTAAAAATGGACTGGATTTTCAATGGATTTCATCACGGGTCTTCCCAAGGTGCAAGGGAAAGATTCAATATATGTAGTAGTGGACAGATTGACAAAATATGTTCATTTCTTTCCCATAGCAACAACTTATAAAGCTTCACAGGTTGCTGACCTGTTTATCAGAGAAGTTTTTAGGCTCCATGGTCTTCCACAGACCATTGTCAGTGACTGTGACAACTGGTTCATGAGTTCTTTTTGGCAAGAGTTGTTTAGACTTACTGGCACCGAGTTGACACCTAGCACCAGCTATCACCCTCAAACTAATGGACAGACCAAGATTGTGAACAAGTGGCTTGAGGGGTATTTACACAACTATGTGTCAGGACAGTAGCATTCATGGGTTCGTTGGTTATATTTGGGAGAGTTTTGCTACGACACGACACATCGTATATCTATTGATATGACTCCTTTCCGTGCACTATATGCTTACGATGCCATGGCATTCATAGATTTGGCACTTGGAGATAGTAGAGCACCATTGGCACAGGATTGGCTTCAAGAGAGCCAAGACATACTTAAGGCACTTAAGGAGAACATCTAGCGAGCCCAGAATCAACAGAAGTTATGCTGATCGCCATAGGATTGAGAGATCGTTTGAGGTTGGAGACTAGCTGTTCTTGCGCCTTGTTGTGACCTTTTCCACACATCGCCCCATTGCAAATGGGGACCCTCTCCTTTCCTGCTTTCTAGGATTTTTGTTAGTGCCTGTGGCCTTTCGCTTCAAGTTCTGCTCGTTTTGTCAAGTTTTGAACGGTTTGAGTCCGAAGGATTGAAAGTAAGTTTTTTTTTTGCAAGCCAAGTGATAACAGAGTCCGGATACCGCCAAAGTGCCTAAAAAGGCTAAAGGACGAAAATTGCAATTGATTTAGACGAATTTGAACAACTTTCTATTTTTAGAAAGTTTGTTTTTTTGTTTTTTCCTATTTTTTAGGAAGTTTCGTTTTTGGTGTTTTTAGCCCAATCCCCGGTATGCCTATTTTTAGAAAGTTTTCCCTATTTTTTAGGGATGCCTGCTTTTTGCTTTTTCGGAGTAGGGACCTAGGGTTTGCACTGATACCACTGACCCACTTCGATCGCGATCAAGAATTTCCAAGTTTTGATTTGAAAAGCTAAGTTCCTACATTTTAGGGGTCAGGATGCTCCAGATGGTTTGCTTGAATATGGACTTCAAATTTCAAGTTAATCTGGTTAAAATTGAAGAAATTGTGGAATTTTGGAATTTTCCAAATATTTTTTAAGTCTAGCTAATGAATGATGTTGAGTGTTATAGCAGGTGATGAAAAGTCCGCCCAAGGTGCTAATGATGGAGGTGTCTTCAAACTCTGCCCTATGCAAGAGGTGGTCTTCCAAAAGTCCACCCTCCTTGGAGATGTTTCAAAAGTCCGCCTTTGTAGATGTCTTCAAAAGTCCGCCATGCTTGACGCCTACCAAAAGTCTGCCATGCTTGAGTTGTCTTCAAAGTCCGCCCTCCAAGCAAGCTGCCATGTCTCAAAAGTCCGCCCTGGGACAGATCATGAAAGTCTGCCCATGATGGTAGAGGCACCTTCAAACTCCGCCCTCAATGGTGTCTCTCCAAAGTCCGCCTTGGTGATGCCTTCAAACTCCGCCCTATGCTTCAGAAGCCTTCAAACTATGCCCTATGCTTGAGGTCTACCAAAAGTCCGCCCTCCAAGCACGCTGCCATGTACCAAAAGTCCGCCCTGGGAGTGGTCTCAAAAGTCGCCACGCTTGAAGAATAGTCATGAAAGTCCGCCCTAGTCTTGGAAGTTGAGGAAGAAAGTCCGCCACCCTTGGTGAAGCAAAAGTCTGCCCTCCAAGCAACAAGAAAGATGCTTCACAAGTCCGCCTAAGTCAAAGGTCAAACCAATACTTGTTAGATTATTGAGAGCAAGGAATATTCTCGAGTGATGTCACCCAAATCTTCATAGAATTCGAACTACTAACTCATTTAGAAAGTTTTCAAAAAGAGATATTCGAAGATCAAGTTCGAAAATGAGCTGGGAAATCAAAATAGAAACTTGAGTTTGTGAGAAATTCGAACCATGAATCAAAATTAGAAAGAGGATATTTGCAGATTGAGGCAATTTTAGACGGAGTTCCAAATTAGAAACCTTTTGGAAGATGGCAATCTATAGGTCTAGTTCAAATATGAAGTGGGAAAACAAATTAGAAAGTTGTAGAATAAGATTTTCGAACTTGAAGAGATGACAGTGCAACTCAACATCAAATTGGAAACTTTCTCAAGGTTGAAATCGAATTTAGAAACATGAATTGGAAGGGTATTTGCGTGTTTCTAATTGTGAAAACCAACTTCATTACAAAGACATTCTTTACTTCTTCATTCTCACACAAAGAAGTTCGAACTTTCTGAGCAAGCTAAGGAAAACACTGAGAATTATTTCGCAGATTGAAGGTCATTTCGAAGAAAATTTTGTAGATTGGAGGTGTTGCAAGGTTATCTCTTGCAGGTTGAGCGAACTTTTTGAAGAATTTTAATTTATCAACTTCATTCTTGTCAATGTATCTGCAGATTTTTTGGAGTTGAACCAGCTGATAGAAGGCAGATTCATCAAATTTTCCGAGTTTTCTTGGAAATTCCTTCTATCTTCTCGCCTTATTCTCATTCATTCTTAGGTGACGTTGGTTTTAAAATGCAAATTTATTGCATTTTCTGAGTTTTCCAGATTCGTTGGACGTGATTTTTGTGAATGTATCCAAATTTTCAGTAAGAAATTATTTTTAGATTAAGTGAGATGAGGATTTTTGAAGTTATAAACCTGGCTTTTTTATTGCAAATCGTAAATGTCCTTAGAATGGGGAGTTTACATGTGAAAATTCCATTTTCATGGATAAGTATGAAAGTGAAGTCAAAGCTCCACGCACTTAGCCATTCGCAACCTCAGTTTTCTTTAATCTAAGTGCTGATTTCTAACTTAAGCTTCATGTTTATTTGGAGATTTCAAACACGATTCAGTTCCAAGTAGACAAGGATGTTCCTCATGAATCGAGAATGACCTCAAAATGGAAGATATCAGCGATACTAACCTCGGGCATATCAATTTGAGGCAGTTCAAGAAGCGAATGTTCGGCTTAGATAGCCTTGTGCCTATCGTGACCGCGCGAAAGATGATGAAGAGTGGTATCGTGCATGTTGTCGACTTTCTCCCTACCATGCAGTGCACAGAGTTGGTAGCTGAGAAAGATGATGAAGAGTGGTATCGTGCATGTTGTCAACTTTCTCCCTACCATGCAGTGCACAGAGTTGGTAGCTGAGTGCGCTAGGCACTACAACCCTGTCAGTAGAGATATTTTCACACCAGATGGAAGAGTGTTGGCAAACATCAGCAATGAGGCCACAAGGTAAGCTTTCAGAATTCCTGAATATCATAATGTTGTGTACGCAACCAAGGATGAAGTTGATTGCATGTATCAGGATCATTTGGAGGAGTACGACGCCATTGTCAATCATTCCTGGCTGGACAAGCCAAGAAAGGGTGCCTCCAAACTACAGAGGAAGAGCTTGGTGAGGGCATATTTCAAAGAGGATATTGGAGATATGATTGTCCTGTTGAACAAGATAATGGGTAATCCTCAAGGCGCTCCATTTGAGCCATGGATGTATTATTTCATAAACGAAATAATGAACGGACTCAAGATGATAGACTGGGCTCAAATGATAAGTGATAACTTGGACAGCCAGTTGAAGAATCTAGAGGCGAATAGGACCTTTTACATGAGCTCACACTTGTTCTATTCCCTGGCTAGAACCTACAAATACAGAGGCCTCACCTGTAGAGGGGAAGTGGGAAACAAAGAAAACCAATTTCTTGTTTATGACTGCTATCCCCAGTTTCACATGGAAGAAAAGTTCCATTTCAAGAGTGTAAATGATGCATTTCTGATGCACATCACACGGACACTGCAAGGTGGATTGCATCAGAGACTCTCTCAAGAGTCTATGGACTTCATAAGCAGATTCGGGTATTGGTATATTTAGTACCTGAAGTTCACCTATATTTGAATTCAAGGGTTTTCCGGATCTCCCTATAAGCTCCCAGCCTACCCTACCGACCGAGTTGTGCTACTAGAAGTTGTGAGGGCGCAACTAGAGGGCTATATGACAGTTCAGAGACATAAGCAGAAGAAGGCAAGAACCTCCTCCCTCACGATTGGAAATAGACTAGAGACGTGCCCGTCATCACAAGTCGTCACCACTGCAGAGAAAGAGCTGGCTTGGTACCCTTTCTACCAGTACAAAGCAAGGAAGAATTTTGATCCATTCCATAAGATGAAAAGGGTAGAAGGGATGACGTTCGAGCACAGGGCTGATTTAGAAGATTATTGGGCTAACGCAGCCAATAGATTTGAAATCAAGAGAAGATTTTGGTCAAGGATTCCCTTGACCATGGTAAGAGCAACGGAAGTATTGAGAATTGCTGATCAAATAGAAGACAATCTCGAGCTTTAGCGGTCGGGCTTTGAAAAGATGAAGAATGAACCACTGGCAGATCGGTGGTCGAATACTCCAAGTGGTGGACGGAGAAGACGAAACAATTGAAGTCCAAAGGCGTTACCCTGACTTATGATTTGATGGGAATAGATGACTCTTTGTCATCCAACCCTTGTATCTCTGCAAGCAATGCTCGGAATCCTGAGAGCGTCGGGTCCCGGAAAAGGAAGGAATTAGTTGGGAGATCTGGAAAGGCCACAGGAAAGAAAGCTGTTGGGGAGAGACGTGAGTCTGATGAAGGTCATTCCATTTTGAGTGCCGCATCTATTGCGTCTGACCAAAATACAGTTGAAGAGCAAAAGATGGACGTAAATATGGGGAATAATGAAGTGAGAGTGCCTTCTCCTTCGATTGAAGAAATAATGAGAGAAGCTATCCAAAGCGCCGAAAGGGAACAGTTCCTTAATAGAACCACAGAAGTTAAAAAGCCTGAATCTCCAGTAGTCTTCCTTGATGGTATAGTTATTGGACCAAGAAGAACAGATGATGGATTTGATCAGAATACCATGGAGCAGTCAACCATTCCTGATTGGTTGAGGGAAAGGATAAGGGCTAAAGTCTCTAAGGAAACCCATTCTGAAGAGAATACAACAACATTTCTGGATAAGGTGAATGAACCAGTTGAAGTTAAGCCAGCAAAAAAATTCTCTTTGATTCAGAGGGATAGTGCAGGGTTTAGGACAGTTCAGGTCGTTGTGCCAAAAGAAGGAAAAACTCAAAACAATATTGCCCTGAAGGATTATAAGATTACTACTATAGAATTGGGCAAGCCTACTCAGGACCAAGAAGTCCAATACTTCGACGACTCTTGCAACGCCCTCTAGGCAAGGCTAGCCAAGGAGAAGGAAAAAAGACAGAAGGTTGAAGAAGAGAAACAGCAATGGAGGAAGTATGTTCTCCAGCTAACCAGGCCACTCAACCATGAGATTCCAATCACCCTCCGCAGCCTCTTCAGCAAGAGTCAATGAAGGACTACGAGGACATGAAGGGCACATTCACGCAGGCTAAGAAATGGATCTCAGATGCTTCGGCACGTGCTGACATACTTGTAGAAAACTTAGTATCGACACATGAGTCGGCTTCTTCATTGGTCAGCCGAATTCAAGACTTAGCTGCAAATTGGGAAGATGTTGAAGAAATATAGGATGAGTATACAAGAAAAACAAGAACAAGCAGAGAAACTATGAGCCACGATTCAAGCGAGCCTTTTCAAAAACTCGGGGATGATTGATAAGGGCAATCTATCAAGGATCCCAAGTTTTCTTCTCATTGACGAGAACTTTCTTGCCCAGGCAGTTGAGTGGGAAGGCATCCTCGCCACGTGTACGGATGATGTGGACACCATCGACTTCCAAATTAGTAACTTGCCAACAGTTAGTGTTATCACAAAAGCTTGCACCCTTGCTGAGCTATCAACTCAGCAACCTTGTGAAACATGGAAACAACCCCGAAGTGTGGGACCTTGCACAAGGGGGTTGAATCTCCGGAGAAGGCTGGCTTCCTACTTGATCCAGGTGCAGGTGTTGAACCAACTCAACACTTCAAAAC
Organism: Cryptomeria japonica; assembly: GCF_030272615.1. Taxonomy (NCBI): domain Eukaryota; kingdom Viridiplantae; phylum Streptophyta; class Pinopsida; order Cupressales; family Cupressaceae; genus Cryptomeria; species Cryptomeria japonica. Next base: position 692,095,416 of record NC_081414.1, read on the forward strand.
TCACTCCTAGACTTATCCTAACAATTTGTAGAGGTAAAGGAAAGAGAAAATGCTTGAAATAAAAGGAGGTGATGCACCAAGATAAGAGATTGTTCATCTCCCCACCCGAAATGGCGCAAGGAATTAACTGAAATACCCAAGAGATGCACAAACTTTAGTTGCATAAGTGACTCAGACGCATGTATGGAGGTTGGAATTTTGCTAAGTGTCAAGCGGGGAGAAAGATTCCCACAAGTCACACTAAGAAAACCAATCAACACAGCATATATAGAGAGAAGAGCCACAACATACACCTATGATGAAGATAAGAAAGCATACACAACATACATAAGTTGAAAGAAGGCAAGAGAGGTGATCTTCAATAAATCATAAGGCCAAAAGCCAATCTTATAGTTGCAGAAATGCAAAAGATTACAAGTCTTCAAAAGAAGAGAAAAGCATAAAAAAGCTCAAGGGAGCAAGGAGAGAACCCTTTACAATGAAGCTTAACAGCCTTATATAGAAAAAATGGTTACAAGGGTGATCATGACCCGTACATGTCAGTCTGGAGGTGCAGGGAAGTGCATGCACTTGACTTGTACATGAAAGCAACGTAGCCATACCCACAAAGGGCAATTCTGAGAAGGTGGATTGACTAACCTTCCAAAGTCAGGCATGACATAAGTCACCAAGCATGGCCCCGTACCTCCCTTGATGGAAATCCTGCCAAAAACATTAAATGCACCCCTGTAGCTCCACAAAAAAGTGCATAAGTCACCAAAACTGTCAGAGCATTTAAAGCCTTGAGTGTCGATCACGCCATCCAGAAGTGTTGCAAGCCAGAAGCAAGTTTAGAAGACTTCGGAGACCGGGGTCATCGTAGTTGGGGAACTTTGGGGACCGGGGTCACCGCAGTTGGGGAACGTCAGAGACCAGGGTCACCGCAGTTGAGAACTTCGGGGACCGGGGTCACCGTAGTTGGGGAACTTCGAGGACCGGGGTCACCGTAGTTGGACAAGGAACTTGGGAACCTGAGGGTTCCGGAGTTCCGACGTAACGGGCTAGAAGGACAAGGAACTTGGGAACCTGGGGGTTTCGGAGATCAGGGGTAACTTCGGAGACTGGGGTCACCAAAGTTGGGAAGACTTAGGAACTTCCTTCTGACAAGACAACACTTCACACTTCATAATTCCATTGTTTTTCTCCTCGATCAACAAAGCAGCGCTGGTCCATGGAACATATCTCTGATCGGTTCTCACTGTCGGAGCATTTAAAGCCTTGAGTGTCGATCACGCCATCCGAAAGAGTTGCAAGCCAGAAGCAAGTTTAGAAGACTTCGGAGACCGGGGTCACTGTAGTTGGGAACTTCGGAGACCGGGATCACCGTAGTTGGGAACTTCAAGGACCGGAGCCACCGTAGTTGGGGAACTTCGGAGACCGGGGTCACCGTAGTTGGGGAGCTTTGGGGACCCGGGCCACCGTAGTTGGACAAGGAACTTGGGAACCTGGGGGTTCTGGAGTTCCGGGCTAGAAGGACAAGGAACTTGGGAACCTGGGGGTTCCGGAGTTACGGGCTAGAAGGACAAGGAACTTGGGAACCTAGGGTTTCCGAAATTCTGGGGTTGACGAACAAGGAATTTGGGAACCTGGGGGTTCCGGAATTCCGGGCTAGAAGGACAAGGAACTTGGGAACCTAGGGGTTCCAGAGTTCTAGGGTAACTTCGGAGACCACGTCATTGAAGTTGGGAAGACTTAGGAACTTCCTTCTGACAAGACAACACTTCATAATTCCATTGCTTTTCTCCTTGATCAACTGGGCAGCGCTGGTCCATGGAGCTGCCCCGGTCCATGGAACATATCTCTGATCGGTTCTCACTGATGGACCAAGGGTGTCATAAAATGACAACATTTTTGGTGATTTCTGCAGGATGCTTGCCTGCTAAGCATGAAGTCCAGAAGCCTTAAGCATCCATTGGGCACTGAGTCATGGAAGACCCAAACATGTGTGTGCCATCACTTGGAGGAAAACTGAAAACTAGAGCATACACCCTCTTAAGGAGAATGCGGCATGTGCATAAGCACTTATGAAAGCAAAACAACCTCTAGTCTAATATTTACATAGTCATCAACACCCTCCTTAGAAGCAAGGCTTGGGATGAATCCCATTCACTAGGATTGGAAGAATTTCGCCATCAAGCTTGGAGAGATGAAATGCATTGGCCTCCTTGCAACTAGTGATGACATATGGACCACTCCAGATAGCATCAAATTTGGAGTGTCGCCCAGCTTTGGCTTTGTCTGCATCCCACTTGAGAACTAGGTCTCCCTCTTTGAAGACCTCTTTTTGTCAAAACCTTCTTAACTTGCTCTTGATGACTCTTAAGTGTATTCATAGCCTAACTTCTAACCTCCTCCAACTCCATCAGCTCAGCTAGTCTTACTGTCATGGCATCTTTCTCTATTAATTCCAGCTGATGCGCTAGTTCAAGAGAGGGTAACTCTAGGGAAGTTGGGAGTCTTGCTTCCTTCCCATATACTAGCATGAAAGGAGAGTTACCAATCGCCCGCTTGGGTGTGACCTTGTCAGCCCATAAGGCTATCCTCAACTTAGTGTGCCATGCCCTCTGATTGTCTTCAATTGTCCTTTTAATTATCCTGATGGGGTTCTTGTTGGAAGATTCAACTAAGTCGTTACCCTGAGGGTAATAGTTGGATGATGTCTTCAAGTATACACCATGCTTAACTGCCCAAGAACTGATTTGGGTTCCAACAAATGCCCAAGCATTGTCTGATATGATGGTGGAGGGGACACCGAATCTTGTCACAATTCCCTCAAGGAATTCCAACACTGAGGCCTCAGTGGCATCCCTCAATGCAACTGCCTCCGTCCACCTAGTGAAGTAATTTGTTGCGGCCAAGATCCACTTATGGCCAGCACTAGAAGGAGGGTTTATCATGCCAATGAAGTGTAAACCCCATTGGACGAACGGTTGATCTGCTTGGATGGGATGAAGAGGTAGGGCAGCTAGTCTTTGCTTCTTAAAGAAGAGAGCACATTTCTTGCAATTCCTCACCCATATATGTGATTCACTGAATAAGGATGGCCAGTAATAACCAGCCCTCATTATTTTGATAGTCGTAGTCCTTGCAGAGAAGTGGCCCCCTGAAGAGCCATCATGAAATTCCTCTAACAATCTGCTGACTTGGTTTTGCTTGATACATCTTAGTAAGACAACATTGGAGTCTTTTCGAAAAAGAGTGCCATTCACTAAGACATAGGGAATGGACTGCAACCTGAAATGCCTTCTTTTGGTTTTGTCCAGACCTTGGGGGTATCTACCTTCTATTAAGAAGGTGCTCATGTCACTTACCCAACTGAATTGAGTGTTGTTGTCAGTTGGTTGATCTTCTTGTAACACAAGGGCGACCTCTGAAGTAGTCTCAAAAGATGAGACAAGTTGTTCACATAGGCCCCTGCCTCTTACAAGCTTGGTGATCTTGATGTTGATGTCATACTCCATGACCTTGGTTATCCACCCAACCCTCTTCTCACTGATATCCTTGTTTAGAAGGAAATCCTTGACACTTGGATGCGGAACTAAGAGCTGGATCTTGTTGTTGGACAACATGTGCATGAACTTTTTTAATGCCCTTACAACAGTGAGGACTTGCTTCTCTACATAGCTATATCTAAGTTCATAGTCCTTTAGCCCCTCACTAAAGAAAGCAATAGGTTGCTCCAACTTGTCATCGTTCAGCTGTGTTAGGATAGCTGAAATGTTGGATTCTCCTCCGAAGGTATAGAGGATAAAATCACTTTCATAATTAGGATTGACGAGGGTAGGGGACTGAGCAATTGCTTGTTTGATCTTTTCGAAACCGGCCCTTCCTTCCTTGGTCCAACTGAAAGCCAAGTTTTTCTTCAACATGGAAGTGAGGGGTTTTACCATGGTGGCAAGGTTGGGAATGAAACTCCTCACAAAGTTGATCCTACCAAGGAAACTTTGCAATCCTTTCTTGTGACTGGGGAGTGGAAGAGAAAGAATAGCCTCCACTCGCTCTGGATCAATGGTCAAACCCTCCTTGGATACAATATGTCCTAGCAATCTTCCTTGATCAGTAGCAAATACGCACTTGCTAGGGTTCAAAGACACACCATACTCCCTGCATTTTATGAACACCTGCTCAAGATGACCAAGATGGTCAGCTGCATGCTTTGAATAAACAATTATGTCATCAAGGTATACAAGCACAAACTTTGCTAATCCACCCTTGAAAGGACATTTTACAATAAGCATAGGTACCCCACTTAGTAGTAAACGCAATCTTGTATTGGTCTGATTCTTGGACCAAGATCTGATTGTAACCTGAATACCCATCCAAGAGTGAAAATCTTTCTGAGCCGCTGACCTTTTGGAGAATCTGCTCCATAGAGGGAAGGGGATAGTGATCTTTAAGGGAGGCTCTATTGAGATCCCTAAAGTCTATACATAGTCTGATCTCCCCATTCTTCTTCCTTACAGAGACAAGGTTGGCCACCCAGGAGGAGTGCTTGATAGGGAAGATGATATTGGCTTCTATGAGCTTGGTCAACTCCTTCCTCATTAGTGGCTCAATTTTGGGATTTATTGGCCTTTGCTTTTGCCTAATTGGCTTTGCATCTGAGTTTAGTTCTATGGTATGCTGGGCTAAGCTAGGGTCAAAACCCTTCAAGTCTTCATAGGTCCAAGCAACTATGTCATCATACTCTTGGCAGAGCTTAACAAAGGCCTCCTGCTCGGTTGAGGAACACATGTTGCCCAAGTTCAAGGACCTACCCTCAGCAACAACAACTGGTTTGTAATCACCCCAATTTTGCAGCCAGGTTCATCTTCTTCTTCAACTGATCATCTAAGTTGAAAATGCCTTCCAAGGTAACTAGACCTTTAGGCAACTTGTTGGAGTTGAGCTGCACGATTTGGTCTCCATATTGTTCTTGCAACCTAGACTGATTTTTGGCAGAAAACTCTGCTTCATTTTGCAAGAAGTTGACGATCTGCTGATTGCTTTCAAATACTTGCCAATTCACTTGGTTGTCTGGGACAGCAGGCCTCACAACAAGCCTGATGTGTCGCTCCCTCTCACTTGCAACATGCATTGGTACGTCAAATTGAGCACCAACTGCTGCAAGCCTATCAGCATGTTTGTTCTGACCCCTAGGAACGCTCTGGATATTGAAGGCCTCACAACAAGCCTGATGTGTCGCTCCCTCTCACTTGCAACATGCGTTGGTACGTCGAATTGAGCACCAACTGCTGCAAGCCTATCAGCATGTTTGTTCTGACCCCTAGGAACGCTCTGGATATTGAAGGCCTCAAATCCTTCAATCAAGTCCCAAACCCTATGTTTGTATGACTTGAGTAGGTTGTTCTTTGCTACGCTTTGGACTCGAATGTGATTAACAACCAGCTCACTATCTCCAAATACTTGCAGAGATCTGATCTTTCTGCTTTGTGCAAGTTGGAGACCTTGGATCAAGGCTTTATACTCGGCGACATTGTTAGTGCAACCAAATTGAAGCCTAAAAGAAAAGAAATATTTCTCCTGCTCAGGAGAAACAAGCATTACCCCGACACCAGCTCCATTCTTGTTTCTTGAACCATCAAAAAACATTTTCCATAACCCCTCTGAATCTCCTTGCATCTTCATGAGGTTAGGGATAGGAGTATCCTCTTCATGGATACAATAGGTGCCAAGCCCAGTCTCTTCAGTCTCAGCTAATGGATCAAACTAAAAAGCATTGGCCCATTCGTCCAGCAAGCAATCAAGAACCTCTTGCATCAAAGTAGCAGGCTCACGGACAACACACTCCTCCCCCTCTTCATGCAAAGTGCAATTCATGTTTATAGGGCTAGGGGTGTAGGGCTCAATGTGGTTTTGGGGAATGGGCTCTGCCCTTATGGTGACCTTGGTACCATACCTTGTTCGAAATAGCATATGGGACCAGTCGGAAGACAGGTATCCACCTATCTTGCCTATGAAGTCTCTAGATAGGCAGATGGTGAAGAAGGCAAGGAGGTCGATGATGGATACATCTTGCAAGACAGTGCAACCAGAGCATGCATGCAATGTTAATTTCAAATTTTTTTACCACCCCTACTGTATTAATAGAAGTGCCATCTAACCGGACCACCCCTTTGGTGGTGCAGGGGCACAAGCCTCAATTTTATAATTTATTGATTGAAAACTTAATGTTTTTGATAGCAAGGTGTTGGGAAGGATCAAAGAATCCTTTGTTTATGTTTTGTTTTGTAATAAAGTCCTAATTGTCCATTTTGTAAGGCCTAGTGGCCTAGGGTGCATTATAAACCCTATGGTCAACTGTGGTCAAAGGGACTTAAGATGAGTAGATTTAGGGAGTCAAGGTTGTTTTGGTCTATTTATATCCATTTCAATATGTTTAGGTCCCTAGGTTGATGATAAAATTAGTTTGAATGGTAAAATGCCAAAATTGTCAAAAATTGACAAAGTCGTCAATTTGTAAAGCAACTTTTTAAAAAGTTGTTGTAATTGGTTGCCCAATGTTCATAACCATCTAAAATCAGTTTGAACATGTTGGGAAAACTATAAAATTCCTCAACAAGCTCGTGTGAGGGTTGTTGTGGTCGAAATTTATAAAACTTGATATTTCAAATCAATAAAAAAAACTGTATTTTCCAGAAAATCTGCTGTTCTTTTGGTTGGTACGGAATTTCACGGCCTCCAAACTGAAAAATTCTTTCATGGGGAGTTAGAGGGGTGAAATACCTTTCTTTTGAATGTCTCGAGGTGGAGTATTGAGGGAGAAAAGTTGTAACAGATCCAAACAGCCCCGGAAAAGTGCCCTTTCCTAGGGCTTCTCAACTTCAATTTTTCATTTCTTCCAAATCCACCATGGGAAAATTCTAAAACTTGGTGAAATGGAGGATTTGGGAGTGTATTTTAATATCCAAAAGGTTTCAGATCGAAAGGATGCAGTTTGGGTGATATTTTACTAAATTTGGCCAGGCATCTCTATGTGACTGGTTGTGGGAATTGAATAGAATTCATGAACAGTCCCCATAACTTTAGTTTTAATGCAAACCAGAAGCTATAACTTGGTATTTGGTAATTATTTGGGTACCCCAAGGTGTTCCGATTGCTTCCCTTGATAAATTGCAGGTTTTGAGGGTAGTTCCTTTGTTAAGTGCTTATATTAGCCCTTCTAGCCATAGATGAGTGTTCATTAGTAATGGTACTTGCAAGAGGTTCCAGAACTTGTCCTTTTATAGAAAGTGCTGCACCATGTTGTTGTTCAATAAAATCAAACAATCTTGGCCTTTCCTTTGGAGTTTTTGGGTGGGAAGCCAAAAAGTGAGTTTTGAAGGCTAATAGGTCTAAGGAGCCAATTTGCACTTTGTGACTTTTGAGACTTGAACAACCAAATCAGAGGGTTGTTTGGCATCATTTGAGTTTGTAGGAACCTATAAAACCTGTCTTGAGCCTTTGTTGGCCTATAAAACCATTTGGAGGGGTTGTGAGCAATTTGAGCCATTTTGAGCACTTTTGCCTGTGGGGTTTGAAACCAAATATTGATAACTTTGCACAATGTCCCATTGTGGGGTTATGGGGATGGAAATAGGTGAGATGGGATATTGAATTTATGCTCTTAAAGGTGTGAGGCTTGGTTGGAGTGAATCCTTAAAAAAGAGGGTTTGTTGTTTGGTGGAGCAAGTGAGTAACTTGGAACATTTTCAAGTTGTTTGAACCATACCTCTACATCATTTGGTCACGGATTCATATTCTATGCCAAGAAGATCAGCTACCTTCTTAGGCATGACTGAGCTACTAGCTCCTGAATCTATCATGCAGTTGTCAACCAAATTGTCTCCTATGATTAAGGAGAGATAGAAAAGGGGAGGCTTGCTTATCTTGCTTGAATCTTCCTCCTCCTTGGGTTGCACCTAACTGGTTGACTTCCTTCAGTGCCTCCTTAAGCAAATCCCTTTGAGATGGGATTGAAAGGGCCTCCCACATAGTGACGTTGAGGTTAGCCTTCTTCATTTGATCAACTATGTTGAAAGGGACACCAGCTGGTTTTAGAGGCCCCTTTGAGGCTACAAGGTCTGCCTTTTCTCTTTGGACGACTTGGGTCTCCTCCTGCCTCTTGTTCCCTTGCATGGTACTTTGGCTTGTATCATGGATGGCTACATTGGGTATTGGAGCTTGGACTGATGTTGAAGGTGAGGTAGCCTCCATGGCTCTCTTCTTTGACCTTGCATACTGCAGCATGGACTCACCATTTGTTTGGTTCAAACCACAAAATTTCGCCTCCTGCCAATTGACAAAGGTAGAATCCCCTTGTAAGTGAGCTTGGGGACCCACACTAGGCTGATTTGGGTCATATTGCTAGCCAGAAGTGGTCGGCTCATCTTGCACTACTAAAGCTTGGACAAACCCTCCACTTTGGCATACACCTTGGTTGTGTGGCTGATTACATGGTTGACACCAATCTTGCTCTTGGGCAAGGTTATTTTGCATTGGAACTATCACCTTTGAGTTGCTTGCCTTTGTGGGGTTCACACTATTCAAAGGCCTGGCATTGCTCCATTGGTTTTACCCTTGAAAGGGTGGCCTGTTTTGCTGATAATTCTGACCATGTGCTTGGTAAGATCTGTTATACTGAGTTTGTTGTCTTTTTAGTGCCACCAATTCATTGCCAAAGTTTTGCAGTAGAGCCTTGACCTCATGGAGCTCATTGGAGGATGTAGATGGCATGGATGATTGCCCTGCGGGAGCCATGTGGATAGCAGCCAAGGTGTTGAGTGGGAGCTTCTAGGAAGAGATGCATTGGAGGCCTTGGAACTATCTTCCTAGCCTGGATCAAACAATTTTCTGCTCTTATGGCTATGTCGTATGCACCTGGTAGAGAGGATACACCCATTGATTGGATCATGACGGCTATATCATTGTTGAGGGCTCTAAGATAATACAAGAATGCATGATTTGGGGATGGCTTCACTAGAGCAGGAATTCTATTCCATGTCTTATGAAATCTGAAGTTGAAGTCTCCCATGAACTCGTGGGGTGCCCTCTTGATCGTAGTTAACTGCTCCACAAGTGATAGGTGATCACTTTTGTCTTCGAAATGGTTGCACAACCTCTCCCCCAATTCGTCCCAATTGTGAATGGAGCTAGACGGCAACCCTCTATACCACTGCAAAGCTTTGCCTTTCAAAGATGTGGCTAAGAGTTTGACAGCAACATCATCTTGAGTGATATTATGGACGGAGCAGATGTTTGTAATGTCTTGAATGTGCTCAATGGGTGTAGTAGTTGTTTCACCAGTGAAGTATGGTATACTCTTCAATGCAGCCACTAGTATGTCATTCCATTGAGTCAAAACAAGGGAACTCCCACCATTAAAGGTAACAAAGACTTGATTTCTTGCCATGTGAAACAATGGTCTGTTGATATGGGTGATGGGAGCCCTTGACAACAATGGCCTTGCAAATGGAGGAGTAGAGTGAGACCTAGGAGATGGAGTGTTTACAACCTCTACACCCCTGACTGGTGACAATGAAGATCTACCTCTCTGCCTTCTAGGACCTACAGATAGAAGCTCTATGAATTGGAACTTGCCTCTAGAAGACGCCCTTGTATGAATTCTGGGCATGAAATCTGCAATCAACCTCGAAAGTTTGGAGGTCCAGAGTTGCGGAGTATGACTACTTCGGCACCTCGAGAGTACGGATATCCGGAGTGAGGAAGTTCGGGAGTTCCGGGTCTAAGCACTACGGAACATGGGGGTTCCGAGTTTCTGGAGTAAGATGCCTTCACTAACTTCAAAACTTGGGGGTTCGGGGTCCTAGAGTTAGGAACTTCGTATGAACAAGAACTGGACTTGTTGAGCAAAGTCGCCAAGTGCTTGAGAGATGATTGCCTCTTAAAGGCTGAGATGCGAAGAACAACACTAAATCCTTAGCATGTAAATCGAATGAAGTCCCACCGAGCATGCCAAAAACTCTTATCACAAAAGCTTGCACCCTTGCTAAGCTATCAACTCAGCAACCTTGTGAAACATGCAAATGACCCCGAAGTGTGGGACCTTGCACAAGGGGGTTGAATCTCCGAAGAAGGCTAGCTTCCTACTCGATCCAGGTGCAGGTGTTGAACCAACTCAACACTTCAAAACTAACTCCTAGACTTATCCTAACAATTTGCAGAGGTGAAGGAAAGAGAAAATGGTTGAAATAAAAGGAGGTGATGCACCAAGATAAAAGATTCTTCCTCTCCCCACCCGAAATGGCACAAGGAATCAACTGAAATACCCAAGAGATGCACAAACTTCAGTTGCATAAGTGACTCAGACGCATGTATGGAGGTTGGAATTTTGCTAAGTGTCAAGAGGGGAGAAAGATTCCCACAAGTCACACTCAGAAAACTTGTCAACACAGCATATATAGAGAGAAGAGCCACAACATACACCTATGATGAAGATAAGAAAGCATACACAACATACATAAGTTGAAAGAAAGCAAGAATGGTGATCTTCAATTAATTATAAGGCCAAAAGCCAATCTTATAGTTGCAGAAATGCAAAAGATTACAAGTCTTCAAGAGAAGAGAAAAGCATAAGAAAGCTCAAGGCAACAGGGAGAGAACCCTTTACAATGAGGCTTAACAACCTTATATAGAAAAAATGGTTACAAGGGTGATCATGACCCCTGCATATCAGTTTGGAGGTGCAGGGAAGTGCATGCACTTGACTTGTACATGCAAGCAACCTAGCCATACCCACAAAGGGCAATCCTGAGAAGGTGGATTGACTAACCTTCCAAAGTCAGGCACGACATAAGTCACCAAGCATGGCCCCGTACCTCCCTTGATGGAAATCCTGCCAAAAACATTAAATGCACCCCTGTGGCTCCACAAAAAAGTGCATAAGTCACCAAAACTGTCGGAGCATTTAAAGCCTTGAGTGTTGATCACGCCATCTAGAAGTGTTGCAAGCCAGAAGCAAGTTTAGAAGACTTTGGAGACCGGGGTCACCATAGTTAGGGAACTTTGGAGACCGGAGTCACCGTA